>NC_057806.1:529547925-530147925 GCF_018294505.1 Triticum aestivum | reverse complement strand
GTAAGCACCTGCCTTTTTGAAGGAGGTAGCTAGGTATGCTCACCGGCCGCGTACGCAACGTGCAGGAGTTCCCGGGGCGATGGCCCATGACCCCTGGGGGCATAGGTTTAGTCCGACATGCTGACCTCTCTATTAAGCCTAGGTCGGGTTGCGGTGTATCGATTGGCCGAGGCCTGGCATGACCCGGCAAAGTGTGTCCGGCCGGAGTTAATCGAGCATGGTGGGTAAGTTTGTGCATGATAACCCACAAGTATAGGGGATCGCAATAGTTTTCGAGGGTAGAGTATTCAACCCAAATTTATTGATTCGACACAAGGGGAGCCAAAGAATATTCTCAAGTATTAACAGTTGAGTTGTCAATTCAACCGCACCTGAAAGACTTAATATCTGCAGCAAAGTATTTAGTAGCAAAGTAATATGGAAGTAACGGTAATGGTGGCAAAAGTAACAGTATTGGTTTTGTATGTAACAGTAGCAACGGAAAAGTAACTAAGCAAAGATCAATATGTGAAAAGCTCGTAGGCAATGGATCAGTGGTGGATAATTATGTCGGATGCGATTCCTCATGCAACAGTTCTAACTTAGGGTGACACAGAACTAGCTCCAGTTCATCAATGTAATGTAGGCATGTATTCTGAATATAGTCATACGTGCTTATGGAAAAGAACTTGCATGACATCTTTTGTCCTACCCTCATGTGGCAGCGGGGTCCTATTGGAAACTAAGGGATATTAAGGCCTCCTTTTAATAGAGTACCGGACCAAAGCATTAACACTTAGTGAATACATGAACTCCTCAGACTACGGTCATCACTGGTAAGTATCCCGATTATTGTCACTTCGGGGTTAACGGATCATAACACATAATAGGTGACTATAGACTTGCAAGATAGGATCAAGAACTCACATATATTCATGAAAACATAATAGGTTCAGATCTGAAATCATGGCACTCGGGCCCTAGTGACAAGCATTAAGCATAGCAAAGTCATAGCAACATCAATCTCAGAACCTAATGGATACTAGGGTTCAAACCCTAACAAAACTAACTCGATTACATGATAAATCTCATCCAACCCATCACCGTCCAGCAAGCTTACGATGGAATTACTCACGCACGGCGGAGAGCATCATGAAATTGGTGATGGGGGAAGGTTGATGATGATGATGGCGACGGATTCCCCTATCCGGAGCCCCAAACGGACTCCAGATCAGCCCTCCCAAGAGAGCTTAGGGCTTGGCGGTGGCTCTGTATTGTAAAACACAATGAATCATTCTCTCTGATTTTTTTCTCCCTGAATGTGAATATATAGAGTTGGAGTTTAGGTCGGTGGAGCACCAGTGGGGCCACGAGGCAGGGGGGCGTGCCCAGGGGGTAGGCGCGCCCCCCGCCCTCGTGGACAGGGTGTGGGCCCCCTGGCCTTGATTCTTTTGCCAATATTTTTTATATATTCCAAAAATATTCTCTGTTGATTTTCAAGTCATTCCGTGAACTTTTATTTCTGCACAACACCATGGCAATTCTGCTGAAAAACAGCATCAGTCCGGGTTTGTTCCATTCAAATCAAGCAAGTTAGAATCCAAAACAAGGGCAAAAGTGTTTGGAAAAGTAGATACGATGGAGACGTATCAACTCCCCCAAGCTTAAACATTTGCTTGTCCTCAAGCAACTCAGTTGACAAACTAAAAGTGATAAAGAAAAACTTTTACAAACTCTGTTTTCCCTTGTTGTTGTAAATATGTAAAGTCAACATTCAAGTTTTCAGCAAAGATTATGAACTAACCATATTCACAATAACATTTAGGTCTCGTGTTTACTCATATCAATGACATAATCAACTTGTGAGCAATAATAATAAATCTTGGATGACAACACTTTCTCAAAACAATCATAATATGATATAACAAGATGGTATCTCGCTAGCCCTTTCTGAGACCGCAACACATAAATGCAGAGCACCTCTGAAGATCAAGGGCTGACTGGAAATTGTAATTCATGGTAAAAGAGATCCAGTCATAATCATACTCAATGTAAACTAATAGTAATGCATGCAAATGACAGCGGTGCTCTCCAACTGGTGCTTTTTAATAAGAGGATGGTGACTCAACATAAAAGTAAATAGATAGGCCCTTCATAGAGGGAAGCAGGGATTTGTAGAGGTGCCAGATCTCGATTTTGAAATAGAGATGAATAATATTTTGAGTGGTATACTTTCATTGTCAACATAACAACCGAGAGATCTCGATATCTTCCATGCTACACAAATTGTAGGCAGTTCCCAAGAAGAATGGTAAAGTTTATACTCCCCCTACCACCAACAAACATCAATCCATGGCTTGTCCAAAACAACGAGTGCATCCAACTAACAACAATCCTAGGGGAGTTTTGTTTGCATTTTTTATTTGATTTGAGCATGGGACTGGGCATCCCGGTTACCAGCATTTTCTCATGAGTGAGGAGTGGAGTCCACTCCTCTTGAGAATAACCCGCCTAGCATGGAAGATATAGATAGCCCTAGTTGATACATGAGCTATTCGAGCATACAAAATATAATTTCATTTGAAGGTTTAGAAATTGGCACATACAAATTTACTTGGAATGGCAGGTAGATACCGCATATAGGAAGGTATGATGGACTCATATGGAATAACTTTGGGGTTTATGGAATTGGATGCACAAGCAATATTCCCACTTAGTACAGGTGAAGGCTAGAAAGAGACTGGGAAGCGACCAGCTAAAGAGCGACAACAGTCATGAACATGCATTAAAATTAATCAACACTGAATGCAAGCATGAGTAGGATATAATTCACCATGAACATAAATATCATGGAGGCTATGTTGATTTTGTTTCTACTACATGCGTGAAATGTGCCAAGTCAAGCCACTTGAATCGTTCAAAGGAGGATACCACCCTATAATACCACATCACAACCATTTTAATAGCATGTTGACACGCAAGGTAAACCATTATAAACTCCTAGCTAATTAAGCATGGCATGAGCAACTATAATCTCTAATTGTCATTGCAAACATGTTTCATTAGAATAGGCTGAATCAGGAACGATGAACTAATCATATTTACAAAAACAAGATAGGTCGAGTTCATAACATCTTTTCTCATCTCAATCAGTTCATCATATATCGTCATTATTGCCTTCCACTTGCACGACCAAACGGTGTGGATAATAATAATAGTGCACGTGCATTGGACTAAGCTGGAATCTGCAAGCATTCAATACAAGGGAGAAGACAAGGTAATATGGGCTCTTGGTTAGATCAACAACAATGCATATGAGAGCCACTCAACATTTTCATCATGACCTTCTCCTCTCGACCCCCAAAGAAAAGAAAAGAAACAAAACTATTTACACTGGAAAGCTCCCAACAAACAAAAGAAGAACGAGAAATCTTTTGGGGCTTTTAATTATTACTACTACAAGCATGGAAAGTAAACTAGATAAAAGCTACAACTAATTTTTTTGGTTTTTAAGGTTTTTCAAATACACAAGAAGAATGCTTAAAACAGAAAATAAACTATCATGGATGATACAATGGAAAAGTATGAGCATCGACAACTGGCATGAGTGTGTGAACATGAATGTAATGTCGGTGAGAAATACGTACTCCCCTAAGCTTAGGCCTTTGGCCTAAGTTGGTCTATGCCCATGGTTCAAAGTGACCCTCTCCGGTGTGCGGAGGAGTGTCATCTGGGTGCCACTGGTTGGCGTTCTCCTCCGGATTCCACTGGTAAACAGACTGTCAATAAGGGTCATGTGGTGGTTCCGGCTCATGCTCTGGAGCTGGTGTCAGGCTCCAGTATGCATAAACGGCCTCCGGCAATATG
Source organism: Triticum aestivum (assembly GCF_018294505.1). Lineage (NCBI taxonomy): Eukaryota > Viridiplantae > Streptophyta > Magnoliopsida > Poales > Poaceae > Triticum > Triticum aestivum. Next base: position 530,144,079 of record NC_057806.1, on the reverse strand, counting down.
AGGTATGTGCCTGAAAATATGTCAAACAAAGAGGGAACGAGCAAGGTAATAATCTCACAATAATTTTTATCAAATATCAATCTATATTTAAGCATCTTCTTCTTATCTTTAACAATAAAATCATGTGCTACCATACTCTTATAATCTAGAAAAATAGGAGGCAACAACTTTTCTTCTTTCTCATAATGCCTAATAGGTATGTTAAATTGTGCACCAAGGCGTGAGGCAAAGATGCCTCCAAAGATGGGACCCTTCATACGGTTCAGATTTAACCGTTTAGCAACAATAGCGCCTAAACTGAAAGTAGCATCACGAAACAAGGCATGGCGCAAAATAACAATATCAGGGGCACTAAGGTTTCCACTATTCTCACGACCAATCAAGCATCTACTAGCAAATATTGCAAAGTAACATAGAACAGGAAAATGTATGCTAGTAATTCTTGAATCGGAAACTTTCCTCGTTTCCCCTACAGCAATCATATCAATAAAACCTTCCACATCATTATGATGTGGTTCCTCTATGTTGCCCTCAAAGGGCAACTTGCAAACCGCACAAAAGTCATAAAGTGACATCTCCCTATACTCATCATACAAATAAAAATCCACAGAAGGTGGCGACCTCCTAGCATGGAAATGAAAAATTTGCACAAAAATATTAGTGAGTAGGAGATACTGTTCAAACTGGTCGTGGAGGAAGTCGGTGAGGCCTGCATTCTCAGCCAAATAATAAAAGTCTTCATAAATCTCGGCTGCTCTCAAGAACTCATCACAAGGCCATTCGCACGGCCGAACCTCCGCAGTGCGAGGGAGATTATATTTGGGCTTCTTATTCTCTTCACTTTGCTTTCCTTCGAGCTTCGGCTCGAAGAGCCCCTCAACAATCTCTTCCTCATTTCCTCTAAAAAAATCTGAAATTTTTAGTAACTTAAAATAAAAGTGAACCAAACTCAACAAGATTGATAGCAACTACTCCCACAAGTGCCTAGAGGCCATATCATGCAATAGAACTACTTGGGACCAAATAAATTTGACATGCATGCTCAAGCACAGGGTCACCTAAGTAGGAAAAATTTGCAATAAATAAAGCACTAGAACAAAAACTAATTGGACAATTGGAGGAGTCACATACCAAAGAATAATCCCCCAAAGCAGTTTTGTGAATGGAGCTTTGAGCGAGGAGATCGAAAATGGCAGCAAGATGAGCTAGAACTCGAGTTTGAGCTGGTGGATGATTTTTTTCTGGAGGAAGGCGAAGTGTGTGGGTGCAAGAATAAGTGGAGGGGGCACGAGGGGCCCACGAGGCAGGGGGCGCGCCCAGGGTGGTAGGGTGCACCCTGCACCCTCGTGGCTAGGCGGTTGCCCCCTCTGGTGTGTTCTCAGTGCCAATAATTCTTAAATATTCTACAAAAAATCATATTTCATTTTCGGGACATTTGGAGAACTTTTATTTTCTGGGTATTTTTTATTGCAAGGATAATTCAGAAAACAGACAAAAAAAAATACTATTTTTGCTTTATTAAATCTAAATAATAGAAAGTAAAAGGAGGGTACAGAGAGTTGTGCTTTCTAACTTCATCCATCTCATGCTCATCAAAAGGAATCCACTAACAAGGTTGATCAAGTCTTGTTAACAAATTCTTTTCGAATAACATGAAACCGGAGAATTTTCGAATAACACTAGGTTACCTCAACGGGGATATGCATGTCCCCAATAATAAGAATATTATATTTCTTCTTGATAGTAGGAAGAGGAAATTAAAAACCTCCAATAATAATCATTGAAAATTTTCCAATAGAATTGATACTATGGACTCGAGGTTGTTTCCTCGGAAAGTGTACCGTATGCTCATTACCATTAACATGAAAAGTGACATTGCCTTTGTAGCAATCAATAATAGCCCCTGCAGTATAATAGGCATACTATCGTCCTCGGGAATATCAAGAATAACAAAGTCTGTTAAAATAGTAACGTTAGCAACCACAACAAGCACATCCTCACAAATACCGACAGGTATAGCGGTTGATTTTCAGCCATTTGCAAAGATATTTCAGTAGGTGTCAACTTATTCAAATCAAGTCTATGATATAAAGAGAGGCATAACACTAACACCGGCTCCGGATCACATAAAGCAGTTTTAACATAGTTTCTCTTAATGGAGCATGGTATAGTTGGTAGTCCTGGATCTCCTAGTTTCTTTGGTATTCCACCTTTAAAAGTGTAATTAGCAAGCATGGTGGAAATTTTAGCTTCCAGTATCTTTCTCTTATTAGTAACAATATCCTTCATATACTTAGCATAAGGATTCATTTTAAGCATACCAGTCAAACGCATACGCAAAAATATAGGTCTAATCATTTCAGCAAAGCGCTCAAAATCCTCATCATCCTTTTTCTTGGATGGTTTAGGAGGAAAAGGCATGGGGTTTTGAACCCATGGTTCTCTTTCATTACCATGCTTCCTAGCAACGAAGTCTCTCTTATCATAACGTTGATTCTTTGATTGTGGGTTATCAAGATCAACAACAAGTTCAATCTCTACATCATTGTCACTGCTAGGTTGAGCATCAACATGAACATCATCATTAGCATTATCGCTAGGTTCGTGTTCATTACCAGATTGAGTTCCAGCATCAAAAATAGAAATATCATTGGGATTCTCAGGTGTGTCAACAACAGGTTCACTAGAAGCATGCAAAGTCCTATCATTTTTATTTTTCTTCCTTTTAGAAGGACTAGGTGCATCAACATTAGTTCTATGAGAATCTTGATCAATTCTCTTAGGGTGGCCCTCAGGATACAAAGGTTCCTGAGTCATTTTACCCCCTCTAGTCATAACTCTAACAACATTATCATTTTTCTTATTATTTAATTCACTGAGCAAATCATTCTAAGCTTTAAGTACTTGTTCTACTTGAGTGGTAACCATAGAAGCATGTTTACTAATAAGCTTAAGTTCACCTTTAACTCCAGACATATAATCACTCAAGTGTTCAATCATATAAGCATTACGTTTCAATTGTCTCCCAACATAATCATTGAAGTTTTCTTATTTAACAATAAAATTATCAGACTCATCTAAGAATTGGCTAGCAGGCTTATAACGAGGAATGTCACCTTCATCAAATCTCTAGAGAGAATTTACCTTTACTACCTATGTCGGGTTATCAAGACCATGTATTTCTTCAATAAGTGGTAAATTCTTAACATCTTCAGCTTTAATACCTTTTTCTTTCATAGATTTCTTTGCCTCTTGCATATCTTTAGGATTGAGAAATAGAATACCCCTTTCCTTCAGAGTTGGCTTAGGAGTTGGTTCAGGAAGTGTCCAATAATTTTCATTACTCAACATATTATTCAATAGCAATTCAGCTTGATCAACTGTTCTTTCCCTGAAAACACAACCAGCACAACTATCCAGGTGGTCTCTGGAAGCATCGGTTAGTCCATTATAAAAGATATCAAGTATTTCATTTTTCTTGAGAGGATGATCAAGCAAAGCATTAAGTAATTGGAGAAGCCTCCCCCAAGCTTGTGGGAGACTCTCTTCTTCAATTTGCACAAAGTTATATATTTCCCTTAAGGCAGCTTGTTTCTTATGAGCGGGAAAATATTTAGCAGAGAAGTAATAAATCATATCCTGGGGACTACGCACACAACCATGATCAAGAGAATTAAACCATGTTTTAGCATCACCCTTTAATTAGAACGGAAATAACTTAAGGATAAAGTAATAGCGAGTTTTCTCATCATTAGTGAACAAGGTGGCTATATCATTTAATTTAGTAAGATGTGCCACAACAGTTTTAGATTCATAGCCATAAAAAGGATCAGATTCAACCAAAGTAATTAACTCAGGATCAACAGAGAAATCATAATCCTTATCGGAAATACAGATAGGTGAAGTAGCAAAAGCAGGGTCATATTTCATTCTAGCATTTAAAGACTTTTCTTTCAGCTTAGCTAATAGTTTCTTAAGATCATATCTATCATTGCAAGCTAAAAAGTCTCTAGCAGTTTCTTCATCCATAACATAACCCTCGGGCACAACAGGCAATTCATATCTAGGGGGAGAATCTTCATCATCACTTTCATCAATATTAGCAGTTTTAATAATTTCATTCTCTCTAGCCCTAGCAAGTTGTTCATCAAGAAATTCACCTAGTGGCACAGTATTATCAAGCATAGAAGTTGTTTCATCATAAATATCATGCAAAGCAGAAGTGGCATCATCAATAACATGTGACATATTAGAATGAATAGCAGGTGCAGGTGTCGCAAGTTTACTCAAAACAGAAGGTGAGTCAAGTGCAGAGCTAGATGGCAGTTCCTTACCTCCCCTCGTAGTTGAGGGAAAAATCTTGGTTCTTTCATCTTTCAAGTTCCTCATAGTGATCAACACATATAAATCCCACGTGACTAAAAGAATACAGCCATGCTCCCCGGCAACGGCGCCAGAAAATAGTCTTGATAACCCACAAGTATAGGGGATCACAACAGTTTTCGAGGGTAGAGTATTCAACCCAAATTTATTGATTCGACACAAGGGGAGCCAAATAATATTCTCAAGTATTAATATTTGAGTTGTCAATTCAACCGCACCTGAAAGACTTAATATCTGCAGCAAAATATTTAGTAGCAAAGTAATATGGAAGTAACAGTAATGGTGGAAAAAGTAACATTATTGGGTTTGTAGTGATTGTAACAGTAGCAATGGAAAAGTAACTAAGCAAAGATCAATATGTGAAAAACTCATAGGCAATGGATCAGTGATGGACGATTATGTTGGATGCGATTCCTCATGCAACAGTTATAACATAGGGTGACACAGAACTAGCTCCATTTCATCAATGTAATGTAGGCATGTATTCCGAATATAGTCATACGTGCTTATGAAAAGAACTTGCATGACATCTTTTGTCCTACCCTCCCATGGCAGCGGGGTCCTATTGCAAACTAAGGGATATTAAGGCCTCCTTTTAGTAGAGTACTGGACCAAAGCATTAACACTTAGTGAATACATGAACTCCTCAAACTACGTTCATCACCGGTAAGTATCCTGATTATTGTCACTTCGGGGTTAATGGATCATAACACATAATAGGTGACTATAGACTTTCAAGATAGGATCAAGAACTCACATATATTCATGAAAACATAATAGGTTCAGATCTGAAATCATGGCACTCGGGCCCTAGTGACAAGCATTAAGCATAGCAAAGTCATAGCAACATCAATCTCAGAACATAATGGATACTAGGGATCAAATCCTAACAAAACTGACTCGATTACATGATAAATATCATCCAACCCATCACCGTCCAGCAAGCCTACAATGAAATTACTCACGCACGGCGGTGAGCATCAGGAAATTGGTGATGGAGGAAGGTTGATGATGATGATGGCCACGAATTCCCCTCTCCGGAGCCCCGAACGGACTCCAGATCAGCCCTCCCGAGAGAGATCGGGGCTTGGCAACGGCTCCATATCGTAAAACGCGATGAATCCTTCTCTCTGATTTTTTCTCCCCGAACGTGAATATATAGAGTTGGAGTTGAGGTTGGTGGTGCACCAGGGGGCCCACGAGGCAGGGGGCGCGCCCAGGGGGTAGGCGTGCCCCCCACCCTCGTGGACAGGGTGTGGGCCCCCTGGCCTTGATTCTTTCGCCAGTATTTTTTATATATTCCAAAAATAATCTCCGTTGATTTTCAGGTCATTCCGAGAACTTTTATATCTGCACAAAAATAACACCATGCCAATTCAGCTGAAAACAGTGTCAGTGTGGGTTAGTTCCATTCAAATCATGACTTGGAGGTGTATCCCGATCTATACAACTAGAACTGGATACTTGAAGTGATAACTGGATAGTATGGCTTTGGGATTGCTTTCTCGTAGGGATTCGAGGAAGAATCTCTGGGCGAGGTTGATAAAACTACTACTACTTTACTTTATGCTAGTCTGCACTCATCTAATGCTGCAAGATCGCTGAAGATGTTGAAGATGCTAGTCTTCGATGGGACTAGGCTCTCCCTCTATTTTGGCATTCTACAGTTTAGTCCACAGATACAGCCCATTTCATTGATACCGATGCATATGTAGTGTAGATCCTCGCTTGTGAGTACTTTGGATGAGTACTCACGGTTGCTTTGCTACCCTCTTTTCCCCCTTCTTTTTTCTTTCCGGTTGTTGCAACCAGATGGTGGATCCCAAGAGCCAGATGCCACCCAGTCGACTACTACTACTACCCGATGGAGCCTACTACTACGTGGAGGCCACCAAAGACCAGGAGTACTTAGGAGGTCCCAGGCAGGAGGCCTTGCCTGTTTGGTCGATGTTGCTTTCGTGCTAGCTTTCTTAAGGCATCCTTGTTTAACTTATGTCTATACTCAGATATTGTTGCTTCTGCTGACTCTTGTGTATTCGAGCTGATGTATTCGAGTCCTCGAGGCCCCTGGCTTGTAATATAAAGCTTGTATTATTTTAATTTGTGTCTAGAGTTGTGTTGTGATATCTTCCCGTGAGTCCCTGATCTTGATCGTACACATTTGCGTGTATGATTAGTGTACGATTGAATCAGGGGCGTTATGGGGTACAATAGTGATCCAGGAGTAGATCACTAGACAGCGGTCAAAATTATCCTTAGGTACCTAAAGAGGACTAAGGAAATGTTTCTTGGTTATGGAAGTGATAAAGAGTACGTCGTAAAGAGTTACGTCGATGCAAGCTTTGACACCGATCTGGATGACTTTGAGTCTTGATCTGGATACATATTGAAAGTGGGAGCAATTAGCTAGAGTAGCTCCCTGCAGAGCATTGTAGAGATAGAAATTTGCAAAATACATACAGATCTGAATGTGATAGACCCGTTGACAGAACCTCTCTGACAAGCAAAACATGATCACACCTTAGTACTCTTTGGGTGTTAATAACATGGGGATGTGAACTAGATTATTGACTCTAGTAAACTCTCTGGGTGTTGGTCACATGGTGATGTGAACTATGGGTGTTAAATCACATGGTGATGTAAACTAGATAATTGACTCTAGTGCAAGTGGGATACTAAAGGAAATATGCCCTAGAGGCAATAATAAAGTTGTTATTTTATATTTCCTCATTCATGATAAAGGTTTATTATTCATGCTAGAATTGTATTGATCGGAAACCTTAATACATGTGTGAATACATAAATAAACACAGTGTCCCTAGTAAGCCTCTACTAAACTAGCTCGTTGATCAAAGATGGTTAAGGTTTCCTAACCATGGACATGAGTTGTCATTTGATAACGGGATCACATCATTAGGAGAATGATGTGATGGACAAGACCCATCCGTTAGCTTAGCATTATGATCGTTCAGTTTTATTGCTATTGCTTTCTTCATGTCAAATACATATTCCTTCGACTATGAGATTATGCAACTCCAGGATACCGGAGGAATGCCTTGTGTGCTATCAAACATCACAATGTAACTGGGTGATTATAAAGATGCTCTATAGGTATCTCTGAAGGTGTTTGTTGAGTTGACATAGATCGAGATTAGGATCTGTCACTCCGAGTATCGGAGAGGTGTCTCTGGGCCCTCTCGGTAATACACATCATAAGCTTGCAAGAAAATGACTAAGGAGTTAGTCATGAGGTGATGTATTACGGAACGAGTAAAGAGACTTGCCAGTAACGAGATTGAGCTAGGTATGAAGATATCGACGATCGAATCTCGGGCAAGTAACATACCAATGGACAAAGGGAATTATGTATGTTGTCACAACAGTTAGACCGATAAAGATATTCATAGAATATGTAGGATCCAATATGGGCATCCAGGTTCCGCTATTGGTTATTGAACAGAGAGGTGTCTCGGTCATGTCTACATAGTTCTCGAACCCGTAGGGTCCGCACGCTTAACGTTCGATGACGATATAGTATTATATGAGTTATGTGAATTGGTGACCGAATGTTCTTCGAAGTCCAGGATGAGATCACGGACATGACGAGGAGTCTCAAAATGGTATAGAGTTAAAGATTGATATATAGGACGATAGTATTCAGACACTGGAAGTGTTTTGGGGGGTACCGGGTACTTATCGGGTCACCGGAAGTTGTTCCGGACACCGCGGCAAAAGGTATGGGCCTTATGGGTCAAGAGGGGAAACACACTAGCCACAAGGGGCTGGTGCGCGCCCCATATGGGCCAGACAAGGTGGAGAAGGAAAGGGGAAGGAGGAAAGGAAAGAAAGGGAATAGGATTCCCCCTTCCTTTCCCCCTCCCCCTCTTTCCTTCGCCCTCTGACAAATAAGGTAGGGGGCGCGCTACTGCTACTTCTCGAGCTTGCCTTGGTTTTTCCCTAGCAGAGGAAGGGGTGATGCAGCAAAGTAGAGATAAGTATTTCCCTCAGTTTGAGAACCAAGGTATCAATCCAGTAGGAGACAACGCAGAAATCACCTAATACATGCACAAACAATCAAACAACTTGCACCCAACGCGATAAAGGGGTTGTCAATACCTTCATGGTTACTTGCAAAAGTGAGTGATAGAGATAAATAAATGGTAAAGTAAATATTTTTGGTATTTTTGGTTTATAGATCAGAAAGTAAAATATTGCAAAAATAGTAGATCAGAAACTAATATTGTAGATCGGAAACTTAGATGATGGAAAATGGAAACTTATATGATGGAAAATAGACCCCGGGGCCATAGGTTTCACTAGAGGCTTCTCTCAAGATAGCAAATAATACGGTGGGTGAACAAATTACTGACGAGCAATTGATAGAAAAGCACGAAGGTATGATGATATCTAAGGCAATGATTATGAAATATAGGCATCACGTCCGTGTCAAGTAGACCAAAACGATTCTGCATCTACTACTATTACTCCACACATCGACTGACTCCTGCTTGCATCTAGAGTATTAAGTTCATGAAGAACAGAGTAACGCATTAAGTAAGATGACATGATGTAGAGGAATTTACTCAAGCAATATGATGAAAACCCCATATTTTATCCTCGATGGCAACAATACAATACGTGCCTTGTTGCCCCTACTTTCACTGGGAAAGGACACCGCAAGATTGAACCCAAAGCTAAGCACTTCTCCCATTGCAAGAAAAACCAATCTAGTTGGCCAAACCAAACAGATAGTTCGAAGAGAATTACAAAGATATCAAATCATGCATAAAATAATTCAGAGAAGATTCAAATAATATTCATAGATAAGCTGATCATAAATCCACAATTTATTGGATCTCGGCAAACACACCCCAAAAAGGTATTACATCGGATAGATCTCCAAGAACATCGAGGAGAACATGGTATTGAGAATCAAAGAGAGAGAAGAATCCATCTAGCTACTAGCTATGGACCCGTAGGTCTGTGGTAAACTACTCACGCTTCATCGGAAGGGCAATAGAGTTGATGTAGAAGCCCTCCGTGATCGAATCCCCCTCCGGCAGGGTGACGGAAAAGGTCCCTAGATGGGATCTCATGGGTACAGAAGGTTGCGGCGGTGGAAAAGTGTTTTCGTGGCTCCCTCTGGTGGGTTTGGAATATATGTGAACATATAGGCGTAGGAATTAGGTCAGAGGAGTCACGAGGGGCCCACAAGGGTGGGGGCGCACCCTCCGTCCTTGTGGACGCCTCATGTCTCTCCCGACTTGATCTCCAAGTCTCTGGTGTGTCTTCTGGTCCAAGAAAAATCATCGCGAAGGTTTCATTCCGTTTGGACTCCGTTTGGTATTCCTTTTCTGCGAAACTCAAAAATAAGGAAAAAACAGAAATTAGCACTGGTCTCTAGGTTAATAAATTAGTCCCAAAATAATATAAAATAGCCTATTAATGCATATAAAACATCCAAAACAGATAATATAACAGCATGGAACAATAAAAAATTATAGATGCATTGGAGATGTATCAGCCCCTTGGGAGGACCCCAATTAGGATTCGGCCTACTTGGGGCGCCTCCTGACAACCTCCCCTCTCCCTCCCCCCCCCACATATATATATAGCACACACGAGACAATGGTTTAGCCATGTGTGGCGCCCCCTCCACTGTTTACACCCCCGGTCATATTTTCATAGTGCTTAGGCGAAGCCCTGTGGAGATAACTTCACCATCACCGTCACCACGCCCTTGTGCTGACAGAAATCATCTACTACCTTGATGTCTTGCTAGATCAAGAAGGAGAGGGACGTCACCGAGCAGAACGTGTGCAAAACGTAGAGGTGTCGTGCATTTGGTACTTGATCGGTTGAAGCGCGAAGAAGTTCGACTACATCAACCACGTTGTGAAACGCTTTCGCTTACGATCTACGAGGGTACGTAGACACACTCTCCTCCCGTTGCTATGCATCTCCATGGATAGATCATTGCGTGTGCGTAGAATTTTTTTGTTTTCCATGCAACGATTCCCAACACTAAGAATATCTCTCCATCGTCAGAGGACCAAATCCCAGTCTTGAGCTATCTATTCCCTTGTCATACATTTCTCATGCACCTGAAAGTTTTTTTATGATCACCCTATTACGGGTAATGTTTAATGAACCCCAAAGCACACCATCAGGTATGAAGGTACTTGATACTGGCATGGCCTAAGAAATTATGCATACGTTAACATATGTGTGACAATATTAATAACTAACAACGATATGATCTCGTAGTATATCAGTCGGTTGTGTCTGTTCAACATAATTGTTCTTCCAACAATGTCTTCACATTGTCACTGACATCCTTGTTACTATAAATATGCTCATGATTAGGAAAACATGATCATCATGTAACACATGAGTTAGTCTTAGAGGCGAGACTAGGAATCTAATTGGTGTTTATTATTCCACACATGCGCATGGGTTTTTCTCTAAATGTCGTTTACATCGCAGACTTGAGAACCATTGCAATTACTACATAGAAAAATAAACATCAATTACAAACATTAAAATAAATAATAAAATTTATTATTGCCTCTAGGACATATTTCAATAGCCTAGTCTTTTACAGGTGTCAGGAGTGTTGTTCGGTCGCTCACCTCACGCATAATCAAGCAAAAGAATGAAATGTTTTTCACTTGCCAGTGGTAAAGGTGGGCAAATAACTCCCAACTTCTAAGGGGCATAGGAAAATGGTTGGTTGAAGAAAAGCAAGAAAAATTGGGGTATGTCGTCAGCGAAATTTGCATGAGAAGCTGCAAAATCTTAAGAAGTTGGTTTGCTGGAGACTCCCTTTGGTTCAACTTATATATTTTAGACGCTCAACTTATAGCTTTTAGACCGAGAAGTTGGTAGTTGAAGCTGAACCAAACACATCCAAAAACTCAATAAGCTAACTTTTATGAGCATTACTATTTTGTTTTTAGTGTTGAACCTCTTAAGGTTGAAGAAGCACTCAAGGATATGGATTGGATCAATGCTATGCAGAAGGAGCTCCATAACTTTGAAATTAACAAAGTATGCACATTATTTGAGAAGCCCGATGATACTTAAAGGATCATAGGAACAAGATGGGTCTTTCTGAGCAAGCAAATGAGAATGATCTAGTCGTCCACAACAAAGCACGATTACTAGACCAAGGGGGTATACTCAAGTGAAAGGTATTGACGATGGTGAAACATATGCTCTGGTTGCTAGACTTGAGGCCATTCGCATATTACTTACATTTTCTGGAAAGGAGGTCAAAGCCCCTGTCCTCTGCATCAATGTCAAGCACACAACCATTCTTAACAATTATTAAACAAAGGCAACGACAAACAAATCATAACGATATGAAATTCACACTTACGACTAAGTCGACTTCTCCTACACCAACACCTACAAGAAGATACAAATGTCCTTGTGCCATCATCGCCGCGTCCGACTAGAGATGCTATGGACAAGGATTTTTATCCTGGTGGCTGAGACCAGTCAAATCAAGACCGTCACAACAACAACTAGACAACACATTCAATAAGGTAATGACACAAAGTCCTTTGCTATCGAGCCCAACCAATAAAGGCTAGAACAAGAGTTTCCACCCCAAGACATGAAAACGTGTTCCAATCGGCATCTTGATGACAAATCCTTTGATAGTAACCTTCGGCAGTACTCTAGGCTAGGACCAAAATGCACTAGTGGATTGGTGCGACAACTTCAAGACCACTGCCACGGCCGTCACTGGACGCCCATGTCTCAGTGCAGAAGTGGTCGTCGCCATTCCAAACTAGTGTGAGGTACACTACATCACCCACTGTACTATCGAATCAGTTGCCCCAATACTAGAAGACAACATGGAACTACCAATGCACCCCTTGATCACCAGCGTCAGACTCTGCCACTGGTGCCTCGAACCTCCTGGTGTGATGGTCACTGCCCTCGCACTGGATGAAAATACCCTTTGTGACGGTAGTGTGCACCACATGGGACCATCGTTGCCATGCCTAAAAACAAGTGGATGAACTTGTAGATGCGCCACAATGCCTCTTGAGCTCCTTGTTGCGGTCATCGAGGGTCGCCACCCCTGTCACGATGGCAAGTGGAGGCAGCCATCGCCACGGCTACCTGCATGGTCACCATCAATGTTGTTGTGCTCGTTGCCACCTCTGTGGACACTGACACCTCTTTTGTTACACACTGGGACAACGGGTCTGTTGTACCAAGATATGGTACCGAAGCGGCATCGACAAGATATGCCCCGTCCCCGGACGCCTCATGGGCAGCGATCGTCGACACCTCTTGACTGCTCCATGGCTATCGAGCCCGAGGCCGACCTATCCTTCACCTCCGCTTCATCATTATTGGTAACACTACTGGAGTCGCGCGCCCACGCTGGCTTTCCAACGAGGAGTACTCCTTTCATGAACGGCTCGATGACACGTCGGAGATCCCATTCTCATAGTCCGCCTCCTCTAGCATGTTTCTGCTCACCCGCAAGCTCCAGACACCAGTAGCGAAGGAAGAGAAGTGGAGTGAGACTAGCAACACTAGCACAATAGACACATTATGCACCTCATGACCTCACCGCTTGGCCGATCCTAGCTTCGCACACGCTTTGCACTCCCCACCAAGGTGATCTCCAACCTGCCAGACCACAACGCTTCACAACAACAAGCAACAGTGAGGAGAGGGGAGATGGTTGCGAGTGTGGCGCGGAGGAGGGAGAGACCAACACATTGACCGACACCATCTCCGATGCCGTCAAGAGGAATGGTGAATCACCCTTCCATGAATAGGGAAATGAGTGGTTTGTCTTTTTCCCATATGATAATCATCACAATATCGCACTTTGCCAAATCGATTTTAAAAGTGCATTCTTAAATGACAAGATTGAGAATGAAGTTTTTGTTAAACAATCTCTCAGAATTATCCATCATAAAAAACTAATAATGTCTATAAACCTCAGAAAGCTCTATATGGTCTTAAGCAACTTCTTAGAGCTTAAAATGATCAACAAAGTTTCTTTTGAAGCAGGATAAGGCTTAACCTAGTGGTGGAAAAGGACTGAAGCCTTCCCACCATCTAGACTCAAGGCATGGTATTTGCAATTTAGATTTGTTGCACCAGTTATACTGTACGAGATCACTTACAACCATTTTGTAAAAAAACTCTATTCACTAAGTGAGTTTATGGTAAATTATTTGGGTGCCAAGTTTATGTTTATTATATCATCTTTGGTTCCACTAACCATCGTTTTGGTGAGAATATGAAAAGTTAATCATCGAGAGGCACAAGTTATCAATGACGGACGAGCTGGGATTCTTTCTCAATCTCCAATTAAACAAAGGAAGGAACACACTTTTGTGTCACAAACAAAATATACTAAAACCATGAACGGATTTAATAAGTTCAAATGCAAAACATATATACGAACCCAAATGTCAACCTTGACTGAGAAAACAGTTGCAGATCAAACCTACCACCGTCGTCCCATAATATAAGACATTTCTAATCTAAGCCGTAAACACGTTTTATATTGAGGGAATTTGGTAGGTACATTTGCAATGAAAGCTCAAAGTACCTCGGTGGTGGTATCAGGTGATACCAAGGTTTAAGTGATACCATGATACGGGCTTCCGAGAGCCGTGGGATCTCAGATCTGATGGCTACCGCAAGCTTTTGAACATTTTGCAAAAACGCCAACCGGAAGTCTTAAAATTACGTGCAGATACAATAGCTCTTTAGACGCCGTCAGATCTGGAATCCAACGGCCGAGAAGTCTATATCTCCTAAGTTTTGGGTATCACTTGAAATTTCCCCCCGCGGTGGCGCCGGTGGCGTGTGCTGCCGTTCCTGCGGTGCCACCTGCTGCGTGATACAGGGGCCAAGCCGGCCAGGTGGTGCTTCCCCAAGTCCTCCTCGGGTCGGTCCTGCCCGGTCTTCCTTCCTCCTACTTTTCCCCAGCACAAACAAAAGAAAAATGGAGTTAGCCATGGCCGCCGCCTACACCTCGTGCCTGGGCCTGCCCCCCGCCGCGCACCCGTACGACGACGCATCCGTGGCCTGCGCCCTCGGCCAGCTCTACTCCACCAAGGATCCGTTCGCCCTGCCGGTCAGCTGCCTCCTCCCGCCCCCCGAGCTGCCGCCGGCCTTCGGGTTGCCCGTCGGCGGCCTCGCCCCCGTCTGCTGCTGCGCCAAAGCCGCGGGGCCCCCCGCGTTCCCGCCCTTTCCGTGGGCGCACGCGCCCTCGCCGCCAGCGCCGCCGCGCTGCGCCATCACGGAGATCGACGAGTCCCGGGAGGTGGAGTCGGAGGACAACCTCTCCCCTCGCTCTGTCCTCACGCCCTGGAGGAGGCCGACGCCCGCCTCGCCGCTGTCTCCGCCTCCGCCTCTTGTGGTCGGGGGCAAACGGGCCTTCGACCCAAGCAGCGAGAAGACTTCTCTGATGATCTGCAATATCCCCAACGGATTCGTGTAAGCATGCTGCTCTTCTCTGCTGCCAGCCATTTCCCCCTCTTCTTTTTGCTGAAGTACTCTGTGAATTCTTGGTATGCGGCGCAGGAAGCGGAGGTTCATGGCGATTCTGGACCAGCATTGCGTCCAGGAGAACGATAATCCTGAATGGCGTGTCGTTGGCGGTGGCAAGTTCGTGAGGTCGGAGTATGACTTCCTCTACATCCCAATAGACTTCAGGTAGTACTAGCATTTGCATTTCTGAATTTGCTAATTCTCAATTGCCTGAAAACGAATTAGTCTAGTCGATTCTTCAGGAGAGTAGAGAGTAGAGAGAGAGAGAGAGAGAGAGAGAGAGAGAGAGAGAGAGAGAGAGAGAGAGAGAGAGAGAGAGAGAGAGAGAGAGAGAGAGAGAGAGAGAGAGAGAGAGAGAGAGAGAGAGAGGGAGAGAGGGAGCGAGGGAGGGAGGGAGGGAGAGAGGGAGGGAGAGCGAGGGAGGGAGGGAGGGAGGGAGGGAGAGCGAGGGAGGGAGGGAGGGAGGGAGGGAGGGAGGGAGGGAGGGAGAGAGAGGGAGAGAGAGGGAGAGAGAGAGAGAGAGAGAGAGAGAGAGAGAGAGAGAGAGAGAGAGAGAGAGAGAGAGAGGGAGAGAGGGAGAGAGGGAGCGAGGGAGGGAGGGAGGGAGCGAGGGAGGGAGAGCGAGGGAGGGAGGGAGGGAGGGAGGGAGAGCGAGGGAGGGAGGGAGGGAGGGAGGGAGGGAGGGAGGGAGGGAGGGCCTTTCCTTTCCTGCTCCAAGTTCCCCTGCGGTAACAAGGAATTCCTGCCGGTGCGCTTCGGCCCGCCACGGGATGGCCTCCGGCCGACGGTGGAGCGTGTGATTGGCCGCACGCTGGTCCACCGCCCCACTGATCAATCCGCCCGCCCCATGCCGCATGCTGCACGTATGTGTCCTCAAAGTTATAATCTGAACTTTTTCTGAACTTTGTATGGCTAGTAAGCAGTCGTGACCTGAATTGTATTGAGGTTTAGGGCCAGTTCTTTTGGGGCTTACGGGTAGCTGCCAAAATAAGCTGCCCCCTACCCAGCTTATTCTGGCAGCCCAACCTAAATTTTATTCTAGAAGCCTACTACTATGATGTTGTATTATGCTAGCGAAATGTACTCTTAGTTACTAGGAGTAGTTTCTTAGCATTAAAAACTAACTGGCTGATCCTTTCTCTCTGATGTTCTATTATTGACTGATCCTTTCTCTCTGATTAAGCTATAACTAACTGGCTGTTGGATACATTTTTGGTCCTCTTGCAGAAAGAGGAGGCAAATCGAAACCTGCTGCAGTGGGGAACAAAACTGTTTGAGCTGGTGGCTACTGGCTAGTGATGTCTTTGCTTCGTCGCGAGGATGGAGGCCTACTCACCTTACCGTAGGTGCTTAGTGTGCTTGGTTACCCGAGATGTTGTGATCAAGTTTAGATGGTTCTTTTGTGGGTGCATGAGTATCTTCTAGTATCTGTATCCTAGCTTGGAGATGTTGGTTTCATTTGCCTTCCCTAGGTAGCAGCTATGCTTGGTGGTTCTGCCATCCGATTTCCTTTGAGTTGTCACTAACTGTACTCATCTGCCCAGAACTTTGTTAGATTGGTGTCTGCATCTGTTCGTATGTTATCCGCCCGTGTATGTGGTTAAAGATTTGGCATCCCGTTGCAATGTGTGATGTTGATGGCGCTGAACGAAGAGGTTAATATTGGGGGAGATTTTTGGCTCCCTGAGCACCAATGTGCTGTTTTTCCGCCCGCAAGTCTGCCCTTTGATTGTTGCAACAATGGGTGATATTTGAAATAATTTTATCTAGATTAATAACATAACGCCTGGTCATGTATGCATCGCTGCCCTCGGTTATCTCTGGAGCAAGGTAAGGTTATCGTCAGGTTTTGGGTGATATATCGGAGAAAACATATCTGGATTTTTTTCCATATTCTTGTACAGAAATGCATTTTTAGTAAAATAGAACTGTGAAGTCAATGCTCTAGCCTAACAAACTTGAGGTTGCCAAACGTTTCCGTAAATGGTGACCATAACGGTAACTTCCACGCTTCCAGGACTTTGTTCTAAGACGGGATTTGCTCCTCTGACGATGGAGGGATACTCTTCGGAGTTTGGACCCACTCGGTATTAAGGTATCCATCATTAGCTGACTATACATATAGCGTGATATGATCATGGGTTTACCAGAATACAGAAACAAGAAAATAGAATAATATCAGTAATAAGGATCACTTGGTATTGTGATCAACCAGTTGCTTCACAAGGATATCGATAAAAGTCTCACCTGAAGTTTTGTTAAGTATCGCGGAGCAAAGGAACTGTGTACGCAAAGCCAAGTTTCGCTCGATAAAAGATATTCGTGTATATGTGAGAATCAATATGGATGTCCAGATCTCATCGAACCCGCAGGGTCAAATGCTTAGTTGTTAGTAGTTTGATAGAGAGCAAGGAGACACTTGAGTATTAGAAAAGGCACCGGAAGTGTTCCGCGTATTTTCGAAAATGTTTCGGGAAGTTTCAAGAAGGTCCAAGTAATGCCGAAAATGTTTCAAAGGTGCTCACAGAAGTCTTGGAAGCGTGGAAGATTCCAAGTGGTCCAATTGGGCTGCCACCTTGGTTGCAGCGGCCACATGGGCCCAAATGGCGCACCCCCTTCAGCTTATTAGGCAAGGAAGTGGAGCTGTGTGAGAAAGGAAAGGATCTCTAGGGGATGCTCCTCGTTGCACATGGAAGGGACGGATCCCCAGGGGATCCTTCCCCTTGATGCGACCAGCCCTTGGGGTTGCCCCCTCCACAAGTTGCATCCCCTATGCCACCTATAAATAGAGGAGAGGGGCACCCCCCCCCCCCCAAGAGAGAATTTTCTGAAAGCCTACACCCCTTCCCTCTGTGCCAACATCCTCTCTACGTCGTAAGGCTACTGCGCCAATTACTCTCTGATAGCTCTTTGTCCTGGACGTCAAAGTGCTGCTGAACTATTGATTCGTTACGCGTGGATATCGCAGAGGGGGTGTATGTTCGACTCTCAATCGAG
Organism: Triticum aestivum; assembly: GCF_018294505.1. Lineage (NCBI taxonomy): Eukaryota > Viridiplantae > Streptophyta > Magnoliopsida > Poales > Poaceae > Triticum > Triticum aestivum. The sequence goes on along the minus strand of NC_057806.1, from coordinate 530,126,160 downwards.
GGTAATATTCTCATAGTTGGGAGATATAACCTAGCTGCAGAATCTATAAGTCTTCACCGACCTGATTGACATGCCTCTTGCATCTTTATAGTGATCCTGGGCGTGTACATTAGTACGGTAAAAAAATTGTATTGTATTGTATTCCCCAACATACGAAGGATGAATAGCCGTTGCACTTGATGTTGGAAGTCCTTGTGTATGTCTGAGCAAAGATGGGTGTATGTATGTCCGGGCAAAGATGGGTGTACCAAAGCTCAGAAATCAGGATATCATATTTGTTTAAGGATGGGTTTCGTCTCTGGAACAGAGGGGAACGAAGGTGGCGGAACCAATCGCCCTTCCGGTTTCCCAGATCGATGCGAACTCACCGGAGGCGCGCCTGGAGGTGAGGGAGCGGTTCCCAGATCACTCGGAGTGGTCGGATCTCTTCACTAACATCATCCAACATGGCACGTTCGAGGAGTTAATGAGATTCACCGGCGGCGACGGCTGCTACGATGTGGAGCTCCTCTTATTGGCGATGCAGGAGGCGGAACCTCCCGATCCGCAACAGGTGGCCCGGTGGGTCAATTTTCGCACGGCCAACCCATCTCGCCTCAACATCATGCGATCTTGGGTGGATGCACTCACCAACAGTCCGCCAGGAGTGCTTCCACCTAGGGTTCGCCCTCGTTGCCGTCAGTGAGCACGACCCACTGTGATGTGTACGTGAGGCAGGGCTCTACCCTTGTTTTGTTGCCTCATCACGGGGGGAGCTAGGATGCTGCACTGCCGCGTCGACCCTCCTCTTTGGCCCGGTGATCTTGGTATGGTTCCCCTAAACCATCGCTGATAACCCACTAGTATAGGGGATCAATTGTAGCCTCTTTCAATAAGTAAGAGTGTCGAACCCAACGAGGAGCTAAAGGTAGAACAAATATTCCCTCAAGTTCTATCGATCACTGATACAACTCTACACACGCTTAACGTTCGCTTTACCTAGAACAAGTATGAAACTAGAAGTACTTTGTAGGTGTTTTTGGATAGGTTTGCAAGAATACAAAGAGCACGTAAAAAAACTAGGGGCTGTTTTAGGTAAAGAAGCAATAAAGTTAGTATAGCGAGTGTGGAAAAGTGGTGGTAGGAGTTGTGAAATTGTCCCTAAGCAATTGACTACTTTACTAGACCGATAGCAAGTTTTATGTGAGAGAGGCCACTGCTAGCATGTCATCCCCGACTTGGAATTCTATGCACTTATGATTGGAACTATTAGTAAGCATCCGCAACTACTAACATTCATTAAGGTAAAACCCAACCACAACATTAAGATATATTGGTCCCCCTTCACTCCCGTATGCATCAATTTCTATGCTAGGTTGAAGCTTCTGTCACTCTTGCCCTCCAATATGTAGTCCTATCAATATACAACTAACCCTATGGTGTGATCCACGCGCGCGCTCATATGATGGGCACCAAAGGACAACAACATAACCACAAGCAAATTAAACCAATCATAGCAATTCACCAATCACCGATAGAACAACGAAAATCTACTCAGACATCATAGGATGGAAACACATCATTGGATAATAATATGAAGCATAAAGCACCATGTTCAAGTAGAGGGTACAACGGGTTGCGGGGGAGTGGATTGCTGTAGATAAATGGGGGAAGGTGATGATGATGTTGGTGAAGATGACGGAGGTGTTGGTGTAGATCGCAGTCACGATGATGGCCCCGACGGCATTCCGGCACCACCGGGAAAGAGGGGGAGAGAGCCCCCCTTCTTCTTCTTCTTCATTGACCTTCTCCCTAGATGGGAGAAGGGTTTCCCCTCTGGTCCATGGCGTCCATGGAGGTGGAGGAGCGAGAGCCCCTCCGAGATTGGACCTGTCTCTCTGTCTCTCTCCGTTTCTGCGTTTCAGATTCTGCCCTTTCACCGTTTCTTAAATTCCCGAAGATCGGTAACTCCGATTGGGCTGAATTTTGGACACAATTTTTACCCGGATATTGGATTTCTTGCGGCGAAAGAAGGGCACCAACCGCCTTACGGGGTTGCCCCGAGGGCCCAGGGCACGCCCCCCTGCCTCGTGGCCCCCTCGGGCATCATCTCGCGTTGATTCTTCTTCCCAAAATCACATATATTCCAAAAAAAATCCGTCAGTTTTTATCCCGTTTGGACTCCGTTTGATATGGATTTTCTGCGAAACAAAAAACATGCAACAAATAGGAACTGGCAGTGGGCACTGTATCAATATGTTAGTCCCCAAAAATAGTATAAAAAGTTGCCAAAAGTATATGAAAGTTGTATAATATTGGCATGGAACAATCAAAAATTATAGATACGACGGAGACGTATCAGCATCCCCAAGCTTAATTCCTGCTCGTCCTCGAGTAGGTAGATCATAAAAAAGATAATTTTTGATGTGGAATTCTACCTAGCATAATCTTAATCATGTAATCTAATCATGGCATGAATATTAAGACGCGAATGATTCAAAGCAATAGTCTATCATTTGACATTAAGACAATAATACTTCAAGCATACTAATAAAGCAATCATGTCTTTTCAAAATAACATGGCCTGGTCTGGCTATGCTCCATCTTCACCACACAAAGCATTCAAATCATGCACAACCCTGATGACAAGCCAAGCAATTGTTTCATACTTTTGAAGTTCTCAAACCTTTTCAATTTTCACGCAATACATGAGCGTGAGCCATGGGTATAGCACTATAGGTGGAATAGAATATGATGGTGGAGGTTGTGTGGAGAAGACAAAAAGGGAGAAAGTCTCGCATCAACACGGCTAATCAATGGGCTATGGAGATGCCCATCAATTGATGTCAATGCGAGGAGTAGGGATTTCCATGCAATGGATGCACTAGAGTTATAAGTGTATGAAAGCTCAAACTGAAACTAAGTGGGTATGCATCCAACTTGCTTGCTCATGAAGACCTGGGGCACTTGAGGAAGCCCATCATTGGAATATACAAGCCAAGTTCTATAATAAAAATTCCCACTAGTATATTTGAAGACATTAAAACTAAGCACTAATCGAGCCCTCTTAGGCCATTACCATTTCAAACCATTGGATGCCTGTTGTGGATGTCCGTGGCCGTTAGATTTCATTCTAATCGTGAGCTCCGAGCGCTCCATGTTTGGGTCGCTGCTCCCGTAACAAATTCGGAGATCTGATGTGAACTTCGGAAAAATGGGCTTGGGCCAAGCCTGCAGAGCCACGGTCGCCCCTCCTCCCCCCGTTCGTATTCTTCTCGCTCGATTCTCTCGCCTGCTCCCCTCCCAGACCTCTTGTTGTATCAGAGATGTGCAAACGAACCAGCGCTCCAGAGATCAGCACTGCGCCCCTAGGAAGTAACGGAGATGAAGGAAATGCGAAGGATAGGATCATAGGAAAGACGATTCTCGTGGTACGTAGGCAACGCCTTATCTTCCTCCGCACCATAGGACCAGCAGATCCATCTTCCACAGCTACGGCGGCAGGGCAGTACTGGTTCTGTTCTGAGCACTATAGCGACGCCTTCCCCTTCGGCTCCCCTTCTCTCTTCTCCTTCAGTATCCGCTCTCCACCTGCGTGCGAACACCGGTCCAGTCGCCCCTTCCGTGTGTGCGTTGCTCCTTTTATCCACAGATTTGGTCCATCCAGATGTTCTTGGATCCACCAATCTCTTACCACGGAAAAAGTGAAGAAAGGCACTATTGATTCCCTTATATGTTTTTAGAACCCTTTGTTTATGATTCTCTCGATCTATTGATTTTATGGTCTGCTATGTTTCCCCTTTTCACCTGGTATTTTGACTCCCGTGGTACCTCAACATCTGAACCCGTTAGTGCAATTTTCTTGGCTATTTATATTGTTTGGAGATGAATCCAAAATTCGTCCCACGTGTACACTTGCAATTGGTTATACTAACTGTGCATCGTTCTACAATTGTAAATTTTCCAAGATAAAGTTTCTAAGTTCCCGATCAGATACTTGGACTGTTTATATTGTCTTGGTCACAATTTTGTGTGTGCGCGCGCACGCACGCGTGTATATAATTTGAGATGCATTGCAAACTGTCCTTAATATTTTTTCATACAATTTTGCACTCCTCCAGCAGTCCAGCTCCACATTTCTAATAATCATTTTTCAGATTCTTGCAGCCCATTTACTTCTAAACAGGGGAAGTCCTCATAATCCATGTCTTTGGTCCGGACCATGATATAGACAGCTGCCTCAACCAGACCAGGCAAGTTTTTTGAGCCTATACTATTTGGCTACAAATTTGCTTCCATGAATGACAACTATGTCAATGTCAAGGTTTGCCACTCGGCTCGCTGTGCAAACATAAATTCCCATTGTAGAATTTTACATATTTTGGATTTTTGATACAAATAAAATTAAACACAGTGTTTGTTCATTCATTTTTCTAATGTCTAGATCTGCTCTAAATGGCATAGAATTCTGATTGTTTTATCATGAATTCAATACCGAAGATAATAATGGTATTTTCAACCTTGGTCTACAACATGTCATCAGTAGCACTTAAGCTTATTATTCAGGGATTGCAAAACTAGAAATGCTACTATTTTGCTACCATCACTATCCATGTAACTAAGTTACTCCTGCATTGGTGCTTTTAATGAAGCAATATTTTAGTCGGTGTTACAAATGTGTTGTTGAGTAGCATCCAAGTTTGTGCTAGCACTGTTGTTTTGATAGCATTATCAATTTTAAATCTTATCCACTTCCTTTTGTTTGTACTCTTATGAAATTGAATTATTCTCACTTATAGAAAACTCTACCCACCTTTTCTAAATTTGGTATTTTTATTTGCAACAACAATTACATATTTTTGTCTCTAACCTATCACGGCGCCCTCTTCAATGATGCCATATATTACTATATTTTAAATTGAAAAAATAGACGGGTGCGGCAACGCGCGCCGCCATGATCTAGTGAAAGTGACAACTCAAGAGACTCTCTATATGAAGAACATGGTGCTACTCAGAAGCACAAGTGTGGTAAAAGGATAGTAACATTGTCCCTTCTCTCTTTTCTCTCATTCATTTTTTTCTTTTTTTTGTAGGCTACTTTGGCCTCTCTCTCTCTTTTTTTTGGGGGGGGCTTCTCTGGCCACTTTTATTTTGATAACCTCACATGGGACAATGTTCTAATAATGATGATCATCACACTTTTATTTACTTACAACTCAATATTACAACTCGACACTAGAACAAAGATATGACTCTACATGAATGCCTCCGGGGTGTGCCGGGATGTGCAATGATCTAGCTTAGCAATGACATAAAAAAAGGACAAGCCATGAAAACATCATGCTAGCTATCTTACGATCATGCAAAGCAATATGACAATGAATGCTCAAGTCATGTATATGATGATGATGAAAGTTGCATGGCAATATATCTCAGAATGGCTATGGAAATGCCATGATAGGTAGGTATGGTGGCTGTTTTGAGGAAGATATAAGGATGCTTATGTGTGATAGAGCGTATCATAACACGGGGTTTGGATGCACTGACGAAGTTTGCACCGACTCTCAAGGTGAGAAAGGGCAATGCACGATACCGAAGAGGCTAGCAATGATGGAAGGGTGAGAGTGCGTATAATCCATGGAATCAACATTAGTCATAAAGAACTCACATACTTATTGCAAAAATCTATTAGTCATCTAAACAAAGTACTATGTGCATGCTCCTAGGGGGATAGATTGGTAGGAAAATACCATCGCTCGTCCCCGACCGCCACTCATAAGGAAGACAATCAATAAATACCTCATGCTCCAACTTTGCTACATAACGGTTCACCATACGTGCATGCTACGGGAATCACAAAATTCAACACAAGTATTTCTACAATCCACAACTACCCACTAGCATGACTCTAATATCACCATCTTTATATCGCAAAACTATTGCAAGGAATCAAACATATCATATTCAGTGGTCTACAAGTTTTATGTAGGATTTTATGACTAACCATGTGAATGATCAATTCCTATCATCTCTCTAAATAGATATAAGTGAAGCAAGAGAGTTTAATTCTTTCTACAAAAGATATGCCCAAGCTCTAACAAATATAAGTGAAGCAAAACAGCATTCTACAAATGGCGGTTTCTATGTGAAGAGAAACAGACAATCCAAACTTCAAAAGATATAAGTGAAGCACATGAAGCATTCTATAAAGCCATACTCAAAACATATAAGTGAGGTGCAATTAGCATTCTATAAATCAACCAAGGACTATCTCATACCAGCATGGTGCATCAAAGAAAAGTGAAAACTAAATGCAAAAGACGCTCCAAGATTTGCACATATCACATGAACGAAACGAATCCGAAAACATACCGATACTTGTTGAAGAAAGATGGGATGCCTTCCGGGGCATCCCCAAGCTTAGACGCTTGAGTCTCCTTGAATATTTACTTGGGGTGCATTGGGCATCCCCAAGCTTGAGCTCTTGTCTCTCCTCCTTCTCCTCACATCGAGACCTCCTCGATCTTCGAACAGTTCATCCACACAAAACTCAACAGAAAGCTCGGTAAGGTCCGTTAGTATAATAAAGCAAATCACTACTCTAAGTACTGTTTCAAACCAATTCATATTTTGTTTTTGCATTTTAGATACTGTAGTATAACTTTTCCATGGCTTAATCCACTGATAGAAATCGATAGTTTCATCAAAACAAGCAAACTATGCATCAAGAACAGAATCTGTCTTAAACAGGACAGTCTGTAGTAATCTGAACATTCACCATACCTATGGTACTCCAAAAATTCTGCCAAAATTAGGAAAAATAAACAATTTTTATATAAAGACAGTGCAAAAAGTTTCAGATCCGTTTGACGTTCCAGTAAAAATGTAAAATCGCGCACTACAACCAAAGTTTCTGTCCTGCACCGCACAAACCAACAAGCGATGTAAACATCCTAAAGGCAAACCTTGGCACATTATTTTTATAATACAATGGAATTGTACAAGGGGATAATTTATTTTTTTGAAAATTTTATGTAATCAAGGGTCACAAAGTTTCCATGGGCATGAACAAAATACAAGGCTAGCTCCCACTTTAACAATGCTCGTCTTTCTCACTTTCGCTTTTTTTTAAAAAAGTTTTAGGTTCCCCTCTTTATTTTTCTGTTTTTAAACTTTATAAAAGTACTCAACGGAAATAAATGACTCTCTAAAACTTCCGGGTTGTCTCCCTGGTAGCGCTTTCTTTAAAGCCATTAAGCTAGGCATATAGTGCTCAAGTAATGGATCCACCCGGATCCCAAGGTATATCAAAGCCAATTTTAATTAACAATGATTTGTGATTTAGTAGTGAGCACAAAGTAACATAAATCATGCAACAACGAAGTCTAACTCTCTTTCTATGCATCGGCATGTCATAAAAGAACAATTCATGCACACATAGTAAAGGCCAATGCATAGTATAAACAGTTTCTTGCAATTTTATCTTATTGGAAACATGGAGAGGCGGAGATGTAGTTCCTCTCTCATAATAATTACAAGTAGGAGCAGCAAGCACATGCATATTATATCTATCAAAATCATCATGTGTAGTAGTAAAACGCAACCCATCAAAATAATCCTTAATAAGGGCAAACTTCTCCGATATAGTGTAGTCGGGAGAATTTAAAAAGATAATAGGACTATCATGTGTGGGTGCAATAGCAACAATTTCATGTTTAACATAAGGAACTATATCAAGATCATCTCCATAAGCATAATTCATATTGGCATCTTGGCCACAAGCATAGCAAGCATCACCAAAAAGGGATATTTCAAAAGAATCAACGGGATCATAACAATCATCATAGCAATCATCCTTCGGTAAGCACGAAGGGAATTAAGCAATGTATGAGTTGAAGAGTTACTCACATTAGAAGGTGGGCATGGGTAGTGTAGGATCGAAAGTATGTCTAGAGGGGGGGGGGTGATTAGACTACTTGACCAAATAAAAATCTAGCCTTTTCCCAATTTTAGTTCTTGGCAGATTTTAGCTATCTTAGCACAAGTCAAGCAATCTCCACACAATTCAAGCAAGCATGCAAAAGAGTATATGAGCAGCGGAAAGTAAAGCATGCAACTTGCAAGAATGTAAAGGGAAGGGTTTGGAGGATTCAAACGCAATTGGAGACACGGATGTTTTTGCCGTGGTTCCGATAGGTGGTGCTATCATACATCCGCGTTGATGGAGACTTCAACCCACGAAGGGTAACGGTTGCACGAGTCCACGGAGGGCTCCACCCACAAAGGGTCCACGAAGAAGCAACCTTGTCTATTCCATCATGGCCGTCGCCCATGAAGGACTTGCCTCACTAGCGGTAGATCTTCACGAAGTAGGCGATCTCCTTGCCCTTACAAACTCCTTGGTTCAACTCCACAATCTTGTCGGAGGCTCCCAAGTGACACCTAGCCAATCTAGGAGACACCACTCTCCAAGAAGTAACAAATGGTGTGTTGATGATGAATTCCTTGTTCTTGTGCTTCAAATGATAGTCTCCCCAACACTCAACTCTCTCTCACAGGATTTGGATTTGGTGGAAAGAACACTTGAGTGGAAAGCAACTTGGGGAAGGCTAGAGATCAAGATTCATATGGTTGGAATGGAATATCTTGACCTCAACACAAGTGTAGGTTCTTCTCTCTCAGAAAATGTGTATTGGAAGTGTAGGTATGTTCTGATGGATCTCTCCATGAATAAAGAGTGGGTGGAGGGGTATATATAGCCTCCACACAGAATCTAACTGTTACACACAATTTGCCAAACTCGGTGGGACCGAATGGTTAAACTCGGCCGGACAGATTCAGCAAACCTAGTGACCGTTAGGATTTTCGGTGGGACTGAGATGCAACTCGGTAGGACCGATATGGTTAGGGTTAGGGCATAACGTAATCTTGATGTGACCGATTACACAAACTCGGTGGGACCGATTTTGGTAATAAGCTAACCAGAGAGTTGGTCAGGTAAACTCGGTGGGACCGATTCGCTCATCTCGGTGAGACCAAAATGTTACAAAAGGGAAACGAGAGTTTACATTGCAATCTCGGTGGGACCAATCGCTCATCTCTGTAAGACCGAAACGTTACGAAGGGAAATAGAGAGATTACAATCCCATCTCGGTGAGACCGAGATCCCTATCGGTGAAACCGAATTGCTAGGGTTTGTGGCAGTGGCTATGACATTTGAACTCGGTGGCTCCCGATAGAAAGAATCGGTGGGGCTGAGTTTGACTTTTGGTTTAGGTCATATGTGGATGTGGGAAGGTAGTTGAGGGTTTTGGAGCATATCACTAAGCACTTTGAGCAAGCAAGCCATTAAGAAACACCTCATCCCTCCTTGATAGTATTGGCTTTTCCTATAGACTCAATGTGATCTTGGATCACTAAAATATAAAATGTAGAGTCTTGATCTTGAAGCTTAAGCCAAACTTTTTGTCCTTAGAATTTTGAGGGATCCACTTTCCTCATCCATGCCATGCCATTCATTGAGATTTTCCTGAAATATTAATCTTGGAATATTGTTAGCTCAATGAGCTATATGTTGTTAGGAATTACCAAAACCACCCGGGGATAGTTGCACTTTCAATCTCCCCCTTTTTGGTAATTGATGACAACATATAGATCAAAGCTTCGACAAATGATAATAAGAGTGAAAGATATCGTTGCTTTGAGAAGTATGTGAAAAGCAAGAGCTCCCCCTAATTTTGTGCATGTCTTAAGATTTGCTTTGGACTGCAAATGCACAATGAGTTAGGATCATGGGTTACTCTTCCATGTCACATACATCTTGGTGGAGCGTTCAAAATGATAAGAATTAAATACATGCACTCATCACTAAGCAAAGTGAATGATCATATAAGGATAAGTAAGATAATATCATCTAACAAACATAAGTGTAGCTTATGATCAACCACATGATCATGAATGTCTCACAGATAATAGCATAGTATCTCAAGCAATCAAAAGTAAACAAAGTTCAACCACCAAAGCAAGAGAGAATAAAAAGCAACGCTCTCTCTCGAAGCCTATGATCTATACATTTTTCTCCCCCTTTGGCAACAAGTTACCAAAAAGTTCATAGAAAATGCATAGCACTAGAACGTCTCTCAGGCTTGGTCTTTAGGTGGTGGTGTCCGGAGAACTCCAAGGACGAAGGCTTCAGTCGAAGTAGACGGAGCTGATGGGGTAGGTGCTAGAGCTGGTGGCACTGAAGCTGTAGCTGGTGCAGATGAAGTGGCTCTAGTGTCTGGTACAGGCACTGCAGCAGATCTCTGAGCTCGAGGCACTCTGGCAAATGCATCAGTGGTTGTCTTGCCCTTCCTCTCCTGCATGTCATCCTGTAGCTGCTCCACAACAGACTGAATCTCAGTTACTTTGACATCTAAATCATAGAATTTTTGTTCCACGATTCTTTCCAGGCTCTCCTGGTTTTGAGTTAGGGTGGCTAACCCCTTCTCAATCCTCAGAGATGATGCTATCAAGTAACCAAGCTGGTCCTGCTTGCTTTTCAAGAAGTACTCAGATGCCTCCTCTTGAGTTAGCATCTTGGCAGCCTTCTCCATCTTTGCCTTCTCCTTCTTTGCTTGTGCTTGCACTGAGGAGGGTTCATCTTCATTCATCACAACTTGGTTGTCCTCGAAGTCAGGATAGATAGACAAGTGTTCCTTATCCAACAAGTATGTGCATGTGGCCATCTTTGAGTTTATCAACTCCTGGATCTGTGGGGCATATCCACAACTTCTTTTCTGGTCAGCTGCAGTCCTCTTGATAGTCTCAACTATAAGGCTCATGACCTTGAACTTCTGTGGCACATCAAATATATGTAGCAAGTTAATTGCATGACCTCTGATCATGTTGTGGTCACCTGACTTGTGCAAAAGAGTGTGCCTTAGGATCCAGTTGATCGTTGGCAGTCCTGACAGAAGAAAATGGACTGACCCAAACTTGAAAGTCTCAAGAGCATCTTCAGGAATCTCCTTGTACATATTTTCCATAGAGTTGTGATCCATCTTCTTCTTGGCATAGACATCCAAGTCATCTTCTTTTTCCTTAGGAGCATTGATCAGATTTGCCCATTCCTCAATAGTTGAGTGGTACCTTGTACCTTCAGACATCCATACTATCTTGCCATCTGGATAGAAGTGTGCTGTGGAGTAGAATTGCATTATGAGCTCCTCATTCCACTTTGTGAGCTTCTGCCCAACAAAGTCTGCAACTCCACAAGCACTGAAGTTGTCAAACACACCAGGATAGTGTTCCTCATTTTCCTTGATATACTTCTAGTCGACCCACCTCATTTCACACACTATAGGCTTCTTGTCCAGCAGCACTGTCTCATAGAAATCCTGTTGTTCCTTTGTGTGGAACCTGTAATCAACAGCAGTCCTTCTCCTTGTAGCATATGGGTCTATTTCTCTCCATTTCCTCAGTCCTGAGTCTCTCCTGATCTTCATGTTCTCAGCCACAGGATGAGCATCATTGTGGTATGGAATTTTTGGCTTCAATTTTCTCAGAACATGCTCTTCATCTTCTTCTTCTGCAACAGTCTTAGTCACTGGGGCCTTGTTCTTCTCAGCAGCTTGTATGTTTCTGGTATTTCTCTTTGGTGCAGTCTTGGGCTTGGAGGCAGCTTTGGGTGCTTCTTTGGGCTTTGATGATGCAACCCCTGTCCTGATAGCATCACCCATAAGCTTCTGTGCCTTGGGTGCTGGTGCAGCAACCTCTTCTTCCTCTTCTTCTTCCATCATGGAAGCCTTTCCAATCACTCTGTCCATGGTCTTCTTGACCCTTTCCTTCCTTTTCTTTCCTTCTGCAGCAGGCTCTTTGGGTTGAGATTCCAAAGATGCTTGAGAGGATGCTCTGGCCTTAGACATTGGTTGTCTTCCTGCTGGCCTTTTGATCTTCATCCCTGGCTTAACTGCAGCTGAGCTGTACTCCTTCTTAACCACTTTCTTCTTTGATGTGGCCTCATCCTTAGTGGCCACATAGTCTTCATCCTCAGACTCTGAAGTTTTCTTCTTGCTTGCTCTAGTGGTAGCCTTTGGCAAATTGCTTGGGTGCTCCTGCTACCATCATCTGAACTGCTAGAGGGACTAGTGCCCTCACTCAGGTGAACCTGCTCCTCTGACCTGTTCTGGCTGTCACTCTGGTCAGACATGTTGCAAACACTAACTGCAGACCCTGTGAATAGATTGTAGATGAGATAGAGTGGATGAGCATCACAAAATACAGAGATTTTTGCAAAAGAATGAGTCAAAAACTTAGTTTTAGTTTTCCACAGAAAGCATTTCGGATCAACCGATTTGTAAACTCGGTGATACCAAAGCAGCTGTTGGAACCTAAACTAGTGAACTTGGTCAGACCGAGTCACTGTTCGATGGCACCGAGACTGCTAGGGTTTCACAAAGTCCTGAACTCGGTCACACCGATTTGCAATTCTCGGTCAGACCGAGAACCACATGTGCAATGGCCTTGGCCGAATCGGTGGAACCGAGTTCTGTAACCCAGTGGGTCCGAGATGGTTTCGGCGGAAACCTAACCCTAAATTTTTGACTCAACTCTAATCTACGGTGTGTTTTGACTGGATAGAAGTGTTTCAATCGTGGTAAGAATCATAATGAACACAATGTGCTAGGAGTCGGACGGGGATAGCACTGTGATCGAGTCCATACCCTAGTTCGGCGATGAACTCGCTACGGCGGCAACGGCGGGGAAGAATTCCGTTGACGGCGGTAGAGACCAGCGACAGGAGGCGGCTGGCAACGAGGATGACGATCCGAAGACCCAGGAGGCAGAGCGAGCTATGCGCGGGCAAAGGGGTTTCGGAGAAATTTCCAAAATTTTGCCCGTGAGTATATATAGCCCGACCCTGTTGGTGTGACCGAGTGGAACAACTCGGTGGCACCGAGATGCATAACTGTTGACAGTTACAGCAACTCGGTGTGACCGAAAAGTTCAAATCGGTTGCACCAAGATTGAAAACTTAGATCGACTTAGTGATCTCGGTATGACCGAAATGGAGGAATTGGTCAGACCGAAACACACAAAGAAGTTTTGGAAGTTTAAGTCTATGACGAATCGGGGACTCCGAGTGCTCCTCACACAGAGTGGTTCGAATCTGACTTGATCAAATTTTGTGATGTAGCATGAATAGAGTTTGAGACGAGAAAAGCATAGATAGCTAGAGAGGGTTCTTAGGCATTCTTGTCCATCCACTTGGCAAAAGATAAGAAAACCAATCAATCAAAACAACAAGTGGATGTCCTCGAATGAGTAAAATATGCAATCAACATGCTCACACAATAAAATGGCAATTGAAATATGTGGCAAAGCATGCACAACCAATTCTAGCATCTATCAAACAATTTGCGATGACTAGGTCATCTATATATGAGTATATTGACTTAGGAGTCAAATGAGAACATTTGATCATAGGTCATACTCATCGTTTAAGCACAAGTGGGGTTACCACTTTTACATAAAGCATTGTTGTGTTCACACCATTAGAGTTGCTTTATCTCAATTCTTAGTGTAAAGCTCCCCCTAGATGTGAGATCCCCCTTAAGAGGGATGAACTAACCTTGGGTTTTGTCGATGATGACTTCATGTAGATGTTGAAGATGTGGATGCTCAATGTTGATGTAGATCATTTGGAGCTATCCATTGGAGTGAGTTGCACTTTCAATACCTACACGGGTTAGTCCCACAAGGAACAAACAAGGATATCCATAGACATAGAGTGATGCACACACAAGATGATGTCTATGAAAGCTTTTAGGTTACCTTGTCCCTTGTCTTACTACCAAGAGGGTTTGTGACTCCTTGAACTAGTGCAAGATGTGGAAGTTGATTGCACTTGTTCTTGCCAAGATGATAAGAGTGAAGTATGTTGGCGGAGTCACCCTCAAGAACTCTCTAGTTCTTCTTCTTCGGGATCCACACCATCTTGATGGGAATCCTCGGTGTTGTAGTTGTACTTGATGAAGTGGAACTTGAAGTAGTCTTGGGAACCAACTTGACCAAGGCCTTAGGAGCTTATTCAAATGCATCAATTTCCTCTTGAAGCTTGTCCTTGCCTTTTTGCTTGTGGTCTTGTGGTGGAAGATCATCTTGAGCTTGTGTCCCTTTGAGAGAAGTAGGATCATACCTCTCTTGTTGAGGAACAAACTTCGTCTTGGGGTATTGATCTTCTCCCCACTCAACTCCATTGGCATTGAACTTTCGTTCAAAACCAACACCTTGCTTCTTCCGGTGCCTTCCTTGCTTGCGTACAATTTCCTTGAATTGCTTACTTCCGGCAAGGCTCTTGTAAACACCTTTCTCTATAATTCCCTTCAATAAGCTATTTTCTTGCTCAAGTGTAACTTGGCTAAGAGAATCATTAGTGGAATCAAGAGAACTACTAGAAGCAACAATATTGGATTTAGCATGATTATTGTTACTACTAGAGGAAGAATCTTTCTTGTTCTTGTTACTAGACTTGACTTGAGGCATGTAAGTGGATAAGAGTAAACGCTTGGCAAAGTAAGAAGAACTTTTATTGCGAAGATCATCATTGATTGCTTTTAAGAACTCATGCTCTTGCTCAAGGTTGAGCTTTTCAAAGCGCAATTTCTCATGAGTCCTTAAAAGTTCTCGATGATCTCCTAAGATAGTTTCATGAGCTAACTTAAGAGTGTTTAGTTCTTTAGTTAGAGACTCAATCTTCTCGTTATCATTGTCATTCATTTTATCTTGATTAGCATGATTAATTGACGTTTCATCATAGTATTCATCACTAGAGTTGTCAACAAGTAAATCATCATCACCTAACAAGTCATCTTCATCACTATTGAAATCAACATACTCGGGGTGTGATACCTTTGGGCCTTTAGGCATGAAGCATGTTCCAACTCCTTCATTTGGTGAATCAAATATGTCGTAGGAGTTGGTTGTCACAAGTGCTAGACCGGCAACACCTTCATCTTGAGTATATTCGGAGTCGGAGTGATAGCTTCTCTCGGAGTGGTTGTCGGAGTCGGAGCTGGATACCCATTCACCAACATGAGCTTGATGTCTTCGTTTTGTGTAGCTCCTTGATGACTTGTCCTTTCTTTCCGAATCCTTGCTTCTCCGTGAGGGTCTTCGTTCATAACGATCATCTCTACTCCTTCTTTCTCTAGATGGTGATTCTTCTCTTCTACTTCTTCTCTTGGGAGAATCTTCTCTTCTCTTGTAGGGGGCCGTACATTCATTGGAATAGTGTCCGGGCCTTCCAAAATTGTAGCAGTTTCGCTCTCGACTAGAAGATCTTTTGTCATTGTAGGACCTTGATTTGGAGCTTCTCTCTTTGCTTCTACTCTTGTAGAACTTGTTGAAGTTCTTCACCATTAAGCTCAATTCTTCATTGAAGGTTTGTTTCTCACTCGATGATGTGGGGGCTTCACATGAGGCTTTGTAAGCACCACTTGATTTGTTGTGAAGTTCCTCTTTATCCTTGAGTGACATCTCATGAGCAACAATTCTTCCGATGAATTCCGTTGGCTTGAGATCTTTGTAATTGGGCATCATTTGGATCAATGTGCACACGGTATCATATTTTCCATCCAAGGCTCTTAGGATCTTCTTGATGATGAATCTATCGGTCATCTCTTCACTCCCTAAGCCGGCAATCTCATTTGTGATAAGAGCAAGCCTAGAGTACATTTCAGAGACACCTTCACCATCCTTCATTTTGAACTTGTCAAGTTGACTTTGAAGCACATCCAACTTGGATTCCTTGACGGAGTTGGTACCTTCATGCATGTCAATCAAAGTATCCCAAATTTCCTTTGCATTCTCAATACGGCTAATTTTGTTGAATTCTTCGGGGCACAATCCGTTGAAGAGGATATCACAAGCTTGCGCGTTGTATTGTAGCATCTTCAACTCATCCACGGTAGCTTCATGATTCGATTCTCTCCCATCAAAAAATTCACCTTGCAAGCCAACACACACAATAGCCCAAATGGCGGGGTTATGTCCAAGAATATGCATTTTCATCTTATGCTTCCAACTAGCAAAATTAGTACCATCAAAGTAAGGACCTCTACGGTGATAATTTCCCTCACTAGATGCCATACTCTCCTAGGTTGTGAAACCAAGGCTATGGCCACCAAAAGTTATGGAAATCAAAGCAAATGGAGACCAAAGCTCTGATACCACTTGTAGGATCGAAAGTATGTCTAGAGTGGGGGGGGGGGTGATCAGACTACTTGACCAAATAAAAATCTAGCCTTTTCCCAATTTTAGTTCTTGGCAGATTTTAGCTATCTTAGCACAAGTCAAGCAATCTCCACACAATTCAAGCAAGCATGCAAAAGAGTATATGAGCAGCGAAAAGTAAAGCATGCAACTTGCAAGAATGTAAAGGGAAGGGTTTGGAGGAGTCAAACGCAATTGGAGACATGGATGTTTTTGTCATGGTTCCAATAGGTGGTGCTATCGTACATCCACGTTGATGGAGACTTCAACCCACGGAGGGTAACGGTTGCGCGAGTCCACGGAGGGCTCCACCCACAAAGGGTCCACGAAGAAGCAACCTTGTCTATTCCATCACGGCTGTCACCCACGAAGGACTTGCCTCACTAGCGGTAGATCTTCACGAAGTAGGCGATCTACTTGCCCTTACAAACTCCTTGGTTCAACTCCACAATCTTGTCGGAGGCTCCCAAGTGACACCTAGCCAATCTAGGAGACACCACTCTCCAAGAAGTAACAAATGGTGTGTTGATGATGAACTCCTTGCTCTTGTGCTTCAAATGATAGTCTCCCCAACACTCAACTCTCTCTCACAGGATTTGGATTTTGTGGAAAGAAGATTTGAGTGGAAAGCAACTTGGGGAAGGCTAGAGATTAAGATTCATATGGTTGGAATGGAATATCTTTACCTCAACACAAGTGTAGGTGGTTCTCTCTCAGAAAATGTGTATTGGAAGTGTAGGTATGTTCTGATGGCTCTCTCCACGAATGAAGAGTGGGTGGAGGGGTATATATAGCCTCCACACAGAATCTAACCGTTACACACAATTTGCCAAACTCGGTGGGACCAAATGGTTAAACTCGGTCGGACAGATTCAGCAAACATAGTGACCGTTAGGATTTTCGATGGGACTGAGATGCAACTCGGTAGGAACGATATGGTTAGGGTTAGGGCATAACGTAATCTCGGTGTGACCGATTACACAAACTCGGTGGGACCGATTTTGGTAATAAGCTAACCAGAGAGTTGATCAGGTAGACTCGGTGGGACCGATTTGCTCATCTCGGTGAGACCGAAATGTTACAAAAGGGAAACAAAGAGTTTACATTGCAATCTCGGTGGGACCGATTGCTCATCTCGGTAAGACCGAAACGTTACGAAGGGAAACAGAGAGATTACAATCCCATCTCGGTGAGACCGAGATCCCTATCGGTGAAACCGAATTGCTAGGGTTTGTGGCAGTGGCTATGACATTTGAAACTCGGTGGCGCCGGATAGAAAGAATCAGTGGGGCCGAGTTTGACTTTTGGTTTAGGTCATATGTGGATGTGGGAAGGTAGTTGAGGGTTTTGGAGCATATCACTACGCACTTTGAGCAAGCAAGCCATTAAGCAACACCTCATTCCTCCTTGATAATATTGGCTTTTCCTATAGACTCAATGTGATCTTGGATCACTAAAATATAGAATGTAGAGTCTTGATCTTGAATCTTGAGCCAAACTTTTTGTCCTTAGAATTTTGAGGGATCCACTTTCCTCATCCATGCCATGCCATTCATTGAGCTTTTCCTGAAATATTAATCTTGGAATAATGTTAGCTCAGTGAGCTATATGTTGTTAGGAATTACCAAAACCACCCGGGGATAGTTGCACTTTCAGGTAGCTAAGCCGCTCTTCCTCCTTTTGTTTTTCGCTCTCCTTGTCATCTTTTTCATCCAATGAGCCCACAGTTTCATCAATTCCTTCTCCCATAGACTCCTGAAAAATATTAGTCTCTTCTTGAACAGCGGAGGAGTCCTCAATATATGGTTTAGCATAGGCATTAGAAGCATAACTATCATAACAATATTTAAGTATGGCAAAATTTTCAGATTTGTAAAGAGTAGCATCATACTTTCCAATCAATGAAGCAATTTCATAAGCACCCTTAAAATCAACAAATTCTTCAATTTGTTGAACATCATAGTAATTATAAACACCCTTAGCATACGAAGATATGATTCTATTATCACTAAACTCACACTGGTAGGGAAGGTGTTTCTCAGGGTCTTCAGAACGCCAACGCTTCCTAAAACACCTATTAGATTGCATGTCACGTACAATCTATCATGATTGGCAATCAACCCATCAAGAAACTCGCATAACTGGCCTCTGAGACCGTTTTGCTAGACGAGCTCACCCCTGTCTGTCGACCTCATGCGACATGGCACCGTTGCTCCAAAAGCCCGTCCTGTGCCGGATCTAGCTGACAAACCAACAACTGACTCGGTTAAAATCATATATTTAACATAAATTCCAAGCATAACATTGCAAACAATGAATTTGATCCAGTAAAAGTTTCCATTTTTGAGATAAGCAGTGTCACACATAACAAGCATGCTCATCTAAAGATTTGCCCTCAACTAAGCTAGTTGGGGTTTCAGCATGAGCACATAGGGATCAAAGATGATCCAAGTAAAAAGCTTCAGGAGTGTGATAGATTTTGAGTGGTTCTTCAACCATTGGTGTAGTAGGTACAACTATTTTTTTTGGTATTTTTCGTTTCCTACCCATAACTAAAGATAGAAAACAAGAGCACAAAATAAAAAATACTTAGTGATAAAGCAAACAAGCACACACGAGAATACTCACCCCATGCTATAACTCCCTGGCAACGGCGCCAGAAAAAGGTCTTGATAACCCACAAGTATAGGGGATCAATTGTAGCCTCTTTCGATAAGTAAGAGTGTCAAAACCAACGAGGAGCTAAAGGTAGAACAAATATTCCCTCAAGTTCTATCGATCACTGATACAACTCTACACACACTTAATGTTCGCTTTACCTAGAACAAGTATGACACTAGAAGTACTTTGTAGGTGTTTTTGGATAGGTTTGCAAGAATATAAAGAGCGCGCAAATAAAAACTAGGGGCTGTTTTAGGTAAAGAAGCAATAAAGTTAGTATAGCAAGTGTGGAAAAGTGGTGGTAGGAGTTGTGAAATTGTCCCTAAGCAATTGACTGCCTTACTAGACTGATAGCAAGTTTTATGTGGGAGAGGCAACTGCTAGCATGTCATCCCTAACTTGGAATTCTATGCACTTATGATTGGAACTATTAGCAAGCATTCGCAACGTCTAACGTCCATTAACGTAAAACCCAACCATAGGATTAAGATACATTGGTCCCCCTTCAATCCCATATGCATCAATTTCTATGCTAGGTTGAAGCTTCTGTCACTCTTGCCCTCCAATACATAGTCCTATCAACATACAACTAACCCTATGGTGTGATCCACGCGCGCGCTCATATGATGGGCACCAAAGGACAACAACATAACCACAAGCAAACTAAACCAATCATAGCAATTCACCAATCACCAATAGGACAACGAAAATCTACTCAGACATCATAGGATGGCAACACATCATTGGATAATAATATGAAGCATAAATCACCATGTTCAAGTAGAGGGTACAACGGGTTGCGGGAGACTGGACCGCTGTAGATAGATGGGGGAAGGTGATGATGATGTTGGTGAAGATGACGGAGGTGTTGGTGTAGATCGTCGTCACGATGATGGCCCCGGCGGCATTCCTGCGCCACCGGGAAAGAGGGGGAGATAGCCCCCCTTATTATTCTTCTTCCTTGACCTTCTCCCTAGATGGGAGAAGGGTTTCCCCTCTGGTCCATGGCCTTCATGGCGGCGGAGGGGCGAGAGCCCCTTCGAGATTGGATCTGTCTCTCTGTCTCTCTCTGTTTCTGCGTTTCAGATTCTTCCCTTTCACCATTTCTTAAATTTCCGGAGATCCGTAACTTCGGTTGGGCTGAATTTTGAACACGATTTTTATCCGGATATTGGCTTTCATGCGGTGAAAGAAGGGCACCAACCGCCTTATGGGGTGGCCACAAGGGCCCAGGGCGCGCCTGACCCCCTGGGGCGCGCCCCCTGCCTCGTGGCCCCCTCGGGCATCGTATCGTGTTGATTCTTCTTCCCAAAAATCACATATATTCCAAAAAAATCTCCGTCAGTTTTTATCCCGTTTGGACTCCGTTTGATATGGGTTTTCCGCGAAACAAAAAAACATGCAACAAATAGGAACTGGCACTGGGCACTGGATCAATATGTTAGTCCCCAAAAATGGTATAAAAAGTTGCCAAAAGTGTATGAAAGTTGTATAATATTGGCATGGAACAATAAAAAATTATAGATACGACGGAGACGTATCATTCCCCCATCACTTCATGCTTGTCTGATTCTGTTTCATTCTCGTGGTTCACGTCGGGGTGCGAGTTCAGGTTTGGTCATTCGAGACGATGTAGTAGATACTCAACCGAGTTTGGGAGTTCCTCCTCCGAGTCATGTAGAGAATGTGGATTCTGATTTGGATATTTCTTCGAGTAATGGCGAGGCATCTCTCACGGCGGATTCATGCCATCCATGCTCCTCGTCAGTGAGTTACGCAATGGGGATACCCATTGTTTCAAATGATAGTGCGAAAAGACCATCCTACCCCGCTCTCCCACCGATCATTCATGGGTCGCCCATCAGTGGTCGTGTGGTGGGGAGAAAAGCTGGTTATTGTGTTACGCATTCACATGCGGATGGTGGTGACCTAGATAATGTGGAAGAGCACTTTGGACAGTTGTGGTCCAGTCCTTCCCCTCCCTGCTGCGACCACACACCCAGTTCGTCTTCCCCAGATCCTTCGTTTGGGTTCCTTTGCTGGATTAGAAAGGATCTTCTTTCTTCTAGCTTGTTTTCTCCCACGAATTTCTACCATACCAAGCGTCCGCATACTGATCCCACTCCTAAGATTTTTTAGCTCTCGCGTGAAGGGATCAGACCAGATTCCCTCTCCTTTGCTGAGGTGGTTAAGCGTGGTTGAAGTTGTGAGATTTCCGGGTTGGTGGAAGTAGTTCTGGTGTGGCCGTCACCAACAAGGCACCTACACAGAAAACCAACTCTGGGACAGCTCACAAGCAGTTGGCTGCAACTTCTTGTAAGGACCCAACCCATGTGCAGAAGCATTCTAAATCGATAGCATCTGCTGTAGCGTCTTCCCAGGTTCAATCTTCTCTGGCTAAAGATGTGGAGTTAGAATAGGTCCTAGATACAGAGACATGGTATGATTTTGTTGGGGAACGCAGTATGTCAAATTTTTTTACCTACGATCATGCAAGATCTATCTAGGAGATGCATAGCAACGAGAGGGGAGAGTGTGTCTATGTACCCTTGTAGACCGAAAGCAGAAGCGTTTAGTAATGCGGTTGATGTAGTTGAACGTCTTTGTGATCCAACCGATCCAAGTACCGAATGCATGGCACCTCCGTGATCAGCACACGTTCAACTCGATGACGTCCCTTGAAGTATTGATCCAGTTGAGGCCGAAGGAGAGTTCCTTCAGCACGACGGCGTGGTGACGGTGATGATGAAGTTACCGACGCAGGGCTTCGCCTAAGCACTACAATGATATGACCGAGGTTAATTGTGGAGGGAGGCACCGCACACGGCTAAAAGATCAAATTGTGTGTCTTTGGGGTGCCCCCTCCCCACGTATATAAAGGGGGGAGGAGAGGAGGCCGGCACTAGGAGGGAGCGCGCCATGGGGGGAGTCCTACTTGGACTCCTAGTCCAAGTAGGATTCGGTCCCCCCTTTCCTAGTCCAAGTAGGAGAAGAAGGGAAAGAGGAGAGAAGAGAAGGAAGGAGGGGGGAGCTGCCCCCTCCCCTTGTCCAATTCGTACTGGGCAAGGGGGCGGGCGTGCCACCTCTGGTAGGCCCTCTCTCTTCTCCACTAAGGCCCATTGTGGCCCATTAATCCCCCGGGGGGTTTCGGTAACCCCCCGGTACTTCGGAAAATGCCCGAACATATCTGAAACCATTCCGGTGTCCAAACATAACCATCCAATATATCAATCTTTATGTCTCGACCATTTTGAGACTCCTCGTCATGTTCGTGATCTCATCCAGGACTCCGAACAAACTTCGGTTCATCAAAACACGAAACTCATAATACAAATCGTCATCGAACGTTAAGCGTGCGGACCCTACGGGTTCGAGAACTATGTAGACATGACCGAGACATATCTCCGATCAATAACCAATAGCGGAACCTGGATGTTCATATTGGCTCCTACATATTCTATGAAGAACTTTATCGGTTAAACCGCATAACAACATACGTTGTTTCCTTTGTCATTGGTATGTTACTTGCCCGAAATTCGATCATCGGTATCATCATACCTAGTTCAATCTCGTTACCGGCAAGTCTCTTTACTCGTTCTGTAATGCATCATCCCATGGCTAAATCATTAGACACATTGCTTGCAAGGCTCATAGTGATGTGCATTACCGAGAGGGCCCAGAGATACCTCTCCAATACACAGAGTGACAAATCCTAATCTTGATCTATGCCAACTCAACAAACACCATTGGAAACACCTGTAAAGCATCTTTATAATCACCAAGTTACGATGTGACGTTTGATAGCACACACGGTGTTCCTCCGGTATTCGGGAGTTGCATAATCTCATAGTCTGAGGAACATGTATAAGTTATGAAGAAAGCAATAGCATAAAAACTAAACGATCATTATGCTAAGCTAACGGATGGGTCTTGTCCATCACATCATACTCTAATGATGTGATCACGTTCATCAAATGACAACACATGTCTATGGCTAGGAAACTTAACCATCTTTGATTAACGAGCTACTCAAGTAGAGGCATACTAGGGACACTCTGTTTGTCTATGTATTCACACATGTACTAAGTTTCCAGTTAATAAAATTCTAGCATGAATAATAAACATTTATCATGATATAAGGAAATATAAATAACAACTTTATTATTGCCTCTAGGGCATATTTCCTTCAGTCTCCCACTTGCACTAGAGTCAATAATCTAGATTACATAGTAATGATTCTAACACCCATGGAGTCTTGGTGCTGATCATGTTTTGCTCGTGAGAGAGGCTTAGTCAATGGGTCTGCAACATTCAGATCCGTATGTATCTTGCAAATCTCT
Source organism: Triticum aestivum (assembly GCF_018294505.1). NCBI lineage: Eukaryota > Viridiplantae > Streptophyta > Magnoliopsida > Poales > Poaceae > Triticum > Triticum aestivum. The sequence goes on along the minus strand of NC_057806.1, from coordinate 530,102,926 downwards.
ATGTCTCCCTCCTTGACTTGACTGCGGATGGAATTGAAGCGTCTCTTTATGTGGTTGGTTCTCTTGTGAAATCTAGATTCCTTTGCCAACGCAATTGCACCAGTATTGTCACAAAAGATTTTCATTGGACCCGATGCACTAGCTATTACACCTAGATCGGATATGAACTCCTTCGTCCAGACTCCTTCATTTGCTACTTCCGAAGTAGCTATGTATTCCGCTTCACATGTAGATCCCGCCACGATGCTCTGCTTAGAACTGCACCAACTGACAGCTCCACCATTCAATAAAAATACATATCCGGTTTGTGACTTAGAGTCATCCGGATCAGTGTCAAAGCTTGCATAGACGTAACCGTTTACGACGAGCTCTTTGTCACCTCCATAAACGAGAAACATATCCTTAGTCCTTTTCAGGTATTTCAGGATGTTCTTGACCACTGTCCAGTGATCCACTCCTAGATTACTTTGGTACCTCCTTGCTAAACTAATAGCAAGGCACACATCAGGTCTGGTACACATCATTGCATACATGATAGAACCTATGGATGAGGCATAGGGAATGACTTTCATTTTCTCTCTATCTTCAGAAGTGGTCGGGCATTGAGTCTGACTCAACTTCACACCTTGTAACACAGGCAAGAACCCTTTCTTTGACTGATCCATTTTGAACTTCTTCAAACTTTATCAAGGTATGTGCTTTGTGAAAGTCCAATTAAGCGTCTTGATCTATCTCTGTAGATCTTGATGCCCAATACATAAGCAGCTTCACCAAGGTCTTTCATTGAAAAATTCTTATTCGATTATCCTTTTATGTTATTCAGAAATTCAGTATCATTTCCGATCAACAATATGTCATCCACATATAATATCAAAAATGCTACGGAGCTCCCACTCACTTTCTTGTAAATATAGGCTTCTCCAAAAGTCTGTATAAAACCATATGCTTTGATCACACTATCAGAGCGTATATTCCAACTCCGAGAGGCTAGCACCAGTCTATAAATGGATCGCTGGAGCTTGCACACTTTGTTAGCACCTTTAGGATCGACAAAACCTTCTGGTTGCATCATATACAACTCTTCTTTGAGATATCCATTAAGGAATGCAGTTTTGACATCCATTTGCCAAATTTCATAATGATAAAATGCAGCAATTGCTAACATGATTCAGACAGACTTAAGCATCGCTACGGGTGAGAAGGTCTCATCACTACGGGTTGGAACTTCCCATTTCTAATCATAGTTTCACTTGGTCTAACAATCAAAGTGCTCATGTGTTTGCTGTTATTGATAGAGTGTTCACTTCTGTGAGGTGGGATACACTTTATCGTCTATCTTCTCTTATGGCCCTTCTAAGAATTGGCAGTGACCACACACCTCTGGTGTTGGACACTGGGGCTAGGAAGATCTCCAGTCCTAAAATGTTTTGGGCCAATTCCATTTTCCCCCTAATTTGCGCCCAGTCTCATCTTTACCCCTAAAAGTAAATATTGCTCAACTTTGCCCCTCTTCTGTTTAGTGCTGTTATGAAAATACCCCTCCATGCCGTTTCCGTCAAGTCAAAGGCCTGTGATCGTCTATGGGACGTTTTCTGGACATTTTTACCCCTCGCTAAAGAAATAAAATAACTGAAACAAAAGAAAAAAGGCAGAGAGTAGCCGACCCATGTAGCAGCCCATCCCAACAAGGGGCTCTACTCCCAAGCGTGCGTGCGTCGCAGCCACCTCCTCCCTGCTGCTTCCCCAGCCAGCGTGTCAAGCCTAGGAGATGAGTAGGAACCCTAGACCACTCCCCTGCCTCTCAGCTCACCCCTTCCTCTCACTCGATCTCTAGCCCGACCGAGGGAAGCCAGTGCGCAACCGTTGCCACCGCCCCGCGCCTGCATAGCCATTGCTGTCATTCTGCCTATCCATCATGTCCAATAGAACCCCCGCATCATGAGGAGCTTCTAGGACGACATGTGCGTCTAGAGCTTCACCGAGAGTATGCAATCGACTCTGTCTTCGCCGCTGTTGTCTGAGCACCACCGTCTCTTGTTTTGTCGTCTACATATCCTCCCCGGCTTCAGGAACTGCACCAAAAGCTTTGCTTTAAGCTCGCAAATCTTTCCTCTCTACTCCCCTCCTCAATTTTGTCCCCTGGCTACAATCCCCACCATGGTCGAGCTCCGGCACCGCCTGCCATATCTACAACACCCACAATGCGGCTATATCTCCCATGTGTCGGAGCACGACTTAGAGGCATAACCGCATGGTAGGCATGTCTCAAGAGGGGTAACCTTTACACATCCCATGTACTGAATAAGAAAGGGATAAAGAGTTAGCTTACAATCGCCACTTCACACAATACATAAATATATCATACATCATCCAGAATACAATCAAGGTCCGACTACGAAACCAAATAAAGAAAGACAACCCCAAATGCTAGATCCCCGATCGTCCCAACTGGGCTCCACTACTGATCAACATGAGAATGAAACAACACTACGGACAAGATCTTCATCGAGCTCTCACTTGAGCTGGGTTGCGTCACCTGCAACTGTTTGGAAGTATCTGTGAGTCACGAGAACTCAGCAATCTCACACCCGCGAGACCAAGACTATTTAAGCTTAAAGGTAGGAAAAGGGGGTAGTAAGGTGGAGCTGCAGCAAGCACTAGTATATATGGTGGCTAAATTATGCAAATGAGAGCGAGAAGAGAAGCAAAGCACGGTCGAGAAGCCAAAAGTGATCCTGAGGCTACTTAGGTTCAAGCATAACACGAGACTGTGTTCTCTTCCGGACTCCGCCGAAAAGAGACCATCACGGCTACACATGCGGTTGATTCATTTTAATTAAGTTAAGTGTCAAATTCTCTACAACCGGACATTAACAAATTCCCATCTTCCCATAACTGCGGGCACGACTTTCGAAAGTTCAAAACCCTGTAGGGGTGTCCCAACTTAGCCCATCACAAGCTCTCATGGTCAACGAAGGATATTCCTTCTCCCAGGAAGACCCGATCAGACTCGGAATCCCAGTTACAAGAAATTTCGACAATGGTAAAACAAGACCAGCAAAGCCGCCCGATGTGCCGACATCCCGATAGGAGCTGCACATATCTCATTCTCAGGGCAACATCGGATGAGCAATCCATACAACTAAAACCAGCCCTGAAGTTTCATCGAGGTGGCGCTGCAAGGGGCTCTAGTTCGGACCAACACTTAGACAAGCACTGGCCCGGGGAGTTAAAATAAAGATGACCCTTGAGTCTGCAGAACCCAAGGGAAGGTGATAGGTTGTTAGGCAAATGTAAAACCAAGGTTGGGCCTTGCTAGAGGAGTTTTATTCAAAGCAAACTGTCAAGGGGTTCCCATAACACCCAACACATAACACCGGTATGACGGAAACTAGGGGCGGCAAGAGTTTAACAAAACACCAGGCATAAGGCCGAGCCTTCCACCTTTTACCAAGTATATAGATGCATTAATTAAATAAGATATATAGTGATATCCCAACATATCCATATTCCAACATGGAACAAACTCCAACTTCACCTGCAACTAGCAACGCTATAAGAGGGGCTGAGCAAAGCGGTAACATAGCCAAACGACGGTTTGCTAGGAAAGGTGGGTTAGAGGCTTGACATGGCAATATGGGAGGCATGATATAACAAGTGGTAGGTATCGCAGCATAGCAAAAGAGCGAGCAACTAGCAAGCAAAGATAGAAGTGATTTCGAGGGTATGGTCATCTTGCCTGCAAAGTTCTCAGAGTTGACGAAAGCTTGATCTTCGTAAGCGTACTCAATAGGTTCCTTGATCACGTACTTGTCTCCCGACTGTACCCAAGGCAAGAACACAAGCAAAGGACCAACAATCAATCATGGTGCAATGCGCAAGCAACATGATGTAAAGCATGTCATGACATGCGGGATGTGATATGCAATGCATATGCGTGCTCCGGAAGGAAAAGATTGAACAAGGCATCAACTTGGCAAACCAAGTGTGCCGCTGGAAAGATGAAATGATTTCGGTCGAAATCGATATAAGGATCGCCGGAATTGGATGCACGGTTTGCAAATGGCAAGCAAAACAAGAATGACACAATTCTGCGATTAACAGCACAATGCCACCTAGAATGCAACAAGAAACTAAGATATTGCACTCCAACATAGCAACAAAGCACATGGCAGTGATCTACTCAAGATACTTGACAAAAGATGAACACTGAGATACGGCTAAAACACACAAGATAAGGTTCAAACAAGCATGGCAAAAGTGCAAAAGATATCAGCATCACAAACTCAGTGAAAATACTAACATGCCAGGAAATAACATCAGGAAGCCATGTTTAGATCAAGCTAACAACATGATACAGGAACTGATCATAGCAAACCAAGGCATGGCATGAATCTACTCAAAGCATAGAACAAAAGTCCCTTACTGACCATGAGTCAAAAAGGATCAGAAGATATGATGGCACCCATGTAAACATAGCAAGTTTCGTTAACAGATCAGACTTTGTAGAAAACTGGGCATGGCATAAACAGAATTATGAAGGCATCTTTGTGAGCTTGATTCACTCAACACAAGGCATTGCATGACAAGATATGCATATCATCAGCAAGAAGACATGTTCATAAGGCTAACCATGGCAATAACAAGTTTATAGCATGCATGGATCAACTACAACATCCATGGCAAAATTGATTAACATGTAAACAATCTGCCAGGAACATTCTATAGAAAAAGTAGAGCAAGATTAAGTCATGCTAGGGCACTCCATAATTGCAAACAGGGGCATGGATGGATATAGCACAACCATATGTCCAAATCATCCTTACTAAAGCAACTCAAATAAAGCATGTATCTCACTATAGCAACATGGTTACATGGCATCAAAATAACAGCAGACAAAAGACTTAGTCAAAATCCTGAGATCCTGAAAACACCAATATCATGAAGGCTACTTTGCATGCTTGTGCTAGTCACCACAAAGATCACAAAAATACATGGCATACACCCCTGTAAAGATGGCATCGCATAGATCAAAATACATGTAGAGCTCATGCCCATATGAAGCACACAACAAATGTAGCAAAAATGACAAATTCTTATACTCTGATAAGAATCAGCACCTAACAATTTATAGCACTCTTGCATCAACGATTTGGGCATCAAGATGGACTCAAACAAGCATGTCACAATGGAACAAAATGAAGAGCACATCCTGATGAACATTTTGATATATCAAACGCATGAAACGGAGCTACGGTCATGGAGTAATGATGCGATGAATAGAGCATAAAATCATCACAGATTTGGGACTTAGTGGAATCTCACCCTCCGAGAAGTTGGACGGGGCGATGCGGGATGGAACGGTGCGAAACGGGGTGCAACGTTTGGATCGGGGGAGTGGTGGATCTCGTCCCACTCCCCAGATCCGGCGACGAGGTGGCGGCTCCGGCGATGGCCGGCGGCGAGGAGGAGGCGGCGGGGCCGAGTGGGCGCGGTGGAGGAGGAGGCGGCGCGCGGGCGTGCAGGGTGGCGTCGGATGTGGGCGGTGAGGCACATGAGGCGGCACGGTGGGATAGGTGGCCGGCGGCGAGCTTGGACCGCGGCGGTGGTGCGCGAGGGTGACGACGGCGCGGCGCAACAGCGGCGGGGTCGCCGGAGAAGCCAAGGCGGCGAGGAAGGGGCTCCGACGAGCTCCTAGGAGGCGGCGGTGGTGGACGGAGACCGGGCCGGGTGGCGGCGCGGTCGGGCCTGCGCGGGCCCGCGATAGGCTCCGCGGGCTGGTGGCGGCGGAGGAGAGAGAGAGGCCGGTGGAGGACACGTGGCGGCGTCCGATTGGGCGAGGAGGCGGTGGCGGACATGTCCGGAGGTGGAAAGTTTTGTCTGGCGGCGCGAGGAGGAAGATGCTAGGGTTTGCACCGTGAATTTGGACGAGGTGCACATATTTATAGGTAGGAGGAGGTAGGAGTGTCCAAATGGAGTGTAGTTTTCGGCCACGCGATCATGATCCGACGGCGGAGGACATGGGATAGGTTTGGATGGGTTATTGGGCCACTTTGGAGGGGTGTTGGGCTGCAACACACACGAGGCCTTTACGGTACCTCGGTTAACCGTTGGAGTATCAAACGGACTCCAAATGGCACGAAACTTGACAGGCGGTCTACCTGTGGTGTACCAAGGCCGCTTGGCAAATCTCGATCCATTCCGAGAATGTTTAACACCCACTCACGAAAAGAGACAAAAGGAGGCGCCAGAGGACATAGGAGTGTCGGATTGCAAAATGGACAACGGGGAAAATGCTCAGATGCATGAGACGAACACGTATGCAAATGAAATGCACATGATGACATGATATGAAATGCATGACATGGACAAAATACAAAACGAAGACAAAACCCAACCACGAGGGAATCTCATAACATAGGCCGAAAATGGCAAGAGTCGGAGTACAAATATGGAAAGTTGTATCCGGGGCGTTACAATATCGCGTGCCATTGTTGCAGCTCATGCTCGTCGATGATGACCGCATCAATGTGCTCCTGGCATCTCTAGTAGGCTAACGAGCCCCTCAGTCGGCTCGTCCGTGCCCTGTAGCGTTGCCGCTATCACGCCCAAGCAGCTGCCGCTGTGTAGGTCCGCCACCAGCTCACCTCCGGCCACCCTGCGCCCTCTTGTTCCGTCCCCTGGATGAGCATGAGCTCGGGGTACACCTTGGTAGGCTCATACTCAGCTCCCGTGTCGTTCTCTACGGAGTCCGCCACATGGTTTGGTCGCCAGCAATGATCTCCCACTAGTTTAGGTTAATTACCCATTTAGTTAAACCGTTAGTCTATGACACGTGGGACCCCTTGTTTAATTAGCCAGCTAACTTTAGTCAATTGACTCTCACCATGGGTCCCGTGGCCCACATGTCAGGGAGAGAGATGTGAGAGAGGGTTTATAGGGTGGGGTCCACTTGTAAGAGAGATTTTTTTTGTTTTTTAACAAGGGTGGGTCCCAGATGTTAGTGGCATATGCACACAAGAGCAACTATGTCTAGAAAACATCCCATAGATGGTCAAAGGCATTTGACTGGATGGAAACAACATGGAATGGTATTTCCATAAGGACACTAGATGGAAGAGGGGTATAGTTGAGCATTGTTTTTATTTAGGGGTAAAGATGAGGTCAGGAGGAAATTAAGGGGGAAAATTTAAATGTCCTAAAAGAATAGGTTTGAAAAGTGGTGGCTCTCTTAGCCTGATTTTGTTCAGTTAGTCCATGATGTGTGGAACTCTGTTTCTGACACTATCTCCTCTATTGAAAACTATCAATGCAAGACTAGAATACTTAGAAAGAAAATCAAGGGTTGGAGTATTAATGTTGAGGTTTCTATACAGAAAGAAAAGAAGGCCCTCTTTATGGAGTTTGACATTCTATGTGTTATCTAAAACTAATCCCCTTTCCACTACTGATTTTGATATAATGAAAATAATTAAAGCTGAAATAGATGAAATTTGGAAGAAAAAAGGAGCTTGCCTTGTGGTAGAGATATAGATATGGAAAAAAAAATCCTTGAAGTAGGTAGTAATAATGCTTACTTTCACTCATTGGCTAATCATAGGCACCGCAAAAATCATTTGTCTGAGCTGATTAGCCTTGACGGTCATGTGACCTTCACTTTTGATATGCTTGATGTTGCCCATCCTTTTATAAGAACTTATTCTCTTTTGAACCTAAACCTAATATCCATCTCAATCATAATTTTTGGTCTGGCAATGAACTAGTTACTGAGGATGAGAAGGTTGCATTAGAATGCCCTTTCTCCGAGGAGGAGATTGAGGCTGCCATCATGGGCTCATATGTTAGTGGGGCTCATGGCCCTGATGGCTTGTCCTTCATCTTTTACCAGTCCTTTTTGGATATGATCAAGAAAGATTTTATGTGGCTGGTTAAGATTTTAAGGATAGGACCTTGGGATGTTTATACAGTTAAATTTTCCATTATTAGTCTTATTCCTAAAAGTCCTAATGCAAAAGAGATGAAGAACTTCAAACCCATAAATCTGAGTAATTGTGCAGCAATTTTTTCTAAAGCCATGACTATTAGGCATTTCCCCTTATATGATAGACTCATCTCACCCAATTGGACTGCATTCATTATAGGCAGGTTCATTTTGAAAAGTTTTGTTATCGATCATGAAGGAAATATGCCCTAGAGGCAATAATGAAGTTATTATTTCATATTTCCTTATTCATGATAAAGGTTTATTATTCATGCTAGAATTGTATTGACCGGAAACCTAAATACATGTGTGAATAGATAAACAAATAGTGTGTCCCTAGTAAGCCTCTACTAGACTAGCTCGTTGATCAAAGATGGTTAAGGTTTCCTAACCATAGACATGAGTTGTCATTTGATAACGGGATCACATCATTAGGAGAATGATGTGATGGACAAGACCCATCCATTAGCTTAGCATATGATCATTCAGTTTATTGCTACTGCTTTCTTGAATGTCAAATACATGTTCCTTTGACCATGAGATCATGCAAATCGCGGATACCGGAGGAATACCTTGTGTGCTATCAAACGCCACAACATAACTGGGTGATTATAAAGATGCTCTATAGGTATCTCCGAAGGTGTTTGTTGAGTTGGCATGGATCGAGATTGGGATTTGTCACTCCAAGCTTCCGAGAGGTATCTCTAGGCCCTCTCGGTAATACACATCATAAGAAGCCTTGCAAGCAAATGACTAATGAGTTAGTTATGAGATGATGTATTATGGAACGAGTAAAGAGACTTGTCGGTAACGAGATTGAACTAGGTATGAAGATACCGATGGTCGAATCTCAGGAAAGAAACATACCAGTAGACAAAGGGAATTACGTATGTTGTCATAACGGTTTGACCGATCAAGATCTTCGTAGAATATGTGGGAGCCAATATGAGCATCCATGTTCTGCTATTGGTTATTGACCGGAGAGGTGTCTCGGTCATGTATACATAGTTCTCGAACCCATAGGGTCCGCACGCTTAATGTTTGTTGATGACATAGTATTATATGAGTTATGTAGTTGGTGACCGAATGTTGTTCGCAGTCCCGGATGAGATCACAGACATGACGAGGAGCTTCGGAAGGGTCCGAAGGTAAAGATTGATATATAGGATGATATGGTTAGGCCAAGGGGTAAAGCCCATGGGGGTTTATGTCGGTGCAAAAGGAGTTTTGCGGAGGCCAGGGGCCAAACGCTGGAGACCCTGGCGTCTGGGCCAGATGCCAAGGACTGTGGTATTTGGTCCTGGAAGTCTGAGATGGACTCTTTCTTGCGGGCAAAACTGACTTTGAGGAGGCTTTTACTCCAAGTTTTGACCCCAGGGCTCAACATATAAATAGAGGGGTAGGGCTAGCACTCGGGACGCATTAAGATACACCAAGCCATGTGCCGGCAACCCCGTCCCTCTAGTTTATCCTCTGTCATAGTTTCCATTGTGCTTAGTGAAGCCCTACGGAGATTGTTCTTAACCAACATCATCACCACGTCATCGTGCTACCGAAACTCATCTACTAGTTCGCCTCTCTTGCTGGATCGAGAAGGCGAGGACGCCATCGAGCTGAACATGTGCTGAATGCAGAGGTGTCGTGCTTTCGGTACTTGATCGGTTGAAGCATGAAGAAGTTCGACTACATCAACCGTGTTGTGAAACGATTCCGCTTATGTTCTACGAGGGTACATAGACATACTCTCCCCTCATTGCTATGCATCTCCATGGATAGGTCATTGTGTGTGCATAGAATTTTTTTGTTTCCATGCAACGATTCCCAACAGTGGCAGCATGGCCCAGGCCTATGCGTAGATGATATGCACGAGTAGAACACAAAGAGTTGTGGGCGGTGATAGTCATACTGCTTACCACCAACGTCTTATTTTGATTCGGCGGTATTGTGATATGAAGCGGCCCGGACTAACCTTACATGTCCACGCACTTGAGACCGGTTCCACCAACTGACATGCAACTAGTTTTGCATAAAGGTGGCTGGCAGGTGTTTGTTTCTCCTACTTTAGTTGAAGCAAATTTGACTACTGCCGGTCCTTGAAGAAGGTTAAAACAACAAACTTGACGAATCACCATTGTGGTTTTATGCGCGGGTAAGAACGGTTCTTGCTAGAAGCCCGTAGCAGCCACGTAAAACTTGCAACAACAAAGTAGAGGATATCTAACTTGTTTTTGCAGGGCATGTTGTGATGTGATATGGTCAAGACATGATGTGATAAACTTTATTGTATGAGATGATCATGTTTTGTAAGTTATCGGCAACCGACAGGAGCCTTATGGATGTCTCTTTATTGTATGAAGTGCAAACGACATGTAATTGCTTTAGTTTATCAGTATGCGTTAGCAATAATTGTAGAAGCGATAGTTGGAGATCATGACGATGCTTTGGAGATGGAGATCAAAAGCACGAGATGATGATGGTCATATCATATCACATATTTTGATTGCATGTGATGATTATCTATTATGCATCTTATTTTTCTTAGTACGACAGTGGCATTATAAGATGACCCCTTCACTAAATTTCAAGGTAAAAGTGTTCTCCCTGAGTATGCACCGTTGCTACAGTTCGTCGTTTCGAGACACCACGTGATGATTGGGTGTGATAGAATCTACGTTCACATACAATAGGTGCAAGACAATTTTGCACATTCGGAATACTTGGGTTAAACTTGACGAGCCTAGCATTTATAGACATGGCAGAACACTGGAGACCGAAAGGTCGAATGTGAATCATATAGTAGATATGATCAACATAGAGATGTTCACCGTTGATGACTACCCCATCTCACGTGATGATCGGACATGGGTTAGTTGATTTGGATCATGTATCACTTAGATGACTTGAGGGATGTCTACTTAAGTGGGAGTTCTTTAGTAATATGATTAATTGAACTTAATTTATCATGAACTTAGTCTTATAGTTTTTCATATCTATGTTGTAGATCAATGGCCCGAGCTATCGTTTCCTTGAATTTTAATGCATTCCTAGAGAAAGCTAAGTTGAAAGATGATGGTAGCAACTACGAACTGGGTCCATAACTTGAGGATTATCCTCATTGCTGCACAGAAGAATTATTTCCTTGATGCACCGCTAGGTGAAAGGCCTACTGCAGGAGCAGATGCAGATGTTTTGAACATATGGCAAGCTCGATCTGATGACTATTCTATAGTTCAGTGTGCCATGCTTTACGGCTTAGAACCGGGACTTCTAAGACGTTTTGAACATCATGGTGAAGGAAATATGCCCTAGAGGCAATAATAATGTTATTATTTTATTTCCTTATATCATGATAAATGTTTATTATTCATGCTAGAATTGTATTATTCGGAAACATAATACTTGTGTGAATACATAGACAAACCAAACGTCACTAGTATGCCTCTACTTGACTAGCTCGTTAATCGAAGATGGTTATGTTTCCTAACCATATACATGTGTTGTCATTTGATTAATGGGATCACATCATTAGGAGAATGATGTGATTGACATGACCCATTCCATTAGCTTAGCACCCGATCGTTTAGTATGTTGCTATTGCTTTCTTCATGACTTATACATGTTCCTATGACTATGAGATTATGCAACTCCCATTTGCCGGAGGAACACTTTGTGTGCTACCAAAGGTCACAACGTAACTGGGTGATTATAAAGGAGCTCTACAGGTGTCTCCAAAGGTACATGTTGGGTTGGCGTATTTCGAGATTAGGATTTGTCACTCCGATTGTCGGAGAGGTATCTCTGGGCCCTCTCGGTAATGCACATCACATAAGCCTTGCGAGCATTAAAACTAATGAGTTAGTTGCAAGATGATGTATTACGAAATGAGTAAAGAGACTTGCCAGTAACGATATTGAACTAGGTATTGAGATACCAACGATCGAATCTAGGACAAGTAACATACCGACGACAAAGGGAACAACGTATGTTGTTATGCGGTCTGACCGATAAAGATCTTCGTAGAATATGTGGGAGCTAATATGAGCATCCAGGTTCCGCTATTGGTTATTGACCAGAGACGTGTCTCGGTCATGTCTACATTGTTCTCGAACCCGTAGGGTCCGCACGCTTAAGGTTTTGATGACAGTTATATTATGAGTTTATGCATTTTGATGTACCGAAGTTTGTTCGGAGTCCCGGATGTGATCACGGACATGACGAGGAGTCTCGAAATGGTCGAGACATAAAGATTGATATATTGGAAGCCTATATTTGGATATCGGAAGTGTTCAGGGTGAAATCGGGATTTTACCGAAGTACCGGGAGGTTACCGGAACCCCCCGGGAGGTATATGGGCCTTAGTGGGCTTTAGTGGAAGAGAGGAGAGGTGGCCAGGGCTGGGCCGCGCGCCCCTCCACCCCTAGTCCGAATAGGACAAGGAGAGGGGGGCGGGGGCCCCCTTCCTTCTCTCTCTCCTCTTTCCCCCTCCCAAATCCTATTCCAACTAGGAAAGGGGGGGAGTCCTACTCCCGGTGGGAGTAGGACTCCTCCTGGCGCGCCCTCCTCCAGGCCGGCCGCACCTCCCCCTGCTCCTTTATATACGGGGGCAAGGGGCACCCCTAGACACACAAGTTGATCCACGTGATCATATTCTTAGCCGTGTGCGGTGCCCCCTTCCACCATAATCCTCGATAATATTGTAGCGGTGCTTAGGCGAAGCCCTGCGACGGTAGTACATCAAGATCGTCACCACGCCGTCGTGCTGACGGAACTCTTGCCCGACACTTTGCTGGATCGGAGTCCGGGGATCGTCATCGAGCTGAACGTGTGCTAGAACTCGGAGGTGCCGTAGTTTCGGTGCTTGATCGGTCGGGCCGTGAAGACGTACGACTACATCAACCGCGTTGTGCTAACGCTTCCGCTGTCGGTCTACAAGGGTACATAGATCACACTCTCCCCTCTCGTTGCTATGCATCACCATGATCTTGCGTGTGCGTAGGAATATTTTTGAAATTACTACGTTACCCAACACATGGAGCATATGAGATGTTCCAAGAGTTGAAGTTAATATTTCAAGCAAATGCCCGGGTTGGGAGATATGAAGTCTCCAACAAGTTCTATATCTGCAAGATGGAGGAGAACAATTATGTTAGTGGACACATACTCAAAATGTCTGGGTATTATAATCACTTGACTCAACTGGGAGTTGATCTTCCAGTTGATTGTGTTATTGACAGAGTTCTTCAATCACTGCCACCAAGCTACAAAAGCTTCGTGATGAACTATAACATGCAAGGGATGGACAAAACAATTCCCGAGCTCTTCGCACTGCTTAAGGCAGCGGAGGTAGAAATCAAGACGGAGCATCAAGTGTTGATGGTTAACAAGACCACTAGTTTCCAGAAAAAAGGCAAGGGAAAGAAAGGGAACTTCAAGAAGAATGCAAGCAAGTTGCCACTCCCGGGAAGAAGCCCAAAGCTGGACCCAAGCCTGAAACTGAGTGCTTCTACTTCAAAGGGACTAGTCACTGGAAGCAGAACTGCCCCAAGTATTTGGCGGATAAGAAGGATGGCAAAGTGAACAAAGCTATATTTGATATACATGTTATTGATGTGTACCTTACTAATGCTCGTAGTAGCGCCTGGGTAGTTGATACTAGTTCGGTTGCTCATATTTATAACTCGAAACAGGAGCTACGGATTAAATGAAGATTGGCTAAGGATGAGGTGATGATGCGCGTCAGGAATGGTTCCAAGGTCGATGTGATCATCATCGGCACGCTACCTCTACATCTATCTTCGGGATTAGTTTCAAACCTGAATAATTGTTATTCGGTGCCAACGTTGAGCATGAACATTATATCTGGATCTTGTTTAGTGCGAGACAATTATTCATTTAAATCGGAGAATAATGGTTGTTCTATTTATCTAAGTAATATCTTTTATGGTCGTACACCCTTGAAGAGTGGTCTATTTCTGTTGATTATCGATTGTGGTGATACACATATTTACAATATTGATGCCAAAAGATGCAAAGTTGATAATGGTAGTGCAACATATTTGTTACACTGTCGTTTATGTCATATTGGTGTAAAGCGCATGAAGAAATTCCATGCAGATGGGCTTTTGGAATCACTTGATTATGAATCATTTGATACTTGTGAACCATGTCTCATGGGCAAGATGACTAAAACTCCGTTCTCCAGAACAATGGAGCGAGCCAATGACTTATTGGAAATAATACATACCGATGTATGCGGTCTGATGAGTGTTGAGGCACACGGCGGTATCGTTATTTTCTGACATTCACAGATGATTTGAGCAGATATGGGTATATCTATTTAATGAAACACAAGTCTGAAACATTTGAAAAGTCCAAAGAATTTCAGAGTGAAGTGGAGAATCATCGTAACAAGAAAATAAAGTTTCTACGATCTGATCATGGAGACGAATATTTGAGTTACGAGTTTGGCCTTCATTTAAAACAATGTGAAATAGTTTCACAACTCACGCCACCTGGAACAGTGCACCGTAATGGTGTGTCTGAACGTCGTAATCGTACTTTATTAGATATGGTGTGATCTATGATGTATCTTACTGATTTACCACTATCGTTTTGGGGTTATGCATTAGAGACAACTGCATTCACGTTAAATAGGGCACCGTCTAAATCCGTTTAGACGACACCGTATGTACTGTGGTTTGGCAAGAAACCTAAGCTATCGTTTCTTAAAGTTTGGGGTTGCGACACTTATGTCAAAAGGCTTCAGCCTAATAAGCTCCAACCCAAATCAGATAAGTGTGTCTTCATAGGATACCCTAAGGAAACAATTGGGTACACCTTCTACCACAGATCCGAAGGCAAGATCTTTGTTGCCAAGAATGGAACATTTCTACAGGAGGAGTTTCGCTCGAAAGAAGTGAGTGGGAGGAAAGTAGAACTTGATGAGGTAATTGTACCTTCTCTCAATTTGGAAAGTAGCACATCAGAGAAATTTGTTGCCGTGATGCCTACACCAACTAGAGAGGAAGCTAATGATGATGATCATGAAACTTCTGATCATGTTACTACTGGACCTCATAGGTCGAACATAGCACGTTCCGCACTAGAGTGGTACGGTAATCATGTCCTGGAAGTCATGTTACTAGACCATGGTGAACCTACGAACTATGAAGAAGCTATGATGAGCCCGGATTTTGATAAATGGCTTGAAGCCATGAAATCTGAGATAGGATCCATGTATGAGAACAAAGTATGGACTTTGGTGTACTTGCCCGATGATCGGCAAGCCATTGAGAATAAATGGATCTTCAAGAAGAAGACTGATGCTGATGGCAATGTCACCATCTACAAAGCTCGAATTGTCGCGAAAGGTTTTCAACAAGGTCAAGGGGTTGACTACGATGAGACCTTCTCACCTATAGCGATGATTAAGTCAGTCCAAATCATGTTAGCAATTGCCGCATTTTATGATTATGAAATTTGGCAAATGGATGTCAAAATTGTATTCCTTAATGGATTTCTTAAAGAAGAGTTGTATATGATGTAACCAGAAGGTTTTGTCGATCCTAAAGGAAATAACAAAGTGTGCAAGCTCCAGCGATCCATCTATGGACTGGTGCAAGCATCTCGGAGTTGGAATATACACTTTGATGAGGTGATCAAAGCATATGGTTTTATACAGACTTTCGGTGAAGCCTGTATTTACAAGAAAGTGAGTGGGAGCTTGGTAGCATTTCTGATATTATATGTAGATGACATATTATTGATTGGAAATGATATAGAATTTCTGGATAGCATAAAAGGATACTTGAATAAGAGTTTTTCAATGAAAGACCTCGGTGAAGTTGCTTATATATTGGGCATCAAGATCTACAAAGATCGATCAAGACACTTAATAGGACTTTCACAAAGCACATACCTTGACAAAGTTTTGAAGAAGATGAAAATGGATCAGTCAAAGAAAGGGTTCTTGCATGTTTTACAAGGTGTGAAGTTGAGTCAGACTCAAAGCCCAGCCACTGCAGAAGATAGAAAGAAAATGAAAGTCATTCCCTATGCCTTGGCCATAGGTTCTATCATGTATGTTATGCTGTGTACCAGACCTGATGTGTGCCTTGCCATAAGTCTGGCAGGGAGGTACCAAAGTAATCCAAGAGTGGATCACTGGACATCGGTCAAGAACATCCTGAAGTACCTCAAAAGGACCAACGATATGTCTCTCGTTTATGGAGCTGACAAAGAGTTTGTCGTAAATGGTTACGTCGACGCTAGCTTTGACACTGATCCGGATGACTCTAAGTCACAAACCGGATATGTATTTATATTGAATGGTGGAGTTGTTAGTTGGTGCAGTTCCAAACAGAGCGTCGTGGCGGGATCTACGTGTGAAGCGGAGTACATAGCTGCATCGGAAACAGCAAATGAAGGAGTCTCGAAGAAGGAGTTCATATCCGATCTAGGTGTAATACCTAGTGCATCGGGTCCAATAAAAATCTTTTGTGACAATACTGGAGCAATTGCCTTGGCGAAGGAGTCCAGATTTCACAAAAGAATCAAACACATCAAGAGACGCTTCAACTCCATTCGAGAACAAGTCAAGGACGAAGACATAGAAATTGGTAAGATACATACGGGTCTGAATATAGCAGACCCGTTGACTAAGCCTCTTCCACGAGCAAAACATGATCAGCACCAAGACTCCAAGGGTGTTAGATTCATTACAATGTAATCTAGATTATTGACACTAGTGCAAGTGGGAGATTGAAGGAAATATGCCCTAGAGGCAATAATAAAGTTATTATTTTATATTTTCTTATTCATGATAAAGGTTTATTATTCATGCTAGAATTTTATTGATCGGAAACCTAAATACATGTGTGAATACATAAACAAATATCGTGTGTCTAGTAAGCCTCTACTAGACTAGCTTGTTGATCAAAGATGGCTAAGGTTTCCTAACCATAGACATGAGTTATCATTTGATAACGGGATCACATCATTAGGAGAATGATGTGATGGACAAGACCCATCTGTTAGCTTAGCATATGATCGTTCAGTTTATTGCTACTGCTTTCTTGAATGTCAAATACATGTTCCTTCGACCATGAGATCATGCAACTCCCGGATATCGAAGGAATACCTTGTGTGCTATCAAACATCGCAACGTAATTGGGTGATTATAAAGACTCTCTATAGGTATCTCCGAAAGTGTTTGTTGAGTTGGCATGGATCGAGATTCGGATTTGTCACTCCGAGTTTCGGAGAGGTATCTCTAGGCCCTCTCAGCAATACACATCATAAGAAGCCTTGCAAGCAAATGACTAATGAGTTAGTTATGATATAATGTATTACGGAACGAGTAAAGAGACTTGACGGTAACGAGATTGAACTAGGTATGAAGATACCGATGATCGAATCTCGGGCAAGTAACATACTGATACGTCTCCAACGTATCTATAATTTTTTATTGTTCCATGCTATTATATTATCTGTTTTGGATGTTTAATGGGATTTAATATACCTTTTTATATTATTTTTGGGATTACCTACTAACCAAAGGCCCAGTGCAATTTTTTGTTTTTTGCCTATTTAAGTGTTTCACAGAAAAGGAATATCAAACAGAATCCAAACGGAATGAAACCTTCGGGAGAGTTATTTTTGGAACAAACGTGATCCACGAGACTTGGAGTTGATGTCAAGAAAGAAGCAAGGAGGCCACGAGGCATGGAGGTGCGCCCAGGGGGGTAGGCGCGCCCCCACCCTCGTGGGCCCCTCGCAGCTCCACCGACGTACTTCTTCCTCCTATATATACCCACATACCCTGAAAACATCCAGGAGCACCACGAAACCCTATTTCCACTGCCGCAACCTTCTGTACCCGTGAGATCCCATCTTGGGGCCTTTTCCGGCACTCTGTTGGAGGGGGAATCGATCACGGAGGGCTTCTATATCAACACCATAGCCTCTCCGATGATGTGTGAGTAGTTTACCACAGACCTTCGGGTCCATAGTTATTAGCTAGATGGCTTCTTCTCTCTCTTTGGATCTCAATACAAAGTTCTCCTCGATCTTCTTGGAGATCTATTCGATGTAACTCTTTTTGCGGTGTGTTTGTCGAGATCCGATGAATTGTGGGTTTATGATTTGATTATCTATGAATATTATTTGATTCTTCTCTGAATTCTTATATGCATGATTTGATATCTTTGCACGTCTCTTCTAATTATCGGTTTAGTTTGGCCTACTAGATTGATTTTTCTTGCAATGGGAGAAGTGCTTAGCTTTGGGTTCAATCTTGCGGTGTCCTTTCCCAGTGATAGCAGGGGTAACAAGGCACGTATTGTATTGTTGCCATCGAGGATAAAAAGATGGGGTTTATATTATATTGCTTGAGTTTATCCCTCTACATCATGTCATCTTGCCTAATGCGTTACTCTGTTCTTATGAACTTAATACTCTAGATGCATGTTGGATAGCGGTCGATGTGGGGAGTAATAGTAGTAGATGCAGAATCGTTTCGGTCTACTTGCCACGGACATGATGCCTATATTCGTGATCATTGCCTTAGATATCATCATAACTATGCACTTTTCTATCAATTGCTCGGAAGTAACTTGTTCACCCACCATAATACTTACTATCTTGAGAGAAGCCACTAGTGAAACCTATGGCCCCGGGGTCTACTTTACATCATATTAGTTTCCCGTCAACTAGCCATTTCTTTCGTCATTTATTTTGTAATCTTTATTTTCCAATCTATATCATAAAAATACCAAAAATATTTAGCTTATTATATTTATCAAATCTCACTCTCGTAAGTGACCGTGAAGGGATTGACAACTCCTTTATCGCGTTGGTTGCGAGGTTCTTATTTGTTTGTGCAGGTACGAGGGACTTGCGTGTAGTCTCCTACTGGATTGATACCTTGGTTCTAAAAAACTGAGGGAAATACTTATGCTACTGTGCTGCATCACCCTTTCCTCTTCAAGGGAAAACCAACGCAAGCTCAAGAGGTAGCAAGAAGGATTTCTGGCACCGTTGCCGGGGAGATCTACGCACAAGTCAAGACATACCAAGTACCCATCACAAACTCCTATCCCTCGCAATACATTATTTGCCATTTGCCTCTCGTTTTCCTCTCCCCCACTTCACCCTTGCCGTTTTATTCGCCCTCTTTTCCGTTCGCCTCTTTTTGCTTGATTCTTGTGTGTCCATGTGTTATATCGTTGGTTTTGCTATCATGGCTAGTCCTTCTATCATTGTTAGTACATCCCGATCATGAAGTTCTTAATTTTAAACAAAGGGAGGGAGAAAATTTAAAAGATGCTTGGTATAGAATTTGCAATGCTTAGAATAGATCCAGTAGGAAGCAATCCACTTCCGTTCTTCTTCGCAATTTTTATGTAGGCATCACCCCTTGGAATAGATATATTCTTGATACCATTATCGGAGGGAATTTCTTGGGTAGCCACACTTTTGATTCTTATAATGCTATGATAGATTTGTTTGGGCCACCACCTCTCTTGGTTAATGGGACAATTTTAACTTTGGAACATGTGATGCAAAGGCTTGAAATTATTGAAAATAAAGTTGACACTGTAGAGTTGATTGAGAATTTGGATAAAAAGATCCACAACCAGATTACCCAATATGGATCTAAGGTAGGAGTTACTCTGAATTTTTTTAAAGAAAAAGAACCCATAGTTAACGAAAAGATAGATCAAGATTCCACAAGAATTGATAGACTTGAGGATATTATTACCAACTTAGGGTCTGCCTTTTCTTCTGTGAAAAATACTCCAAATCCTCCTACTACTAAAGTTGCCAAGTTTATGTATGTGCCTAAAAATAAAAAAGGTGAATCTTCTAGTAAGGAAAATGCGGATCTCAAAGCAATAAGTGTTCATCCCAACTTTTTCACTATTATTAAGGAACCTTTTGCTACAAATGATTTTCTTGATTTCTTGCCTAGGAGTTTGATCATTAATTAAAAGAAGGAAACTCCTAAGAGTTATAAGTGTTCTATTGAAGAAATACATACCAAAGATGACAATACCTAGATCTATTCTTATTTTTATGCCTAGCTAGGGGCGTTAAACGATAGCGCTTGTTGGGAGGCAACCCAATTTTATTTTTGATTTTTGGTTCTGTTTAGTAATAAATAATTCATCTAGCTTCTGTTTCTATGTTGTTTTATTCTTTTAATTAGTGTTTGTGCCAAGTAGAACCTTTGGGAAGACTTGGGGGAAGTTTATGTGATCCTACTGTAAAAAACAGAAACTTTAGCGCTCACGAGATTTGCTGCCATTTTTTACTGGAGAGTGCGATTAGGTTGATTCTTTTTGAAGATGATTAATAGACAAATTACTCACGTCCAAAAGTTTATTTCATAATTTTTGGGGTTACAAAAGTATTCCAAACATACAGATTACTACAGACTGTTATGTTTTTGACAGATTCTGTTTTTCGTGTGTTGTTTGCTTATTTTGAGGAATCTATGGCTAGTATCAGGGGGTATGAACCATATGTTGGGGAACGTAGCGGAATTTTAAAATTTTCTACGCATCACCAAGATCAATCTATGGAGTCGTCTAGCAACGAGGGAGAGAAGAGTGCATCTACATACCCTTGTAGATCACGAGCGGAAGCGTTCAAGAGAACGGGGTTGATGGAGTCGTACTCATCGTGATCCAAATCACCGAAGATCCTAGTGCCGAACGGACGGCACCTCCGCGTTCAACACACGTATGGAGCGAGGACGTCTCCCGCGCCTTGATCCAGCAACGAGGAGGGAGAGGTTGAGGAAGAGGGCTCCAACAGCAGCACGACGGCGTGGTGGTGGTGAAGCTGCAGTACCCCGGCAGGGCTTCGCCAAGCTCTTATGGAGGAGGAGAGGTGTTGGGGAGGGGAGGGGCTGCGCCTTGGATGTTGTTGTATGAAGCCCTCCCCTCACCCCTCTATTTATAGGGGAAGGGGGAAGGGGGCCGGCCCCCTCTAGATGAGATCTAGAGGGGGGGCGGCGGCCAAGGGGAGGGGGGCTTGCCCCCCAAGCAAGGGGGCGCCCCCCTTAGGGTTTCCCCCCAACCCTAGGCGCATGGGCCCTAGGGGGGTGTGGTGCCCCAGCCAACTTGGGCTGGTTTCCTTCTCCATACAGCCCATAAGGCCCTCCGGAAGAGGTGGCCCCTCCCGGTGGACCCCCGGAACCCCTCCGATGGCCCCGGTACAATACCGATATGCCCCCGAACCTTTCCGGCGACCGTATGACAACTTACCATATATAAATCTTTACCTCCGGACCATTCCGGAACTCCTCGTGATGTCCGAGATCTCATCCGGGACTCCGAACAACATTCGGTAATCACATACAAGTCTTCCTAACAACCCTAGCATCACCGAACCTTAAGTGTGTAGACCCTACGGGTTCGGGAGACATGCAGACATGACCGAGACGACTCTCTGGTCAATAACCAAGAGCGGGATCTGGATACCCATGTTGGCTCCCACATGCTCCACGATGATCTCATCGGATGAACCACGATGTCGAGGATTCAATCAATCCGTATGCAATTCCCTTTGTCAATCGGTACGTTACTTGCCCGAGACTCGATTGTCGGTATCCCAATACCTTGTTCAGTCTCGTTACCGGCAAGTCACTTTACTCGTACCGTAATGCATGATCCCGTGATCAACCACTTGATCACATTGAGCTCATTATGATGATGCATTACCGAGTGGGCCCAGAGATACCTCTCCTTCATACAGAGTGACAAATCCCAGTCTCGATTCGTGCCAACCCAACAGACACTTTCGGAGATACCTGTAATGTACCTTTATAGTCACCTAGTTACGTTGTGATGTTTGGCACACCCAAGGCACTCCTACGGTGTCCGGGACTTGCACAATCTCATGGTCTAAGGAAATGATACTTGACATTCAGAAAAGCTACAGCAAACGAACTACACGATCTTTGAGCTATGCTTAGGATTGGGTCTTGTCCATCACATCATTCTCCTAATGATGTGATCCTGTTATCAATGACATCCAATGTCCATAGTCAGGAAACCATGACTATCTTTTGATCAACGAGCTAGTCAACTAGAGGCTCACTAGGGACGTGTTGTGGTCTATGTATTCACACATGTATTACAATTTCCGGATAACACAATTAAAGCATGAACAATAGACAATTATCATGAACAAAGAAATATAATAATAACCATTTTATTATTGCCTCTAGGGCATATTTCCAACAGTCTCCCACTTTCACTAGAGTCAACATTCTAGTTACATTGTGATGAATCGAACACCCATGCAGTTCTGGTGTTAATCATGTTTTGCTCTAGGGAGAGGTTTAGTCGAGGGATCTGCTACATTTAGGTCTGTATGTACTTTACAAATCTCTATGTCTCCATTTTGAACACTTTCACGAATGGAGTTGAAGTGACGCTTGATATGCCTGGTCTTCCTGTGAAACCTGGGCTCCTTGGCAAGGGCAATAGCTCCAGTGTTGTCACAGAAGAGAGTCATCGGGCCCGACGCATTGGGTATGACTCCTAGGTCGGTAATGAACTCCTTCACCCAGACTGCTTCTTGTGCTGCCTCCGAGGCTGCCATGTACTCCGCTTCACATGTAGATCCCGCCACAACGCTTTGATTGCAACTGCACCAGCTTACTGCCCCACCATTCAAAATATACACGTATCCGATTTGTGACTTAGAGTCATCCAGATCTGTGTTGAAGCTAGCATCGACGTAACCCTTTACGACGAGCTCTTCGTCACCTCCATAAACGAGAAACATTTCCTTAGTCCTTTTCAGGTACTTTAGGATATTCTTGACCGCTGTCCAGTGTTCCATGCCGGGATTACTTTGGTACCTTCCTACCAAACTTACGGCATGGTTTACATCAGGTCTGGTACACAGCATAGCATACATGATAGACCCTATGGCTGAGGCATAGGGGATGACACTCATCTTTTCTCTATCTTCTGCCGTGGTCGGGCATTGAGCCGTGCTCAATCTCATACCTTGCAATACATGCAAGAACCCCTACTTTGACTGATCCATTTTGAACTTTTTCAATATCTTGTCAAGGTACGTACTCTGTGAAAGACCAATGAGGCGTCTCGATCTATCTCTATAGATCTTGATGCCTAATATATAAGCAGCTTCTCCAAGGTCCTTTATTGAAAAACACTTGTTCAAGTAGGCCTTTATGCTTTCCAAGAATTCTATATCATTTCCCATCAACAGTATGTCATCCACATACAATATGAGAAATGCTACAGAGCTCCCACTCACTTTTTTGTAAATGCAGGCTTCTCCATAAGTCTGCATAAACCCAAATGCTTTGATCATCTCATCAAAACGAATGTTCCAACTCCGAGATGCTTGCACCAGCCCATAAATCGAGCGTTGGAGCTTGCACACCTTGTTAGCATTCTTAGGATCGACAAAACCTTCCGGCTGCATCATATACAATTCTTCCTTAAGGAAACCATTAAGGAGTGCCGTTTTGACGTCCATTTGCCATATCTCATAATCATAGAATGCGGCAATTGCTAACATGATTCAGACGGACTTCAGCTTCGCTACTGGTGAGAAAGTCTCATCGTAGTCAACCCCTTGAACTTATCGATAACCCTTAGCGACAAGCCGAGATTTATAGATGGTCACATTACCATCCGCGTCTGTCTTCTTCTTAAAGATCCATTTATTTTCTATGGCTCGCCGATCATCGGGCAAGTCAGTCAAAGTCCATACTTCGTTTTCATACATGGATCCTATCTCAGATTTCATGGCTTCCAGCCATTTGTCAGAATCCAGGCCCGCCATCGCTTCTTCATAGTTCGAGGGTTCACCGTTGTCTAATAACATGATTTCCAAGTCAGGGTTGCCATACCACTCTGGTGCGGAACGTGTCCTCGTGGACCTATGAAGTCCAGTAGTAACTTGATCTGAAGTTTCATGATCATCATCATTAACTTCCTCTCTAGTCGGTGCAAGCACCTCAGGAACATTTTCTTGAGCTGCGCCACTTACCGGTTCAAGAGGTAATACCTCATCAAGTTCTACTTTCCTCCCACTTATTTCTTTCGAGAGAAACTCTTTCTCTAGAAAGGACCCATTCTTGGCAACAAAGATCTTGCCTTCGGATCTGAGGTAGAAGGTATACCCAACAGTTTCTTTAGAGTATCCTATGAAGACGCATTTTCCCGACTTGGGTTCGAGCTTTTCAGGTTGAAGTTTCTTGACATAAGCATCGCATCCCCAAACTTTTAGAAATGACAGCTTAGGTTTATTTCCAAACCATAGTTCATACGGTGTCGTCTCAATGGATTTCGACGGAGCCCTATTTAAAGTGAATGCGTCAGTCTCTAAAGCATAGCCCCAAAATGACAACGGTAAATCGGTAAGAGACATCATAGATCACACCATATCCAATAGAGTGCGATTACGACGTTCGGACACACCATTACGCTGAGGTGTTCCAGGTGGCGTGAGTTGTGAAACTATTCCACATTTTCTCAAGTGGGTGCCAAATTCGTGACTCAAGTATTCTCCCCCACGATCTGATCGCAAGAACTTGATTTTTCTGTCACGTTGATTCTCAACCTCACTTTGAAATTCCTTGAACTTTTCAAAGGTCTTAGACTTGTGTTTCATTAAGTAGACATACCCATATCTACTCAAGTCATCAGTGAGGGTGAGAACATAACGATAGCCACCGCGAGCCTCAACACTCATTGGACCGCACACATCAGTATGTATGATTTCCAATAAGTTGGTTGCTCGCTCCATTGTTCCTGAGAACGGAGTCTTGGTCATTTTACCCATGAGGCATGGTTCGCACGTGTCAAATGATTTGTAATCAAGAGACTCTAAAAGTCCATCTGCATGGAGCTTCTTCATGCGTTTGACACCTATGTGACCAAGGCGGCAGTGCCACAAGAATGTGGGACTATCATTATCAACCTTACATCTTTTGGTATTCACACTATGAATATGTGTAGCATTACGCTCGAGATTCATTAAGAATAAACCATTCACCATCGGAGCATGACCATAAAACATATCTCTCATATAAATAGAACAACCATTATTCTCGGATTTAAATGAGTAGCCATCTCGAATTAAACGAGATCCTGATACAATGTTCATGCTCAAAGATGGCACTAAATAACAATTATTGAGGTTTAAAACTAATCCCGTAGGTAAATGTAGAGGTAGCGTGCCGACAGTGATCACATCGACCTTGGAACCATTCCCGACGCGCATCGTCACCTCGTCCTTCGCCAGTCTCTGCTTATTCCGCAGCTCCTGCTTTGAGTTATAAATGTGAGCAACCGCACCGGTATCAAATACCCAGGAGCTACTACGAGTACTGGTAAGGTACACATCAATTACATGTATATCACATATACCTTTCGTGTTGCCGGCCTTCTTGTCCGCTAAGTATTTGGGGCAGTTCCGCTTCCAGTGACCACTTCCCTTGCAATAAAAACACTCAGTCTCGGGCTTGGGTCCATTCTTTGGCTTCTTCCCGGCAGCTTGCTTACCGGGCGCGGCAACTCCCTTGCCGTCCTTCTTGAAGTTCTTTTTACCCTTGCCTTTCTTGAACTTAGTGGTTTTATTCACCATCAACACTTGATGTTCCTTTTTGATTTCCACCTCTGTTGATTTCAGCATTGAATATACCTCAGGAATGGTCTTTTCCATCCCCTGCATATTGAAGTTCATCACAGAGCTCTTGTAGTTTGGTGGAAGCGACTGAAGGATTCTGTCAATGACCGCGTCATCCGAGAGATTAACTCCTAGCTGACTCAAGCGGTTATGCAACCCAGACATTTTGAGTATGTGCTCACTGACAGAACTATTTTCCTCCATCTTACAGCTGAAGAACTTGTCGGAGACTTCATATCTCTCGACCCGGGCATGAGCTTGAAAAACCATTTTCAGTTCTTCGAACATCTCATATGCTCCGTGTCTCTCAAAACGCTTTTGGAGCCCCGGTTCTAAGCTGTAAAGCATGTCGCACTGAACGAGGGAGTAATCATCAGCACATGACTACCAAGCGTTCATAACGTCTTGGTTCTCTGGGACATGTGCGTCACCTAGCGATGCTTCTAGGACATAATCTTTCTTGGCAGCTATGAGGATGATCCTCAGGTTCTGGACCCAGTCCGGTATAGTTGCTGCCATCGTCTTTCAGCTTGGTTTTCTCTAGGAACGCGTTGAAGTTGAGGACAACATGGGCCATTTGATCTACAAGACATATTGTAAAGATTTTAGACTATGTTCATGATAATTAAGTTCATCTAATCAAATATTCAATGAACTCCCACTCAGATAGACATCCCTCCGGTCATCTAAGTATAACATGATCCGAGTTAACTAGGCCGTGTTCGATCATCACGTGAGACGGACTAGTCAACATCGGTGAACATCTTCATGTTGATCGTATCTTCTATACGACTCATGCTCAACCTTTCGGTCTTCCGTATTCCGAGGCCATGTCTGTACATGCTAGGCTCGTCAAGTCAACCTAAGTGTATTGCGTGTGTAAATCTGGCTTACACCCGTTGTATTCGAATGTTAGAGTCTATCACACCCGATCATCACGTGGTGCTTCGAAACAACGAACCTTCGCAACGGTGCACAATTAGGGGGAACACTTTCTTGAAATTATTTCGAGGCATCAGCTTATTTAAGCTACCTCATTCTAAGCAAATAAGATGCAAAACATGATAAACATCACATGCAATCAAACAGTGACATGATATGGCCAATATCATTTGCTCCTTTTGATCTCCATCTTCGGGGCTCCATGATCATTGTTGTCACTGGCATGACACCATGATCTCCATCATCATGATCTCCATTATCGTGTCTTCTTGAAGTTGTCTCGTCATTTATTACTTATACTACTATGGCTAACGCTTTTGCAATAAAGTAAAGTAATTACATGACGTTTATGTTGACACGCAGGTCATAAATAAATAAAGACAACTCCTATGGCTCCTGCCGGTTGTCATACTCATCGACATGCAAGTCGCGATTCCTATTACAAGAACATGATCATCTCATACATCACATATATCATTCATCACATCCTTTGGCCATATCACATCACAAAACACTTGCTGCAAAAACAAGTTAGACGTCCTCTAATTGTTGTTGTAAGTTTTTACGTGGCTTCTATAGGTTTCTAGCAAGAACGTTTCTTACCTACGCCAAAACCACAACGTGAATTGCCAATTTCTATTTACCCTTCACAAGGACCCTGTTCATCGAATCCGATCCGACTAAAGTGGGAGAGACAGACACCCGCCAGCCACCTTATGCTTATGCAACTAGTGCATGTCAGTCGGTGGAACCGGTCTCACGTAAGCGTACATGTAAGGTTGGTCCGGGCCGCTTCATCCCACAATGCCGCCGAATCAAGATAAGACTAGTAACGGCAAGATAATTGACAATATCGACGCCCACAACTGCTTTGTGTTCTACTCGTGCATAGTAACTACGCATAGACCTAGCTCATGATGCCACTGTTGGGGAACGTAGCAGAATTTTAAAATTTTCTACGCATCACCAAGATCAATCTATGGAGTCATCTAGCAACGAGGGAGGGAGGAGTGCATCTACATACCCTTGTAGATCACGAGCGAAAGCGTTCAAGAGAATGGGGTTGATGGAGTCGTACTCGTCGTGATCCAAATCACCGAAGATCCTAGCGCCGAACGGACAGCACCTCCGTGTTCAACACACACGTACGGAGCGAGGACGTCTCCCACGCCTTTATCCAGCAAGGAGGAGGGAGAGGTTGAGGAAGAGGGCTCCAACAGCAGCACGACGGCGTGTTGGTGGTGAAGCTGCAGTACCCCGGCAGGGCCTCGCCAAGCTCTTATGGAGGAGAGGTGTTGGGGAGGGGAGGGGCTGCGCCTTGGATGTTATTGTATGCAGCCCTCCCCTCACCCCTCTATTTATAGGGGAAGGGGGAAGGGGGCCGGTCCCCTTTAGATGAGATCTAGAGGGGGGGCGGCGGCCAAGGGGAGGGGGCTTGCCCCCCAAGCAAGGGGTGCCCCCCTTAGTGTTTCCCCCCCAACCCTAGGCGCATGGGCCCTAGGGAGGGGGCGCCCCAGCCCACTTGGGCTGGTTTCCTTCTCCATACAGCCCATAAGGCCCTCCGGAAGAGGTGGCCCCTCCCGGTGGACCCCCGGAACCCCTCCGGTGGCCCCGGTACAATACCGATATGCCCCCGAACCTTTCCGGTGACCGTATGACAACTTCCCATATATAAATCTTTACCTCCGGACCATTCCGGAACTCCTCGTGACGTCCGGGATCTCATCCGGGACTCCGAACAACATTCGGTAATCACATACAAGTCTTCCTAACAACCCTAGCGTCACCGAACCTTAAGTGTGTAGACCCTACGGGTTCGGGAGACATGCAGACATGACCGAGACGACTCTTCGGTCAATAACCAACAGCGGGATCTGGATACCCATGTTGGCTCCCACATGCTCCACGATGATCTCATCGGATAAACCACGATGTCGAGGATTCAATCAATCCATATGCAATTCCCTTTGTCAATCGGTACGTTACTTGCCCGAGACTTGATCGTCGGTATCCCAATACCTTTTTCAGTCTCATTACCGGCAAGTCACTTTACTCGTACTGTAATGCATGATCCCGTGATCAACCACTTGATCACATTGAGCTCATTATGATGATGCATTACCGAGTGGGCCCAGAGATACCTCTCCGTCATACGGAGTGACAAATCCCAGTCTCGATTCGTGCCAACCCAACAGACACTTTCAGAGATACCTGTAATGTACCTTTATAGTCACCCAGTTATGTTGTGACGTTTGGCATACCCAAGGCACTCCTACGGTGTCCGGGAGTTGCACAATCTCATGGTCTAAGGAAATGATACTTGACATTCAGAAAAGCTACAGTAAACGAACTACACGATCTTTGAGCTATGCTTAGGATTGGGTCTTGTCCATCACATCATTCTCCTAATGATGTGATCCCGTTATCAATGACATCCAATGTCCACAGTCAGGAAACCATGACTATCGTTTGATCAACGAGCTAGTCAACTAGAGGCTCACTAGGGACGTGTTGTGGTCTATGTATTCACACATGTATTACGATTTCCGGATAACACAATTATAGCATGAACAATAGACAATTATCATGAACAAAGAAATATAATAATAACCATTTTATTATTGCCTCTAGGGCATATTTCCAACACCATAGAGAAGTTGGAATACAATAGCTTTAACACCAATATAAATAAAGAATGAGTTCATTATAGTACCTTGAAGTGGTGGTTTGTTTTCTTATACTCACGGAGCTCATGAGATTTTCTATTGAGTTTTGTGTTGTGAAGTTTTCAAGTTTTGGGTAAAGATTTGATGGATTTTCGAATAAGGAGTGGCAAGAGCCTAAGCTTGGGGATTCCCAAGGCACCCCAAGGTGAAATTCAAGGACAACCAAAATCCTAAGCTTGGGGATGCCCTGGAAGGCATCCCCTCTTCCGTCTTCGTCCATCGGTAACTTTACTTGATGCTATATTTTTATTCACCACATGATATGTGTTTTGCTTGGAGCGTCTTGTATGATTTGAGTCTTTGCTTTTTAGTTTATCACAATCATCCTTGCTGTACACACCTTTTGTGAGAGACACACATGAATCGGAATTTATTAGAATACTCTATGTGCTTCACTTATATCTTTTGAGCTAGATAATTTTGCTCTATGTGCTTCACTTATATCTTTAATAGCACGGTGGTGGTTTTATTTTATAGAAATTATTGATCTCTCATGCTTCACTTATATCATTTTGAGAGTCCTCTAGAACAGCATGGTAATTTGCTTTGGCTATAAAATTAGTCCTAATATAATAGGCATCCAAGATGGGTATAATAAAAACTATCATAAAAAGTGCATTGAATACTATAAGAAGTTTGATAGTTGATGATTGTTTTGAGATATGAAGATGGTGATATTCGAGTCATGCTAGTTGAGTAGTTGTAAATTTGAGAAATACTTGTTCTAAAGTTTGTGATTCCCGTAGCATGCACGTATGGTGAACCGTTATGTGAAGAAGTCGGAGCATGATTTATTTATCGATTGTCTTCCTTATGAGTGGCGGTCGGGGACGAGCGGTGGTCTTTTCCTACCAATCTATCCCCCTAGGAGCATGCGCATAGTACTTTGTTTCGATAACTAATAGATTTTTGCAATAAGTATGTGAGTTCTTTATGACTAATGTTGAGTCCATGGATTATACGCACTCTCACCCATCCACCATTGCTAGCCTCTCTAGTACCGCGCAACTTTCACCGGTACTGTAAACCCACCATATACCTTCCTCAAAGCAGCCACCATACCTACCTATTATGGCATTTCCATAGCCATTCCGAGATATATTGCCACGCAACTTACCACCGTTCCGTTTGTTATGACACGCTTCATCATTGTCATATTACTTTGCATGATCATGTAGTTGACATCGTATTTGTGGCAAAGCCACCTTTATAATTCTTTCATACATGTCACTCATGAGTCATTGCACATCCCGGTACACTGCCGGAGGCATTCACATAGAGTCATATTTTGTTCTAAGTATTGAGTTGTAATTTTTCGAGTTGTAAGTAAATAAAAGTGTGATGATCATCATTGTTAGAACATTGTCCCAAGTGAGGAAAGGATGATGGAGACTACGATTCCCCCACAAGTCAGGATGAGACTCCGGACGAAAAAAAAGAGAAAGGCCAAAAAAAGAGAATGCCCAAAAAATGAGAGAAAAAGAGATGAGGGATAATGTTACTATCCTTTTACCACACTTGTGCTTCAAAGTAGCACCATGATCTTCATGATAGAGAGTCTCCTATGTTGTCACTTTCATATACTAATGGGAATTTTACATTATAGAACTTGGCTTGTATATTCCAATGATGGGCTTCCTCAAAATGCCCTAGGTCTTCGTGAGCAAGCAAGTTGGATGCACACCCACTTAGTTCTTTTGTTGAGCTTTCATACACTTATAGCTCTAGTGCGTCTATTGCATGGCAATTCCTACTCACTCACATTGATACGCCTAGTTAATTTGAGATTATCTTCTCCTTTTTGTATTCTCCACAACCACCATTCTATTCCACCTATAGTGCTATGTCCATGGCTCACGCTCATGTATTGCGTGAAGATTGAAAAATTTTGAGAACATAAAAAAGTATGAAACAATTGCTTGGCTTGTCATCAGGGTTGTGCATGATTTAAATATTTTGTGTGATGAAGATGGAGCATAGCCAGTGTTGGGGAACATAGTAATTTCAAAAAAATTCCTACGCACACGCAAGATAATGATGATGCATAGCAACGAGAGGGGAGAGTGTCATCCACGTACCCTCGTAGACCGTAAGCGGAAGCATTATGAGAACGCGGTTGATGTAGTCGAACGTCTTCATGATCCGACCGATCCAAGTACCGAACGCACGGCACCTCCGAGTTCAGCACACGTTCAGCTCGATGACGTCGCACGAACTCCGATCTAGCAGAGCTTCACGGGTGAGTTTCGTCAGCACGACGGCGTGATGATGGTGATGATGTTGCTACCGACGCAGGGCTTCGCCTAAGCACCGCTACGATATGATCGAGGTGGATTATGGTGGAGGGGGGCACCGCACACGGCTAAGAGATCTTTGATAACCTTGTGTGTTCTAGGGTGCCCCCTGCCCCCGTATATAAAGGAGCAAGGGGGAGGCCGGCCGTCCCCTGTAGGGCGCGCCAGGAGGAGGAGTCCTCCTCCTAGTAGGAGTAGGACTCCCCTTTCCTACTCCTACTAGGAGGAGGAAAGGAAGGGGGAAGGGGAGAAGGAAGGAGAGGGATGAAAGGAGGAAAGGGAGGCCGGCCCCCTAGTCCAATTCGGTTTGGGCTAGGGGGGTCGCGCACCCTGCCTCCTCTCTTCCATCACTCGGCCCATGAGGCCCTATACTTCTTCCCCGTATTCACGTAACTCCCCGAAACTCCGAAAAATACTCGAATCACTCGGAACCTTTCCGATGTCTGAATATAGTCGTCCAATATATCGATCTTTACGTCTCGACCATTTTGAGACTCCTTGTCATGTCCCCGATCTCAGGCGGGACTCCGAACTACCTTCGGTACATCAAATCACATAAACTCATAATACCGATCGTCACCGAACGTTAAGCGTGCGGACCCTACGGGTTCGAGAACTATGTAGACATGACCGAGACACGTCTCCGGTCAATAACCAATAGCGGAACCTGGATGTTCATATTGGCTCCTACATATTCTACGAAGATCTTTATCGGTCAAACCGCATAACAACATACGTTGTTCCCTTTGTCATCGGTATGTTACTTGCCTGATATTCGATTGTCGGTATCTCAATACCTAGTTCAATCTCGTTACCGGAAAGTCTCTTTACTCATTCTGTAATGCTACATCCCATAACTAACTCTTTAGCTACATTGCTTGCAAGGCTTATAGTGATGTACATTACCGAGAGGGCCTAGAGATACCTCTCCAACAATCGGAGTGACAAATCCTAATCTTGATCCATGCCAACTCAACAAACACCATCGGAGACACCTGTATAGCACCTTTATAATCACCCAGTTACGTTGTGACGTTTGGTAGCACACAAAGTGTTCCTCTGGTATTCGGGAGTTGCATGATCTCATAGTCATAGGAACATGTATAGTTATGGACAAAGCAATAGCAACAAACTAAACGATCATCGTGCTAAGCTAACGGATGGGTCAAGTCAATCACATCATTCTCTAATGATGTGATTGCGTTAACCAAATGACAACTCATGTCTATGGTTAGGAAACATAACCATCATTGATTCAACGAGCTAGTTAAGTAGAGGCAAACTAGTGACACTCTGTTTGTCTATGTATTCACACATGTACTAAGTTTCCGGTTAATACAATTCTAGCATGAATAATAAACATTTATCATGATATAAGGAAATATAAATAACAATTATTATTGCCTCTAGGGCATATTTCCTTCAGCCAGACTATATGATTTTGTAGGGATAACTCTCTTTGGCTATGTTATTTCCAGAAGACATGATTGCTTTGTTGGTATGTGTCGGTGTCAAAACCGGCGGATCTCGGGTAGTGGGTCCTGAACTGTGCGTCTAGGCTGGATGGTAACAGGAGGCAGGGAACACGATGTTTTACCCAGGTTCGGGCCCTCTTGATGGAGGTAAAACCCTACGTCCTGCTTGATTAATATTGATGATATGGGTAGTACAAGAGTAGATCTACCACGAGATCAAGGAGGCTAAACCCTAGAAGCTAGCCTATGGTATGATTGTTGTATATGGAGTTGATTTCCTACGGACTACAACCCTCCGGTTTATATAGACACCGGATAGGGTTAGGGTTACATAGAGTCGGTTGCAATGATAGGAGATCTTGAATATCCGCATCGCCAAGCTTGCCTTCCACGCCAAGGAAAGTCCCATCCGGACACGGGACGAAGTCTTCAATCTTGTATCTTCATAGTCCTGGAGTCCGGCTGAAGGTATAGTCCGGCTACCCGAACACCCCCTAATCCAGGACTCCCTTAGTAGCCCCCGAACCAGGCTTCAATGACGACGAGTCCGGCGCGTAGATTGTTCGGCATTGCAAGGCGGGTTCTTCTCCAAATCTTGTGTACCTGTAGGAATAATGTCCGATTTTTGTAATGTAGTGCTCCTAGGCTCCCACGCCCAATAATGGCCGTCTTTCACGTGTCAAACGAATGCGAAAGGCCGGGGCGTTTTGACATCCACACCCCTAGCCGTACAAACGAGCCGCCTATTTAGCGGGATGGGGATTTAGGTTCAAACCACATCTTCTCCTTTCCGTGAGTTATCATCAGAGCGCTTCCAGCAAAGGTCCATTCCAACATGACCAGCCGTCGCAGCTCCTCCCCTCGCCCCTCCGGTCCCAAACCCGGGGAATGGGAGAGTTGCACCATCCCGCATAGTGAGTTAGTGTCGCTCCAGGCCAAGGGATTTCTCCCTCAGGCATACATGGTCCCGGTCCGAGCCGGTCTCGCCACCTACAATGGCGGAAAACAAGCGGAGAGCACCCCCAATCCTTCTAAAGGAGAGCGGGTGTGCCTCGTCCCCTATCTAATAAGGGGACTGGGATTTCCAATTCATCCATTTCTCCGCGGGCTTCTGGAGTTCTACAGCCTCCAGCTGCACAATCTCACGCCCACCTCCATATTGCATATTGCGGGTTTCGTCGCCCTTTGCGAGCTATTTTGAGGTGTTGAGGCTCATTTCGCGCTGTGGAAGAGGTTATTCTGCCTGGTGCCCCGTTCTCAAGAGGGGTCTATATACCAAGTGGGCGGAGCCGAAGTATGGCGCATCGCCGGGACCGGATACCTATCCGGAACCCCAAAGAAGGCGTCTGAGGACTGGCCTTCGAAATGGTTTTACATAGATGACGTCCTGCTACCGGACCCTATCCGGGTCGGTCTCCCTGAGTTCAACAGTGCTCCATTGAAGAAACACTTGAGCTGGCGTCCACGGAGCTCTCAGAGAGAAAGCGATAGAGACGTCCTTTACCTGATGGGCTGGATAAGACTGTTGGCTCATTCCGGACTAACCATGATTGGAGTCATGGCCGCATGCATTATGCGGGGGGTGCAGCCGCTTCAATATAGAGGCCACCCCATGTGGGATTTCAACGGGGAGGATGACGCCACACGTTACGGTCGTAAGGGGCCGGCCTCAGCCGCTGCCTTAGTAAAGATCTTATCCTCTTTGTACAAGGGAGAAAAGGAGGAATTCCTCCGCGTCAACCCGCGGGCCGGATTTAGTATGTACGATCCTCCAAGTTGGGTAAGTGAACAATTGCGCTTGCCTGTTTGTTTTATACTCCCATGGTTAGATAGGTAGTCTGACGACTTCAATGCAGGAACTGCGACAGGAGGTAAAGGATATAAACAGCCGCCCTCCATAGCCCGAGGACCCAGAACAGTCCCTCAATCCGGACTCCAAAGAGGATCCGAACATATCGGTGGAGCTTATCGACGGGGTGTTCCATCAGCTAAGCAAGGACAATACCTTGGTAGCCATTACGACGGATTACCCAGAGTTAATCCCGGCCTCCCAGGTGACAGAAATCGGGGTCTTATTCCCTTGAAAGATATTCCACCCTTACATAGCCCGGTGTTTCTGACGACAACCATGTTTTGCAGGGGAGATTTCCGAGGCAGGAGGCCGAACCTACGGCGGCTAGCCAACGAGGGGCCGCAGGGCCCTGTGGGGCAAAAAGGAATGTAGTCCGGACTGAGATGCCGGCGCAAAGGTATAGTGCACCCTCTGTTTCCCTGGAGTTATTCTGTCAGGGCATATTAACGTTCGTGCTATCTTCAGAACGAAGAGACCTTGCCGGACTACATTCGGAGAGGTTGCCAATCGCGTCTCCACCAGCCAGGCTCCAACGTCTGGCCAGGAAGCGGAGGCGAGCACAAGGCGCACACCGAACACTCCTCTGACAGAGGATGCGGACATGCTGTCTGCCACAAATTCTGAAGTGGAGAGTGCCATGAACCACAGGCGTCGCCGGACAATTCTACGCGACGCTTGTTTCTCCCAAGAGGCTTTAGGTGCCTTTAATTCGGGAGATGCGTACCTCCGTGCCGCTCAAAATGGTTTAGCCAGAGCCACGGAGCAGTATGTAAAAGACATACGGGTAAGAAAATTTTGGTTAAACATATATATGCCAGTAGCCCCCGAGACTTGAAGCAGTTAGAGCAACTGATTTAAGGATCATTTAATATGCAGGTTCTTACAGAGAAGAATACCGTACTGTCCCAGGAGCTGGAAAAGTGCAAGGCCCAACTAGAGGCTGCACTAGCCGCAGCAGGGGAGCCCAAAGAGACCCCCTCAGGTAAGATACACTTCGAAAGATTAGTATTGTGCGGTGTGGGTGCAAATCTGATAAATCATATTGTAGATGGTGCCGGACTCGATCCGGACAAGCAACAACTCTTACGCCGGCTAAAGGCCGATGAGAGTATGTTGACAAAGGTGAGGCGAGAGAAGAATGATCTTCAGGATGCCAACACCAAGCTGGACGTCGAACTTAAAGATGTTCGTGGCCAGCTGTCGGACTCCACGAAGGAGAATCAGTGGCTTCGACGTGGCATTTTTAGTAAGTGCTTGAACGAACTTCGAAAAAAAAGTTCGGCGAGGAAGTCGACTAACAGAGTAATGTCTGTAGGTATGCTCACAGGTCGTCCTGCAGAGGAGATGCCCGGTTCTACGGGTGACCTTCTTCCCGAACTCTTGCAACTGCACGAGCGAATTCGGCAGGCGATGCGGGGTATTGTCCAAGCCTTATGGCCTGCCCACTCCGTGCCCGAGGGCCTTGGAGAGCTTGCGAAGAAGCTGAAGGGAGCTCGGCGGCGCTTCCGGTTGTGGAAGATATCGGCCTGCCGACAAGGTGCTAGGGAGGCCTGGGCCATGGTGAAGACCCGTTTTACGAAGTCTGACCCAAATCACATGGCCGAGGTCGGACCAGTGGGGCCTGACGGGAAGGAGATCCCTGTAAGCTTAGTATACGGCCAAGTAGAGTTGGCCACGAAGTATTCCCAGCAGGACTATAAATTAGACAGCCTGTTAGATGGTATAGAAGAGGAATACAATCAGTCAGAATGACTGTGTAATTTTGAATTGACATGTGTAATGCCTTCTAGCCGGATTGTAGATCGTTTGTCGTTGCCGACCTTTTCGCTTCAACCTCGGGACCTGACGGTCCGGAGTGTGTCCGAATACCCTAGCGGTTATATAAGAACCGAGGTATGCGTGGAGACCAGGCGTAGGGGTCATCAGTGCTTTATCAGACAAGTGCCCAACTAGTTATGTTATATTACATGGTTAGTAAGAAACATCTTCCAGAGAGAATAGTTCCGTTAAGGGTTCCTTTCGCTGGGAGGCATGCCCTAAGGTGCATGTCCGG
The DNA here is from genome assembly GCF_018294505.1 of Triticum aestivum. Lineage (NCBI taxonomy): Eukaryota > Viridiplantae > Streptophyta > Magnoliopsida > Poales > Poaceae > Triticum > Triticum aestivum. The sequence goes on along the minus strand of NC_057806.1, from coordinate 530,065,921 downwards.
ACTGCGTGAAGAGACGCAAAAAAAGCATCTGGGGGCGCATAAAATGAGTAAAAAGATCATCTTTTATTTCACCGACCGAATATTCCCTTAAGAACACTAGCTTTCGGCTTCACCCAGTCTGAGGTACACATCTGGCTAACCATTCATGCCACAATAAAGAAAATTACATTGAGAATTATGCTAGGTAGCATTCCACATCAAAAATTCTATTTTTATCATTTACCTACTCGAGGACGAGCAGGAATTAAGCTTGGGGATGCTTGATACATCTCCAACGTATCTATAATTTTTGATTGTTCCATGCTATTATATTATCTGTTTTGGATGTTTAATGGGCTTTAATATACCCTTTTATATTATTTTTTGGACTAACCTACTAACCAAAGGCCCAGTGCAAATTGTTGTTTTTTTGCCCATTTCAGTGTTTCGCACAAAAGGAATATCAAACAGAATCCAAAAGGAATGAAACCTTCGGGAGAGTTATTTTTGGAACAAACGTGATCCAGGAGACTTGGAGTTGACATCAAGAAAGAAGCGAGGAGGCCACGAGGCAGGGAGGCGTGCCCAGGGGGGTAGGCACGCCCCCCGCCCTCATGGGCCCCTCGCAGCTCCACTGACGTACGTCTTCCTCCTATATATACCCATATACCCCGAAAACATCCAGGAGCACCACGAAACCCTATTTATACTGCCGATACCTTTTGTACCCGTGAGATCCCATCTTGGGGCCTTTTTCGGCGCTCTGCCGGAGGGGGAATCGATCACGGAGGGCTTCTACATCAACACCTTAGCCTCTCCGGTGATGTGTGAGTAGTTTACCACAGACCTTCGGGTCCATAGTTATTAGCTAGATGGCTTCTTCTCTCTCTTTGGATCTCAATACAAAGTTCTCCTTGATCGTCTTGGAGATCTATTCGATTTAACTCTTTTTGCGGTGTGTTTGCCGAGATCCGATGAATTGTGGGTTTATGATTTGATTATCTATGAATATTATTTGATTTTTCTCTGAATTCTTATATGCATGATTTGATATCTTTGCAAGTCTCTTCGAATTATCGGTTTAGTTTGGCCTATTAGATTGATCTTTCTTGCAATGGGAGAAAGTGCTTAGCTATGGGTTCAATCTTGCGGTGTCCTTTCCCAATGACAGCAGGGGCAGCAAGGCACATATTGTATTGTTGCCATCGAGGATAAAAAGATGGGTTTATATCATATTGCTTGAGTTTATCCCTCTACATCATGTCATCTTGCCTAATGCGTTACTCTGTTCTTATGAACTTAATACTCTAGATGCATGTTGGATAGCGGTCGATGTGTGGAGTAATAGTAGTACATGCAGAATCGTTTCGGTCTACTTATCACGGACGTGATGCCTATATTCATGATCATTGCCTTAGATATCATCATAACTATGCACTTTTCTATCAATTGCTCGGCAGTAATTTGTTCACCCACCATAATACTTGCTATCTTGAGAGAAGCCACTAGTGAAACCTATGACCCCCGGATCTACTTTACATCATATTAGTTTCCTGTCAACTAGCCATTTCTGTCGTTGTTTATTTTGCAATCTTTATTTTCCAATCTATATCATAAAAATACCAAAAATATTTATCTTATTATATTTATCAGATCTCACTCTCGTAAGTGACCGTGAAGGGATTGACAACCCCTTTATCGCGTTGGTTGCGAGGTTCTTATTTGTTTGTGCAGGTATGAGGGACTTGCGTGTAGTCTCCTACTGGATTGATATCTTGGTTCTAAAAAACTGAGGGAAATACTTACGCTACTGTGCTGCATCACCCTTTTCTCTTCAAGGGAAAACCAACGCAAGCTCAGGAGGTAGCACATACCGATAGACAAAGGGAATTACGTATGTTGTCAAAACGGTTCGACCGATAAAGATCTTCATGGAATATGTGGGAGCCAATATGGGCATCCAGGTTCCGCTATTGGTTCTTGACCAAAGAGGTGTCTTCGGTCATGTCTACATAGTTCTCGAACTCGTAGGGTCCACGCACTTAACGTTTTGACGATATAGTATTATATGAGTTATGTATGTTGTTGACCGAATGTTGTTTGAAGTCCCGGATGAGATCACGGACATGACAAGGAGCTCCGGAATGGTTCATGGGTAAAGATTGATATATATGATGATATGGTTAGGCCAAGGGGTAAAGCCCATGGGGCTTTAGGTCGGTGCAAAAGGAGTTTTGCGGAGGCCAGGGGCCAAACGCCGGGGATCCTCGCGTCTGGCCCTAGGCCAGACGCCAAGGAATGTGGCATATGGTCCTGGAAGTCCAAGAAGGACTCTTCCTTGCGGGCAAAACCGACTTTGAGGAGGCTTTTACTCCAAGTTTCGACCCCAGGGCTGAACATATAAATAGAGGGGTAGGGCTAGCACCCGGGACACATCAAGATACACCAAGCCGTGTGCCGGCAACTCCATCCCTCTAGTTTATCCTCCGTCTTAGTTTCCGTTGTGCTTAGCGAAGCCCTGCGGAGATTGTTCTTCACCAACACCGTCACCACATCGTCGTGCTGCCGGAACTCATCTACTACTTCGCCTCTCTTGCTAGATCGAGAAGGCGAGGACGTCATCGAGTTGAACGTGTGCTGAACGCGGAGGTGTCGTGCGTTCGGTACTTGATCGGTTGAAGCACAAAGAAGTTCGAATACAACAACCACGTTGTGAAACGCTTCCTCTTACAGTCTATGAGGGTACATAGACATACTCTCCCCTCGTTGCTATGCATCTCCATGGGTAGATCATTGTGTGTGCGTAGAATTTTTTTGTTTTCCATGCAATGATCCCCAAGAGATCATGAGGTCATTCATGAGATTCATAAGGCTCGTGTGAGTGGTATGGTTCTTAAGTTAGACTATGAGAAAGCCTATGGTAGGGTAAGCTGGGATTTCCTTGTGGAAATGCTTAGCTTTAATGGCTTTGTGAGTAAGTGGATAGGGCGGATTTGTAGCTCTCTCCACCAAAGCTCCTTTTGTGTTATGATTAATGAGACTAATTATCCTCATTTTGTGTGTGTGTGTGGGGGGGGGGGGGGGGTTAAAACAAGGTGACCCCCTCTCTCCTTTAATTTTCAATTTGGTGGCCAATGTCTTTTCTAAGATGTTATCCAAAGTTGTTCATCGTGGGTTGATTGTTAGTCTCCTTCCAAATGTTGGCCCTAGTGTTGGTGTTAGCCTACAATATGTTGATGACGCCATCCTCTTCCTAGATGCTTCTTGGAACATGCTAGGAACATGAAGTGGGCTCTGACCTGCTTTGAAAAGCTCTCTGGTTTAAAAGTTAACTTTCATTAATAGAGTGATCTCCATACTATCCATATGGATGAGGAAATTTCTAAATGTTTTGCCCAGTTCTTATGATAGGGGATTTCCCTTTCAAATATCTGGGTGTTCCTTTACACTTCAAAAAACTTAGGAGGGAAGACCTCCAACCTAATTGACAGGATCATCAAAAATATCTCTGGCTGGCTGGGTAGGAATCTGTTTTATAGGGGCACACTTTTTTTGCTTACTACCTGTATTGCCAATATCCCTACTTATTTAATGTCTGTTATGAAATTTCCCAAGTGGCATATTGAAGCCATTAGTTCTCGAATGCCTCACTTTTTCTAGGGCAACTCGGGAGATGAACACAAGTATTATTTGCCTAATTGGGGGCTTATCTCGAGGAAGAAAAGATTTGGTGGATGGGAGTACTAATCTTAGGGATTTCAATTTGGCTTTGCTTGCCTCTTGGAGTAAGAGGTTTTATGATGAGAGAGATAGTGACTGTAAAAAGCTCCTTTGCTTTAAATATGCTACTAACAAACCTAATTTTTTTGGGATAAACCTAGGATGGGTTCTCCCTTCTGGAAAAGTATTTCTTAGGCTTTTAATGCTGCAAAAACCTTTTATAAATGGTTTCCTAGGGATGGGCGGTATGTGGCCTTCCGACATGACATTTGGATAGGGGATTGCTCCCTCAAAACCTTTTTTGGGATCACTTTGAGATCTGCCAACATACAAGATGGTACTATTGAACAAGTCTGGGATGGGGAGACCCTTCATCTTACATTTAGGAGATGTGTGGGTGAGTTTACTTTGTCTAGATGGTTTGAATTAGTTCATATGCTTAAGATGTTTAATTTTTTTGATAGTAAAGATCAACCAGTTTGGATGTTGGAACCTTCTCGTAAATACTTTGTTAAATCCCTTTACAAGATGGTGAACTTTGGGGGGTCTCCTCTGAGAATTAAAGCTCCACCTAACATCCAGGTGTTTCTTTGGCTTATTTTAACAATAAGAGCTTAACTTGGGATAATCTTGCTAAGAGGAGGCATGTGGATGACAACTCTTGTGTTTTCTATAGTGAGATTGAAACCATACAACATTTTATTCTTTGATTGCATTGTTGCAAAGGAAATTGTGTCTGTCATTGTTGGGTGTGTTTGCATTTCTATGCCCAGTTCTTTCACTTCTCTGATTCCTTTCTGGAAGCATAAAAAAATGAAGTTCTTAACTTGGTTTCCTCAGCTACCTTGTGGGGCTTATGGCTTTTGCAAAATGACTGTGTTCTAGGGGTGAAAGTGGTGAAGCATGCAATGCATCCTAGATTTGGCCGGCTTGTGGTCAGGCAATGGAAGATCTTGTGTTCAGACAATCACGATGCTCTTCTTCTTTGATGCTTAAGGCTGCTCGATCATTGGCGAGGCGAGCTGCTTAGGATTGCTTCGTCTAGTGACCTGTAGTGGTGCTCGATAGCTTGTTTTGTTGATCATCAATGTATCATGTTGAGTGTTTTCATGTTTGTTTGTAAGGGCGAAGTTTAAAACCGTGTTATTCTGCTGCAGCTACATTTGGCCCGCACTGAGGTTAAGCTTTGTCTAATGATGGTTTCTGCCTTGGCTTAATAAAAGTTCAGGGGTGCAGGAGGGGGGCTTTATTGCAAAAAAATCATCAAGTTGATTGGAGGATATGGTGTCTCTGTAATTATATGCTTCTTGACACTGAGGTGAGATTACCTATGCAGCTACTTTTCCTCCTCGACTCACAAAGAGAAGCAGTCTATTAAAAGTACAATAAAAGGAAAGGCATCTATCGAAGTATCCACTTGCAGTGATCCTTCGAAGCAGTCTAAGTAGAGCCCCACATGGCCTCCGCCACCTCCTAACTAGGTGGCGCTCTCGGTTGACGGGTCGTTCGTGAAAGAAACTGGTAAAGCGGGTACTGGAATGGTGCTTAGAGATTCAGAGGGGTTGTAACCATTTTGGCTTACAAATTTTAGTTTCATTACAATAATGCCCTCGAAGCCAAACCTAGTGTGATGACGGAAAGGAATGCACTAAGCCTACAACAATCATAGCTTCATGATCTAATCGAACAATGCTACTACGTCGCTGCGCTAACCAACCAGTCATGGAGCGTTCCTCTTATGGACACTTGGTGTTGAAGATCAAAAGCATCTTGGAGAACCGTCAATTTATTTCGTTGAAAATTGCACGCAATCAAAATAGATTTTCTCATTACCTTGCTAATCTACGGCGTTACGAGATAGCACCGCTTGTTGGTTGCGTCATGTGCCAAACAATGTTTCTTTGGTCGTATTTAAAACAGTTTTGCTAAAGCACGTCTAGATATCTAAGTCATATATCATTGATCTTACATCGAGATTCGTGTGAATATTTTTTTTCTTTTTTTTATGCTTGATTCACTCATTTAGATGTGCAATAACTAGAGCACATCTAATTCCTTCCTAATTTTTTTTGTCCATGGCAGTGCTTTTTAAGAGTTTTCGCCAAACACGACGCGCCGCCGTGTGTGTTCCCTCCGCTCGATCGCTTGCGCCAGTTGGACTCGTCCTCCCTCTAAACTCCAGCCAACCAATCGGGAAACGACTTCCCATCGCTTTCCCCTTCCCCCCGCCCGCATGCTGGGCGCCGTCCTCCGCGGCCCGGCCTCTCCGATCCCGCCTCTCTTCCCCGCGCCGGGGCGCCCTCTCATCCACCTATCCCGCCGCCTCCCTACGGCGCCCACCATGGCCGACGCCAAGAAGACCGACGCGCCGGCGACCCCGGCCCCGGAGCCGCCCGAGAAGCCGCTCCCCGGCGACTGCTGCGGCAGCGGCTGCGTCCGCTGCGTCTGGGACATCTACTACGACGAGCTCCAGGACTACCAGAAGGCCCTCGCCGCTCACTCCTCCGCCGCTGATCCCAGCGGCGACAAGGCCTCCGCCGACGAGAAGAAGATCAAATCGTGAGACCCCAGGATTCAGGACCCGTATGTGTATGCTTTGACCTCTCCTGTTCACAAATTGGATTCTTGGTCGTGTAAGATATGTCAGCATTACTCACAGCATTACAGCTAAACATCCATTGTATTCTCACCGTGTATGCTGCAATTTGTACTTGCTGCTCATCATTCTTTGTGTGACCAAAGATGCCCCTGATTATGAATACAAGTTCCTTTCTGCAGCAGTTCAATTCATGTTTACACATACTTGCTGCTAAAATTGGTCAATTTTGTGTCGCCAAAGATGCTCCTGGTTATCAAATAGAAGTTCTTTTCTATTGCGACTCTTCAATTCATGTTGCAGATACTGCTGAAATTGGCCAAATTTGGTGCGACAAAATATTATTTCACTATAGTAAAACTCTAGCCAAGAAGCCCCAACCAATCACCAATGCTATTAGAATCAGGAGAGATTAGCGAGTTTGTTACATCGTTTGTTCTCATGACCGACGACGACACCGGTACACACTACAAAGGTGTTACTTATTCATGCGTTCACATAGAACCTATTGATCATCGTCCGAACCACCAAAGGGATCCTCACCGTGTGTGTGCCGTCCTCCCATGTCAGGCTGCCGAAGGTGTACCTCCCCTGAACCTTCAGTTTGGCCTGGAATGCCACCTTGAATGTTAACCTGTTGACTGTCGAGTTGAAGGTCAGGAGCGAGGGGTTCACGGTGACGTTCACCCCTGGAGGTGCTTCCACACGGGCTCTGTACTTGGACGTGACTGGGCCGACATTGGTGACCGTTCTCGACACCGACAGTTTGCCCCTCAGTTCAGGAATGGTGATGGATGGGACGTTCAGGTTCAGCTGCGATTTTGGCGAATGTTGACAGGGTGTGTGCTGCTGAACCATGGAGGCGATGGCTGAGTTGTTGTAGCCCATGGAGCAAAGGAAGCGCACGTAATCAGATGGTCTCATGTCGTACACAAGACCAGGGTGTGCAGCCCTATTTGGATCCACATGGCCACCTCCATAGTCGAAGGGATTCGCCTGCTTGTAGGGCGCTGCTTCAGATACCATCTCGAATCCATACTCGTCACGGACATTGGCTACAAAGGTGTATACCTGTTAGTTAGGGGGAGAATATGTGTGACAAGGTGAAGCATATGACCATTACCTGTTGTGACCATTGCCGATTTTACTGCAGCTGGGCTCCAATTAGGATGCATTGATTTGAGAAGAGCGGCCACGCCTGAAATGTGCGGGCACGACATTGAAGTTCCAGAATCAATCTTGAAATTCACAGATCCCATGGCCGATGATAAGGCTACAGAAGGTGACCATGAAGCCAAAATGTTTACACCCGGGGCAGTTATGTCTGGCTGCAGAAGTTAGATGGCAAGAGAAGAAGCGTGTTTATTTGGAGTTTAAGCTTAGTAGAATGCATTAAGGACAAACTTGGGTGGTCAGCTGTGGGATGTAATTACCTTCAGAATTGATGGAGTCAGAGAACTTGGGCCCCTAGATGAGAAGTATGCAACTTCAGGGCCTATCAGTTCTCCAAGAATTGTTTTTGCGGAGCCAAACTGAACCGTTGGGTTTCTGTTTATGTAGAAAAACAAATCTCAACATGGCTCAACAGACACTAGAACATCATAAATTCAGTTTTTTCGCAACTACGGAATCATATACAATACTGTTTTATGTACCTCGTGCTAGTAGTATATGCAAGTATGGCTGTTCCAACTTGATAGTCTACTTGAATAAGGGGAATATCAAAAGCAGATGCTATATCTTTGGTTAAAAACTGCGCGAAGATGACTCCTACACCACGGGCCTTTTTTACGGTCTCTACTGCCACCTGGGATGCTCGCTGTCCTCTTGTTTGGAAGCAGAGCACCACATTTCCTTTTACTAGAGTAGCATTCAAAGATCCTGCAGTGCAACTTCTGCAGAGGCATTAGCCAAAAAGAAAATGGGAGTGTATTTTAGGATCGATAAAGAACCGAACAAGGATGACGAAGCTTACCTTGCATCAGTATCATCAGCATTATCAGATGAAACGTCTTCAGCATATACTATACGCATGCTTGTCGCGGCATGCTTCCCAGAATACATTGTTTGGCCCTGCAACCATGGTACATGAGAATGCCAGAAGCAGACAGGGATATATCAACAGTTTGAAACCATAAATTCAAACCGATAATTCAGATGAAACTCTTACCACATAAGTACTATTGTTGCCCAGGGTGATCTTTGCGAGGAAAGTCCGATCAATGGTGCCCGCAGCAACGGTTAGAACCCATGGTGCAGAGTTGATCACTGTCTCTGAATAAGGACCGGAGTTTCCTGCAGAACAGACCACCGTGATCCCTCTCACGACTGCGTGGAACGATCCAATGGCCAGGACATCATCAACATAAGCAGGGAGAGGTGGTGCTTGGCCGAGGGAAACCGAGAGCACATCGACACCGTCGTGTATGGCAGCATCGAAGGCAGCAAGGATGTCTGCAGAGGTACAATCACCAGTAGCCCAGCACACCTTGTAAACAGCCAACCTAGCCCTTGGTGCCCCTCCCCTCGCCACACCACTGGCAAGCCCCCGGAAGCTGGCGTCGGGCACTAGAGCGCCGGCAGCAGTGGATGCCGTGTGCGTCCCATGCCCGACAGCATCCCTTGCCGACATGTACTCGTGGATGTCAGTCGTGTTCATCTTCCCGTACTCGGCTTGGTACCCTTTGACGAACCACTTCGCGCCTATTATTTTCCTATCCTATCATGAATCTGAAGTCACCACCAGGATGGTACATTCTCACAAGCAAAAGGTAAGCAAGAGCTGAAAGAAAAGAGCAGGCATGCTAACCTGTTGCAGTTGGAAGCATTGAACCTTTCTCCGGCGACGCATTGCCCTTTCCACCTCCGCGGAACCTCGCCGATGCCATCGTCTCTAAAGCTGGCTGACTCCGGCCATATCCCTGAAAAGTTAAGATCCCAAGAAAAACCTCAGTCATCACATTGCAGTGTCAGTGTCAGTTCTGATTTCTGCTGCAACTGAAGAACTGCAGCCTCACCTGTGTCTAGCACACCGATGATGGAGTCCTCCCCGAACTTGCTGCCGGAGAGGATTCCGCTCCCGCCGGACGGCGACGGGTTCACCCGCATGAAGTCCCAGCTCCTGGTGGTGTGCAGGTCAAGCACCCGGTTCCGAACCACCCGCACAACCCCAGGCCAATCTTTTTGATTTAATAACCAGAGCAAAAGGAGAAACAGTTAGCAGAGCAATTAATTTGTTATGAACAACGGCAAGATGTGCATGCCCGGCCGCTCACCGGAGAGCTGCGCCGCCTGCGCGTTGGTGAGCACGGCGGCGAAGCCGGAGAAGCCGTGCCTGTAGCTGTAGAGGATGGCGTCCTCGGCCGCCTGCTTGCTGCGAAATCACAGCCAGCTCTTGAGTTCTTGAGGCGCGCTCCAAAGTAATTAGCGACCATGGATGAAGATGAGCTCACCTGCCGAGGACGGCGGCGAGCATGCCGTGGTGCGAGTCCCGGACCAGCTCCGGGTGCAGCTCCCCCATGTACACAATGTGCACCTGCAGATCGGCAGGCCAAGAAATGAGTAAACACGCAGCCATGGCAGGCTATGCGCCGCCACCGAACACCATGGTGAAGCTTGAACGGACGGCTCACATTGGCGCAGGAGCAGAGGCCGAGCAGCGGGAGGAAGACGACGACGACGACGACGACGGGGGGCTTGTCAGCCATGGCCGCCGCAACGGTAGCTCGAGAGGAAGCGTGACGCCGGCGCCGGGAAAGATGGAGGGTTGCGGCGGAGTGGAGTGGTTTGAAAGGTGAGGCGAGAGAGGGGGAGGTGGGGTTGGTGTCTTGCCGTGGCCGGCTTCTCTCTCGGGCAGGCTCCTGTCAGTGTTGGACCTGGACTCGATTCAAATCTCCTACCAGGAGTAGTAAAATACAGTGCCCCGCAGCAGCCACTGTCGCAGTGGATCTGCTTGCTTGCTTGTCTCTTTGTTTACTCTTTGTTCTTCCTCCTGACGCAGCGATGTGCTCCTCGGGCGGAGTTTTCTAATGGAGCCGAGGTGATCACTGTCGTGCTCCCACTCTCCATCCCCACCTCGACCCGTTTGCTGCCTGTGCCGGGGTGTTGGCGTCCGGACCGAAACGCGCCTCGCCCTGTTGGGCTGCTCCGCGTCACTTGTTTTTTTTTCCTTGCCCTTTGCTTCGGAGTGCCGCTCAGCATATTCAGCCAATTTTCTTCATGGGACTACCCAAGATAATAAATACTGAAAGAAAGATTTATTTGCGTGAAATTTCGAATTCCATTGCTATTAAAGCGAGAATTGGCTGATTTCAAAGGCGGAAAGCAACTCTAATTTAGCAAATACGGAGTATCATATTTTGGTTTTTTTTTGTTTTGGCGGATTTGTTAGGAAGTTACTAGAGAGCCTCTTATTGCTTTCCTCCGTGCAGCAAATTAGTAGTGTCAATAGTTAGTACAAAAAACTACTCCCTCCGTCCGAAAATACTTGTCGGAAGAAATGGAATGTACCTAGACATTATTTTGTTCTAGAGACATCCATTTATTCCATTTTTCCGACGCGTATTTCGGATGGAGGGAGTGCTTATTTATAATTATGATTGGGTGATTTCACATCACAAATACAAATCAATATATAGGTCCAAGATTTGTCTTAACTACCGCAAAATACGTCATTTCCGGGCACGTAAGGTAGGAGATAATAACATTGCTAGCCATTATGTCACACAATGACATTATTAGCAATTATATCTCGACAAAATTAGGGGTGCGTCTTTGATTCGCATGATTCTCAAAATGCAGGAATATAGAATTGGAATGATGTGTCCTCTTGAATCCTATAGGATTAGGAAACCACCAAAAAAAATTGTTGATCTTTTTGCTGTGTGTGTGTGCTGGTGGTGTTGGCGCCTTGCCTGTTGGGTGCTTGACTCACTTATTTATTTCTTGACAATGTTTTGCAGCGCCGTAGGATTCTCACCCAATTTTCATTGCAAAACTACCCATCATAAAATATTAAATAAAGATAGTCAAATTCGAATTCACTGCTATGAAGCGAAAATTGGCTAAATCCAAAGTTGGAAGCAACTCTAATTAGCAATATAATAGTTGAAGTTACTGAGAGCCTCTTGTCACTTTCTCCATGCACGAAGTTGTGTCAATAATACCAATAACATACTTATTTATAATCATGATTTCACTTGTATATTTCCTGCCCTTGTTTTTCAGCACCACAAGATTTCCAGCCAATTTTCATCGTCAGGCTACCGACAATAAAATATTAAAAAAAGAGTCAAATTCGAATTCACTGTTATCAAGTGAAATTGGCTAATTCCAAGGTGGAAGCAACTTTAGTTAGAGAGTGACGTTGCAAAGACCGAGCTACATGGAGCTTGTTTTTCGGAAAAATAATAGAAGTCTCAATCAATGTCATCTGTATATTCTTCAAGTTTGTACAAAATTATCAACTAATTTGATTATTTGCATGCTACACAAAAAAGACAAATATCTGACGCAAATACAACAAACGAAAAACCTATTTTAAGTATTTGTCTTTTTTGTTTAGATCACATATGAATATGTATGTTCATGAAATTTTATACATGTATACTACGACTATATCAGAATTTCTTTAGGTATAGAAAATGTATTTTCTCCGGAAAAAAATAAAGGACTCTATGGAGCCCGGCCTTTGCTTGCACTTTTCCCTGTATAGTTAGCAATACAATAGTAGAAGTTACCGAGAGAGCCTCTTATCACTTTCTCCCTGCACGAATTTGTGTCAATAATACCAATAGTACCAATCACATACTTATATATAATTTTGATTTCACATCATATAAATTGAATATTAACCTGGTTTTTATTGGTCCAAGTTTCGTTTTTTTTCTTTGAAAAGGGGTTTTACCCCAGTCTCTGCATCAGAAAAATGCATACGGCTCATATTATTAAAAAAACCAGCAACAAGTCTCCAAGTCTCGAAGTAAAAAATAAAACAAACGATTATAAGAGCTAAACAGAAAGCCAGAACCGGCTGGCAAATAAAAATAGGAGCACTACATGCCTATCCTATTGCATGACCGCCATCCAAACCGATAGAAAATATCCCGAGCTACCATCCCCCATCGGGTAGAATCAGTAACCAAACGCTCCCTGGCCTCCGTCGGAGTGAGTAGCGACCATATACGGATCAACGTTGTGGCCCTGAAGATAACCTGCAAAAAGTAAATGTTCGTTGATCTGTTAAAAACCAAATCATTTCTGCAGTTCCAGACTGCCCATAATAAAGCACAAACGCCAATACGAATGTGCTTCACTGTATCGGAGGCAACCCCATCAAGCTGTGTTCCAAATAACATGTTGATGGAAGTAGGCGGATTAATATTAAAAGCAATATGAACCGACCGCCATAGAATCTTAGCCAGCGGACAATCAAGAAAGAGGTGTTTGATAGTTTCGTTATGGTCACAAAAACTACATCTAGCAGAACCCACCCAATTGCGTTTTGCCAGATTATCCTTAGTCAAAATAACTTATTTATGCACGAACCACATAAACACTTTGATTCGCAAAGGTACCTTTACTTTCCAAACGTGCTTCGATGAAGGAATGGCGCTAGAATTTATGACGTCCACATACATGGATTTGACCGAGAACACACTGTTCTTAGTTAGTTTCCAATACAACTGATCTGGCTGCTGAGACAGCTGGACATCCATCAAACGTCTTACAAGATGAAGCCAGGCCTCCCAACGATTTCCAACTAGTGTCCTCCGAAAAATAATATTGAGGGGAGTGGATTGTAGAACTGTTGCAACGTAAGCTTCTCTACGTTGAACAACGTTGTACAGAGTAGGATATTGAAGTGCAAGGGGAGTCTCCCCAAGCCACGAATCCTCCCAGAACCTCGTATTAGCTCCATTGCCGACTAAGAACCTTGTCCTGTTGAAAAAGAGTGGCTTGACTCTCATCAAGCCTTTTCAAAATGGTGAGTCAGTCGGCCTCACTATCACCTGGGCCAAGGTTTTAGATTGAAGATACTTATTTCGCAAAATCTGAGCCCAAATATCCTCCGTCTTGGACGAAAGTTTAAACAACCACTTGCTAAGGAGACATATGTTTTTGACTTCCAGATTTTCACTACCTAGACCCCCTTGGTCCTTCGGCCTACAGATTATATCCCATTTAGCAAGCTGATACTTTCGTTTAAGCTCATCACTCTGCCAAAAGAAACGAGATCGATAGAAGTCTAGCCTCTTCCTGACACCCACCGGGACCTCAAAAAAGGATAGGAGAAACATATGCATACTGGTGAGGACCGAATTAATCAAAATTAATTGCCCTCCATATGACATAAGCTTCCCTTTCCAACAGCTCAGTTTCTTCTCAAAACGATCCTCGATGTATTTCCACTCTTTGTTAGTCAGCTTACGATGATGAATGGGTATACCTAAATACGTGAACGGTAACGTGCCCAATTCACATTCGAACAATTGTTTATACGCCTCCTGGTCATCATTAGCTCTCCCAAAAAAGAACAATTCGCTCTTGTGGAAGTTAATTTTGAGCCCGGACAATTGTTCAAATAAGCATAACACAAGCTTCATGTTTCTCGCTTTCGCCAAGTCATGCTCCATAAAGATGATAGTATCATCAGCATACTGAAGGATGGAGATACCGCCATCAACTAGATGTGGAACAAGGCCACGTACCTGCCCCGCATCCTTAGACCGTCCTATTAAAATAGTCAGCATATCAACCACTATGTTGAATAGGATCGGTGACATGGGATCTCCTTGCCTTAACCCTTTGTATGTCTGGAAATAGTGACCTATATCGTCATTCACTTTAATCCCAACACTCCCTTTTTGCGTAAAGGATTCAATCTGTTTTCTCCAGGCTGTGTCAAATCCTTTCATACGCAAAGCCTGTTGAAGGAAAGGCCATTTAACTTTATCGTATGCTTTTCAAAATCCACTTTAAAAACAACGCCATCTAGTTTTTTTGAGTGAATCTCATGGAGCGTTTCATGCAAGACGACAACCCCTTCAAGGATATTTCTATCTGGCATGAAAGCAGTTTGGGACGGTTGCACAACTGAATGCGCAATCTGCGTAAGTCTGTTTGTCCCAACCTTGGTGAAGATTTTGAAACTAACATTAAGCAGACATATAGGCCTGAACTGCTCAATGCGAACGGCCTCTGTCTTCTTAGGAAGAAGAGTTATCATTCCAAAATTCAGCTTAAACAAATGAAGTTGTCCATTAAAAAACTCATGAAACATCGGCAACAGATCTCCCTTAATGAAGTGCCAACACTTTTTATAAAACTCCGCCAGAAACCCATCCGGTCTTGGAGCCTTATTATTTTTCATTTGTGTGATGGCCTCAAACACCTCTTTCTCCGTGAAGGGAGCAGTCAAAATCTCATTCTCGTCAGTCTCAAGTTGAGGAACATCCTCAACCCTTGACTCGTCTAAAGACACAAAATTATCTTCCGGAGGTCCAAACAACTGCTTATAATAGTTGGTAATGTAAACTTTCAGTTTTTCTTGACCAACTATCGTTCCTTCATCTTGTTCTAATTGGAAAATTCTCTTCTTATGATGCTTCCCATTAGCAATCATATGAAAGAATTGAGTGTTATCCTCGCCTAGGACGATTTTGCGAACCTTAGCTCGCAACGCCCACTCCAATTCCTCCTTGCAAAGAAGCTCTTTCAGCCGCAACTCAGCCTCCATCTTAGTTTCCAGCTCACTGGTGTCTAAGATGGAAGTTTCAGCTTTTACTTCAAGGGTCTGAATAAGTAGAAGGAGCCGCTCCTTCTCCGCCTTATATATCCCATGCGTATGCTTAGCCCATCCACGAAGGAACCTTCGAAGATGACGAATCTTGCATTGCCAACGCTCAATGGGTGACCTTCCTCCTGAGTCTTTAGCCCACTCTCCAGCTAACAACTCAAGGAAACCTTCTCTTTCAAACCATGCAAGTTCAAACGAGAAACTATTCTTGTTACCCACATGAGTTTGAGCCCCCGAGTCAACAAGTAGCGGCGTGTGATCCGAGATACCTCGTGTCAACGCCTGCACTGTTATCAAGGGAAACTTCTGCTCCCATTCGACACTAGCTAAAACACAGTCAAGCTTCTCAAAAGTCAGTACCGGTAATGAGTTAGCCCAAGTGAATCTCCTACCTGAGAGCTCTATCTCTCTGAGATCCAAGCTTTCAATGATAGTATTGAACATAAACGACCATCTGCCGTCAAAATTCTCATTATTCTTTTCCTCCCTTCTTCGAATAATGTTGAAATCACCCTCACTAAGACAGGGAGTTGCTCATTACCGCAGACACGGACGAGATCGACCAAGAAATCTGGCTTGAGTTCTGGTTGCGCGGCTCCGTAAACCGCGACCAAAGCCCACCCATCGACCTTAGTTCTGACCCAAAACTTTACCGCAAACTCTCCCAGAACTACACTATGAACTTCCAAGGTTTCACACTTAACCCCAAGTAAAACCCCACCGGATCTTCCTCGAGGGGGGAGGCAATGCTAGTCGAAATCTACGCCCCCCCAGATAAAGTGCTAAGAAATTGTGGAGTGAAGCTGCCTCTTCCAGTCTCAGACAAAGCAATAAAATCCAAATGATGTTCAAGAGAAGCATCCGCTAGAAACCTTCTTTTAGCCAAGTCTTTAAGACCTCTGCTATTCCAGAAAATGCCTCTCATATTTCATCATGAAATTTTTTAAAGGTACGGATCCTAGCACTTCTACGCACAACCGACGCTGGATAAACCTTCCGTTTCCAACTCCATTTAGGCTTAATGCGATCATCATATCGGTCACCACACTCGGGCTCTGCCGCAATCACCCAAGACTCATCTACATGGATAGAGGTCTCAGGATAGGCATACCCCTCCTCCTCCTTCTCCGGCAACGCAGGGTCAAGATCAGCACACAAACCATCAAGAGCCCTAACCCCAAGCGCATCTATCTCCGACTCATTCATAGGCTTAACGGCAGCTATATGACGAATCAATTCTAACGCTCGTTCAGCTTCCAAATCAAGAATGTCATTAACAGACCTAGAGATCTCTATATCATTGTTACCAAGTGATACTCCTAGTTGGTTTGCATTGTGAACAATCTCATCATTGGTAAAATGCATAATTGAATTAGATTTATTAACAGACATACCAGTGGAGATCTCGACGTCACGCAGCTTGGCCGCCCTCATAGCACACCTCAGCTGCATGTCATCAATGTCTGGCTGCTCCTGCAGCCTCCCGCTGATCCGCCTCCCCTTAGAGACAGGATCCGGGATCCCACCAAAGGCGATAACCTCCTCGCGTGAAGCTCTGGTAGGGGAAAGGCCTCCTGCCCGTCCCCCAACAGCGGTGACCTGGGCCGGGAACACCGACACAGCACCACAAGACGGCGACAACTCCCGTGGCCTGTCCACGGAAGTCTCGCCGAAAGCCGAGACCGGCGAGACCATCCTAGGGCGATCCGGGGAGTTTGGCGATAAAACAGCCACACCTCCCGACCAGCCCTCCGAGGCCGAACACGACCTGGCAAGAGGGGATACGGCGGCCTCCTACACGCCTACCCCTCCGCAAGCATCTGGCCTCAAGGGAGGGAACACCGAGTTCATCCTCGGCGCCGACGGCGACGGCAACTCGGAGCGCCGGGCCTGCTGCCCGTCACCTCCAACCGAGACCACCGTCGCAGCCACCTCCACCATAGACGGAACCACCTGCCCACATGCCTCTCCAAGGTCCGCCCGAGCCTCCAAGATGCCCAAAGCCACCGAGCCAGCCGTGAGCCCCCCCGAAGCAAGTGAAGACTCGGCGAATGAAGGCTGGGCCACCTGCTCGCCACCGACCGCTGAACCATCCATCCCGTCTATCACCTCCAACCTAAGCAACGGCGATGAAGGGGGAGTAACGAAGACCTCCTGCCCACCAGATCCTCCCAGTCCGTCCATCCCTAGCAACGAGTCAGACCCCACAAACACCGGCGAGGAGTGCTCCGGCGGATCGTCCAGATCCACTCGGTCGCTCCAAAGATGAGGAGGCGCTGAGAAAGCTCCTAAAGATCCAAGCTGCAGCATATTAGTTGGAACAGACCCCGGTGCCTTCTCCTTAGCAATCTCTCCTGCCTGAGTAGAATCCGTAGGCCCTGTACCCTTGTCCCCATCATTGTGAGTACTGCCATCCTAGTTCCCAGAAGCACCTCCCCCCTCAGAAGTGTCCATATGATGCACCTCCTCAAACTCCTTGAACAAATCAGGGTCCTCATACTCAACATCCGGCATATACGCGACTCCCACGTGAGTCCATCTTACCACATCCGGCAAGAACTCAATGTTAGCCACACTAACCAGCAAACGTGCCACACCATGGGAACACGTGAAAGGCATATCCAGCTGCTCCGTCTTGCCGAGCATAGATCCCAGGCTCCAAGTGACCAGGAAGCTATCCAAGGGCTCAGAAGGCGCCCCCGAAAAATGAACCCAAATCTGAATCAGCGGCTTGCCTTGAGGCTCTTTCTTTTTCCACTCATCAAACTGCAACACAAAACTTGTACTAGTAACCCGACACATGCCAAACTTCAGAATTCTCATCTGATCCTCCTTGGACGGAAACTCCACTTTGTAAGTATGATCTGATAACTTCAACAAAGACCACTAGAACTTACCCGGTGCCAACTCCCGCAACTGCTGAATAATCTGAGCTTCAGTGAGAGGGCCATGAACCACCTTAACCACGCCTGGGAAGGAGGTTTCAACCACGGGAGCCACCGGAGCCACACTTGGTGACTCAAAAAACATCAACTCAGCGCAACAGACCCCATAAATGCTAACCGTAGGTTTGGGCCCCAGAAGAAGTGGACACTCCGCTGCCGTATGTTTCGGTTTCCGGCATAAATCACATAACTCACCAGAGCAATCAGCCATAAAGTGACCCAGTTCTCCGCATCGAAAACATGTCAACTTCTTCTTCTTAGTCGCCCACTTGGATGGTTTGTCTCCCTCAGACTTCTCCGTGCCTTTGTCTGACAAAGCATCACCAGATTGGGAGGGCTCCGGCACCGTCACATCAGCAAGGGCTCGAACACTCTCCACGGCAACCTGTGGCAGAACCGTACCATCTGTGATCCCCTCCTCAATGCTTGATGCGGAACCCGTAGCAACAGGAACATGGCGAGGTGGAGGGGGACGTCGGTAGCCACCACGACCACCACAGAAATGGCCACGGAAGGAGCGGTTATTGGGTCCAACTGCCCCTTCCACAAAATTGTCGGGCAACCCTTGAAAACCTTGATTATCAGCTCCGCGATCAGCCCCAGCATAGCCGCGACCAACCTCGATGAAGCCCTTCACCATAGGCATTGAAGCCGTCGTCACCCTACTGACCACGTTGGGGGTAGTGGCCGTCTCCCGTGAAACCGCCCGAGCCGCGACCACTCGCTCCCTGAACAGTCTCCACGCCCGCCGGCCATCTTCTTAGGCCAAGGGCACTGTGGTAGTGGGGGGGGGGGCAGCCCTGTGCTACGGCTGCGGTGGCGGGGGTGCAGCCCTGGGCTGCGGCTGCGCAGGCCTAGCCGGCGGCGGTGCCACGACCCGCGCGGGCACCGGCGCGGCCGGCCCCACACCCTGCGCCGGAGTAGCTCCAGCCATCCCCGACCCCGTTGTCGCCACAGGAACGGGCTTCGGCGGTGGGTGTCCCTTCGGCGGCATCGCGATCCCGCCTACCACCGGCGCCGCGACCAGTCCGGATCGTCTCCTCTCGCGCCCAATAGCAGCTGGAAAACCCTGCTTTCTGCGGCGACGAACCCTAACCTTCGCGTCGCAACAGCCTAATGAAGACAAACATGCATGATTCTCGCGTATCGATACAAAGCCATGCACGTCGGCCCTCGCTGGCAGAACGCCTGGTGATGAAGCTATGTACCTAGGGTAGGGTTGAAGGAAATATGCCCTAGAGGCAATAATGATGTTATTATTTTATTTCCTTATATCATGATAAATGTTTATTATTAATGCTAGAATTGTATTATCCGGAAACATAATACTTGTGTGAATACATAGACAAACCAAACGTCACTAGTATGCCTCTACTTGACTAGCTCATTAATCAAAGATGGTTATGTTTCCTAACCATAGACATGTGTTGTCATTTGATTAACGGGATCACATTATTAGGATAATGATGTGATTGACATGACCCATTCCATTAGCTTAGCACCCGATCGTTTAGTATGTTGCTATTGCTTTCTTCATGACTTATACATGTTCCTATGACTATGAGATTATGCAACTCCCGTTTACCAGAGGAACACTTTGTGTGCTACCAAACGTCACAACATAACTGGGTGATTATAAAGGAGCTCTACAGGTGTCTCCAAAGGTACATGTTGGGTTGGCGTATTTCGAGATTAGGATTTGTCACTCCGATTGTCGGAGAGGTATCTCTGGGCCCTCTCGGTAATGCACATCACATAAGCCTTGCAAGCATTGCAACTAATGAGTTAATTGCGAGATGATGTATTACGAAACGAGTAAAGAGACTTGCCGGTAACGAGATTGAACTAGGTATTGAGATACCGACAATCGAATCTCGGGCAAGTAAAATACCGATGACAAAGGGAACAACGTATGTTGTTATGCGGTCTGACCGATAAAGATCTTCGTAGAATATGTAGGAGCCAATATGAGCATCCAGGTTCCGCTATTGGTTATTGACCGGAGACGTGTCTCGGTCATGTCTACATTGTTCTCGAACCCGTAGGGTCCGCACGCTTAAGGTTTCGATGACAGTTATATTATGAGTTTATGAGTTTTGATGTGCCGAAGTTAGTTTGGAGTCCCGAATGTGATCACGGACATAACGAGGAGTCTCTAAATGGTCGAGACATAAAGATTGATATATTGGACGGCTATATTCGGACACCGGAAGTGTTCCGGGTGATTTCGGAGAAAACCGGAGAGCCGGAGGGTTACCGGAACCCTAGCGGGAGAAGTAATGGGCCATATGGGCCTTAGTGGAGAGAGAGATAGGGGCAGCCAGGGTGGGCCGCGCGCCTCCTCCCGCCTAGTCCGAATTGGACTAGGAGAGGGGGGCGGCGCCCCCCTTTCCTTCTCCCTCCCCACTTCCTTCCCCCTCCTAGTAGGAGTCCTACTCCTACTAGGAGGAGGACTCCTCCTGGCGCGCCAATAGGGACCGAACGGCCTCCTCCCCTTGCTCCTTTATATACGGGGGCAGGGGGCACCCCTAGACACACAAGTTGATCCACGTGATCATATTCTTAGCCGTGTGCGGTGCCCCCTTCCACCATAATCCTCAACAATATTGTAGCGGTGCTTAGGCGAAGCCCTGCGACGGTAGTACATCAAGATCGTCATCACGCCGTCGTGCTAACGGAACTCTTCCCCGACACTTTGCTGGATCGGAGTCCGGGGATCGTCATTGAGCTGAACGTGTGCTAAAACTCGGAGGTGCCGTAGTTTCGGTGCTTGATCGGTCGGGCCGTGAAGACGTACGACTACATCAACCGCGTTGTGCTAACGCTTCCGCTGTTGGTCTACAAGGGTACGTAGATCACACTCTCCCCTCTCATTGCTATGCATCACCATGATCTTGCGTGTGCGTAGGATTTTTTTTGAAATTACTACGTTCCCCAACAGTGGCATCCGAGCCTAGGTTTTATGTGTTGATGTTATATGCACGAGTAGAACACAAGTGAGTTGTGGGCGATATAAGTCATACTGCTTACCAGCATGTCATACTTTGGTTCGGCGGTATTGTTGGACGAAGCGGCCCGGACCGACATTACGTGTACGCTTACGCGAGACCGGTTCTCCCGACGTGCTTTGCACAAAGGTGGCTAGCGGGTGACAGTTTCTCCAACTTTAGTTGAACCGAGTGTGGCTACGCCCGGTCCTTGCGAAGGTTAAAACAACACCAACTTGACAAACTATCGTTGTGGTTTTGATGCGTAGGTAAGATTGCTTCTTGCTTAAGCCCGTAGCAGCCACGTAAAACTTGCAACAACAAAGTAGAGGACGTCTAACTTGTTTTTGCAGGGCATGTTGTGATGTGATATGGTCAAGACATGATGCTAAATTTTATTGTGTGAGATGATCATGTTTTGTAACCAAGTTATCAGCAACTGGCAGGAGCCATATGGTTGTCGCTTTATTGTATGCAATGCAATTGTGCTGTAATGCTTTACTTTATCACTAAGCGGTAGCGATAGTCGTGGAAGCATAAGATTGGCGAGACGACAACGATGCTACGATGGTGATCAAGGTGTCGCGCTGGTGACGATGGTGATCACGATGGTGCTTCGAAGATGGAGATCACAAGCACAAGATGATGATGGAGATATCATATCACTTATATTGATTGCATGTGATGTTTATCTTTTATGCATCTTATCTTGCTTTGATTGACGGTAGCATTTTAAGATGATCTCTCACTAATTATCAAGAAGTGTTCTCCTTGAGTATGCACGATTGTGAAAGTTCTTCGTGCTGAGACACCACGTGATGATCGGGTGTGATAGGCTCTACGTTCAAATACAACGGGTGCAAAACAGTTGCACACGCAGAATACTCAGGTTATACTTGACGAGCCAAGCATATACAGATATGGCCTCGGAACACAGAGACCGAAAGGTCGAGCATGAATCATATAGTAGATATGATCAACATAGTGATGTTCACCAATGAAACTACTCCATCTCACGTGATGGTCGGACATGGTTTAATTGATTTGGATCACGTAATCACTTAGAGGATTAGAGGGATGTCTATCTAAGTGGGAGTTCTTTAGTAATATGATTAATTGTGTTGGGGAACGTTGCAGAAAACAAAAAAAATTCCTACGGTTTCACCAAGATCCATCTATGAGTTCATCTAGCAATGAGTGGTTGGATGCATCTACGTACCTTGTAGATCGCGAGCGGAAGCGTTCAAAGAACAGGGATGAGGGAGTCGTACTCGACGTGATCCAAATCACCGGAGATCCTAGCACCGAACGGACGGCACCTCCGCGTTCAACACACGTACGGTCAGCGTAACGTCTCCTCCTTCTTGATCCAGCAAGGGGAAGGAGAGGTTGAGGAAGATCGCTCCAGCAGCAGCACGACGGCGTGGTGATGATGGAGAAGCAGCACTCCGGCAGGGCTTCGCCGAGCTCTACGGAGGAGGAGAGGTGTAGCAGGGGAGAGGGAGGGCGCCAAGACTCAAGGGTGCGGCTGCCCCTCCCTCCCCTCCCTTTATATAGGCCCCCAGGGGGTGGCCCTGGAGATCCATCTCCCAAGGGGGCGGCGGCCAGGGGGGTTGGAGTGCCCCCCAAGGAAAGTGGGCGCCCCCCCACCCTAGGGTTTCAACCCTAGGCGCAAGGGGTTGGGTCAAGGGGGGCGCACCAGCCCACTAAGGGCTGGTTCCCCCTCCCACTTCAGCCCATGGGGCCTCCGGGATGGGTGGCCCCACCCGGTGGACCCCCGGGACCCTTCCGGTGGACCCGGTACAATACCGGTGACCCTGAAACTTGTCCTGATGGCCGAAATAGCACTTCCTATATATAATTCTTTACCTCCGGACCATTCCGGAACTCCTCGTGACGTCCGGGATCTCATCCGGGACTCCGAACAACTTTCGGGTTACTCCATATTCATATCCCTACAACCCTAGCGTCACCGAACCTTAAGTGTGTAGACCCTACGGGTTCGGGAGACATGTAGACATGACCGAGATTGCTCTCCGGTCAATAACCAACAGCGGGATCTGCATACCCATGTTGGCTCCCACATGCTCCTCGATGATCTCATCGGATGAACCACGATGTTGAGGATTCAAGCAACCCCGTATACAATTCCCTTTGTCAATCGGTACGTTACTTGCCCGAGATTCGGTCGTCGGTATCCCAATACCTCGTTCGATCTCGTTACCGGCAAGTCACTTTACTCATACCATAATGCATGATCCCGTGACCAAACACTTGGTCACTTTGAGCTCATTGTGATGATGCATTACCGAGTGGGCCCAGAGATACCTCTCCGTCATACGGAGTGACAAATCCCAGTCTTGATCCGTGTCAACCCAACAGACACTTTCGGAGATACCCGTAGTATACCTTTATAGTTACCCAGTTACGTTGTGACGTTTGGTACACCCAAAGCACTCCGACAGTATCCGGGAGTTACACGATCTCATGGTCTAAGGAAAAGATACTTGACATTCAGAAAAGCTACAGCAAATGAACTACACGATCTTTGAGCTAAGCTTAGGATTGGGTCTTGTCCATCACATCATTCTCCTAATGATGTGATCTCGTTATCAATGACATCCAATGCCCATAGTCAGGAAACCATGACTATCTATTGATCAACGAGCTAGTCAACTAGAGGCTTACTAGGGACATGTTGGTGTCTATTATTCACACATGTATTACGATTTCCGGATAACACAATTATAGCATGAATAAAAGACAATTATCATGAACAAGGAAATATAATAATAATGCTTTTATTATTGCCTCTAGGGCATATTTCCAACAGTCTCCCACTTGCACTAGAGTCAATAATCTAGTTACATTCTGATGAATCGAACACCCATGGAATTCTGGTGTTGATCATGTTTTTCTCTAGGGAGAGGTTTAGTCAACGGATCTGCTACATTCAGGTCCGTATGTACTTTACAAATATCTATGTCTCCATCTTGAACATTTTCATGAATGGAGTTGAAGCGACGCTTGATGTGCCTGGTCTTCTTGTGAAACCTGGGCTCCTTGGCAAGTGCAATAGCTCCAGTGTTGTCTCAGAAGAGTTTGATCGGCCCCGACGCATTGGGTATGACTCCTAGGTCGGTGATGAACTCCATCACCCAAATTGCTTCATGCGCTGCCTCCGAGGATGCCATGTACTCCGCTTCACATGTAGATCTCGCCACGACGCTCTGCTTGCAACTGCACCAGCTTACTGCCCCACCATTCAAAATATACATGTATCCGGTTTGTGACTTAGAGTCATCCAGATCTGTGTTGAAGCTAGCGTCGATGTAACCCTTTACGATGAGCTCTTCATCACCTCCATAAACGAGAAACATTTCATTAGTCCTTTTCAGGTACTTCAGGATATTCTTGACCGCTGTCCAGTGTTCCTTGCCGGGATTACTTTGGTACCTTCCTACCAAACTTACGGCAAGGTTTACATCAGGTCTGGTCCACAGCATGGCATACATAATAGAACCTATGGCTGAGGCATAGGGGATGACACTCATCTCTTCTATATCTTCTGCCGTGGTCGGACATTGAGCTGAGCTCAATTTCACACCTTGTAACACAGGTAAGAACCCCTTCTTAGACTGATCCATATTGAACTTCTTCAATATCTTATCAAGGTATGTGCTTTGTGAAAGACCTATGAGGCGTCTCGGTCTATCTCTATAGATCTTGATGCCTAATATATAAGCAGCTTCTCCAAGGTCCTTCATTGAAAAACTCTTATTCAAGTAGGCCTTAATGATGTCCAAGAGTTCTATATCATTTCCCATCAAAAGTATGGCATCTACATATAATATGAGAAATGCTACAGAGCTTCCACTCACTTTCTTGTAAACGCAGGCTTCTCCATAAGTCTATGTAAACCCAAACGCTTTGATCATCTCATCAAAGCGAATGTTCCAACTCCGAGATGCTTGCACCAGCCCATAAATCGAGCGTTGGAGCTTGCACACCTTGTCAGCATTCTTAGGATCGACAAAACCTTCCGGTTGCATCATATACAATTCTTCCTTAAGGAAACCATTAAGGAATGTCGTTTTGACGTCCATTTGCCATATCTCATAATCATAGAATGCGGCAATTGCTAACATGATTCGGACGGACTTTAGCTTCGCTACCGGTGAGAAAGTCTCATCATAGTCAACCCCTTGAACTTGTCGATAACCCTTAGCGACAAGCCGAGCTTTATAGATGGTCACATTACCATCCGCGTCTGTCTTCTTCTTAAAGATCCATTTATTTTCTATGGCTTGCCGCTCAACGGGCAAGTCAGTCAAAGTCCATACTTTGTTTTCATACATGGATCCTATCTCAGATTTCATGGCTTCTAGCCATTTGTCAGAATCCGGGCCCGCCATCGCTTCTTCATAGTTCGAAGGTTCACCGTTGTCTAACAACATGATTTCCAAGACAGGGTTGCCGTACCACTCTGGTGCGGAACGTGTCCTTGTGGACCTATGAATTTCAGTAGGAGCTTGATCAGAAGTATCATCATCAACTTCCTCTCTAGTCGGTGCAGGCACCTCAGGAACATTTTCTTGAGTTGCGCCTTTTTCCGGTTCAAGAGGTAGTACTTCATCAAGTTCTACTTTCCTCCCACTTACTTCTTTCGAGAGAAACTCTTTCTCTAGAAAGGATCCATTCTTGGCAACAAAGATCTTGCCTTCGGATCCGAGGTAGAAGGTATACCCAATAGTTTCTTTAGGGTATCCTATGAAGACGCATTTTTCCGACTTGGGTTCGAGCTTTTCAGGTTGAAGTTTCTTGACATAAGCATCGCATCCCCAAACTTTTAGAAACGACAACTTAGGTTTCTTCCCAAACCATAATTCATACGGTGTCGTCTCAATGGATTTCGACGGAGCCCTATTTAAAGTGAATGCGGTAGTCTCTAAAGCATAGCCCCAAAAAGATAGCGGTAAATCGGTAAGAGACATCATAGATCGCACCATATCTAATAGAGTGCGATTACGACGTTCGGACACACCATTACGCTGAGGTGTTCCAGGCGGCGTGAGTTGTGAAACTATTCCACATTTTCTTAAGTGTATGCCAAATTCGTGACTCAAGTATTCTCCCCCACGATCTGATCGTAGGAACTTGATTTTCCTATCACGTTGATTTTCAACCTCACTCTGAAATTCCTTGAACTTTTCAAAGGTCTCAGACTTGTGTTTCATTAAATAGATATACCCATATCTACTCAAGTCATCAGTGAGGGTGAGAACATAACGATAGCCACCGCGAGCCTCAACACTCATTGGACCGCACACATCAGTATGTATGATTTCCAATAAGTTGGTTGCTCGCTCCATTGTTCCTGAGAACGGAGTCTTGGTCATCTTACCCATGAGGCAT
Organism: Triticum aestivum; assembly: GCF_018294505.1. NCBI lineage: Eukaryota > Viridiplantae > Streptophyta > Magnoliopsida > Poales > Poaceae > Triticum > Triticum aestivum. The sequence continues at coordinate 530,039,482 of NC_057806.1, read as the reverse complement.
GGTTCGCATGTGTCAAATGATTCGTAATCAAGAGACTCTAAAAGTCCATTTGCATGGAGCTTCTTCATGCGTTTGACACCTATGTGACCAAGGCGGCAGTGCCACAAGTATGTGGGACTATCATTATCAACCTTACATCTTTTGCTACTCACACTATGAATATGTGTAGCATTACGCTCGAGATTCATTAAGAATAAACCATTCACCATCGGAGCATGACTATAAAACATATCTCTCACATAAATAGAACAACCATTATTCTCGGATTTAAATGAGTAGCCATCTCAAATTAAACGAGATCCTGATACAATGTTCATGCTCAAAGCTGGCACTAAATAACAATTATTCAGGTTTAAAATTAATCTCGTAGGTAAATGTAGAGGTAGCGTGCCGACGGCGATCACATCGACCTTGGAACCATTCCCGACGCGCATCGTCACCTCGTCCTTCGTTAGTCTCCGCTTATTCCGAAGCTCCTGCTTTGAGTTACAAATGTGAGCAACTGCACCGGTATCAAATACCCAAGAGCTACTACGAGTACTGGTAAGGTACACATCAATTACATGTATATCACATATACCTTTTGTGATGCGGCCTTCTTGTCCGCTAAGTATTTGGGGCAGTTCCGCTTCCAGTGACCACTTTCCTTGCAATAAAAAGACTCAGTCTCGGGCTTGGGTCCATTCTTTGGCTTCTTCCCGGCAGCTTGCTTGCCGGGCGCGGCAACTCCCTTGCCGTCCTTCTTGAAGTTCTTCTTACCCTTGCCCTTTTTGAACTTAGTGGTTTTATTCACCATCAACACTTGATGTTCCTTTTTGACTTCTACCTCTGCCGATTTCAGCATAGCAAATACTTCAGCAATGGTCTTTTCCATCCCCTGCATATTGAAGTTCATCACAAAGCTCTTGTAGCTCGGTGGAAGCGATTGAAGGATTCTGTCAATGACCGCGTCATCCGGGAGATTAACTCCCAGCTGAGTAAAGCGGTTATGCAACCCAGACATAGTGAGTATGTGCTCACTGACAGAACTGTTTTCCTCCATCTTACAGCTGAAGAACTTGTCAGAGACTTGATATCTCTCGACCCGGGCATGAGCTTGGAAAACCATTTTCAGCTCTTCGAACATCTCATATGCTCCGTGTCTCAAAACGTTTTTGGAGCTCCGGCTCTAAGCTGTAAAGCATGCCGCACTGAACGAGGGAGTAGTCATCGGTACGTGCCTGCCAAGCGTTCATTACGTCTTGTTCTGCAGGGAGAACAGGTGCGTCACCCAGCGGTGCTTGTAGGACATAATCTTTCTTGGCAGCTATGAGGATGATCCTCAGGTTCCGGACCCAGTCCGTGTAGTTGCTGCCATCGTCTTTCAGCTTTGTTTTCTCTAGGAACGCATTGAAGTTGAGGACTACGTTGGCCATTTGATCTACAAGACATATTGTAAATATTTAGACTAAGTTCATGATAATTAAGTTCATCTAATCAAATTATTCAATGAACTCCCACTTAGATAGACATCCCTCCAGTCATCTAAGTATAACATGATCCGAGTTAACTAGGCCGTGTCCGATCATCACGTGAGATGGACTAGTCAACATCGGTGAACATCTTCATGTTGATCGTATCTTCTATACGACTCATGCTCGACCTTTCAGTCTTCTGTGTTCCGAGGCCATGTATGTACATGCTAGGCTCGTCAAGTCAACCTAAGTGTTTGCATGTGTAAATCTGTCTTACACCCGTTGTATGTGAACGTTAGAATCTATCACACCCGATCATCACGTGGTGCTTCGAAACAACGAACTGTCGCAACGGTGCATAGTTAGGGGGAACACTTTCTTGAAATTATTACGAGGGATCATCTTATTTACTACCGTCGTTCTAAGTAAACAAGATGCAAAAACATGATAAACATCACATGCAATCAAATAATAAAAGTGACATGATATGGCCAATATCACATAGCTCCTTTGATCTCCATCTTGGGGCTCCATGATCATCTTATCACCGGCATGACACCATGATATCCATCATCATGATCTCCATCATCGTGCCTCCATGAAGTTGCTCGCCAACTATTACTTCTACTACTACGGCTAACGCGTTTAGCAATAAAGTAAAGTAATTTACATGGCGTTTCTCAATGACACGCAGGTCATACAAAAAATAAAGACAACTCCTATGGCTCCTGCCGGTTGTCATACTCATCGACATGCAAGTCGTGATTCCTATTACAATAGCATGACCATCTCATACATCACATATATATCATTCATCATTCATCACAACTTTGGCCATATCACATCACAAAACACTTGCTACAAAAACAAGTTAGACGTCCTCTAATTGTTGTTGCAAGTTTTACGTGGCTGCAATAGGGTTCTAGCAAGAACGTTTTCTTACCTACGTGAAAGCCACAACGTGATTTGTCAACTTCTATTTACCCTTCATAAGGACCCTTTTCATCGAATCCGCTCCAACTAAAGTGGGAGAGACAGACACCCGCCAGCCACCTTATGCAACTAGTGCATGTTAGTCGGTGGAACCGGTCTCACGTAAGCGTACGTGTAAGGTTGGTCCGGGACGCTTCATCCCATAATACCGTTGAAGCAAGATAAGACTAGTAGCGGCAAGAAAGTTGACAACATCAACGCCCACAACAAATTGTGTTCTACTCGTGCATAGAGAACTACGCATAGACCTAGCTCATGATGCCACTGTTGGGGAACGTTGCAAAAAACAAAAAAAATTCCTACGGTTTCACCAAGATCCATCTATGAGTTCATCTAGCAACAAGTGGTTGGATGCATCTACGTACCTTGTAGATCGTGAGCGGAAGCGTTCAAAGAACAGGGATGAGGTAGTCGTACTCGACGTGATCCAAATCTCGAAGATCCTAGCGCCGAACGGACGGCACCTCCGCGTTCAACACACGTACGGTCAGCGTAACGTCTCCTCCTTATTGATCCAGCAAGGGGAAGGAGAGGTTGAGGAAGATCGCTTCAGCAGCAGCACGACGGCGTGGTGATGATGGAGAAGCAGCACTCTGGCAGGGCTTCGCCGAGCTCTACGGAGGAGGAGAGGTGTAGCATGGGAGAGGGAGGGCGCCAAGACTCAAGGGTGCGGCTGCCCCTCCCTCCCCTCCCTTTATATAGGCCCCCAGGGGGGCGCCGGCCCTGGAGATCCATCTCCCAAGGGGGCGGCGGTCAGGGGGGTTGGAGTGCCCTCCAAGGCAAGTGGGCGCCCCCCCCCACCCTAGGGTTTCAACCCTAGGCGCAAGGGGTTGGGCCAAGGGAGGCGCACCATCCCACTAAGGGCTGGTTCCCCCTCCCACTTCAGCCCATGGGGCCCTCCGGGATGGGTGGCCCCACCCGGTGGACCCCCGGGACCCTTCCGGTGGACCCGGTACAATACCGGTGACCCTGAAATTTGTCCCGATGGCCGAAATAGCACTTCCTATATATAATTCTTTACCTCCGGACCATTCCGGAACTCCTCGTGACGTCCGGGATCTCATCTGGGACTGAACAACTTTCGGGTTACTGTATATTCATATCAATAACCAACAGCGGGATCTGGATACCCATGTTGGCTCCCACATGCTCCTCGATGATCTCATCGGATGAACCACGATGTCGAGGATTCAAGCAACCCCGTATACAATTCCCTTTGTCAATCGGTACGTTACTTGCCCGAGATTCGATCGTCGTTATCCCAATACCTCGTTCGATCTCGTTACCGGCAAGTCACTTTACTCGTACCGTAATGCATGATCCCGTGACCAGACACTTGGTCACTTTGAGCTCATTGTGATGATGCATTACCGAGTGGGCCCAGAGATACCTCTCCGTCATACTAAGTGACAAATCCCAGTCTTGATCCATGTCAACCCAACAGACACTTTCGGAGATACCCGTAGTATACCTTTATAGTCACCCAGTTACATTGTGACGTTTGGTACACCCAAAGCACTCCGACAGTATCCGGGAGTTACACGATCTCATGGTCTAAGGAAAAGATACTTGACATTCAGAAAAGCTACAGCAAATGAACTACACGATCTTTGAGCTAAGCTTAGGATTGGGTCTTGTCCATCACATCATTCTCCTAATGATGTGATCTCGTTATCAATGACATCCAATGCCCATAGTCAGGAAACCATGACTATCTATTGATCAATGAGCTAGTCAACTAGAGGCTTACTAGGGACATGTTGGTGTCTATTATTCACACATGTATTACGATTTCCGGATAACACAATTATAGCATGAATAAAAGACAATTATCATGAACAAGGAAATATAATAATAATGCTTTTATTATTGCCTCTAGGGCATATTTCCAACAAATTGAACCTAAATTTATCATGAACTTAGTACCTGATAGTATCTTGCTTGTTTATGTTTGATTGTAGATAGATGGCCCGTGTTGTTGTTCCGTTGAATTTTAATGCGTTCCTTGAGAAAGCAAAGTTGAAAGATGATGGTAGCAATTACACGGACTGGGTCCGTAACTTGAGGATTATCCTCATTGCTGCACAAAAGAATTACGTCCTGGAAGCACCACTGGGTGCCAGGCCTGCTGCTGGAGCAACACCAGATGTTATGAACGTCTTGCAGAGCAAAGCTAATGACTACTCGATAGTTCAGTGTGCCATGCTTTACGGCTTAGAATTGGGACTTCAACAATGTTTTGAACGTCATGGAGCATATGAGATGTTCCAGGAGTTGAAGTTAATATTTCAAGCAAATGCCCGGATTGAGAGATATGAAGTCTCCAATAAGTTCTATAGCTGCAAGATGGAGGAGAACAGTTCTGTCAGTGAGCATATACTCAAAATGTCTGGGTATAATAATCACTTGATTCAATTGGGAGTTAATCTTCCAGATGATTGTTCCATTGACAGAATTCTCCAATCACTGCCACCAAGCTACAAGAGCTTCGTGATGAACTATCATATGCAAGGGATGAATAAGACTATTCCCGAGCTCTTCGCAATGCTAAAAGATGCGGAGGTAGAAATCAAGAAGGAGCATCAAGTGTTGATGGTCAATAAGACCACTAGTTTCAAGAAAAAGGGCAAAGGGAAGAAGAAGGGGAACTTCAAAAAGAACAGCAAGCAAGTTGCTACTCAAGAGAAGAAACCCAAACCTGGACCTAAGCCTGAAACTGAGTGCTTCTACTGCAAGCAGACTGGTCACTAGAAGCGGAACTGCCCCAAGTATTTGGCGGATAAGAAGGATGGCAAGGTGAACAAGGTATATGTGATATACATGTTATTGATGTGTACCTTAATAATGCTCGCAGTAGCACCTGGGTATTTGATACTGGTTCTGTTGCTAACATTTGCAACTCGAAACAGGGACTACGGATTAAGCGAAGATTGGCTAAGGACGAGGTGACGATGCGCGTGGGAAATAGTTCCAAAGTCGATGTGATCGCGGTCGGCACGCTACCTCTACATCTACCTTCGGGATTAGTATTAGACCTAAATAATTGTTATTTGGTGCTAGCATTAAGCATGAACATTATATCTGGATCTTGTTTGATGCGAGACGGTTATTCATTTAAATCAGAGAATAATGGTTGTTCTATTTATATGAGTAATATCTTTTATGGTCATGCACCCTTAAAGAGTGGTCTATTCTTATTAAATCTCGATAGTAGTGACACACATATTCATAATGTTGAAGCCAAAAGATGCAGAGTTGATAATGATAGTGCAACTTATTTGTGGCACTGCTGTTTGGGTCATATCGGTGTAAAGCGCATGAAGAAACTCCATGCTGGTGCGCTTTTGGAACCACTTGATTATGAATCACTTGGTACTTGCGAACCATGCCTTATGGGTAAGATGACAAAAACAACGTTCTCCGGTACTATGGAGAGAGCAACAGATTTGTTGGAAATCATACATGCAGATGTATATGGTCCGATGAATGTTGAGGCTCGTGGCGGATATCGTTATTTTCTCACCTTCACAGATGACTTAAGCAGATATGGGTATATCTACTTAATGAAACATAAGTCTGAAACATTTGAAAAGTTTAAAGAATTTTAGAGTGAAGTTGAAAATCATCGTAACAAGAAAATAAAATTCCTGCGATCTGATCGTGGAGGAGAATATTTGAGTTACGAGTTTGGTGTACATTTGAAACAATGCGGAATAGTTTCGCAACTCACGCCACCCGGAACACCACAGCGTAATGGTGTGTCCGAACGTCGTAATCGTACTTTACTAGATATGGTGCGATCTATGATGTCTCTTACTGATTTACCGCTATCGTTTTGGGGTTATGCTCTAGAGACGGCCGCATTCACGTTAAATAGGGCACCATCAAAATCCGTTGATACGACGCCTTATGAACTATGGTTTGGCAAGAAACCAAAGTTGTCGTTTCTGAAAGTTTGGGGTTGCGATGCTTATGTGAAAAAGCTTCAACCTGATAAGCTCGAACCCAAATCGGAGAAATGTGTCTTCATAGGATATCCAAAGGAAACTATTGGATACACCTTCTATCACAGATCCGAAGGCAAGACTTTTGTTGCTAAATTCGGAAACTTTCTAGAGAAGGAGTTTCTCTCGAAAGAAGTGAGTGGGAGGAAAGTAGAACTTGATGAGGTAACTGTACCTGCTCCCTTATTGGAAAGTAGTACATCACAGAAACCAGTTTCTGTGACACCTACACCAATTAGTGAGGAAGCTAATGATGATGATCATGAAGCTTCAGAACAAGATACTACTGAACCTCGTAGATCAACCAGAGTAAGATCCGCACCAGAGTGGTACGGTAATCCTGTTCTGGAAGTCATGCTACTAGATCATGATGAACCTACGAACTATGGAGAAGCGATGGTGAGCCCAGATTCCGCAAAATGGCTTGAAGCCATGAAATCTGAGATGGGATCCATGTATGAGAACAAAGTATGGACTTTGGTTGACTTGCCCAATGATCGGCAAGCAATTGAGAATAAATGGATCTTCAAGAAGAAGAATGACGCTGACGGTAATGTTACTGTCTACAAAGCTCGACTTGTTGCAAAAGGTTTTCGACAAATTCAAGGGATTGACTACGATGAGACCTTCTCACCCGTAGCGATGCTTAAGTCTGTCCGAATCATGTTAGCAATTGCCGCATTTTATGATTATGAAATTTGGCAGATGGATGTCAAAACTGCATTCCTGAATGGATTTCTGCAAGAAGAGTTGTATATGATGCAACCGGAAGGTTTTGTCGATCCAAAGGGAGCTAACAAAGTGTGCAAGCTCCAGCGATCCATTTATGGACTGGTGCAAGCCTCTCGGAGTTGGAATAAACGCTTTGATAGTGTGATCAAAGCATTTGGTTTTGTACAGACTTTTGGAGAAGCCTGTATTTACAAGAAAGTGAGTGGGAGCTCTGTAGCATTTCTGATATTATATGTAGATGACATATTACTAATCGGAAATGATATAGAATTTCTGGATAGCATAAAGGGATACTTGAATAAGAGTTTTTCAATGAAAGACCTCGGTGAAGCTGCTTACATATTGGGCATTAAGATCTATAGAGACAGATCAAGACGCTTAATTGGACTTTCACAAAGCACATACCTTGACAAAGTTTTGAAAAAGTTCAAAATGGATCAAGCAAAGAAAGGATTCTTGCCTGTGTTACAAGGTGTGAAATTGAGTAAGACTCAATGCCCGACCAATGCAGAAGATAGAGAGAAAATGAAAGATGTTCCCTATGCTTCAGCCATAGGCTCTATCATGTATGCAATGCTGTGTACCAGACCTGATGTGTGTCTTGCTATAAGTCTAGCAGGGAGGTACCAAAGTAATCCAGGAGTGGATCACTGGACAGCGGTCAAGAACATCCTGAAATACCTGAAAAGGACTAAGGATATGTTTCTCATATATGGAGGTGACAAAGAGCTCATCGTAAATGGTTACGTTGATGCAAGCTTTGACACTGATCCGGACGATTCTAAATCGCAAACCGGATACGTGTTTACATTAAACGGTGGAGCTGTCAGTTGGTGCAGTTCTAAACAAAGCGTTGTGGCGGGATCTACATGTGAAGCGGAGTACATAGCTGCTTCGGAAGCAGCAAACGAAGGAGTCTGGATGAAGGAGTTCATATCCGATCTAGGTGTCATACCTAGTGCATCGGGTCCAATGAAAATCTTTTGTGACAATACTGGTGCAATTGCCTTGGCAAAGGAATCCAGATTTCACAAGAGAACCAAGCACATCAAGAGACGCTTCAATTCCATCCGGGATCTAGTCCAGGTGGGAGACATAGAGATTTGCAAGATACATACGGATCTGAATGTAGCAGACCCGTTGACTAAGCCTCTTCCACGAGCAAAACATGATCAACACCAAAGCTCCATGGGTGTTAGAATCATTACTGTGTAATCTAGATTATTGACTCTAGTGCAAGTGGGAGACTGAAGGAAATATGCCCTAGAGGCAATAATAATGTTATTATTTTATTTCCTTATATCATGATAAATGTTTATTATTCATGCTAGAATTGTATTATCCGGAAACATAATACTTGTGTGAATACATAGACAAACCAAACGTCACTAGTATGCCTCTACTTGACTAGCTCATTAATCAAAGATGGTTATGTTTCCTAACCATAGACATGTGTTGTCATTTGATTAACGGGATCACATCATTAGGAGAATGATGTGATTGACATGACCCATTCCATTAGCTTAGCAGCCGATCGTTTAGTATGTTGCTATTGCTTTCTTCATGACTTATACATGTTCCTATGACTATGAGATTATGCAACTCCCGTTTACCGGAGGAACACTTTGTGTGCTACCAAACGTCACAACGTAACTGTGTGATTATAAAGGAGCTCTACAGGTGTCTCCAAAGGTACATGTTGGGTTGGCGTATTTCGAGATTAGGATTTTTCACTGCGATTGTCGGAGAGGTATCTCTGGGCCCTCTCGGTAATGCACATCACATAAGCCTTGCAAGCATTGCAACTAATGAGTTAGTTGCGAGATGATGTATTACGAAATGAGTAAAGAGACTTGCCGGTAACGAGATTGAACTAGGTATTGAGATACCGACGATCGAATCTCGGGCAAGTAAAATACCGATGACAAAGGGAACAACGTATGTTGTTATAAGGTCTGACCGATAAAGATCTTCGTAGAATATGTAGGAGCCAATATGAGCATCCAGGTTCCGCTATTGGTTATTGACCGGAGACGTGTCTTGGTCATGTCTACATTGTTCTCGAACCCGTAGGGTCCGCACGCTTAAGGTTTCGATGACAGTTATATTATGAGTTTATGAGTTTTGATGTAACGAAGTTAGTTCGGAGTCCCAGATGTGATCACGGACATAACGAGGAGTCTAGAAATGGTCGAGACATAAATATTGATATATTGGACGGCTATATTCAGACACCGGAAGTGTTCTGGGTGATTTCGGAGAAAACCGGAGAGCCGGAGGGTTACCGGAACCCTACCGGGAGAAGTAATGGGCCATATGGGCCTTAGTGGAGAGAGAGAGGGGCAGCCAGGGTGGGCCGCGCGCCTCCTCCCCCCTGGTCCGAATTGGACTAGGAGAGGGGGGGCGACGCCCCCCTTTCCTTCTCCCTCCCCACTTCCTTCCCCCTCCTAGTAGGAGTCCTACTCCTACTAGGAGGAGGACTCCTCCTGGCGCGCCAATAGGGGCCGGCCGGCCTCCTCCCCTTGCTCCTTTATATATGGGGGCAGGGGGCACCCCTACACACACAAGTTGATCCACGTGATCATATTCTTAGCCGTGTGCGGTGCCCCCTTCCACCATAATCCTTGATAATATTGTAGCGGTGCTTAAGCGAAGCCCTGCGACGATAGTACATCAAGATCGTCATCACGCCGTCGTGCTGACGGAACTCTTCCCCGACACTTTGCTAGATCGGAGTCCGGGGATCATCATCCAGCTGAACGTGTGCTAAAACTCGGAGGTGCCGTAGTTTCGGTGCTTGATCGGTCGGGCCGTGAAGACGTACGACTACATCAACCACATTGTGCTAACGCTTCCACTGTCGGTCTACAAGGGTACGTAGATCACACTCTCCCCTCTCGTTGCTATGCATCATCGTGATCTTGCGTGTGCGTAGGATTTTTTTTGAAATTACTACGTTCCCCAACAAGGGTCATGGACCTGTCTTAACTGCCCTGCCCAAGGACATCTCTAGAAGAAATCACCCTTCAATCGACTTGGAGGTGTTCCACTCAACAGACTCGAAGACACTCGACCAAGAAGCAATCACTTGATCAAGATCCAACCACTCGACGACCAGGAGACCTAAAGTCACTCCGCACACTAATGGTCGGTCATTAAGTAGCTTTTATGGTCATCATAGCACTTTATTAGGGGCGTTACCAGTAACGCCCGACCTTAATGTACTTAAAACCCTGCATAACTGAGGGCCGGAGGGGTCTGGCGAACTCTATATAAGCCACCCCCTCCTCAGTGTAAAAGGTTCGCACCCCTGTGATTCATACACACATAATCCAGTCGACCGCCTCCGGGCTCCGAGACATAAGGCTATTACTTCCTCCGAGAAGGGCCTGAACTCATAAACCTCGTGTGCTTACAACTACTCAATAGCTAAGATCTTGCCTCTCCATACCTACCCCCCTACATTACTGTCAGACTTAGAACCACGACAGTTGGCGCCCACCATGGGGCCGGGTGTCTTAGCGATTTGTTGGAGGAGTTGTGATCTTTTCCGATCCAAATCATCATGGTTTCTGGTGGAGTTTTGGTGGAGGGCCGCGAGATCCGTCTCGGCGCGCTCACGTTCATCGCCGACGACTCCGCTTGGCTTCAGGAGGCTCCGCTCGACGTGGACGCACTCCCTGTCCGCGGGGCAACGCACTTTCACGCGTGCGTCCGCGGTGTCCTCTTGCGGCAACCGTCGACCCATTATCGGTCGGCCCCTGTGTTGTCCTCCCTTCCTGTTTCCCGCCGGCGCAAGCGCTCCGGTCGGTCGAGACTTCAGCGGTGGGTGAGACACGCGGTGGCACGCCAGTCGGCCACCCCTCAAGTCGCGGCGATCGAGCCCGATGAATCCCTCTACGGCCTATTCGACCTGTCGACCGGCTCCGCAGAGACCGCATCCGAGTGTGACAGCAGTGATCCGGCGGCGGAGGTTCTGATGGTCGATGGACCGCGCAGTCCTCCTGGTTTTCCCCGCATCGACGGAGGCGCAGGTGGAGGCGACCCGTCGCATCCCCATGAGGAATATCTCCCCGAGCCTCTCACATCGCTGCAGAGAGAAGAACTTCGTCGCCGGAACATGGATGCACTGCACACTCCTATCGTTGGAGAAACCCCCGAGGCTCGTGCCTTGGAGGACGCGTGCCTGGCAAACTTGGCTGAGTGCACTCGACTGGAGAACCTCCAGCGAGCACTCGACGAGCATGCACGACAACGGGTTCCAGAATCCAGTCGATGTCGGCTCTTTCCGCCCCTGCAGGTATATCGAACTCCGATTCAGAATTTAGCAGCTGCAGCCCGTATAGCAGAGTCGATTCATCCTTCCCAGTCAGAGGCTGGCAGAGGCTTGCTGCAGATCAGAGTGTTACTCCGAGTAGCAGGAGACCAGAATTCCGCTGTTTCTTAGTCGCGGAACAGGATTCATAGCAGATCCATTGTTGCAAACATAGCCCAGTCGGCTCATAGCCCAAGATCGCCCCCGAGGCGTGAGGGACGTGGGGACTGGCATGATCAGTACGGGAACCATGAGCAGTATGATCACCGATTCGATCGTGACGATCGACGTCGAGTGCCTACCCCTCCCCTGAGGAGTGTATCGTATGTGCCTCGATAGCAGGATGACAGACGCCCTCATAGTGTTGGGCGAAGGATTCCAGTCGACCCTAGGGAACCAGGCTTTGATGCGAGATCCATTCTCGTTCAAGGTTTGGTTGACAGGAATAGAGCTCACCGAGAAGGTCATGACAGAGACGCACCTACCAGCAGCAGAGTACATGTTTCGGGGCCAGAGTGCTTTAGTAGAGCCATCAGGGCCGCTATGATCCCTCCCAACTTCAGGTTGGCGACTGGAGTCAGTAAGTTCACCGGTGAGTCCAAGCCCGATACTTGGCTTGAAGACTACCGAGTAGCTGTCCAGATTGGCGACGGCAATAATGAAGTGGCCATGAAGCACCTGCCTCTCATGTTAGAGGGCTCGGCCAGAGCATGGCTGAATCAGTTAGCACCCAGCAGCATTTACACTTGGGAAGATCTCGCCCGAGTGTTTGTCACCACATTCGAAGGAACATGCAAGCGACCGGCAGGGCTGATGGAACTGTGGTCTTGCGTGTAGAAGTCGAATGAAACTTTGAGGGATTACATCCAGAGATGGATCACGTTACATAACACGATAGAGAATGTGCCTGATCACCAAGCAGTTTGTGCCTTCAAAGAAGGCGTCAAGTACAGAGAACTGAATCTGAAATTCGGTCGAATCGGAGACATGTCTCTGAATCGGATGATGGAGATCGCCACCAAGTACGCTAATGGTGAAGATGAGGATCGACTCCGGAGTGGCAAGCACAAGTCAGTCGCCCAAGAAATCGGGGGAGGAAATTCCAATCGGAAACAGAAGCAGAAAGCCGAGCCAGCTGCTCCTGGGGAAGCCTTGGCTGTAATTCAAGGAAAGATTAAGGGGAAACCCAAAGGGCCTTGGAACCCCAAGAAAGTTAAAGACCAAGACGGAAATGATGTGTTGGATTTTCCATGCCACATCCACACCAAGAAAGATGAAGAGGGTAAGCTCATTTACCCGAAACATACCACTCGACAGTGTCGGCTCTTGATCCAGCAGTTCCAGGGCAAACAGCCCAAAGATAAGGAAAAGGAGTCAGACAAAGTTGAGGACAAGGAAGACAGTGATGATGGATACCCCCAGGTCAATTCCACCTTGATGATTTTTGCTGATGTTGAAAGCAAAAGTCGACTGAAAGTTATCAACCGTGAGGTGAATATGGTTGCTCCGGAGACACCCAGTTATCTGAAGTGGTCTCAGACTGCCATCACATTCGACCAGTCCGATCACCCAACACACATTGCCACCCTTGGGAGGCAAGCTTTGGTGGTCGACCCAGTTGTTGAAGGCACTCGACTGACCAAAGTCTTGATGGATGGTGGCAGTGGTTTGAACATACTGTATGCTGAGACATTGAAAGGGATGGGCATTCCGATGTCCAAACTCAGTACCAGCAACATGAGTTTCCATGGAGTCATTCCTGGGAAGAAGGCTGAGTCACTCGGCCAAATTGCTCTTGATGTGGTTTTCGGTGATTCCAAGAATTACCGCAAAGAAAAGTTGACGTTCGAAGTTGTGGATTTCCAGAGTGCTTATAACGTTATTTTGGGCAGGCTAGCTTATGCACGCTTCATGGCTCGACCATGTTATGTGTATCTCAAATTGAAGATGCCTGGCCCCAAAGGTGTGACCACTGTTACGGGCAATCGGAAGAAAGCAGAAGAGTGTTTTTAGAAAGGCTCAAAGATCGCTGATGCTCAGATGGCAGTGGTGGAGCTGCAGGAGTACCAGAAGACTGCAGACCCGAGTGATTTGTTGCGAGCCAAGAAGCCCGCTACAGAATCAGCTTTTCAGTCGTCTGGTGAAACGAAGTCGGTTCACATTCACCCGACCGATCACAGTGCTGCTCCGACTCATATCTCAACAACACTCGACTCCAAATAGGAAGAAGCGCTCATCTAGTTCCTCCGTGAGAATTGGGACATCTTCGCATGGAAGCCTTCTGACATGCCAGGTGTTCCCAGGGGCTGGCTGAGCACCGCCTACGAGTCAACTCAAAAGTGAAACCTGTCAAAGAACATCTCCGACGGTCTGCCGTCAAGAAGAGAAAGGGTATTGGTGAGGAGGTGGCTCGGCTCTTAGCAGCGGAGTTCATCCAAGAGATTTACCACTCCGAGTGGCTCGCCAACGTAGTCATGGTCCCCAAGAAGGACAAGTCACTTCGCATGTGCATTGACTTTAAACATATCAATCGGGCCTGCCCGAAAGATCATTTTCCTCTCCCCCACATCGACCAGATAGTCGACTCGACTGCGGGATGTGAGCGACTGTCTTTATTAGACGCCTATTCCGGGTACCATCAGATCCGTCTGTATGGACCTGACGAGATCAAAACAGCTTTCATCACTCCATTCGGGTGCTTCTGTTATGTTACCATGCCATTCGGCCTCAAGAATGCCGGAGCCACATTCATGAGGATGATTCAGAAGTGTTTGCTCACTCAAATCAGTCGGAATGTGGAAGCATACATGGATGATATTGTGGTCAAGTCACGGAACGGTTCCGACCTGCTGACTGACCTTGCTGAAACCTTTGCCAACCTCAGGAGGTATGATATCAAGCTTAATCCATCAAAGTGCACATTCGGAGTTCCTAGCGGAAAGTTACTCGGTTTTCTCATTTCCGAATGGGGAATCGACGCCAATCCAGAAAAAGTCGGTACTATACTCCGAATGAAACATCCTGTGCGAGTGCATGACGTCCAGAAGCTTACTGGTTGCTTGGCCGCTTTAAGTCGATTCATCTCTCGTCTCGGTGAAAAGGCATTGCCTCTTTACCGATTGATGAAGAAGTCAGACAAGTTCGAGTGGACTCCTGAAGCTGATGCAGCATTTGCAGAGCTCAAAGCTCTGCTCTCCACCCAGCCGGTGCTTGCTGCCCCAATTAGCAAAGAGCCTTTGCTGCTTTACATCGCAGCCACGGGACAAGTCGTTAGTACGGTACTTACGGTCGAGCGGGAAGAAGAAGGAAAAGCCTTCAAAGTTCAGCGCCTAGTATATTATATTTCTGAAGTTTTGACCCCGTCGAAGCAAAGATATACTCATTATCAGAAGCTTGTATATGGGATTTATATGACCACAAAGAAGGTTGCTCACTACTTCTCTGATCATTCCATTACAGTCGTCAGCGATGCTCCATTGTCAGAGATCCTGCACAACAGAGATGCAACTGGTCGAGTGGCAAAATGGGCGATTGAACTCCTTCCTCTAGATATCAAGTTTGAGGCAAAGAAAGATATCAAGTCCCAAGCAATAGCAGATTTCGTCGCCGAGTGGATTGAACAACAACTGCCGACTCAGGTTCACTCGGAGCATTGGACCATGTTCTTCGACGGTTCCAAAATGCTGAATGCTTCCAGTGCCGGGGTAGTATTGGTCTCCCCCCGAGGAGATAAGCTCAGATATGTTCTTCAAATCCACTTTGATTCCTCCAATAACGAAGCAGAATATGAAGCACTTTTATATGGGTTGCGCATGGCCATTTCACTCGGCGTCCGTCGCCTCATGGTCTATGGCGACTCAGATTTGGTGGTTAATCAAGTGATGAAGGAGTGGGACGTCAGAAGTCCGGCCATGACTGGTTATTTCAATGCAGTGAGAAAGCTGGAGAAGAAATTCGAGGGGTTAGAACTTCATCACATACCCCGACTGAAAAATCAAGCAGCTGATGATTTGGCGAAAATAGGTTCCAAAAGAGAAGCCATTCCCAGCAATGTGTTTTTGGAACACATCCACACACCATCAGTTCAGGAGGATCCTTTCACTGAAGAAGCCCCGCAGCCAAAAAGTGCCACGGATCCGATTGAATTTGAAGTTCCAACTGTGGTCAACCTGGTCATGGAAGTTTTGATCATCACTCCCGACTGGACGGTACCGTACATCGCGTACATCCTAAGGAAAGAACTCCCAGAGGACGAAGAAGAGGCTCGACAGATCGACCGTCGATCCAAGGACTTTACAGTCATAAAGGGACAGTTATATAGAGAAAGCGCGACTGGAGTCAGTCAGAAGTGTATAACACCAGAAGAAGGTCAGATAATCCTTGATGATATCCACTCAGGGACTTGTGGTCATCATGCATCCTCTTTGACCATTGTGGCTAAAGCATACCGAGCGGGATTCTACTGGCCAAGGGCGAATGAAATGGCGAAAGAGATAGTCGACAAATGTGAAGGATGTCAGTTTTACTCCAATATGTCGCACAAACCCGCGTCAGCCCTGAAAACCATTCCACTCGTCTGGCCCTTCACTGTTTGGGGACTGGACATGGTTGGACCACTGAGAACGGGCAGGAGCGGCTTCACTCATGTGCTAGTAGCAGTCGACAAGTTCACCAAATGGATTGAAGCTAAGCCTATCAAGAATCTTGATGCTTGCACTGCTATCAGTTTCATCAGAGAGTTGATATTCAGATATGGAGTTCCGCACAGCATCATCACTGACAATGGGTCAAACTTCGATTCTGACAAATTCAGAGCCTTTTGCGCCTCTCAAGGCACATGAGTCGACTATGCTTCAGTCGCTCACCCCCAGTCGAATGGACAAGCGGAAAGAGCAAACGGCTTAATTCTCAAATGACTGAAACCCCGACTGATGCGCGATCTCAAGCACGCAGCAGGTGCATGGGTTGACGAGCTTCCATCAGTTCTTTGGGGATTGAGGACAACCTCGAACCGATCGACTAGAAGAACCCCATTCTTTCTGGTCTACAGAGCCGAAGCAGTTTTGCCGAGTGACCTGCTTCACAACGCACCCCGAGTCGAGCTCTACTCTGAAGATGAAGCAGAACAAGCCCGGCAGGACGCAGTCGACCTCCTGGAAGAAGAAAGAGAAATGGCCATGATCCGATCGACCATCTATCAGCAAGAGTTGCGTCGATTCCATGCCAGAAATGTGAAGAGTCGAGCCTTCCAAGAAGGAGACTTGGTCCTCCGAGTGGATGAACAGAAACCACACAAACTCGCTCCTACTTGGGAAGGTCCCTTCATAGTCACCAGAGTCCTCCACAATGGAGTGTACCACCTTTATAATGTCGATCGCCAGATTGATGAGCCACGAGCCTGGAATGCGGAGCTGCTCCGCCCCTTTTATACTTGAATTTTCACTCGGATGAGATGTAATAAGAAAAACTTCTGTAGTTTATTTATCAAAGACAAGAGCGTTATAATTTTCCCAGTGATTGTTATTGTTTTTGTTTGCGTGACAAATCCCGCAGTGGGTGGCTTAGCTGCGAATCCGTTTCGCCTAAGTTTGTAAAAATAATTTCCTACCGAGTGGTGAGCCAGCCTCTCACTCGGAGGCTTAGCTGTGAACCTGTTTCGCCTAAGTGTTTGAAAATCCTACCGAGTGGTGAGCCAGCCTCCCACTCGGGGGCTTAGCTGCAGTCCTGTACTCGCCTAAGTATTTGAAAATCCTACCGAGTGGTGAGCCAGCCTCCCACTCGGGGGCTTAGCTGCAGTCCAGTACTCGCCTAAGTATTTGAAAATCCTACCGAGTGGTGAGCCAGCCTCCCACTCGGGGGCTTAGCTGCAGTCCAGTACTCGCCTAAGTATTTGAAAATCCTACTAAGTGGTGAGCGATCCTCCCACTCGGGGGCTTAGCTGCAGTCCAGTACTCGCCTAAGTTTGAAAAATCCTACCGAGTGGAGAGCGACCCTCCCACTCTGCGGCTTAGCTGCAGTCCAGTACTCGCCTAAGTATTTGAAAATCCTACCGAGTGGTGAGCGACCCTCCCACTCGGGGGCTTAGCTGCAGTCCAGTACTCGCCTAAGTTTGAAAATCCTACCGAGTGGAGAGCGACCCTCCCACTCGGGGGCTTAGCTGCAGTCCAGTACTCGCCTAAGTTTGAAAATCCTACCGAGGTGAGAGCGACCTCCCACTCGGGGGCTTAGCTGCAGTCCAGTACTCGCCTAAGTTTGAAAATCCTACCGAGTGGAGAGCGACCCTCCCACTCGGAGGCTTAGCTGCAGTCCAGTACTCGCCTAAGTACGAAACACATCCCAATCCACAAGGACGATGAGGTGCAGGTCGACTGCCACCTTCTCCTTTGGAGCTTCGCCACAAATACAACGTGCGCTCCATCCCGACCCACAAGGACGACGAGGTGCAGGTCGACTGCTACCTTCTCCTTCGGAGCTGTGCCACAAATACAAAAGTTTTCTCGAGTGAAGAACGAGTTCCACTCGACGGAGAATTCATGAAGATATTCAACGATAAACCAAGTTCAGATAAATACTAAAAGGTTCCAAGCAGCGAATCAAAGGTACTCAGGCACCATGCCCGAAGGAGTTTAACAGTTACAGAAACCACTCGGCATTCCGAGGCAAATTTAAAGTGTATCCAAGTTTCATAAGATTGTTCACTCGGCCGGAGGAGGGCTGGCAGGCTCCACGAATGAGTCCAGATCGATCCCATCAGTGATCCGAGTAGCGGCAGCAATGAAAGTCTCCATGAAGGACCGGAAGTCGTGCTTTTTGGTGTTAGCGACTTTGATCGCAGCCAGCTTGTCTTCATGAGCCTCCTTGCAATGGACTCACACCAGGGACAGCGCCACATCAGCACCACACCGGGTGGAGGATTTCTTCCATTCTTGCACTCGGCCAAGGATCTCGTTCAGTCGAGTCATCAGAGATTCCAGACCATTCTGAAGCGTCGCCCCCAGCCAAAGCGTCGAGTCGATTCGAGAGACAACCTCCTTCAGGCGCGCGAGGTAGCTTGTGGCGCTGGCGATACGGGACTCTAGTCGGAGCACGTTCATCGCAGTTTCGTCGCAGACCGGGGAAGCGATAGGGTCCAGACCCGTCTCGACCCTTCCAGTTTCTTCATCAAAGTCTTGACAAAGTTCTGAAGCCAAAAGTCAGTTCAATCAACCGAGAAAAATCTGATGGCAAGCATCAACACAGTCGGATTAAAAGAAATACCTCCCAGCACGAGATAAACCTTCTTGGCAAGGGTCCTCAGATAAGCTTCTGTGTCGTTCCTCTTGCAGATCGCAGACTCCGAATTTTCGTTTAGGGCGACTGTCGGTGTCAAAACCGGCGGATCTCGGGTAGTGGGTCCCGAACTATGCGTCTAGGTCGGATGGTAATAGGAGGCAGGGAACACGATGTTTTACCCAGGTTCGGGCCCTCTTGATGGAGGTAAAATCCTACGTCCTGCTTGATTAATATTGATGATATGGGTAGTACAAGAGTAGATCTACCACGAGATCAAGGAGGCTAAACCCTAGAAGCTAGCCTATGGTATGATTGTTGTATATGGAGTTGATTGTTGTCCTACGGACTACAACCCTCCGGTTTATATAGACACCGGATAGGGTTAGGGTTACATAGAGTCGGTTACAATGGTAGGAGATCTTGAATATCCGCATCGCCAAGCTTGCCTTCCACGCCAAGGAAAGTCCCATCCGGACACGGGACGAAGTCTTCAATCTTGTATCTTCATAGTCCAGGAGTCCGGCTGAAGGTATAGTCCGGCTACCCGAACACCCCCTAATCCAGGACTCCCTCAGTAGCCCCTGAACTAGGCTTCAATGACGACGAGTCCGACGCGCAAATTGTCTTCGGCATTGCAAGGCGGGTTCCTCCTCCAAGTCCTTCATAGAGATTGTAAACACCAAGAGTAGTGTCCGGTTCTACAAAATAAGCTTCCACATATTGCCATAGAGAGAATAATATTAACACAAATCAAATCTGCTGACGTATTCCGCAGTGCGTCATCACACTACAGCCAAGTCCTTTACTCGAATCATTTTCACTTTTCCACCTCAGCGTGTTTTGCGAGGCAGTTTCCTTGGCACGTCTTGTCAAAGCAGAGATCGTGTGCCCCCTTTTACGGGATTCTCATCAATACGGACGTGGGTAACCCAATCGTGCCCGTTAGCATGTTTTCTCGATTAAAGGCGAGTCCCAAACGGTTACGGGGAGGGCTTCTGGTATTCAACCTCTTATAAAGAGACCAGGGCCTTACTACTTTTCTCCAATCCCAAAACGAGTTCGCCCGTCGCCTCGAGTTCCAACACCCTAGGCTCCAGATTCCGGGCGCCTCAGACCTTCGACAATGTCCGGTTCCGACCTTCAAGGCCGATGGATGCCCTCCTCCGTCACGGAGGAGGACGTGCTAAAGTTGAGAGAGGCTAAGTTCTTGACCGCCGAAATTTCGCACAGGTTGCCTGCTCAAAGGCAGGCTATCCCCAGTCCCCAGCCCGGTGAGAGCGTAGTGTTCATGTCTCACTTCCTTCGGGGGTTAGGCTTCCCGATGGATCCCTTTGTGAGGGGACTGCTGTTTTATTACGGGCTGGAATTTCACGACTTAGCTCCGGAGTCCATCCTCCATATCTCCTCGTTTATCGTTGTATGCGAAGCGTTCCTCCGTGTTACCCCTCACTTCGGATTATGGCTCAAGACTTTCAAAGTGGAGCCGAAGATGATCAAGGGACGGCACGCAGAGTGCGGAGGCGCTGTTATAAGCAAAAATGCTGATGCTCCATGGCCCGAGGGCTCTTTTCAAGAGGAGCTAGGCTTGTGGCAACGAGAGTGGTTTTATATCACCACTCCCCGGAGCACCAAGTGGGTGGCGCTTCCTGCCTTTTGCTCGGGTCCCCCACCACGGCTAGCGTCATGGGTTAACAGAGGGTTAGATTGGGGTTTGCCCAAAGACGTGCCCTTGTTACAGGGCCGCATTAAGGATCTCTTGGAAGGAGACCTCAGCCTGGTCAAGGTGACGCAGGTCATGCTGATTCGCCGAATATTGCCCGGCAAACGTCGCTCCCTTCGCCTGTGGGAGTTTAATCCAGAGGGACCGCGAGCTCTCCAGAATTTCATGGGTGCAACGCCCGCGGAGATGTATAAACTGTTCTTCGGATCACAAGAGATGTGTCCGGATTTAACCGAGGACGCAGGCCTAAGCTGCAATCGCCCGGATACTCAAGTAAGCAACCTTGTGCCCGGACCTTCTATCCGTATAATTGTCATAAACTTGCCCCTAAAAGAGCCGTCCTTTTAAACAGGAGTGGATAGCGAAGGCAAAGCTGATCAGGTGTCCGGCTCCCCTTCCTGAAACCAGGCCGGATCCCGTGCTGGTCAGGATGCTGGAGATAATGCCTTTGGAGGGGGAGGACAAGGAAGCTATGGCCTCCTCGAAGGAGGCTGCTCCGAAGGGAGGAACCGACAATTCCTCTCCTAAGGGGAAGAAGAGAGCCGCCTCTGACGACCCGGAAACCATGGCCTCGAAGCGGGGGAGAAAATCCTCGTCAGAGGGTCCGACGCCGGGGAGTTCCTCGGCCGGACTACGCCCTCAAGGGGATCAGCCCTCCAGCGAGCCGTAAGTAGAGAAAGATTTTCCTTTTGAGGGATGAGGGAAATCCTTGATTTATATCTGAGAAGATTAACCGAACTTTTACCTTGTAGCTCGGACCTCAGCCCTTCTCAGCAGAGCTCGTCTTCGGGGGATCTCCTTCCGGAGATGATGGAGAGCGGGACGCCTCCCCTGCCGTGCCGCCTAGCGAGGCGGGCGACCCTGAGGTGTCGTCGCGGAGGGTTTCTCCGAATCCGGCAGGGGCGGAAGATAGCTATGTGGCCCCCCCCGAGGTTCTCCGCGTCCGGCCTTCGAAAGAGGTCATGGGACGAGCCCGGCACCGTCTGGTGCTCGGCCGGAGGAGCTAAAGATTCTGCTGGGGCGAGCTTCTATCTCAGAGGAGCACCGTGCATTGATGGGCACGGTGATTGAAAGGATCTCATCCGCAGAGAGCGGATTGCATGAGGCCGTCAAAAGTTTACTGACGGGTTTCGAGGTACATTAGATAATGTATACTTTTGTCAGTTGCGCATGAATAAGATGCGCCCTGTGTAGATAGTAGCCCCTGAGACTCTGCGCGTCGTCAAGAAATGACGGCACGCGGAGGATCATAATCCCAGGTCTAAGATGTCGCCTTTGAATGTAGGCGGCAGGGTGTCCGGAATCGAGCCGAACTGACGATTTTGCCGAACTAAAGCGGCAACTGGACGTGGCAGATGCCGACATCACGCTTGTCAACAAGCGGCTTGATGAGGCTCAAGGTATGTAATTCCTCGGGCGGCATCAGGTAAGAAGAGTTTTATGCCTGTGTCTTACGATGTGTGTGCTTGACGCAGATGGTGCGGCCGCCGTGGAGAGTCTTAGGGCAGAACTTGCCCGAGCTAAAGAACAAGCCAGAGAAAGTGATGCGGCTGCCAAGAAAGCCCTTGAAGAGCTGAGAGCCGAACAGGCTGCTCATTGCCGAAGCAAGGAAGAGATGGCCGAGATGGCCGAAAAGTTAAAAAGCGTTGCAGACCGTTGCAGACTTCTTGAGAAAGAAGACCAGGCGAAACAGACGGACTTAGAGAAGGCCGTTGCCAATGCCAAGGACGCGCGCTCTGCGATGAGAGCTGCGAAGGAGGAGCTGCGTCAGGCCGAACAGATTGCGGCTGGAAAGCCCTTTATGCTGCGAAGGAAATTTTGCGATCCGAAGTTTGCTCCGTTGGACCGGATGTGGAGTGTGGAGGATACCTATCTGGATTTGGCAGCGAGTGCTGCTGATGCGACCGAACACTTTCGAGATCAGAAAGATCGCGAAGTGGAAAAGCTTTTCTGGTCGCAGTTTCACAATCCAGAGCGTCCACTGGCAGTGGACGATCGTTTGGCTCAATGGGCCGAACTGAATAGGTTGTCCGGACTCGCCATGAAGTACGTCATGGGTCATCTGTGGCCGGGGAGATCGGAGCCGAAGAGTTATTTCAGCTTGGTGCAGCAATTCCTTGACGCGGTGCCGCGTATTAATGCAATGAAGAGGTCAGCATGCATAGAGGGCGCAAGGATGGCTCTTGCCCGTGTCAAGACATACTGGGCAGAGATGGAGACCACCGTTGTTGCGTCCCGAGATTCGGACAAAAGCCGAGTACCCTCCGAGCACTATTTTCAGGAAGTCCTTGAAGGCGCTCGTGTAATAGAGACGCAGTGCTCGAAAGATGCTATGTTATGATAGCATATGTAATTATAAAGTAATATTTTGATAAACTGTAGTGGCCTTTTTATACTTGTGCCTTCAAGTATTGGGAACACCTCCTGTGCGGCCGTTTTAATATATATATAAAATCTGAAAGATGGCAGTCGTTGGCTTCAGCCCCCACGCACGTAGTGCGGGGGTGCTTGCAGAAGACGCATTTTCACACTTAACCCAACGTCTTGCTCCTACAAAGGAGGTGATAGCGCAGCGGGCCAGGCAACCGGACTATAATGCTTTAACACTTTCACTTAGCCATAGGAGCTTGACAGTGAGACTATTTAGGTAGCTCCTTGGTGGCGACTGCGCTCGCCCGAGTTCGGGGCGCGTATGTGCCTGGCCGGGAAACGCCCATTCATTAAAGCAGAGGAATCCGATAGATTCCGATAGGTCATCGAGTGGCTGACCAGTCTCACGCTACATCATGACAGTCAGTTTTCGGCTTTCTCTACTTAGGTGCTCGCCCGGCCGAACCGGGGCACAATCGCAGTAGTTCTCCTGGTGCTACCTTAGCCGATAGAGCGGAACGTAAGGTAGCCGAACTCAGGAGCCGGGCAACCCAACATTTGACCAAAGACATGATTTGGAGCTGATGCATATAATGCCAAAACTCGCGACGCCGAACACTCCCTAAGGTGTTCGGTCTTTATGAGTGCGGGCGAAACAACACTCTTTATTAAAAAAAGCCCCTAGTGTCCAGGTACGTGCAAAAATTCTGACGTGGCCACATGCCAAGACGCCAGCCTCCTCCTTGGTTATATCAGAAAAAACCAGGGGATGTGTAGCAACAAGAGACAGTAAAAAAGGTTTACGCAGGGTCTTAATCTAAAAAGAATCCTTTAGGACGGGTCCCTACTGCACGTCTGCGCCTGTGTCTCCGTTGTGCCGTATCCTGGATGGGCGCCGCATGACGTTCATCTGTAAAAGAGAGGAACTGAGTTGAAAACGGGTCGTGCCGAACAAAAGTTTAAAATAAACAAAGTATAAAGTAAAATATATAAAATTGAGCTTTATTGTCTCTTATTGTATATGCATGGAGCCCCTAGTGGGGGTATATGGCCACTAAGCCTGCATCAATGATGATTTTGTCCCGAACTCGTCTATCCGCGTTCGTGGTCTTTAATGACCTATTTCGAAGTTTTTTGGCCGGTGAGGCCATTTTACTGTGGGGCTGTCAAAGCGGCCACACAGTCCTCCGCTTGGGGAGGCGCACTTTAGTGCTTCCCATTCAAAGAGATGATGCCTCGTGGACCGGGCATCTTAAGCATGAGAGATGCATAATGCGGTATTGCGTTAAAGCGGGCGAAAGCTTCGCGTCCCAGTAGTGCTTGATAGCGACTTGAGAACGGGACGATATGGAAGGTCAGCTTTTCGCGGCGGAAGTTATCGGCAGAGCCGAATATAACTTCGAGCCGGAGAAAACCCATACAATGGGTGTCCGGACCAGGTGTTACCCCTTGAAAGGAGGTTTTGCTGCGGCGGATTCTTGCTGGGTTTATCCCCATGTGATGGATTGTATCCTGATATATCAGGTTTAGTCCACTGCCGTCGTCCATAAGGACATTTGAAAACCGGAGTCCGCCAATTATTGGATCGAGTATCAAGGCAGTCCAGCCTGCATTCTTGATATTTCTAGAATAATCTAGCTGATCGAAGATGATTGGTTTTGACAACCAGTGGCGGGACCCTTTGGGGATAGGCCGTGTGGTGCGTACCTTTATGGGCGCCGCACGTTTTGTTATGTGAAGTAAGTTCACTGTTTTTACTTCTTGTGGGAAGTTCTTTTGTTTCCTGGTGCTCTGCTTTTGGGGTTCGTCCTCGTCTTCGCTTGGTGTGTCGAGCCCCTTGTGTTCGGCATTGAGTCTGCCGGATTGTTTGAAAACCCAACAATCTCTGTGGGTATGGTTAGCAGGCTTCCCGGGAGTACTGTGTATCTGACATATCCTGTCCAGGATTTTATTTAAGTTGGATGGATCGTCCCTGTTATCCTGGAGGGGTGGTTTTGTCTGATTTTGTCGTGAACCTTTGAATCCGGCATTGACTGCCGTGCTCTTCGGACTTTTTTCCTTAGTCCGGCGACGGTCCTTGTTGCGTCGCGGTTTTCCGTTTCCATCCCTAGTTTCGGATGTACTTGGGTCGCTGGGGCTGCACCTTGCCAACCAGCTGTCCTCTCCTGCACAAAAGCGGGTCATGAGGCTTGTTAGTGCGGCCATTGTTCTTGGCTTTTCTTGGCCGAGGTGTCTGGCGAGCCATTCGTCTCGGACGTTATGCCTGAAAGCTGCTAAGGCTTCGGCGTCCGGACAGTCGACTATCTGATTCTTTTTAGTGAGGAATCTATTCCAGAACTGCCGAGCTGATTCTCCGGGCTGTTGAGTTATGTGACTAAGATCGTCTGCATCCGGAGGGCGGACATAGGTCCCTTGAAAATTTGCTCGGAAAGCATCCTCGAGCTCTTCCCAACTTCCAATTGTGTTTTCAGGAAGGCTTTTAAGCCAATGCCGGGCTGGCCCTTTAAGCTTAAGGGGTAAATATTTTATGGCGTGGAGATCATCTCCTCTAGCCATGTGTATGTGGAGGATATAATCCTCGATCCAGACTCCAGGGTCGGTTGTTCCATCATATGCCTCTATGTTTACGGGTTTGAATCCCTCTGGAAATTCATAGTCCAGGACCTCATCGGTGAAACATAGGGGGTGTGCGGCGCCCCTGTATTTGGGTGTGCCGGATTCTGATGATGGCTTCGTAGCATTGCTTACGAGAGCTTGCTTTCTTGGCCCATAAATGGACCTGACTGGGCCATGGTGCGAATCCTTAAGTGGGTCGCATGCCGATTTAAGTGCGGCGCCGCTTGCCGCTTTATGGGATCGTCTATCCGACCGTGTGGCTTTCTCATTTTTTGAATGCGAGGGCTCTAGGGCCTCTTCGTCGAATTCAGGTAGTAGCTTTCTTTTCGGATAGCTTTTAGTACGGCGACCGTCGCCGTATTTATCTGCGGTATTGATTACTTTGCTCCATCTAATCCGGAGTGCATCTTCCGCTGTTTTTAGCTTTCGCTTCTGCTTTTTTAGGCTGCGTGCAGTTGCAACGAGCCTCTCGTGGAGATTCTTCTGCTCCATAGGTTTATCCGGCGTGAGGTCGTCCGGAATGCCGTTTTCGCCGGAGGAGGGATGTTCGGTTTCTCTATCCGTATTGCCCTATTCGGACGGTTGCTCTAAGGCCTGCTCGTCGTCTACCGGCTCGTCCTTCTCTATGGCTGGGTTTTTGTCGAGGCGGGGCTTGGGTCGGCGTTTACGTCGACGCTTTGATTGCTTTTCGGGGGGTCTATCTCCCGTTCCTTCCCCTTTTCCTCGTTGTCGCTTCCTTTAGGGGTATCCACCATGTACACATCGTGAGATGAGGTGGCTGTCCAATGCCCTATGGGATTGGTTCGTCTATATCTCCTGCATCGTCATTCATGCTGTCGATGTCTCCGGAGTCGAAGTTGAGCACGTCGTTTAAATTGTCGACAGTGGCTACCAAGTGGGTGGTGGGTGGGCTTTGAATTTCTTCTTCGTCCGTATCCCATTCTCGCTGACCGTAATCCGGCCAGGGTTCTCCTGATAAAGAGAGAGACTTAAGAGAATTCAGGATGACGCTGAAAGGTGAGTGCTGAAAGATGTGTGCGGCGGTGAACTCCATTATCGGCGCCCGATCGGATTCGATTGGCAGGGGCGCGGGGGGTTCAGAGTCCGGGGAGGAGTCCGGATCCTCAGAGTCACGGGTCATGCAGAGTGCAGGGCTAGTGTTTGGCTCGATGGCCTTTCGGGATCGCAGCCCCTAAGGTGGCGTTCGACCGCTCATCCTCGATTGGCGCAATAGGCTCCGAGTTAGAGGTCGGAACCGAAGCGTGAGCGGCCTCCAGGACACTGTCGGAGGCAGAGCTAGATCATGCCCTCGAGGTAGTGCGGCGCGCTTGGCTGTGGCTCGAACTCGTCGAAGATCAAGTCTCCGCGGATGTCAGCCGTGTAGTTTAGGCTTCCAAACCTGACTTGATGGCCAGGGGCGTAGCTTTCGATCTGCTCCAAGTGGCCAAGAGAATTGGCCCGCAGAGCAAAGCCGCCGAAGACGAAGATCCGTCCGGGGAGAAAAAGTCTCACCCTGGACCGCATCGTTGTTGATGGTCAAAGGAGCCATCAGGCCTAAAGGCGACGACACAGAGGAACTCTCAATGAAAGCACCAATGTCGGTGTCAAAACCGGCGGATCTCGGGTAGGGGGTCCCGAACTGTGCGTCTAAGGCCGGATGGTAACAGGAGGCAGGGAACACGATGTTTTACCCAGGTTCGGGCCCTCTTGATGGAGGTAAAACCCTACGTCCTGCTTGATTAATATTGATGATATGGGTAGTACAAGAGTAGATCTACCACGAGATCAAGGAGGCTAAACCCTAGAAGCTAGCCTATGGTATGATTGTTGTATATGGAGTTGATTTGCCTACGGACTACAACCCTCCGGTTTATATAGACACCGGATAGGGTTAGGGTTACATAGAGTCGGTTACAATGGTAGGAGATCTTGAATATCCGCATCGCCAAGCTTGCCTTCCACGCCAAGGAAAGTCCCATCCGGACACGGGACATAGTCTTCAATCTTGTATCTTCATAGTCCTGGAGTCCGACTGAAGGTATAGTCCGGCTACCCGAACACCCCCTAATCCAGGACTCCCTCAGCGACCTTATCCTTCTTCAGGCTGGTCACTTTGTGGTTAGCTTCATTAAGACAAGATGTCAGTCTAGTCACCTCTCCTTCAAGCGTTCCGACTGAAGCAAGCTTCTCGTCTGCGAGAACGGTTTTGTCTTGGGCTGCTTTTTGTGCGGCGGCGAGGTCCGAGTCCTTGTCCAGAGCCAACTTCATTTTCTCTGCAAAAGAAATAATCGAATCAAAAAAGAGACCAAAGAGATATATTGAAGTTCAGTCGGCAATCAGTTACCTTCCATACCAGCGGCCTCATCTTGAGCTTTTTTCAGATTTTGCTGAGCCAATTCCAAGTCAAGGTTTAGCTGGATCTGCTGTTTCTCCAAGTCAGCAAAGCAAGCTCCGAGATCACAAGATTTCTGCAATCAGGGAGGGGAAGTTATTTTACAGCGAAAAATGACAAAGACAATAAATACTAAGACTACGGTCGACTGCCCGCAGCCCACCATAGTCTCGGGGACTACACCCAGTGGGTGCACTTTGCGTGCCCCCACCGGTTCTGATCCCACTCGACCGGCCCGCCGGAGTCGAGTGCAGGGAATAAAAAAAAGAAAGAAGAACTCAGACCACAGAACTCGACACGGCCAGACCAGATCGAGCGAAAGAATCAAAATACAAAGACTACAGTCGACTGCCAGCAGTCCACCGTAGTCTCCTGGACTACACCCAGTGGGTGCACTCAGCGTGCCCCCACTAGTCCAAAAATTCATTCGATGCACCCAGTGGGTGTACAGATGCAAAGATTTTCGGAAAGATAGTCTTCAGATATCATATCCTAACAGAACAAGCGGTGACCAACTAACCTGAACATTGCTTTGGAGAGCTGAGCTGGCGTCATAGGCGGCCTGACTGGCGTCCCGCACTGCCTTCATCTTATCCATCATAATGCCCGCCTGGCGTATGGCTTCCTTGGCAGCATTCACTTCGTCCTCTGGGACATGATGGATCGCAAAAACTGAAGGTGGGTCCGCAGGAGCTTGAGCAGTCGACGAAGAAGGCAGGGCACTCGACAATGGTACGGCGAAGGTAACAGAACCCCGATTGGCATCACCAGCGTCCTGAACGATTGGTTCCGCCATCGGCGTCGACTGTGGCACCTTGCCTGCAGGAGCTTTCCTATTTTTCCTCGTCAAAGGCCTCTCAGGCTCTTCATCATCATCATCGGGGAGGTCAATAATGTTAGGAGCTGTTCAAAGATCAATCGCCAAAATCACATCACCCAATGGTACACATTGCAGTTGAGTCGACCAAGTAAAGACAGAATGACAGAAATCATACGCAGATTGGAAGTGACTACATCCTCCATTACCTCATCCTCATCCCTATAATCTGAGGTCCTGGAAGTAGCAACGCTGCCAGTTCCAAAGTTCGTCTGGCTAAATCAAGAAAAAATAAACAGCACGAAGCGTCAAGTGAATACAAAGGGAGACACTCACGCAGAAGCGATGGGGATGTCAATCTTAATCTTCGGCAGCGCCTTCCGAGGCTTCTGCTCTGCAACTTTGGGATGCTTTGACGCTTTTTTAGTTGGGGTTGGTGAAGATGTCCGAGGACACTTTGAAGACTGACCAGTCTGAGCAATCGCCTTTTCACGGGCGCTCGGTCGTTCTTGGTTAAGCTTGGATCGCCTCTCCCTGCGAGGAGGTGACTCAACTTCTTCTTCGTCACTTAATTCGTCGCTTTCTTCGTCCCCTTCTCCGTCAGAATGCCATTCGCCACTGTCGCCGTCGCTCGCCTCTCCTTCCGGGTCTTGCTCTTGCTCTCCGTTGGGCACTGAGTACATTTCGATAAGGGCCTGAAAGAAAGCAGAAAGAATAAAGTCAGTCGACGCAGTATAGACAGCTGCGCGAGTGAATTCAGATTATAATCAAAAGCTCAGGATTGGACCTTTTCTGGTTCATGGGACTGGTTGAATGGAGGAACTCTCCTGGCTCCCCTGGGGTTGTCCTTGTTTCCGGTGATGCCCGACAGCCACCCCTCCAGTGTGTCGTCATCGACCTCCTCCGGGTGAATCCGAGTGGTGTCGTCAAGACCCGAATACATCCACATCGGATGGTCTCGAGCTTGAAGAGGCTGGATGCGCCGCCGGAGGAAAACCTCCAAGAGATCCATACCAGTGACCCCGTCACGGATAAGCTGGACCACTCGTTCGACCAGCACCCTAACTTGCGCCTTCTCCTTCGGGATCACCTTAAAAGAAGAGGGTTTCCTCACTCGGTCCATGGTAAAAGGAGGGAGGCCAGTCAACTGCCCTGGCATCGGCTGGTCTTTGAAGTAAAACCAGGTCGACTGCCATCCGCGGACCGAGTCAGGAAGAATCATGGCCGAAAAGGAACTTTTCCCTCTCATCTGAACACCAAGATCCCCACACATCTGAATCACTTGTGTTCTCTCATCATTCGGATTGGCCTTTTTCACCGTCTGAGAACGACAGGTGAAAATGTGCTTGAAAAGACCCCAGTGAGGCCGACAACCCAAGAAATTCTCACACAAAGACATGAAAGCAGCGAGATACACAATTGTGTTGGGAGTGAAGTGGTGGAGTTGTGCCCCAAAGAAATTCAGAAATCCCCGAAATAAAGGGTGAGGAGGCAAGGAAAACCCATGGTCGGCGTGAGTGGCAAGGAGAACGCGCTCACCCTCCCGAGGTTGCGGCTCGGATTCCTTCCCTGGAAGCCGCACCCATCCATGGGGGATCAGTCTCCGTCGGCTAGGTCGTCGAGGTCTTCTTGGCGGATCGTCGAGCGGATCCAGTCGCCCTGGATCCAGCCCTTCGGCAGGCCGGCTCATGAGGAAGATCCACCCCGACTGGTCGCCTTCCCCTTCGCCTTTGCCGTCGCCTTCTTCGCCCGCTCCAGAGCCACCGTCTTCTCCTTCCCCATCGTCACCGGCGAGACGCGTTCGGAGCAACGGCGCTGGGGCGAGAGCGAGCACGACGAAGAAGCCTGAAGAGGAGAAGAGGAAATGAGAACGCATTGTTCAAGAAACCCCGGTCTGACGCCTTATATGAGGTTACTTCCGAGTGGCTGACTGGTAGGCCCGGATGATCCTATCAAATCCCGCAATAGTCGCGCGCGTGATACGTGGCGAAAAAGGTGGCGCAGAGATCGAGGCGGCTCCTCCCTATCCCAGCCGATTGCTGCGGCCTCCCCCGCCCCGCGCGCTTCCCAAAATTTGAATCCCGCGAAATCCGCGGACAGCAGAACAACTTGTCAGACGGAAGATCTCCTCCACACCGTCACTCGGAGCTTTTCAAGTAAAGAAACTCAGTCGACAAAAAACTAAGAATGGATCAAGGCGACTGAAAAGGAAGTTGCTGTCGTCACTCGGGTTCATTGATCTGAAACAAGATATGCTCATGGCATGAAAAATGAGTCGGAGAAGTTCTCAACTCCTTCCCCACTCAAACCTCGATCCATTCGGGGGCTAATGATGAAGCTATGTACCTAGGGTAGGGTCATGGACCTGTCTTAACTGCCCTACCCAAGGACATCTCTAGAAGAAATCACCCTTCAATCGACTTGGAGGTGTTCCACTCGACAGACTCGAAGACACTCGACCAAGAAGCAATCACTCGACCAAGATCCAACCACTCGACGGCCAGGAGACCTAAATTCACTCCGCACGCTAACGGTCGGTCATTAAGTAGCTTTTATGGTCATCATAGCACTTTATTAGGGGCGTTACCAGTAACGCCCGACCTTAATGTACTTAAAACCCTGCATAACTGAGGGCCAGAGGGGTCTGGCGAACTCTATATAAGCCACCCCCTCCTCAGTGTAGAAGGTTCGCACCCCTGTGATTCATACACACATAATCCAGTCGACCGCCTCTGGGCTCTGAGACATAAGGCTATTACTTCCTCCGAGAAGGGCCTGAACTCGTAAACCTCGTGTGCTTACAACTACTCCATAGATAAGATCTTGCCTCTCCATACCTACCCCCTACATTACTATCACACTTAGAACCACGACACCTGGGCCTGGTTTTGCCTGGGCCACCAGCCCCGCTAATCCCAGCCTTAACGCAACCAGCTCTCCCTAGCCAGACCGCCCCAACGCATGCCCAAAAGTGCACAGTAACGCTTCGGCCCGCTTAGCTTCAGGCCCAACCTGGCCCAAAAGCAGGTTCAAATGCGTTGCCCTGGCCGCCCGGATCTCATCCGCCGCGATGGCCACCGGCGCCGGCGTCCGAGTCGCTGGCCTAGCCTTTCTCTTCTTCTTTCTGGTCACTCTAGTCCACGAATCTGGCAATAAGAAATCTGACAACTTAATTGGCTGAAGACATACCTTGGGTAAAGGGCCTTTCCATGGCCGGATCGCGGATGCCGCCGTCCTTCGGTGAACTATCCGGCGAACCACCTCCACCTTGTCCTCAGAACGAACTCCCTCGCCATGTTGGTGCGTCAAAGATTCGGGCACCACCGAATCCAGCCGTGGAGATGGGAAAACCAAAGAGTCTGGCGGTTGATTTGCGTCATCCTCATCCTCGTCGGCAAGAATCCAAAAACGTCCCCCAAACCGCGGCCTGGACTTCCATGCTTCCGTCTCCGTCGTAAGATCCACGACCTCTATCTGATCTTCCTTGTCCAAAGGCTCCTGCACACACTCAAGAACACAAATCTGATATAAATCAATCAATAAACGCGTACCTACGGTGATCTTCTCATCGACCTCCAGATGTCGTCCGCCCAAGATCTGCCCTTCATGATCTCTTATCTTCATCCATCTAGACGGAGAATGCGAGTAGAGAGATCCATCATTCCAATGTCCGGCATCCCGAACGTCTTCGAAACGAATCCGCCACTTTGTTGGATTCAAAAAACCCTGATCCTGATCCGTCGCCAAGGAGGATCCTCGATGAACCGGACAAGGCGCCGTCTCCTGCGCCGCCGCAGGTGTCACCGATGGCGCCGACCGTCGCTCTTCCAAGGAAGGAGGCGGCGAGGGCGGCGGTACCGGAAGGGGTGGCAGAGTCGCCACCCCATTGCCCTCTCTGTCCTCCTACATTTCCAGGCATTTGAGGCAAGAGATAATAACCTTATTAGCTATTATATCGGATAATTACATTATTATCCATTATATTGTTGACAAAATTAGGGTGCATCTTTGATTCACATGATTCTCAAAATGCAAGAATGGCTATGAAAATGTAGAATTGAAATGGTGTGCCTCTTGAATACTATAGAATTAGGAAACCAAAAAAGTTCCTCGGCGATCCGTTTGTTGTGTGCTTGTGTCGGTGGTGTTGGCGCCATGCCCATTGGCACTCAGCTCACTTGTTTTATTTCTTGCCCTTTTTTTGCAGCGCCACCTGATTTCTAGCCAATTTTCTTCGTGAGACTACCCAATATAAAATATCGAAGATAATTAATCAAATTTGAATTTACTGCTATGAAGCAAATTGGTTAATTCCAAAGGTGGAAGCAACTCTGGTTGACAATATATAGTTGAAGTTACTAAGAGCCTGTTATCACTTTCCGAGGCAAATTAGGGTCAATGGTACCAAAAACATACTTATTTGTAATTATGAATTCACATCACATAAATCCAATATTGTCCCGGTTGTTATTGGTCCAAGTTTTGTCTTAACTACACAAATATGTACTATATATCTAGGCATATAAGGTAAGAGGTAATATCCTTATTAGCTATTACTATACTGGATAATAAAATCATTAGCCATTAGATCTTCGACAAAATTCGGGTGCATCTTTGGTTCACAAGATTCTCAAAATGCTGGGATATAAAAAAATAGAATTCGAACAGTGTGTTATCTTGAATCTTGCAGAAATAGGAAACCGTAGAAATTTGGTTCAGTGCTCCTTTGAATTAACGAAAGTTCATAGGAATTTGAACGATTTGTATCCTTCGGAAAAAAAATCTACTCAAGATGTTTGATTCGTTGGATTAGAATCCTTACGAAAAATGCTATACTTTTTGAATTGTTGGTTTGAGAATTTGCTGAGAAGGTGCGTTTCAGGATGGAGGGGGTAAGTTTTGAGGATAAAAATGCTATACTTTTTGAACTATTGGTTTGAGAATTTGCTAGACAGGCCTTAATCTCTCAAACCAAAAAAAACCCTCAAATGTTGCCTTTGGGATCTTCTGTCCTTTGCCCTTGAGAATTTGCTACTTTTTTTTGCATGAAAACATCCAATCTATTTATATTCAATCATAACAGTACAATAAATGTCAGAAATAATAAAAATTACATTTAAACATGTAGACCACTTAGCGACAACTACAAGCGTTGCTATTGGAGTGAGTACCAAATCCTATTTTGATTGACCCCGTGATGGCAGCATGGTACGAGTACTTTGACATGTACTGCCAGTACTAGGGGGTTATTCCGCTTGAGGCACTGCGTTGTGTGCATAGTGGGCTTATCATGATTTGAGTGGGAGCTTTGCTCTCGGGTTCCAATCAGATAGAGCTGCTTTCCTTGATGCTTTGGTACGTAGGAGTACGTACAGCTTTTACTGACCGTTGGTGGCGGATTTCCTTTTACCACTACTTGTGCCTTTTCTACGCCGACGCTCCATCACCCGGGTCTCACTCACTGGTGGCGTCTGATCTTTTACGCTTTCTTTTCCTGGTGAGGCACGTCTGCGTGGGTCGTCGGTGGAGCATGCTGCGATGTCAGGAACGAGGGGGCCGGACGTGCGCACGGGCGATGAGATCATACGACGGTCTCAAAGCATCTGCGGCCGGACTTCGCAAATCCGATCCTCAAACTTTCGCAAAACATTGATTGATCACGTCTCAAATAATGCATTTTATATCCGGATATTTTAAATTAGAAATCTTAAATCCATATTATTACATGCAACATAAACGATTTTTTAAGCGGAGCTCATCTGACCTCGCCATGTCCGGCGGTCGGCTGCGCTTCTCAGAGTGTTGGTCCGGTCGCCGGCCAGGTAAAATAGGTATGGGACACGAGCCGGCTCAGGGACTCAAGGCACCGCCGTCTCCTATGCCACACTCTTTCTCGTCGTGCCCGAAACCCGAACGATGCCGGTGGGCGTAAGATCAATGATGGATCCGTCCTGGGATGAGCGACATCCATCATGATGCGGTTGCGACGCCCGGACTGCGCACAATACGAGGTGTCGGAGAATGCGACTCTGGCTCGCCGACGTCCACCGCCGCGAGGGCTGCTGCCGCCTCCCATGCCCGTTGTCTCACACAGCGGGTACGTTGTCCATGTTTTCGTCGAACGACGTCCATGGTGCATCCCGCTGCTTGGTGCACCAACCAAGGACGAAGCTAGAAAAAAATCTATTGGGATCATGTCTATGACAGTGGGGTCATCTTTCATAACTGAATAGTCATTAGTACTAACCTAATAAAGGATTGCCTAATTTCATTGGGGTCAATTGACCCCATGCTTACCAAGCAGCTCCGTCCCTGGCACCAACGAGGGGTTGCATGTTCGCTACCGCGTTCGGACGCCAGACGGACCACACCGCCTCTGGTGAGGCAGCGACGACACACTTAGCATCAGATCCATGCGTCATTTGGGCAGACGCAATGGATTCCCGACGGAAGGAGTCCGAGCGCTGTCGTGCACAAGCCTCCTCCCGAGAGCCACGGAGCACAAGCCGGACGGCCATCTCCTCCTCAGGTCCGCGTGGGATGAGCTCGGAGTCAACGAATCTGAAGATGAAGGACTCGTCCGCTGCTCGCCATGTTGGAAATCCTCGAAGGTGAGTTTGGGTAGCAGAAAGGAGTGGAGTGAAGTGACTAGGATTTGATCCGACGAGCAGATGAGAGAAATATATGTGAGATCGGGTGAACCATCGTAGATGTGACGACGTGACGTAAGATTAGTGATCCTGTTTCGTGAACGAATGCGGAAGAAAATTTACGGGTGAACATTGCAGATGCCCTTATCCCATCCCATGACGGCAACTATTGGAGTAAGAGCAGCACGGCATTAGTACTTGCACTCCACGTGTACTAGTACTACGTAGTACAGTGGTACGTACTGCCCAAAGCACTGCGTTGACTGCATAGTGGACATACGATCAGTGGGCGCTCTACTCTCGAGTTCTCTGGTCTATGGTGCCGTGCGTTTCTCACTTTGGTACGTTCACGTACGAGCACCACCATTACTGCCCACTGCGTTGGTGGTAGATTTCCTTTTTCTTTTTCCGCTTTAGCACTCCGTTGACGCCTCCCTCGCGTACCCGCTTTTGCTGGCGTCTGGCCTTTACGATGCTTTCCTTCCTGAGGAGGCCGGCCGGGGGTGCGTGGGTCGGCGGTGGAGCAGAGCAGCTGCCAGTGCCACTGCAATGCATTATGCATGGCAGCTAGAGACTGGAGATCATGCACGCACGGCCGGCCTCACGGTTTGGACTTTGGAGGAAGACTGGAGACTGGCCGGCAGTTCTTTTTTTCTTTCTTCTTCTTTGGGGTGCTCGATCGGAACGGCGAAATATACTAATCCAAGTCTCCGACTCATGCGTCTCAGCATAATCATTTTGGCCAAACGTGCTGTGCATGGACAGGATTGCTAGCCATGGTTGTTGGTGTTTTTCTATTGAGAGATGATGCGCCGCGTGGGCTGCAGCCCCCTAAAAGAATATGGCATGGCTTAAAACTGGGCAATGTCCTGGCTGGATAAAAATCGCTCTCGCAATATTATGACACAATAATTTGTGTGCAAATACCAGTACCACTAAGAAGTGCACAGTTCCGGTATGAATGGCACCTGACTGTCTGGGTCTTGGAGCACACCGTTTGAGCTGAGCTGAGCTGCGGGCGGGGCAGAGAAGGAGCGGGGCCATGGTGCGCTAGCTAGCCAGGTAGGTGGAACATTTACTTGGCGCAGACTGATGCACTCACTACACGCGGGTGATGTGATCGTCCACCTCACCGTCCGTTCAAATCAACAATCCCGTGCTCCTCTGCTATGCTCGCACACAGGTTTGAATCATTCGCCACCACCACCACCACCACCACGTGTGCGGTGTGCTTCATCTGAACATCGATCGGAATCTCGGATCCTCTACATCATCCGCCAGCACAGCAGAATGGGACTTTGTGTGGGAGTACTTAGGCCAACTCCAGTCATAGTCTGTTTGAGGTAGAACTGACAAATAGATCAGCCCAACACGCGGCCCCAAACGAACAAATGTCCGGTTTTCGTCCGTTTCCGATCTAAACATGCGTCGCGTTTGGGGTAAAACGGGCATCGCACGGACGGGCGGGACGCACGCCCTTGTCCTCCCCGTGGCCCACCTGTCGGGGACACTAGTGCTCCATTCACCTCCAACGCCTTCACCCGCCCTCCTGCCCCACCCCGCCGCCGGCACCGCCACTATTTTTCGGCCGCGTCCTCACTGCTCACCCCCAGACGTCCATACCAAACCACGTCTCGCCATGACCGTCACCACGCCCGCACTTTCGTACGAGTTTTGGCCGTCGTTTGGAGGAGTTTTGGCTCTCGCCATCGTATACGGTGCCAGAGGGAATACGACCGCCGGTGACGCCTATGGACCACGGCAGCTTCCGTCGGGTGCTCCAGAGCGACCTGTAGTCGGCCGCCAAAGCCCCTGCTGCATCGAGGTGATCTTCGCGGCCTCTTTGCCACCACAACCGCAAGGTGTTTGATACTTTGCCCACAAAGGTATGGATAGTGGAGATGATTTTTTCTTCAACCACTTCATTTATTCATCGGATGATTCGTCCTCGGATGACGAAGATCTTGTGATGGTTGTACTGGTTGTTCACGACCACATAGAAAGGCAACGGCCTCGGTACAGGGGGGTCAGTCCCTGGCCGTGCTCCCAACCTGAAGCGCAACAGAGAGAGAGGCCACGCCATGCTCTATGCCAGTTACTTTGAGAATATACCGCTCTTCAAACTGGAGAAATTATGTCGTTATTTTCGTATGGAAAGGCATGTGTTCAATCGTATCCAAGAGGGAGTGGTTGCTCATGACCCATTTTTCGAGTGCAAAACGGATGCCCTTGGCAAGCTTGGATTCTCCTCTTATCAGAAATACACTGCGGCCATCCGCATGCTTGCATATGGAATTCCAGGCGATCTGGTGGATGAGTACGTGCGCATGAGTGAGTCCACATGTCTGTTGTCAATGTACAACTTCTGTAATGCCGTGGTGGCAGTGTTTGGCCCTAAGTACTTGAGGCAGCCAAATGTCGTTGATACAGAAAGGCTGTTGGCGATCAATGCCGATAGAAGCTTTCCAGGCATGCATGGCAGCATAAATTGTATGCACTGGGAGTGGAAGAACTGTCCATTTGCTTGGCAGGGCCAATACAAGGAGCATGTTAAAACATGCACTATCATATTAGAAGCGGTGGCTTCGCAAGATCTTTGGATATGACATTCTTTCTTCGGCATGGCATGTTCTCATAATGATATCAACGTGCTGCAGCGTTCTCCAGTCTTCGCAAGGCTTGCAGAAAGTCACTCCCCACCTGTCAACTTTGAGATCAATGGCCACCACCACAACAATGGATACTACCTAGATGATGGTATATAATCTCAGTGGTCAACTTTTGTGAAGACAATCTCAAACCCCCAATGTGAGAAGAGACAAAGATTTGCCCAAATGCAAGAGTGCTAGAAAGGATGTGGAACATGCTTTTGGTGTGCTTCAATCCCGATGAGGTATCGTTCGAAACCCTACACTGATATGGGATGAAGGGAAGCTTTGGGAGGTGATGACTGCTTGTGTGATCATGCACAATATGATCATCGAGGACGCGCGTGATAACAGCATCTTCGACCAAGGATTTGATTTGCAAGGTGAAAATGTTGAGCCCCTGCACCAAGAACCGGCCACGTTTGAACAGTTTATCCAATTCCATCGTGAAATGTGTGATTGGCACACTCATTTGGAGCTTCAAAATGACTTGATTGAACACATGCAGAATCACATTGGCAACCAATAGATTGTATTGTTTCATCATGTTTATTCAAGACAATTTCAATTTGGTTGTAAAATTATTTTATTCGAGACAGTTTTAATTGGGCTGTAAAACTATTTTTATTTAAGACAATTAATATTTGAACGTGTAAACTTGTTTTAAACATTGAAATATGAATATATGGACATATTGGCCGTGGCGGACAGGATGCGGCTAAAGCATGCATCCGCGTCTTGGACGCACGGCCACCGGATCTCTGGAAAGGCCCGGACACGACCTCATTGCCCTACCCAAACGAATCGAATCCAGGCAAAACAGACGTCCGTTTGGATCGTGCTTTGAAGTTGGCCTTAATATAGCGATGCGAGTGTGTAGCAGCTTGTACACAAGTACACTTTCAGTGCAGATGCAGGCAAGCCTTGACCTTGATTGCACGATACGTGCCACGGACAGCACAAGATTTCTCTCGCCTTGGCTGCTGTAGAGGACCCCCATTGGCTCGTTTTCACTGTGCTGCTGCTGCTGCAGCAGAGGACCAGGCGCACCCCAGGAAACAGTAACGTAACGTCGTCAGGTCAAACTTTGAATGCGTTCAACGAGGGCAGACAAGAATACAGTGCCACGCAGAAATGTACTTAATACAGAAACGTATTGTAAAGAAAAACGGCAAGTAGGTTGTGTTTGCAGAAAAGATAATATTCCCGCAAAAGTAATATGGATCGGAGGGAGTATGTAGGGTGCTTGATAGATGAACAGTAGTAGCATGAATTCCTCCTTCTCAGAAGGACCTTCTGAGTTGAAACAAACACCTTGGACATATTATTATTCAGCAACCACCCAACGGAGCAGAAACACCCTATCCCGTTTCTCATGTACATAACCAGGCCCCAGTTGTTTCCATATAAATAGCAAAAATCAAACAAGTATACAGCAAAAGGAATTCATTCAGTACCACGCCCCAGGAAAGCGTCCGGTGCATGCCAGTTTCCCAGCTCGGAAATGGACGACCTCCTTGAGTGGCAGCCGGCTACTGCTTGGGTGGTGGCCGTCGGTCAGGGGAAAATATGTCCTCGACGTTTTGCTTGATGTAGGTGCCCGTTTTGTTGAGGTTCTTGGCGACCCCTGAGGCCACCAGCCCGGCGCTCCTCCTGAACCTGCACCACCACAAACAGCCACTCTCTCACAAAGTCAGAGGAGACCATCATTGCGTGAAGATAGGGTAGGGGAGGGCTGGAACGGTAACTTTCCTCGCCATGAATTCCTGTCTCGCCAGCTGTGGTCGCTGTCCTTGCTCCTGAGGCTGGGTGGCAGCAGCAGCAGCTGTGACAAGAGACATAACATCATCAACAGTTTTCAAGTCCACTCTGCGCAAAAGGTGGCACACTGGTGGACTCTGAGGAATACTAGTCAAGAAAACCGATACTCCGACTAGCAAAAGACTAATCATCATGGCAAAACATTGGGTGCAACAAATAAACCTAATTTGGACACAGTTCAGTTGTCTCAGAACTAACAAAAGGGACAACCACTATCCTGTTCACCATAGTCAGAATGGTAC
This sequence comes from Triticum aestivum, assembly GCF_018294505.1. Taxonomy (NCBI): domain Eukaryota; kingdom Viridiplantae; phylum Streptophyta; class Magnoliopsida; order Poales; family Poaceae; genus Triticum; species Triticum aestivum. The sequence continues at coordinate 529,999,436 of NC_057806.1, read as the reverse complement.
TGTGTCTTTCTTTCAGGAGGCACGGCCAAGTTTGCCACTCGGTCCATGACTAGCATAAATGAAAAATCAGGCGTGTGCTTGATTCTGACCAAAACATGTTACAGGAATTGATACATGGAGATATCCAGAGTTTAACTGCAGGAATGGGCAACTGCCACCAGCACAACATAAATTGATTCTGACCAGCGCACAGACTTGGTACTTTTACAGTTAACCAGAGACTAGGTTATCAACTAGTAAACGTTAACTGCAAACTCATAATCCATCAGTATTACATGGATTCCGGTTTTATAGTGTTCCACTGAACAGTGACATAGTACGAAGTAGTTGCAACATCAAAGTAGAAGAAGCTTTACATACCTTCCTTCGGCTTCGGATTACGTGCTGAAGCATGCTCTACGGCTTGTGATTTCCTCTCTACCATTCTGCTGTCGACCAGTAGCTGCAGGAACATTTCTCACTTTCCTTTGGCAATAAGCAAATCCAAAAGGGTACAGTACATAAATGAATAATTGCATGGTGTGCATCTTAAATATCACATGCATCATTGCCGATAAATGTTCCGTCCATGGCATTCACTCGAACACTTCACTGATCCAGAATCGGTCAATAAAATCCAACCATCAAGCAAAGGTGGCACTACTCGCCGTAATTACTGTTAATATGTGGTCCTTTTCATGTGTGGTTGGTCCTGAGATACGGATCAGACTGATTTGGTTAGTGTGGATGCTTACATTATGTTATTCTCTTTCCATAGGTTAGAGGTTATTCCTTAGGAGTAAAGTTAGGCCGTCACTACAATATGGGCTAAACTGTATCCTCTTTACTGACGGAAAAATCCTGTTGTGGTCTTGCCCTTCCTCCACCAGTTGGTGCCGTTCTAGTTCAAGTCAATGTCAGGCCACCCTTAGATGGATGTTTACCCCCACTGTGAACTAGGTTCACAACATTTTGGTTAATGCTGCAAACCAATATCACCTACGAAAATTGTACAAGTATCTTTTGTGTGTGTAATGGAACTGATGAATTATTCAGTGCATGACAGTTGACAGCACAATCAAATTTAAGGTCTGGTGCAAGATAGGAATCTCCTTGTCTGATGATGATGTTGACATGGAAGAATTGAACGGTTAAAAGAAAAATAATCCAAAGCTACTTCAGTATCTGCAAACACAGCATGCTAGAACATAAGTTATGTGCAATTGTGCATCCCTGAACCTAACAGGTCATGCTATGAGGTGAACATATTTCTGTGACTATGTATTCAGCCGGAACAATCACATTAAAATCAGGATGGACTCCACTCTGATACCCTTAACCGACTAGGCAGTGACATCTACTCCCTCAGTTTCTAAATATAAGACCTTTTGGAGATTTCGTTAAGAACTATATACGGATGTATATAGACGCATTTTAGAGTGTAGATTCACTCAATTTGCTCCATATGTAGTCTATATTGGAATCTCTAAAAGGGCTTATATTTAGAAACGGAGGGAGTACATCAGACCTCTGGATAGTCTGCCATCTACATCAGAACCTCTCAATAGTCTAATGGTCTGGTCTACGCAGAACTAACCCACAGAGTTCCACTGTCTGCTACGATTATGCACTCTATTCATAATTCACAAGTAGCGGTTAGTTCTGACGAGCAAAGGGCCTAGTCAAGTAGAACCAGGTTGCGCTGCTTGAATATGTGTTAGAAAGGTCAATCCCCCCCCCCCCCCCTCTCCCATTTTATTTTTTAATGGAAAATCAGCCTGAACTTCTAAAAAGCAGCCCAGCCACTTCCATAGAACAATATCACGCCAACGTAAACCTAAGTGGATTTATTGGATCCTGGGAAACCATCACAACTACTGCCGGCCTATAGAACAAGAATGACGTGTCGTCCAGTGGAGCTATTCTGATGGAAGCCGACATGTATAGCATTTGTTTCAGAGCCCAAAATGAACCAAACGGGTTGGTGGAGGAGGTCATGGCCACAATAGCAGATCTTGGGTAGTCACAATCAGGATTCAATGCTTCGGTACAGGGATGACTTTCTGCTAGTGGGCTGGCAATGGTTACAGGTGAGTGGTGAGAGGCAGAGAAAACTAGCCCACAATAATCAATGTTAAAAATGAGGATAATTGCCAGATAAAAGGCTAGCTGCAACAGAGAGTAAAGGGGGAAACTAGGCAGCAAGGTTAACTGATTTTCATTTATTTTTTCAACTCATGCATGCTTTGAGTGTTCAAATCAAAACAAATCGTATGCACAAAAAATAACAGATGGCAACAGTCCAATGAATTCAGCACTTGTGGGCATGCAACATACATGCAGGCAATGAGTGAATTGGTGCTTGCTAATCTTTTCAGAACTAGAAACCACATTCCCTTAAGGAGGTATGGATGACTAATTTGTAAGGAACTAGACAAGGTCTACATGTGAGCATGCGCAATTTGATGAAGATGTCACTTATTTTCATCATTCACTTTGATCTAACTAATAGGAAGTCCATCAAGCAACAGAAGCATTAATAAAGGCATACCTTTTCTACATCATTAACAGCCAAAATATTATTATCTCCTATAAACAATAAATACTGTCATACTTCTACTTTTCCATTTTCCTTCTTGTTTAACAATCACCAAGTTAACTCAAAAGCAAGTAAAGAATTAGCTCAAGTAAAAAAGAAACAGAAAGAATCAAAAGAAAAAGAGCAGCAAAACTAGGTGGGTACAAAACCAGTTCATATACTTGTCTTTCTGGTCTTTCAGAATCTCATCGTTAATATAAAACCATAACTGATTCTGCCTTCCTCTCGAACTGATCAAGGCCAACCCAGTTGCCAAATTTGGCAAGCATACAATTCATTTTGGTTGTGTTTGCATCCAAGTAGGATTCTAGGTGCTGAGAAGACGATACCAACACACTGAAGCGCCAGTCAGATTTCAGACCCAATCTTTTATGCCAACCAAAGTGCTCACAATCTAACACGAATATTGCTATACTCTGGTCAGTTCTCATCACTACTACACCCCCTGCTCGATTTTCATATCGAGTTATCTAGGTTTTATTTTCTCCTTTATTATTCCTTTGGCTCCAGCAGATCGTATAAGTGTTCGGTTACCTATCAGACTCAAGGATTTGGATACTTGCCAAAATTTACAATCGTGAAAAATGGCAAGCATAGCTTGCTTGCGACTGCAGGCCATTACTGCAATCATATGTCTTCTTTTTCCGGTAATCTGAGATTTTCCTTTAAAAAAACTAATCTTTTTTTTAGGTAAGGTCAAAACTCTATTGAGAATTGTATGAGCGCAAAATACAAAGATCATATAATTGACTAGAATTGCAGGACAATATGACCAGCATCTGCTAAATTGACAATTTTGGAAATTTCTGTGACCATGTGTTGCGATTCACATTCATTGCCTACATATGAGGTTATGAGCAATAACAGAAACATATATAATCCATAAGCAAGCGGCCAGCCACGGTGCCAAATAACATCAACTGAAAATTTCATAGTCTGCAACAGCAACGATGAGATGAGAACCAACCTCGAGGCCCTGGCAATACGGCAACAGCGCCTTGGCGTCATTCTCGCCGCTTTTGGCGTCTCTGTCGTCGACGAACATGGAGTAACCGGCGCAGGCGTATTTGAACTGTCTCAGATCATGGCCCTGCGCCGCGGCCTCCTCCCTAGGCTCTTCCACCACGAAGCCCGGGACTGCCACATCAAACAAACAATCAATCAACGGTTCCGTGAGATCTTCCGATCCAGCGTACTACGCCACCCAGAAAAAAAGCAAACAAATTTGACTGCGATAATTTGCTCCCGACTAAAAACGCATATCGCACGAACACATGATGAATTCGCGGGGTGCTATGAGGGATTAGGGTTCCGGACCTTGGGGGATGGAGCGAGGGATCCCCACGCAGATGGGGTTGTATCCCCGGGATTTGAGCACCGACGAGTAGTAGAGGCAGCCCTTGCACGACTTCCCCTTCCTCGGCGGCCCCGGCATAGACGGCCCTCCGGCCGCCGCGCCGCTGGACTCCGGCGATGCCTCTCCCATCTCTATCCGTCTCTTCCCCGTGCTCCCTCTCCGACGGAGAAATTTCCTTGTCAAAGGGGGGACCGACCGATCGCCCCCGTCTTGGCTGCAACGTGGGCCCGCTCGGCTCCTTGCGTCGCGCCGTGGTAAACCGTGGTCGCTGGCTTGTCGGGCCCACGAGGCAAATAATCTAACCTCGAATATCGTGATTTTTTTTAAAACTATGGTGATTTTTATAGCAAATTCGGAAACTATACACTCTAATGGAGAAAAATCAAAAGTATCACCCCGTTGGCCTCTTGTTGTTGGCCGAAAGGGGACTTTTCGGCCTCCCAACAGTTGGCCAAAAAGGAAAGTACTTTTCGGCCAACAGTTGGCCAAAGAGTCCCTCTTCAGCCAACACCTGCTCTACTTTTTAAAAATTCATATCAAATAGGATTTTTAGTATTTTAATTTGATTCTTTTTGCATTAGATTAGAAATTTTATGAAGTTTCTGTAGATATCAAGTTTGACTAGATTTGGAAGTTTGAAGTTGAATTTTCATGAATTTTCTCAAATCACTAGATTGCCTATAATTTGAGCTAGGAGTATTCGTTTTAGATTATTCTTTTTGCTACTGGTTCTTTGTGACTTTTTTTATCAGTAGTAATTAATTGGTGAATTTTAGGATTATTTAAAATTAGGCTTTTACGTCATTCTCTCCCTCCATTTTCTTTCCCGCCATTCTCTCCCGCCATCTTCTTTCCCGCCATCTTCTTTCTCGCCATCTTCACTTCTCAACTTATAAAACGAGCCTCATGGTGTCCACGATCGTAGATAACATCGTCTGACACGGTCTGTGTCTCCTGCGTCGGTGCTGCTGGTGGAGTGTGAAACACTGTCTGAGAGAAGTCATAAGTGTTTGCAGCTTCGTCATCATCATCGGAGAGTGTTTCACACTTATGACTTCTCTCACACAGTGTTTCACACTCCACATGAAGGCATCATCGTCATCCTCCGTCGATGCAGCACTCCTTAGTGTGGCGGGAGAGAATGGCGGGAAATAAAATGGCGGCAAAGAAAATGAAGGGAAAAAGATTGCGGGAAAGTATTTTTTTCATGTATAAAACGGCAATGGTTGTATAGGATTTACAAGGCACATTTAAATATAAACTCCTATGAAGCTCAAAACAAGTTTTCTAGTAGGATAAAAGAAATAAAATACTAAAAAATACTAAAAATAAAATAGCTACTGATAACTAAAACGAAACAAAAAGAATATGTCAAAAAACTAAAGAAAAAAATTTAAAGCAATTAAAATTAAAAGAAATAGCATAAAACCTAACAAACAGTAAAACAGAACTGTTTTCATAAAAACCTAATTTTAAATAATTATAAAATTCGCCAATTAATTACTACTGATAAACAAATTCACAAAGAACCAGTAGCAAAAAGAATCATCTTAAAAAATACTCCTAACTCAAATTATAGGCAATCTAGTTATTTGAGCAAATTCATGAAAAAATTAAATTCAAACTTTCAAATCTAGTCAAACTTGATATCTACAGAAACTTCATAAAATTTCTAATCTAATGCAAAAAGAATCAAATTAAAATACTAAAAATCCTATTTGATATGAATTTTTTTAAACAGTAGAGTAGGTGTTGGCCGAAGAGGGACTCTTTGGCCAACTGTTGGCCGAAAAGTGCTTTTTGGCCAAGGGTTGGCCGAGAAGTCCTTTTTGGCCAACGGTTGGCCGAAAAGTCCCTCTTCGGCCAACAGGAGGCCGAAATGTCCCTTTTCGGCCAACAGGAGGCCGACGGGGTGATACTTTTGATTTTTCTCCATTAGGGTGTATAGTTTCTGAATTTGCTATAAAAATCATCATAGTTTCAAAAAAAACAAATATCGTTGTGTCTCATTTTCCTTTTTTTTATAAGAGGCACGAAAGACGGGAAATTGCTAGATGTGTAGGGGCACCATGGTGTCGTTTTTTATAAGAGGCATGAAGGCGATGTGCAGAGGCAGCCAGCGTGAATGGCCCTTGGCCGTCCTGGCTTTGATCAAGCTGGCATGCACGACGCCTTCATGCAAGATCAGGTCGGCCTGGACCTGGACGGCTTCCCGCTGGACCATGAGTTTCCGGAGGACTACAGGCCCAAGGAAGAGGATGAGTTGGACATCAACAAGGAGCCTTTGTTCGAGGACAAGCTCGCCAATGAAGCCATTGGGGTGAAGCCGAAGCGCCAGAGCAAGCGGACAATGGCATACATGGCGGCCGAGGACAAGCTCCTTTGTGAGTGTTGGAGGGACATTGGGCAATACCCCAAGGTCAGCGCCGAACAAAAGGCATCAACCTTTTGGATTTGTGTCCACTGTGAGTACCATGAGCGCAAGAAGTTTGCGTCGTACCAAATGCAAAGCACGCGTGGGTGGATGTCCATTTCAAAGCGGTGGAGGGTGATCCAATAAGAGTGCAACAAGTTTTGTGCCACTCTTGAGAGCATCAAGGCACGCTTCGTGAGCGACATCGGCATACAAGACATGGTATGCATGCGGCCCTCTTCTTCATTTTGTTTTGCATGTCCATTTGCATACTGACCCATTTGCCCATATGCTTGCATGCTATCCATTTGTAGGCATCCCAAGCTTTGGAGGCTTTCAAGGTCAAACATGATGGCAAGTCCTTTAACCTATCCCATTGTTGGAGGGTCATCAACGGGGAGGAGAAGTTCAAGGCTGTAAGTGCATCTAGTGCCCCTTTGTGATTTTGGTGTATTGAAGACTTATAGTTAAGGGACTAATGCGTTTGTGAGTGTACACAGGTCTATAAGTCTATGAGGAGTTTGATATTTACAGAGAAAGTCGACCCTTAAAAAATGAATGTCTTCGACTGAAGACTTTGGATTTCTGAAGACTTTCTGAAGACTTTGAAAGTGAAGAAATTGACGTGACCGTGAAGACTTGTTATTCATATAAGGAACATGAAGCGTGAAGACTTTTGTTTTCGTAGTTTCATTTTCTCTTCCTTGAGTCATAGGAAACACTATACTGTTAAAGGGGGTCGAGGTAAAACTAAGGAAAAGTTTCCAAGTGATGCTCATCTCAAAATCCTACACCTACCAATCCCTTTGAGTGAAGCCATTGAAAATCTCATACAGCTCAGTCAATTTCTTCAGTGACAAAGACGAAGTTCTTCTGGTCTCTGAGGAATTTGTTCTGACTGAGGAGTTAGGAATTTGCCAGTGCGGATTACCTACAGGTGAGGAACATGATAGCGCTGAGGAATTTGATAGTCAAATTTTTTACCGTTGTTGTGCTACGCGCCAGCTGTCCCAAAATATCTACCCACCTAACGGTCATATCATTGAAGGGCATTTATGTCTTATCATGTCGGGCTGCTCCCTAGGCTATAAATAGCCGCCCCCTACAGCCACTAGCTGGTTGGATGCTCCGCGAGAAACTGACACTTGTCATTGAGAGCATCCCATCCTCCGAGGACTTTGAGCGAAAATCATCAAGTGAGGAAAAACCCCAAACCCCAAACCAAACACCTACAAACCAAAGTGATTGAGCATCACTGAAGAGATTGTTCCTGCGCGGAACCAACGCTTGTTACCTTTGAGGACTGTGCATCCTCCAGACGGTTAGGCGTCATGGTCTAGAGCATCCAAGAGGAAATTGTGGATCATCGGGTGACCAAGTTTGTGAAGGTTTGGAAGTCACCTGAAGACTTACCATGAGTGATTGGGCGAGGTGTGTGTGACCTTAGCTCAAGGGGAATACGGTGAGGACTAAGTGCCTGAACCGGGTGTTCAGGACTGGGTGTCCGGGACTGTGTGTCCTCGGGTTTGAATACCTAGCCGCCCTAACCAGACGTACAATTGTCACAACAGTTGGAACTGGTCTACCAAATCATTGTCTTCACCAAGCTTACTGGTTCTATTTCCTCAACCCCTTCATTTCCTCATTACTGTGTTGTGTGCTTGTTCATATCTGTTTGAAGGCTTTGACTGAAGACTTTCTCAATTTCTTCAATCTGTTTGTCTTCATCCTGTTTTATCATGTGCTTACGCTTTCTGTACTCCGTGTCTTGTTTTCAATTCATCATGATGTCCATGCTTATGTTATGCCATGTATGCATCTGAGTACTTATTCCGCTACAAGTAGTTCTTCGCTCAGGAATTTCCTCACCCTGAAATTCCTCAGTGAAGAATTTATAAAAATCGCCTATTCACCCCCCTCTAGTCGACTTAACGCACTTTCAATTGGTATCAGAGCAAGGTACTCCCTTGTTCTGTGTGATTTTGGTTTAACCGCCTAGAGTTTTAGTTATGTCGACCGCACGTATGATCAAGGTTTCTGTTGGGTGTCCTACCTTCGATGGGAGGGACTACCCCTACTGGAAGAATAAGATGCGCATGCATCTTGAGGCAATTGACAACGATCTCTGATACGTTGTGTAAAATGGTGTTCCCTCTGTTACTCCTACCATCAACACTGTTGATGTGAAGAGATTCAAGCAACTCGACTCTCAATCGAAGAACATCATACATGGCCATCTGAGCAAAGGGCAGTATGGCAGAGTGAGTGCTTTGGAGACTGTAAAGCTTATCTGGGACATGCTGTCCAAGGTCAATGAAGGAGTCTCAACACAGCGTGACTCTCAAGTTGACATTCTTCGCAATCTCTTCAACCGCTTCAAAAGACTTGACAATGAAAATGTTCAGCAAACCTTCAATCGCCTCATTGACATTTCAAATGAGCTTCAAGCACTTGGTGACTCTGACATCACCGACCACGAGGTGGTGAAGAAATTGCTTCGATCGCTTGATTCCTCATTTGACACCCTTGCACTGATGATACAAGAACGAGGAGACTACAAGTCACTTGATCCCGCTAATATCCTCTAAAGGCTAAACACTCATGAGTTCCAGCTTGCTGAGAAGAGAGATCTCTATGGACCAAGCTATGGCAGATCAAGAGCTCTGAAGGCCAAGGCAGTGTCTGAATCTGAAGGTGAAGATTCTGGAGCAGCCTTGGTGATCCTGAAGAACTGAGCCAGGAGCTAGCAATGCTCGTGAGGAAATTCCAGAAGTTCTCAAGATGTGGTCATTTTGGAAAATCCTTAAGAAGTGATGACTTAAGATCAGATTCCTCATCCCGTGATTACAAGAAGAGACTTTGCTACAAATGCAAGAAACCCAGTCACTACATTCAAGATTGTCCTCAGTGGGAAAATGAATCAAAGAAGAAGAAGTACAAGGACTACATTTCTAATGATTCAAAGAAGAAGAAAAAAATCTTCAAAGTCCTCTTCATCAAAACCTTCAAGGTCTTCAACTCACAAGAAGAGCAGCTCCAAGAAGGCTCGGACATTCATTGGCAAGGAAATGGACTCTGAGGCTGAATCTAAGGAAAATGAGGAAGAGGAGGAATCTGAGGAGTCAGACTCTAGTGTGGCGAGTCTAGCCCTCGCTACCACGTTCGTCAGCAAGTCCATCTTCAACTCTGAGGAAAAGGACCTCCCCAACACTACTGACGACGGCGATGATGACTACGCTCCCACCTATTGCTTCATGGCAAAAGGTGCAAAGGTACTCAAATATCCCTCCTCTGAATCAAGTGAGGATGAATCTGATGAAGATCTCAAACCTAGCTATTCTAAACTTGCTAAGATTGCTGTGAAACTTCAAAAGGCTCTTGAAAAAGTTCAAAACATGCTAGACAAAAGCGATGATATGTTGGGTGAAGAAATGGATCGCCCGAAAATTTTGACTGAAAATCTTCAGAGACTTCAGTCCAAGTTTGACAATCTTCAGAGTCATCATAACACTCTCTTATCTGACCATGAGAAGCTTTCTTATGAATTTCTTCAAAGAAAGCAAGATCTTGAGCAGTTAAGAGTGAGCTATGAAGATCTTCAAAAGGAGCGTGATTCATTACTTGCTCAACAAATCAGCGCTACTCGGGAAGAACTTATTCCTCCATGTTTGAAATGCATTAAACGTGAATCTGCTAATTCTTCACCTGAATGTTCAAATGCTTCTATTGCTGCAAATTCTTCACATGTCTCTGCTATCACTAATTCCTCATCTAAGGATGCTACTAGTATTACTGACCATGTAGGGCTGAAGGAATTGTATATGACAGGCATGTACAAAAGCCTCAAAGGGCATCAGGCTCTTTGTGATATGCTTAAAAAGCATATCCTCAACAGGAACCCTAGGAAAGAGGGTATTACCTTTGAGAGGAAACTTAATGCTGATGGGACCTACTGGAAACCTGAGCAGTATCCCAAAAACTCATGGGTTGTTCCGAAGGTACCTTCAGTGGATCCATCTACCTTATCTGGCTTTACATGTCAATCTTCATATTCTTCTGATGAGTCATTTGACTCCAATTACAAACTGTTCAAAAATTAGAATGGTGAAGTATTTGCTAGATATGTTGGCACTAACTGCAGAAACGGTCCCCTATGAAGAAAATCTAGGTTCCCAAAAGGTGCCTTGAGAGTCTTCAGGTGAATGTCATCATGACACCACCTGTGAAGAATAGGAACCCCAGATCAAATTCTTCATATGGACCAAAGTCTTCATATGGATCCAAGTCCTCATACGGACCAAATTCCTCAAAAGGATCAAAGTCCTCACATGAACATCATCGTGCTAACACCTCCGTTTCACAGGGAAAGGCTAAGGATTATGGATATGTGCACTATTCTTCAAATCATTATGTTCATAAATCCTCGAAGAATTTCTCTGCTTACTCATATGCTTACCCTAACCCCTCTTATGCGAAACGAAGTGGATTGGCATCTTTGCCATCGTTCTCTTATGCAGCTCGCAGAATGATGAACTCTTTGCCACCCCTTCAGATGTGGGTGGTGAAGAAGAAGAACTGATCTTTTATGCAGGGTCAGGTCTCCAAACGAACATAAATGTTTGAAGAATTTGCTGGAGACCTGAAAATGCTTGGAAGGACACAAGCTAATCATGAAGAAATGAATTTTCATTTCTCACGTCCTCACATTCCTATATCTGTTCTATGGCTTGATGAAATTGATCTGATGAGTTGATGTCATATTCTTCACTAATGAAGTATATGAGTTCGTAAGTTGCACTAATTCATCTGCAGGATGATCAGCCCAAAGCCACTGAGTGGGCCCTCAATAGTGGATGTACAAATCACATGACTGGTGACAAGAATCTATTGATGGACGCTCCCTTATCTCCATCGCATCTGAAGCATATCACCTACGCTGACAAAGGCAAAAGCAAGGTATTGGGTCTAGTAAGGTTGCAATCTCAAAGGATCGACACATGAACAAAGTCATGCTTGTAGATTCCTTAGGGTTCAACCTCATGTCTATCTCAATGCTTTGTGATCTTGATATGGTTGCCGTCTTTGGCAAGTATCGTTGTGTTGTGATCATGGAAGCTGACAATTCCAAAGTCTTCGAAGGCTTTAGGAGAGGAGATTTGTATATTGTTGATTTCTCTACAGGACCGCAACCTGCTACATGTCTACTTGCAAAAGCTTCAGAAGGCTGGCTATGGCATCAATGACTTGGTCATGTTGGGATGAGGAACTTGCACATGCTCGTGAATAAAAAGCATGTCATTGGCATCGAGGGTGTAAAATTCCTCAAGGACCATTTGTGTGGAGCTTGTGAAGCTGGAAAGATGACCAAGGCCAAGCATCCCTCAAAGACCATCATGACTACCACTCATCCATTTGAATTGCTTCACATGGATCTCTTTGGCCCTACTCATTATGCCACATTTACCAATGCTGCATCTCTCTATGGCTTTGTCATTGTTGATGACTATTCTCGTTATACATGGGTGCATATCATCACTTACAAAACTGAAGTGCAGGAAGTCTTCAAATGATTTTCCTCGAGGGCTTCAACCAACTTTGGTGTGAAGATCAAGCACATCAGATGTGACAATGGATCTGAGTTCAAGAACACTGGTCTTGATGACTATCTTGATGAACTTGGTATTACTCATGAGTTATTTGCTCCTTATACTCCTCAGCGGAATGGCGTCGTGGAGCGCAAGAACATGACTCTTGTTGAGATGGCCCGCACTATGCTTGATGAATACAAGACGCCTCCTCGCTTCTGGCCCGAGGCAATTGATACTGCGTGCCACATCATCAACAGGGTATATCTTCACAAATTTTTCAGGAAGACCTCATATGAACTCCTCACTGACAAGAAACCCAATGTGAGTTATTTCAAAGTCTTCGGTGCTAAATGCTGGATTAGAGATCCTCATCGCAGTTTTAAATTTGCACCAAAAGCACATGAAGGTTTTATGCTTGGTTATGGTAAGGACTCGCACACCTACATAGTCTTCAACACCTATCACCACAAGGTTGTTAAAACTGTAGATGTGCGGTTCGATGAGACTAATGGCTCGCAAAGAGAGCACCTACCTCCTGTGACACATGAAATACCTCCTAAGGAATCTATTAAGTTCAAGGCTACTGAGGATGTCATTCCTACCGAAGAATCTCCTGAAGAAATCATTCCAGAACATGAAGAACATCATGTTGGTGCACCTGAAGAGAATGGCTCTGAAGAAAATGCTGAGCAAATTCCTCATCGTCAACCAGCTCATCCTCGCGTCACTAATGAAGTATAGATTGAGAAAATCATCAGCGACATCAACGCACCAGGTCCTCTCACACGCTCAAAAGCTTCACATTTATCTAACTTTTGTGGGCACTTTGCTTTCGTCTCTATCACAGAGCCCACTAAGGTAGATGAAGCATTTTTGGAGCCCGAGTGGATTCAAGCTATGCAAGAGGAATTACATCAGTTCGAGCTCAACAACGTCTGGGAACTTGTCAAGCGACCAGACCCTTGCAAGCACAATATCATCGGCACAAAATGGATCTACCGCAACAAGCAAGATGAAAATCGCCTTGTGGTGAGGAATAAGGCATGACTTGTAGCTCAAGGCTACACACAGGTTGAAGGAATTGATTTTGATGAAACTTTTGCACCTGTTGCTAGACTTGAAGCTATTCACATATTACTTGCTTATGCTAACCATCATAATATCATCTTATATCAAATGGATGTGAAAAGTGCATTCCTCAATGGTAAGCTTGAGTAAGAAGTATATGTTGCTCACCCCCAGGTTTTGAGGATCCAAAGCATCCCGACAAAGTCTTCAGACTCAATAAGGCCCTCTATGGCCTCAAGCAGGACCCTCGGGCGTGGTATGTGAAGGAAATATGCCCTAGAAGCAATAATAAAGTTGTTATTTATATTTCCTTATATCATGATAAATGTTTATTATTCATGCTAGAATTGTATTAACCGGAAACTTAGTACATGTGTGAATACATAGACAAACAAAGTGTCACTAGTTTGCCTCTACTTGACTAGCTCGTTGAATCAATGATGGTTATGTTTCCTAACCATAGACATGAGTTGTCATTTGATTAACGGGATCACATCATTAGAGAATGATGTGATTGACTTGACCCATCCATTAGCTTAGCACGATGACCGTTTAGTTTGTTGCTTTTGCTTTCTCCATAACTATACATGTTCCTATGACTATGAGATCATGCAACTCCCGAATACCGGAGGAACACTTTGTGTGCTACCAAACGTCACAACGTAACTGGGTGATTATAAAGGTGCTCTATAGGTGTCTCCGATGGTGTTTGTTGAGTTGCCATGGATCGAGATTAGGATTTGTCACTCCTATTGTCGGAGAGGTATATCTGGGCCCTCTCGGTAATGCACATCACTATAAGCCTTGCAAGCAATGTGACTAATGAGTTAGTTACGAGATGTTGCACTACGGAACGAGTAAAGATACTTGCCAGTAACGAGATTGAACTAGGTATTGAGATACCGACGATCGAATCTCGGGCAAGTAACATACCGATGACAAAGGGAACAACGTATGTTGTTATGCGGTTTGACCGATAAAGATCTTCGTAGAATATGTAGGAGCCAATATGAGCATCCAGGTTCCGCTATTGGTTATTGACCGGAGACGTGTCTCGGTCATGTCTACATAGTTCTCAAACCCGTAGGGTCTGCACGCTTAACGTTCGGTGACGATCGATATTATGAGTTTATGTGATTTGATGTACCGAAGGTAGTTCGGAGTCCCGAATGAGATCAGGGACATGACGAGGAGTCTCAAAATGTTCGAGATGTAAAGATCGCTATATTGGACGACTATATTCGGACATCGGAAAGGTTCCGAGTGATTCAGATATTTTTTGGACTACCGGGAGTTACGGAAATACGGGGCAAAAGTATTGGGCCTCATGGGCCAAGTGGTGGAGGAGAGGAGTGATGACCCACAAGTGTAGGGGATCTATTGTAGCCTTTTCGATAAGTAAGAGTGCAAACCCAACGAGGTGCAGAAGGAAATGATAAGCAGTTTTCAGTAAGGTATTCTCTGCAAGCACTGAAATTATCGGTAACAGATAGTTTTGTGATAAGGTAATTTGTAACGAGTAGCAAGTAATAAAACTAAATAAGGTGCATCCAAATGGCCTAGTCCTTTTTGTAGCAAAGGACAAGCCTGGACAAACTCTTATATGAAGGAAAGCGCTCCCGAGGACACATGGGAATTATCGTCAAGCTAGTTTTCATCACATTCATATGATTCGCGTTCGGTACTTTGATAATTTGATATGTGGGTGGACTAGTGCTTGGGTAATGTCCTTACTTGGACAAGCATCCCACTTATGATTAACCCCCATTGCAAGCATCCACAACTACAACAGAAGTATTAAGGTAAACCTAACCATAGCATGAAACATATGGATCCAAATCAGCCCCTTACGAAGCAACACATAAACTAGGGTTAAACTTCTGTCACTATAGCAACCCATCATCTACTTATTACTTCCCAATGCCTCCCTCTAGGCCCAAACAATGGTGAAGTGTCATGTAGTCGACGTTCACATGACACCACTAGAGGGATGACAACATACATCTTATCAAAATATGAATGAATACCAAATTCACATGACTACTTATAGCAAGACTTCTCCCATGTCCTTGGGAACAAATGTAACTACTCACAAAGCATATTCATGTTCATAATCAGAGGGGTATTAATATGCATAATGGATCTGAACATATGATCTTCCACCAAGTAAACTAACTAGCATCAACTACAAGGAGTAATCAACACTACTAGCAACCCACAGGTACCAATCTGAGGTTTGGATACAAAGATTGGATACAAGAGATGAACTAGGGTTTGAGATGAGATGATGCTGGTGAAGATGTTGATGGAGATTGACCCCCTCCCGATGAGAGGATCGTTGGTGATGATGGTGATGATTTCCCCCTCCCGGAGGGAAGTTTCCCCAGCAGAACAGCTCCGCCGGAGCCCTAGATTGGTTCCGCCTCGTGGCGGTGGAATTTCTTTCCGAAAGCTTGCTTATGATTTTTTCCTCGACGAAAGACTTCATATAGCAGAAGATGGGCACCGGAGGCCTGCCAGGGGGCCCACAAGGCAGGGGGCGCACCCAGGGGGGTAGGGCGTGCCCCCACCCTCATGGACAGGGTGTGGGCCCCCGTTGGTGGATTCTTTCGCCAATATTTTTATTTATTCCAAAAGTAACTTCCGTGAAGTTTCATGACTTTTGGAGCTGTGAAGAATATGCCTCTAATATTTGCTCCTTTTCCAGCCCAGAATTCTAGCTGCCGACATTCCCCCTCTTCATGTAAACCTTGTAAAATAAGATAGAATAGGTATAAGTATTGTGACATAATGTGTAGTAATAGCCCATAATGCAATAAATATCAATATAAAAGCATGATGCAAAATGGACATATCAACTCGCCCAAGCTTAGACCTCGCTTGTCCTCAAGCGAAAGCCGATGTCGAAAAATATGTCCACATGTTTAGAGATAGAGGTGTCGATAAAAATAAAATACGGACATGAGGGAATCATGATCATTCTTAGAACAACAACATAAATATATATTGTCATATGATCTCTTATGCTAAAGTAACAATTCAATCACATACTCAAGTATGAATCAGAAACTTCACTGAAAACTAACAAACTATAATCTCAGTCGCTGAAGCAATTGCAATTTATCATAACATAGGAAAGAGTCAATATAAGAGCTTCTCAGCAAGTCCATATACTCACCCATCTTTTAGTCTTTCACAATTTCTAACACTCACGCGATATTTATGGTTATGAAGTTTTAATCGGACACAGAGAAAGATAGGGGCTTATAGTTTTGCCTCCCAACATTTTACCTCAAGGGTAATGTCAACAATAATAGTTCATGAAAACCCACATCCAATTAGCCATATATATCAGGATCTTTCCAACACATTGTGCTTGCCAAAAGGATAAAATGTAAAAAGGAAAGGTGAATATCACCATGACTCTTTGCATTAAGTATAAGACAAGAATAAAAGATAGGCTCTTCGCAGAGGGAAGCAGAGGTTGTCATGTGCTTTATGGTTGGATGCACGAAATCTTAATGCGAAGGAATGTCACTTTATATTGCCACTTGTGATATGGACCTTTATTATGCAGTCCGTCGCTTTTATTTCTTCCACATCACAAGATCGTATAAAGCTTATTTTCTCCAGACTAATAAGTCATACATATTTAGAGAGCAATTCTTATTGCTTGCAACGATGACAACTTACTTGATGGATCTTACTCAATCCATAGGTAGATATGGTGGACTCTCATGGCAAAACTGGGTTTAGGGATATTTGGAAGCACAAGTAGTATCTCTACTTGGTGCAAAGAAATTGGCTAGCAAGAGAGGGAAAGGCAAGCTCAACATGTTGGATGATCCATGACAATATAATTTATCTCAGATGTAAGAAAGCATAACCCATTACGTTGTCTTCCTTGTCCAACGTCAACTCTTTAGCATATCATACTTTAATGAGTGCTCACAATTATAAAAGATGTCCAAGATAGTATATTTATATGTGAAAACCTCTCTTTCTTTATTACTTCCTATTAATTGCAACGATGACCAAAACTATGTTTGTCAACTCTCAACAACTTTTATTCATAATACTATTTATATGTGAAGTCATTACTCTCCATAAGATCCATATGATCTCTTTATTTCTTTTTATTTCTTCTCTTTTATTCTATTCCCTCAAGATCATAGGAAAATAATCAAGCCCTTGACTCAACACTAATCTTTTTTTATTATATATAGCTCATGGACTCGATTACATAGGAAGATCATAAAGCAAAACTCACAACTAGATCATACTAAAGCTTTATTCTACTAGATCAAGATATTATCAAAAGGATCAAACTAAGAAAAACGGTAAAGATAAAAGTGATGGTGATACGATACCGGGGCACTCCCCCAAGCTTGGCAGTTGCCAAGGGGAGTGCCCATACCCATGTGATTATATCTCTTTTTGCCGGTGAAGGAGATGGAGTTGTTGATGATGTATGCTTCTTCCTTAATTTGCGCTTGAGGATAAAATTTTGCTCCCTTAGGTCCTCGATCTCCCGCTCAAGGATTAATACCTTTTTGCATAGTTCTTGTTTGTTCTCCTGCAAGAGACGAAAAGGGATAAACTCGATCTTAGGTTTCTTTGCTCTATCGGGGAGGCGTGACTTTTTGAACTCCACATGCATGTCCCCAGGTTGAGGTAATGGGACTTCATCTTCACCTGAGCTCGTATCCTCCTTTCCCCTAGGCTCATAGTCTTCTTCTTCCTCCGTGGTCCAACCACAATGCTCCAAGTCCCCTTAGACTTTATGATTTGCAAGGTAATCAGCCACATAGCTTTCTCCCTCCGAATCTTGGGATGACATATTGCTCTAATCTGCAGCAGAAACAGCTCGAAACAAAGACAGAGGATTTTTGCGTGATACAGTGGTCAAAACCTTCGGGAGATTATATAATGAATTTTTACCGACCATAAGAAGTATCATGCAAGAAAACGGAGTTCGGGGAGCACACGAGGTGCCCACGAGGCGACGGGGCGCGCCCAGGGGGGTAGGGCGCGCCCTCCACTCTCGTGGAAGCCTCGTGTCCTTTCCGGACTGCTTCTTATTTTCCTATTTTCTTAAATATTCCAAAACGGAGAAAAATTGCCATTAGAACTGTTTTGGAGTCGGTTTACTTACCGTACCACATACCTATTCCTTTTCGGAGTCTAAAACGTCCTAGAAAGTTTCTCTTATGTATTCCTCCGGGGTTACGGTTTCAACAATATTAGTTTCAACATTTATGGGATTACCTGAGATATAATGTTTGATTCTTTGACCGTTCACCACCTTCGGATTTGTGCCTTTGAAGTTGTTGATTTTTATGGCACCGGAACAATAGACCTCCTCGATAATGTAAGGACCTTCCCATTTAGATAGGAGTTTGCCTGCAAAAAATCTTAAATGAGAGTTGTATAACAATACATAAGCACCTACATTAAACTCACGTTTTTGTATCCTTTTGTCTTGCCATCTTTTAACTTTTTCCTTAAACAGCTTGGCATTCTCATAGGCCTGGGTTCTCCATTCATCAAGTGATATAATGTCAAAAAGACTCTTCTCACCGGCAAGTTTGAAATCATAATTGAGCATCTTTTATCATGTTAAAAGGATAATATGCAAATCAAATAATATGCAAATCAAATTCTTGAAGCAAGAGAACCCATCTAATAAGTCTAGGTTTAGCATCTTTCTTTTCCATAAAATATTTAATAGCAGCATGATCGGTGTGAGTAGTTACTTTAGAATCAACAATATAAGGTCTAAACTTATCACAAGCAAATACAACTGCTAAGAATTACTTTTCAGTAGTAGCATAATTTCTCTGGGCATTGTCTAGAGTTTTACTAGCATATTGAATAACATTTAATTTTTTATCAACTCTTTGCCCTAGAACAACACCTACAGCATAGTCACTAGCATCACACATGATTTCAAAGGGTAAATTCCAATCAAGTGGCTGAACAATAGGTGCATAAATCAAGGCTTTCTCAAGTATTTCAAATGCTTCTACACAATCATCATCAAAGACACAAGGAATATCTTTTTTTAATAGGTTAGTCAGAGGTCGGGAAATTTTTGAGAAGTCCTTAATGAACCTCCTATAAAAACCGGCATGACCAAGGAAACTTCTTATACCTTTGATGTCCTTGGGGCACGACATCTTTTCAATAGCATCAACTTTAGCTTTGTCAACTTCAATACCTCTTTCAGAAATTTTATGCCCCAAGACAATACCTTCATTAACCATAAAGTGGCACCTTGCTACCTCTTGAGCACTTGCATTGGTTTTCCCTTGAAGAGGAAAGGGTGATGCAACAGAGTAGCGTAAGTATTTCCCTCGGTTTTTGAGAACCAAGGTATCAATCCAGTAGGAGGCCATGCACGAGTCCCTCGTACCTACACAAACAAATAAATCCTTGCAACCAACGCGATAAGGGGTTGTCAATCCCTACACGGTCACTTACGAGAGTGAGATCTGATAGATATGATAAGATAATATTTTTGCTATTTTTATGATAAAGATGCAAAGTAAAATAAAAGGCAATAAAAATAACTAAGTATTGGAAGATTAATATGATGGAAGATAGACCCGGGGACCATAGGTTTCACTAGTGGCTTCTCTCGAGAGCATAAGTATTCGCGGCGGGTAAACAAATTACTGTTGAGCAATTGACAGAATTGAGCATAATTATGAGAATATCTAGGTATGATCATGTATATAGGCATCACGTCCGAGACAAGTAGACCGACTCCTGCCTGCATCTACTACTATTACTCTACACATCGACCGCTATCCAGCATGCATCTAGAGTATTAAGTTCAAGAGAACAGAGTAACACTTTAAGCAAGATGACATGATGTAGAGGGATAAACTCAAGCAATGTGAAATAAACCCCATCTTGTTATCCTCGATGGCAACAATACAATACGTGCCTTGCTGCCCCTACTGTCACCGGGAAAGGACATCGCAAGATTGAACCCAAAGCTAAGCACTTCTCCCATTGCAAGAAAGATCAATCTAGTAGGCCAAACCAAACTGATAATTCGAAGAGACTTGCAAAGATAACCAATAATACATAAAAGAATTCAGAGAAGATTCAAATATTGTTCATAGATAAACTTGATCATAAACCCACAATTCATCGGTCTCAACAAACACACCGTAAAAGAAGATTACATCGAATAGATCTCCACAAGAGAGGGGGAGAACTTTGTATTGAGATCCGAAAAGAGAGAAGAAGCCATCTAGCTAATAACTATGGACCCGTAGGTCTGAGGTAAACTACTCACACTTCATCGGAAGGGCTATGGTGCTGATGTAGAAGCCCTCCGTGATCGATGCCCCCTTGTAATACCCCGAGAATCTTGCTACAGTAATCCCATGCCTAATGACGCCATGAAATCATAATCATTTGCTAATCCTCAATTTGATTCAAACCAAACTCAAATCCAGATTCAGATGCCAAGTCAAATAATATTTTTTATAAAATAGTAATTTAAAAATGTTCCTTAGGTTGAAAACTTTCGCTATATAATTTTCATGCATTAAACAAACATTATGGAATGTTTGAAATACCCATGAAAATTATAACACTGGTCCAATAGCTAATTATTTGACCTTTTTAATTTTTAAAAATAGTTGAACACTCCCAAATGCTTTGAAACTTTTTGTAGCAACCCAGAATATTGCGCTTTACTTTTGTGCCAAGTTTTGTATTAAATAAAACTCTTTTAGTAGCTCAAATAAAATACAAAGTATGAAAGTTAGATTAAAAATAGAAAAATAAAACCTATCCCACCGGGCCACTTGGACCATCTGGCTAAAACCAGCCCACACCCCCTACTTGTCAGTGACCCTACATTCTTGTCTGTCTGCCATGCTATACTATTGGGCCATGATCACTCGGGAGGTGATCACGGGTATATACTTATACATATATTATACTTGTGATGACTAAAGACGGGTCGGCTCGTAGAGTACACGTGAGTGATTCACGGATTGGGTCCGAAAGGACGTTTGTCCGGACGACCCTCTGAGTGAACCTTTGTGGCGGAGAGACAGGGCAGGTTGAGACCGCCTAGGAGAGAGGTGGGCCTGGCCCTGGTCGGCGTCCGCGGTTATTTCAAAATAACAGGCTTTAACGAGATCTGGGTATTTGATCTGAGTCTGGCCACTGGCCTATACGCACTAACCAACTACGTAGGAATAGTTATGGGCACTCGACATCGTGGTATCAGCCGAAGCCTTCGTGACGTCAGCGACTGAGCGGCGCGCGCCGGGTTGGGCTGGAACGCCTGCTCTTGTATAAGGGAGGCTAGGTCTGCTCGCCGGCTGCGTACGCAACATGCAGGTGTGCAATGGGCGATGGGCCCAGACCCCTGCGCCATAGGATTTAGACCAGCGTGCTGACCTCTCTGTTGTGCCTAGGTAGGGTTGCGATGTGTTGATCTTCCGAGGCCGGGCATGACCTAGGAAAGTGTGTCCGGCCAAAGGGGATTGAGCGTGTTGGGAAATGTGGTGCACCCCTGAAGGGAAGTTAATCTATTCGAATAGCCGTGATCTACGGTAACAGGACGACTTGGAGTTTTACCTTGACCTTATGACAACTAGAACCGGATACTTAATAAAACACACCCTTCCAAGTGCCAGATACAACCGGTGATCGCTCTCTCACAGGGTGACGAGGGGAGGATCACCGGGTAGGATTATGCTATGCGATGATACATTGGTGAACTTACCATCTACTCTCTTCTACATGCTGCAAGATGGAGATGGCCAGAAGCGTAGTCTTCGATAGGACTAGCTATCCCCCTCTTATTCCGGCATTCTGCAGTTCAGTCCACATATGCTACCCCCTTTTCCATTTGATACCAATGCATACATATGTAGTGTAGCTCCTTGCTTGCGAGTACTTTGGATGAGTACTCACGGTTGCTTTGCTCCCCCTTTTCCCCCTTTCTATACCCGATTGTTACGACCAAATGATGGAGTCCAGGAGCCAGATGCCACCATCGACGATGACTCCTACTACACTGGAGGTGCCTACTACTACGTGCAGGCCGCTGACAACGACCAGGAGTAGTTTAGGAGGATCCCAGGCAGGAGGCCTGTGCCTCTTTTGATCTGTATCCCAGTTTGTGCTAGCCTTCTTAAGGAAAACTTGTTTAACTTATGTATGTACTCAAATATTGTTGCTTCCACTGACTCGTCTATGATCGAGCTCTTGTATTTGAGCCCTCGAGGCCCCTGGCTTGTAATATGATGCCTGTATGACTTATTTTATTTGTAGAGTTGTGTTGTGATATCTTCTTGTGAGTCCCTGATCTTGATCGTACATGTTTGCGTGTATGATTAGTGTACGATTGAATCGGGGGCGTCACAAGTTGGTATCAGAGCCGACTGCCTGTAGGAATCCCCTTCCACACTCCTTGGCCGAAGTTGAGTCTAGACATTGCAAAACTTTTTACTAACATGGCTATGTGTCTTACGGTCCCACGTCGCCATTGGGTGGTATTAGGATCTTTCATTCCTCGACCTATACTCTGTGACTCTAATCTCTCTTCTATTCGGGTTAAACGATTTTACTAACTCTGACTCTAGGTTCTCGAAAATACTTTATCCTGGAGAGCCTCTTTAGTCCAGATGATCGCTTGCTGCACCAGAAGATTCAGAAGATACTCTCCAGTGTTCACTCGAGATCTTGTTCTTGTTGCTTTTGTAATTCCCTACCACCGAAATATCCCTATGGATAAATACTTACACATGTCATTCTTACTTTTATTCCCAGTTGATCTTGTTATTATGATATACCCCGAAATTCTCTCTATTGTTCGGAGAATACTTTGAGCCTACTGCCTTGCAGTTCTTTCCCACCTGGCTACCCCTATGGATAATTTATTGCACTTATTGAGTATCCTCTCATCCCAGTTGATTCATGTATTTCATAAAAGTCTTCAAAATATTATTTTGTTTTCTGAAAATCCTCAGTAGCCTATTGCTCCTGAATTCCTTGCCTTTCGGCACTATGGTTAGTTCCATATTTCTAGCAATCTCCGTTGACATCCTTTGTCACTGTCATTTCGAGTCCTTCATTCAATATTTTGCGAATGCTTTCCATCCTCAATCAGATCCTAGAATTCATCCTTCTGGCTCAAACGACATTTTAAACATGAGCTGGATCTCGACCAATCAAATTGCCATCGATTGTACCCCTAAGGCTATTCAACTTATCCATCTCTAATCAGAGCATTACTTCTGATCCCTTGTATTGGAATTCATAATTCCTTTGCATTTGAGCTTTGAGTTAGTTAGTTGTTTCTATAATCTGATCTCCTTTCATTCTTTCTTCCTCTGGTTGAGTACTGATGCTCACATCGGGTCCCTTGTGGACCATCAGACCCTTCGTCGGATTTTATCCAACAACGCCCTTCATATTCAATAAGCTTGTGAGCCTTTCTTTGGATACATAATGCCTTTGGTAAATTGTATCCTCTGCTTTCTCAAGCATGCTCTACTATCGAGCTTGTGTTATTTACTCCGAAGTTTGTGGTATGTGTTCATAAGATGCCCCGATGGGTTAAACCTATGCCTTCCTTACTCTGTGTGAACCCGAAATATTTCACGGGTCATACTTATCTGGTATTGCACCAGGTAAAACTTTCAACAACTAATGTCATTTTCAAAAAGCGAGAGGTGAATGGAAGGTTATACATTGAAGAAGTGGGAGTCGACCTTAAACTTTGTGTTTATCACTACAAAAAAATACACTTCCGTGATGATACGTGTTTGTCACAGTAGGTCGCGTTTTTTGTCATGCGTGTACATCCATGACAAATTTATGACAGAATCAAGATAGTCATACCTGTGCTGTCATAGAAGTGTTCCATGACATTACCAAAATTATCATCACAAAAGTGTCCACTTCCATGACGATAAATTGCGCGTCACAGAAGTGCTTTCGTCAAGGGTGACCGACACGTGGCATCCACCGTAACGGAATGCTGTTAAGCTATCGGGTCGGGTTTTGGATCCGATAACCCGTTAACAGCCCTGACCAATGGGGATTTTCCACGTGTAAAATCATCATTGGCTAGAGGAAACACATGTCGGCTCATCGTTGGGACAGATGTCATCCACTCACTGGACAGAAGGCGCCTATGACACGTCGACACGTGGCATGACCCAATAGTGGCCCATTCCTGTGAAAAGGCCGGCCCATTTGACTTGGTCAAAAGCTGGCGAGCTGGCCCATGGAAAGCCTGTTAATTGCCTGTTCGCATATAGCCCATTTACAACCCGCTAACCCAAGGCCCGTTACACCCTATCCGAATTAGGCCCAGTAGCGCCATCTAGGCCATCCAATATGATTCCAGCCCGTTTTCACTTCTGGCCCATGTATAGCCCATGACGTCTTTCGGCCCATATGAGGCCCTTTGTAACTCTTGGCCCATTAGCGGCCCATGCTGAAACTGGCCCGTAATGAACAGTGTATTACTTTACACCCATTAACGGCCCGTGGTGAAACTGGCCCGTAATGAACAGTGTATCACTTTATACCCATTAACGACCCGTTATTCCGTTGGGCCGTTTCCAGCCCAACTTAACTTTCGGCCTTCTGAGGGCCCATTTATTCTTGGGCTCATTTGCAGCATTCGGTTACTTACGGCCCGTTACTGTCATTTTCTGCTTGTGGGCCAAATTCAGCCCGTCGTTACAGTCAGCCGTTTGTGGACCGTTAGGGCCATTTTCATAGCATCACCAAATACGTCCTATTAACGGCCCGTTATGGTCAGCACATAAAACGTATGATTTCCATTAAAGGCCCATCTACGGCCCATTAAAGGCCCGTACAAGACCCACAAATGAGTCGGCGGCCCATGGATCCTACGAGACGTAGAAGGCCCATGGATCCTACGAGACGTAGAAGGCCCATGGATCCTACGAGACGTAGAAGGCCCATGGATCCTATGAGACGTAGAAGGCCCATGGATCCGACGGCCCGTGAAGGGCCATGGTCGGGCGAGTTGGCCCCCGTCTGAACGATATAGCATATTCAAAGAATTATCCTACTCAATACTATCACCTCTAAAAAGTATACACTATACAACAAAGAGATCAAGGCATAGAAATGTAGAATAATCCTACACTATACAATAAAGAAATTACAGCCGATTATACCCACTGGGCATTATGGTTCGGCACAGGTGATAATAAAGCATACAGAAACAACAAATTACATACACTGGGCAAATACAACTCATACATCATGGCGTGCATCAACTTAACTCCATTTGAACTATAATCTCTTCAGAAAATAGGATTGGCCAGATTCAGATAGCACAAATTTCAGTCTGCAAAATCTCCAATTCCTTCATGGTTACCTCAGTGTCTTGTTTCATTTTTTTGACTCCTGCATCTAATACCTGCATGTCCAGTCTCAACTTGTTGATTATATGTTGACAATCATGTACACGTTGTCTTGCCACCTCTAGTTGATACTCGAGAACATCAACACATTCCAATTCCAATCCATAATCATTCGGTAACGGCCATGCCGCACTGCTCGCAGATCTTTGTGTTGATGTCACTTCATCCTGAAATGTTTCTGTAAGTACACATGACTAGGGCAAAAATATAGTTACAACAGTGAACGAACAAGACACTATTTTGTACTACATGGCAAAATAGGACTAACAATAATGTTACACGTCACGTTAAAAAAATGTTACACGTCATGAAGCATAAGCAGGTGATATTTTAAAAATTGTAAAAAAGATAGTCTGTGCAGCATGCATACAGAAATCCCTCTTAGCTCACCTGATGTTGGGGCCCAATCGAAAACACAGACAAGTTACAAATTTAGACAGCATATTGCGTATAAGTAAGCAAGCAGTTGGTCATTCTGTGCCTCAATTAAAGTCTTAGGAAGCATAATGAACAGCAGAGGGTTTCATACAAACATACTACAACAGGCAAAACTATGCAATCATTAGCGTAGTGTAAACTAGATTGTGAGCCTCATGCAATAATAGTTGGTTAATAGACTTCAAAGCTTCAGGCACACTTCGACAGAGTAATTAAATGGTAAGGCCTTTAATTATGTCAGCTAATAGTAATACAAGTACCGAACATCAGGCATGATTATTTGGGCATCTCATTAACTGAGGACAAATAAAGCAATTGAAAAGAGAAAATTAACTATGCCTGAAACAAACAAGGAATTGAACTGTTGAGTTGCATAAAGTGACTTACCTTAGCAGGTTGAAGAGGTTCAGCGCAGCTCCTACTTCTCTTGCAAGGCTCCTGTTGGGGATCGTAGCAGAAAACAAAAAAAATTCCTACGTTTCACCAAGATCAATCTATGGAGTCAACTAGCAACGAGAGGAGAGTGCATCTACATACCCTTGTAGATCGCGAGCGGAAGCGTTCAAGAGAACGGGGATGATGGAGTCGTACTCGCCGTGATCCAAATCACCGATGACCAAGTGCCGAACGGACGTCACCTCCGCGTTCAACACACATACGGAGTGACGTCACCTCCTTCTTGATCCAGCAAGGGGGAAGGAGAGGTTGATGAAGATCCAGCAGCACGACGGCATGGTGGTGGATGCAGCAGTGATCGCAGCAGGGCTTCGCCGAGCTTCTGCGAGAGGGAGAGGTGTAGCAGGGGAGAGGGAGGCGCCAAGACTTGAGGTGCGGCTGCCCTCCCTCCCCCCTTTATATAGCCCCCCTGGGGGGCGCCGGTCCTGGAGATGGGATCTCCCAAGGGGGGCGGAGGCCAGGGGGGTGGAGTGCCCCCCAAGGCAAGTGGAGGCGCCCCCCATCCTAGGGTTTCCAACCCTAGGCGTAGGGGGGCCCCAAGGGGGGCGCACCAGCCCACTATGGGCTGGTTCCCCTCCCCACTTCGGTCCATGGGGCCCTCCGGGATGGGTGGCCCACCCTGTGGACCCCCGGGACCCATCCGGTGGTCCCGATACAATACCGATGACCCCGAATCTTTCCCGATGGCCGAAACTACACTTCCTATATATAATTCTTCACCTCCGGACCATTCCGGAACTCCTCGTGATGTCCAGGATCTCATCCGGGACTCCGAACAACTTTCGGATTACTGCATACTCATATCTCTACAACCCTAGCGTCACCGAACCTTAAGTGTGTAGACCCTACGGGTTCGGGAGACAAGCAGACATGACCGAGACGACTCTCCGGTCTATAACCAACAGCGGGATATGGATACCCATGTTGGCTCCCACATGCTCCTCGATGATCTCATCGGATGAACCACGATGTCGAGGACTTAATCAATCCCGTATTTAATTCCCTTTGTCAATCGGTACGTTACTTGCCCGAGACTCGATCGTCGGTATCCCAATACCTTGTTGAGTCTCGTTACCGGCAAGTCACTTTACTCGTACCGTAATGCATGATCTCGTGATCAACCACTTGATCACATTGAGCTCATTATGATGATGCATTACGAGTGGGCCCAGAGATACCTCTCCGTCATACGGAGTGACAAATCCCAGTCTCGATTCGTGCCAACCCAGCAGACACTTTCGGAGACACCTGTAATGTACCTTTATAGTCACCCAGTTACATTGTGACGTTTGGCACACCCAAGGCACTCCTACGGTATCCGGGAGTTGCACAATCTCATGGTCTAAGGAAATGATACTTGACATTCAGAAAAGCTACAGCAAACGAACTACACGATCTTTGTGCTATGCTTAGGTTTGGGTCTTGTCCATCACATCATTCTCCTAATGATGTGATCCCGTTATCAATGACATCCCCATGTCCATAGCCAGGAAACCATGACTATCTGTTGATCAACGAGCTAGTCAACTAGAGGCTCACTAGGGACACATTGTGGTCTATGTATTCACACATGTATTACGATTTCCGGATAATACAATTATAGCATGAATAATAGACAATTATCATGAACAAGGAAATATAATAATCATTTTATTATTGCCTCTAGGGCATATTTCCAACAGTCTCCCACTTGCACTAGAGTCAATCATCTAGTTACGTTGTGATGAATCGAACACCCATGGAATTCTGGTGTTGATCATGTTTTGCTCTAGTGAGAGGTTTAGTCAACGGATCTGCTACATTTAGGTCCTTATGTACTTTACAAATCTCTATGTCTCCATTTTGAACACTTTCACGAATGGAGTTGAAGCGACGCTTGATATGCCTGGTCTTACTGTGAAACCTGGGCTCCTTGGCAAGGGCAATAGCTCCAGTGTTGTCACAAAAGAGAGTCATCGGGCCCGACGCATTGGGTATGACTCCTAGGTTGGTAATGAACTCCTTCACCTAGACTGCTTCGTGTGCTGCCTCCGAGGCTGCCATGTACTCCGCTTCACATGTAGATCCCGCCACAATGCTTTGCTTGCAACTGCACCAGCTTACTGCCCCACCATTCAAAATATACATGTATCCGGTTTGTGACTTAGAGTCATCTAGATCTGTGTCGAAGCTAGCATCGACGTAACCCTTTACGACGAGCTCTTCGTCACCTCCATAAACGAGAAACATTTCCTTGATCCTTTTCAAGTACTTCAGGATATTCTTGACCGCTGTCCAGTGTTCCATGCCGGGATTACTTTGGTACCTTCCTACCAAACTCACGGCAAGGTTTACATCTGGTCTGGTACATAGCATAGCATACATGATAGACCCTATGGCCGAGGCATAGGGGACGACACTCATCTTTTATCTATCTTCTGCCGTGGTCGGGCATTGAGCCAAGCTCAATCTCGTACCTTGCAATACAGGCAAGAACCCCTTCTTTGACTGATCCATTTTGAACTTCTTCAATATCTTGTCAAGGTACGTACTCTGTGAAAGACCAATGAGGCGTCTCGATCTATCTCTATAGATCTTGATGCCTAATATATAAGCAGCTTCTCCAAGGTCCTTCATTGAAAAACACTTGTTCAAATAGGCCTTTATGCTTTCCAAGAATTCTATATCATTTCCCATCAACAGTATGTCATCCACATACAATATGAGAAATGCTACAGAGCTCCCACTCACTTTCTTGTAAATGCAGGCTTCTCCATAAGTCTGCATAAACCCAAACGCTTTGATCATCTCATCAAAGCGAATGTTCCAACTCCGAGATGCTTGCACCAGCCCATAAATCGAGCGTTGGAGCTTGCACACCTTGTCAACATTCTTAGGATCAACAAAACCTTCCGGCTGCATCATATACAATTCTTCCTTAAAGAAACCATTAAGGAATGCCGTTTTGACGTCCATTTGCCATATCTCATAATCATAGAATGCGACAATTGCTAACATGATTCGGACGGACTTCAGCTTCGCTACGGGTGAGAAAGTCTCATCGTAGTCAACCCCTTGAACTTGTCGATAACCCTTAGCGACAAGCCGAGCTTTATAGATGGTCACATTACCATCCGCGTCTGTCTTCCTCTTAAAGATCCATTTATTTTCTATGGCTCGCCGATCAACGGGCAAGCCAATCAAAGTCCATACTTCATTTTCATACATGGATCCTATCTCGGATTTCATGGATTCCAACCATTTGTCAGAATCCGAGCCCGCCATCGCTTCTTCATAGTTCGAAGGTTCACCGTTGTCTAACAACATGATTTCCAAGATAGGGTTGCCGTACCACTCTGGTGCGGAACGTGTCCTTGTGGACCTTCGAAGTTCAGTAGCAACTTGATCTGACGTTTCATGATCATCATCATTAACTTCCTCTCTAGTCGGTGCAGGCACCTCAGGAACATTTTCCTGTGTTGCGCCACTTTCCGGTTCAAGAGGTAATACTTCATCAAGTTCTACTTTCCTCCCACTTACTTCTTTCGAGAGAAACTCTTTCTCTAGAAAGGATCCGTTCTTGGCAACAAAGATCTTGCCTTCGGATCTGAGGTAGAAGGTATACCCAATAGTTTCTTTAGGGTATCCTATGAAGACGCATTTTTCCGACTTGGGTTCGAGCTTTTCAGGTTGAAGTTTCTTGACATAAGCATCACATCCCCAAACTTTTAGAAACGACAGCTTAGGTTTCTTCCCAAACCATAATTCATACGGTGTCGTCTCAACGGATTTCGACGGAGCCCTATTTAAAGTGAATGCGGCAGTCTCTAAAGCATAGCCCCAAAATGATAGCGGAAAATCGGTAAGAGACATCATAGATTGCACCATATCCAATAGAGTGCGATTACGACGTTCGGACACACCATTACGCTGAGGTGTTCCAAGCGGCGTGAGTTGTGAAACTATTCCACATTTTTTTAAGTGTGTGCCAAATTCGTGACTCAAGTATTCTCCCCCACGATCTGATCGCAAGAACTTGATTTTCCTGTCACGTTGACTCTCAACCTCACTCTGAAATTCCTTGAACTTTTCAAAGGTCTCAGACTTGTGTTTCATTAAGTAGACATACCCATATCTACTCAAGTCATCAGTGAGGGTGAGAACATAACGATAACCACCGCGAGCCTCAACACTCATTGGACCGCACACATCTGTATGTATGATTTCCAATAAGTTGGTTGCTCACTCCATTGTTCCTGAGAACGGAGTCTTGGTCATCTTACCCATGAGGCATGGTTCGCACGTGTCAAATGATTCGTAATCAAGAGACTCTAAAAGTCCATCTGCATGGAGCTTCTTCATGCGTTTGACACCTATGTGACCAAGGCGGCAGTGCCACAAGTATGTGGGACTATCATTATCAACCTTACATCTTTTGGTATTCACACTATGAATATGTGTAGCATTACGCCCGAGATTCATTAAGAATAAACCATTCACCATCGGAGCATGACCATAAAACATATCTCTCATATAAATGGAACAACCATTATTCTCGGATTTAAATGAGTAGCCATCTCGAATTAAACGAGATCCTGATACAATGTTCATGCTCAAAGCTGGCACTAAATAACAATTATTGAGGTTTAAAATTAATCCCGTAGGTAAATGTAGAGGTAGTGTGCCGACGGCGATCACATCGACCTTGGAACCATTCCCGACGCGTATCGTCACCTCGTCCTTCGCCAGTGTCCGCTTATTCCGTAGCTCCTGCTTTGAGTTACAAATGTGAGCAACCGCACCGGTATCAAATACCCAGGAGCTACTACGAGTACTGGTAAGGTACACATCAATTACATGTATATCACATATACCTTTCGTGATGCCGGCCTTCTTGTCCGCTAAGTATTTGGGGCAGTTCCGCTTCCAGTGACCACTTCCCTTGCAATAAAAGCACTTAGTCTCGGGCTTGGGTCCATTCTTTGGCTTCTTCCCGGTAGCTTTCTTACCGGGCGCGGTAACTCCCTTGCCATCCTTCTTGAAGTTCTTCTTACCCTTGCCTTTCTTGAACTTAGTGGTTTTATTCACCATCAACACTTGATGTTCCTTTTTGATTTCTACCTCCGCTGATTTCAGCATTGAATATACCTCTGGAATGGTCTTTTCCATCCCCTGCATATTGAAGTTCATCAGAAAGCTCTTGTAGCTTGGTGGAAGCGACTGGAGGATTCTGTCAATGACCGCGTCATCTAGGAGATTAACTCCCAGCTGAGTCAAGCGGTTATGTAACCCAGACATTGTGAGTATGTGCTCACTGACAGAACTATTTTCCTCCATTTTACAGCTGAAGAACTTGTCGGATACTTCATATCTCTAGACCCGGGCATGAGCTTGAAAAACCATTTTCAGCTCTTCGGACATCTCATATGCTCCGTGTTTCTGAAAACGCTTTTGGAGCCCCGGTTCTAAGCTATAAAGCATGCCGCACTGAATGAGGGAGTAATCATCAGCACGTTGCTGCCAAGCATTCATAACGTCTTGGTTCTCTGGGATGGGTGCGTCACCTAGCGGTGCTTCTAGGACATAATCTTTCTTGGCAACTATGAGGATGATCCTCAGGTTCCGGACCCAGTCCGTATAGTTGCTGCCATCATCTTTCAGCTTGGTTTTCTCTAGGAACGCGTTGAAGTTGAGGACAACGTGGGCCATTTGATCTACAAGACATATTGTAAAGATTTTAGACTAAGTTCATGATAATTAAGTTCATCTAATCAAATTACTCAATGAACTCCCACTTAGATAGACATCCCTCCAGTCATCTAAGTATAACATGATCCGAGTTGACCAGGCCATGTCCGATCATCACGTGAGACGGACTAGTCAACGTCGGTGAACATCTTCATGTTGATCGTATCTTCTATACGACTCGTGCTCGACCTTTCGGTCTTCTGTGTTCCGAGGCCATGTCTGTACATGCTAGGCTCGTCAAGTCAACCTAAGTGTATTGCGTGTGTAAACCTGTCTTACACCCGTTGTATGTGAACGTTGGAATCTATCACACCCGATCATCACGTGGTGCTTTGAAACAACGAACTGTTGCAACGGCGCACAGTTAGGGGGAACACTTTCTTGAAATTATTATGAGGGATCATATTATTTACTACCGTCATTCTAAGTAAACAAGATGCAAAAACATGATAAACATCACATGCAATCAAATAATAGTGACATGATATGGCCAATATCATATAGCTCCTTTGATCTCCATCTTGGGGCTCCATGATCATCTTGTCACCGGCATGACACCATGATCTCCATCATCGTGTCTCCATGAAGTTGCTCGCCAACTATTACTTCTACTACTATGCCTAACACGTTTAGCAATAAAGTAAAGTAATTTACATGGCGTTTCTCAATGACACGCGGGTCATACAAAAAATAATGACAACTCCTATGGCTCCTGCCGGTTGTCATACTCATCGACATGCAAGTCGTGATTCCTATTACAAGAACATGATCAATCTCATACATCACATATATCATTCATCATTCATCACAACCTTTGGCCATATCACATCACAAAACACTTGCTGCAAAAACAAGTTAGACGTCCTCTAATTGTTGTTGCAAGTTTTTATGTGGCTGCTATAGGTTTCTAGCAAGAACGTTTCTTACCTACGCCAAAACCACAACATGAATTGCCAATTTGTATTTACCCTTCATAAGGACCCTGTTCATCGAATCCGATCCGACTAAAGTGGGAGAGACAGACACCCGCCAGCCACCTTATGCAACTAGTGCATGTCAGTCGGTGGTACCGGTCTCACGTAAGCGTACGTGTAAGGTTGGTCCGGACCGCTTCATCCCACGATGCCGCCGAATCAAGATAAGACTACTAACGGCAAGCAAATTGACAATATCGACGCCCACAACTACTTTGTGTTCTACTCGTGCATAATAACTACGCATAGACCTAGCTCTGATACCACTGTTGGGGATCGTAGCAGAAAACAAAAAAATTTCCTACGTTTCACCAAGATCAATCTATGGAGTCAACTAGCAACGAGAGGAGAGTGCATCTACATACCCTTGTAGATTGCGAGCGGAAGCGTTCAAGAGAACGGGGATGATGGAGTCGTACTCGCCGTGATCCAAATCATCGATGACCAAGTGCCGAACGGACGGCACCTCTGCGTTCAACATATGTACGAAGCGGATGACGTCTCCTCCTTCTTGATCCAGCAAGGGGGAAGGAGAGGTTGATGAAGATTCAGCAGCACGACGACGTGGTGGTGGATGCAGCAGTGATCGCAGCAGGGCTTCGCCGAGCTTCTGCGAGAGGGAGAGGTGTAGCAGGGGAGAGGGAGGCGCCAAGACTTGAGGTGCGGCTGCCCTCCCCACCTTTATATAGGCCCCCCTAGGGGGGGCGCCGTCCCTGGAGATGGGATCTCCCAAGGGGGGTGGAGGCCAAGGGGGGTGGAGTGCCCCCCAAGGCAAGTGGAGGCGCCCCCCACCCTAGGGTTTCCAACCCTAGGCGCAGGGGGGGCCCAAGGGGGAGGGGCGCACCAGCGCACTATGGGCTGGTTACCCTCCCCACTTCGGCCCATGGGGCCCTCCGGGATGGGTGGCCCCACCCGGTGGACCCCCGGGACCCATCCGGTGGTCCCGGTACAATACCGGTGACCCCGAATCTTTCCCGATGGCCGAAACTACACTTCCTATATATAATTCTTCACCTCCGGACCATTCCGGAACTCCTCGTGACGTCCAGGATCTCATCCAGGACTCCGAACAACTTTCGGATTACCGCATACTCATATCTCTACAACCCTAGCGTCACCGAAACTTAAGTGTGTAGACCCTACGGGTTCGGGAGACAAGCAGACATGACCGAGACGACTCTCCGGTCAATAACCAACAGCGGGATTTGGATACCGATGTTGGCTCCCACATGCTCCTCGATGATCTCATCGGATGAACCACGATGTCGAGGACTTAATCAATCCCGTATTCAATTCCCTTTGTCAATCGGTACGTTACTTGCCCGAGACTCGATCGTTGGTATCCCAATACCTTGTTCAGTCTCGTTACCGGCAAGTCACTTTACTCGTACCATAATGCATGATCCCATGATCAACCACTTGATCACATTGAGCTCATTATGATGATGCATTACGAGTGGGCCCAGAGATACCTCTCTGTCATACGGAGTGACAAATCCCAGTCTTGATTCGTGCCAACCCAACAGACACTTTCGGAGACACCTGTAATGTACCTTTATAGTCACCCAGTTACGTTGTGACGTTTTGCACACCCAAGGCACTCCTACGGTATCCGGGAGTTGCACAATCTCATGGTCTAAGGAAATGATACTTGACATTCAGAAAAGCTACAGCAAACGAACTACACGATCTTTGTGCTATGCTTAGGTTTGGGTCTTGTCCATCACATCATTCTCCTAATGATGTGATCCCGTTATCAATGACATCCCCATGTCCATAGCCAGGAAACCATGACTATCTGTTGATCAACGAGCTAGTCAACTAGAGGCTCACTAGGGACACATTGTGGTCTATGTATTCACACATGTATTACGATTTCCGGATAATACAATTATAGCATGAATAATAGACAATTATCATGAACAAGGAAATATAATAATCATTTTATTATTGCCTCTAGGGCATATTTCCAACAGATCCTTCCTAACATCTTGTACTTGGAAATCCTCAATCTTATCTTCATTGCACCCCCTCTGCAAGGTGACACAAACTAGTTACTCGTCTCCTTGGAAGATAAATATGCATACTTTCCAGTCTGTGAACACAAAAGGATGAGATTATAACAAAACAACACCACATAATGAAACATGCCGCATCTCTTGCACTTGCACATAATGAAATGAGCATTTACTATGTCCGCACTATGTAAAAACTAGGCATACCTTCGAACTGGATCTCCGGGTACTCTTGGAGAGCCTACTGTTGTGTACAGCCAAACCTTTATGTCACCTATGAGTTAGACAAGGCCCCACTACAGCAGCCCTTAGTGTTTAAATCGTTGACAAGCTCTGTTAGAGTGTTAGGTCAAGAACATCAAGTAATCAAAGCAAACAGTCCTAGTATGGCTGGCTGATGCAAACAAGCAATTGAACAGATGTGTGAGCAAATCTTACATATCAAGAAAAGAAGCAAAGAAGGAGGCTTAAAGACCATCACTTGACTGACCAGATTTAAGGGGCATTCAAACATCATGAGCAACGTATGAACTAACATAAACATTGCATATTCCAGATTCTACAATGGAATGCACATGTATTAGGTTATTCCATGTATGATGATGCCTAAATGTACACATAGCAGGCAGGAGTGATTCATCATTGCACGCACAATTGAATTGCAGGTTAATGGCCAGTTTGATTCCGCCTTTTCAGGGCATATTGTCAAAATAAGCCATAAAAGATGTAAAGAAGTCATTTTTTAGTTATGGGCATGGGCTTAACTAATTTCGCTTTGGAGGGGGGTGTTTCGGGTAGAACCTCACTAAAAATTCAAGGGAAGGGGAATAGTGAAATGACTCTGTTGTCTGCCTATATTACACTCAAAATGCAACTTCTGACCCCCGTGTCACACCTGACCCTCAAGTAAAAACAAACACGCAAGCATTCATTGCCCTGCCCGCTTGCATCTCCTCTCCCCTTTCCCTCTACCTCGATCCCCTACCTGCAACACTAGGGTTCCTCCAGCTAGCCGTCGCCACTGGTCCCATCTGGCCTGGTCCTTGACGATGCTATGCCCAGCTAGGCTACATGGCCGGCGGGTAGGGGCAAATCTCCCTGGCTGCTCCTCCCTCTGGTGCCGCCCCTCATTCTCATGGTCTCCTGCAGCTGCTCCACTGTGGTTCATCCAACACACTACTCCGGCGGGCGCTACACAACTACGGCTGATGCCACACTGCGGCAGAAGGCACCTTATTCCCCCTCCCCTCTCCCAGGCCATGGGCTTGAGGTGCCGTTGAAGGATGAGCTTATCCAACAAGGTGAGGATCTCCTCTGATTTTTTGCCAAATTTTCATCCTGATCCACTATATGATGAATTGCTATGAGCTGCTTCTGCTGCTGCTATATGATGCATTGCTATGAGCTACTCCTGCTGTTGCTATATGATGAATTGCTATGAGATGCTGCTGTTGTATGATGAGTTTCTATGAGCTGCTGCTGCTATATGATGAATTGCTATGAGCTGCTGCTGCTATATGATGAGTTGCTACAAGCTGCTCCTGCTGCTGCTATATGATGAATTGCTATGAGCTGCTGCTGCTATATGATGAGTTGCTACAAGCTGCTCCTACTGCTGCTATATGATGAATTGCTATGAGCTGCTCCTGCTGCTGCTATATGATGAATTGCTATGAGCTGCTCCTGCTGCTGCTATATGATGAATTGCTATGAGCTGCTCCTGCTGTTGCTATATGATGAATTGCTATGAGCTATTGCTCGTATATGATGAATTGCAGACTGCTGCTGTTGTATGATGAGTTGCTATGAGTTGCTGCTGCTATATGATGCTTTCAGGTGGTGCTGCTATACGATAATAACCAACCACTTGGACCATCGAATTTCAATAAATAATTGTTCTTCATTTAAATGTGGGTAATGCGTTCTTCGTTTAAATTAGGCAATGGGATCTCTATGGAAAACATTGACTAAAGTAGATTGTGCCAAGTAGATGGTATCTTTGTATTTGCATTTTGAGCAAATAGTGATGGTCTGTTTTCCTATCATATTAATTACTGCACTGGGTTCAATTTGTGATGTTTGCAAGTCAAATTAATTTCCATATGGGCAGCAAAATAAAAGAAATATAATGAAATCTAGACTTTCCACTGATCATAACAAAGATAAGCTGAAAACACAATGAAAAGAACTGGTTGGCTTATTACATGGAGCTTATATTCACAGGTGCTTATTTTCTTAGGATAACTCGTAATAACTGTCCTTAAGAAACTTGGCTAATAGAACTGGCATACAAATAACATGTCACGATGATTGCAATGGAGGAGTGACATACCATATCACACTGTATAGGCTCACCGCTGCCTCTCCTTTTTTTGCAATGTTCCATGAAATTGCCACATACATCTTGTACTTTTTCATTGTGTAACCCTATCTGCAAGTTGACACGGCTAATTTCAGACATCTCTACATGATACTACATTGCATATCCCTTGCGCATATTTAAACCACCAATTAACGATTGTGTGCGTACCATAAACTAGCAATGACTCTATATGCTGGACTAGCAGGCACTCTAAGGGAGCCTAATGTAGTGCATTGGAATTCCTACATGCCACCTACGATTTTGTGTAATGTACTGCCCCTGTTCCTAAATATATGTCTTTGTAGAGATTCCAGTATGGACCACATATATATGTATATAGATGCATTTTCGAGTGTAGATTCACTCATTTTGCTCCATATGTAGCCTATAGTGGAATCTCTAGAAAGACTTATACATATCTAATTTAGCAGCCAGTAGTAGAAATCATTGTCTGCACAAAGGGATTACTGGTCAAAAATCCTAGCAAAGCACGCTGGCAGGCACAGAACAATACAAGAGAGAGAGAGAGAGACGCGCTTACAAGATCATAGCAATGCCTCAGTCCAGGATCTTGGTTGGCCAAGCTGTTAGATCTAGAAGAAACACCGTCCTTGTAGTTTTTGCCAGCTGCATAACAGGTAACAGCGACCGGTTAGTATATTTGAAGTACATCGGGCAGGTGATGCTGGATGGGTTTAAAGGTGACAAGTACCTAGGCCGTGGCGGGTGCTTGGCATCTCTCTAGATGGTGGGAATCAGGTTAGAAACGTCGAGGGTGATGATGCTGCGCTGGCTGTCAGGGTCCGGTAAGGAGATCTAGAACCATCGAGTAGGGTGTTTGTGGAGCGGCTCCGGTAGGGTGGACTACAGTGTGGGCGAAGCAGATCTATGGCCGTGGACGAGGGCATAGGTGAAGCTGCTCCGGTGGTTGGGTTAAGGATGGTGTCGATGACGCGGACCTGCGGTCGTGGACGGGGCGTCAGAAGCTGCTCCGGTGGTTGGGTTAAGGATGGTGTCGACGATGCGGATCTGCGGCCGTGGACGGGGCGTCAGAAGTTGCTCCGGTGGTTGGGTTAAGGGTGGTGTCGACGATGCAGATCTGCGGCCATGGACGGGGCGTCAGAAGCTGCTCCGGTAGGTTGGATGAGGGTGCGAGGAAGCAGATCTGAGGCCGTGGACTTGTGAGTTGGCAAAGCGGCCCCGGTAGGGTTGAGAATGGTATAGGCGAAGCTACTCCGGTAGGGTTGACGATGGTGTCGGCGAAGCGGCTCCGGTAGGGTTGAGGAAGGTGTCGGCGAAGCGGCTCTGGTAGGGTTGAGGAAGGTGTCGACGAAGAGGATCAGAGGCCGTTGACGGGGGCGTCGGTGGGGCGGCTCCGGGGTGTGTGGACGAAGCGTCTCCGGTGGGGAGTACGAATGAGCCGCTGCAGATGCGGGACGGTTGACGAGAGTACCGGTGAAGAAGATCCGGCACCGTGGACAAGGCCGGCACTGAATGGGCTGTGGTACAGTGGTGGATGAGTAGTCCACTTATTTCTAGGGGAGGTGGGAAGTGTAGATGCGGCCGCAGAAGCAGATCCGGCGAGGTGGACGCCGCTGGCAGTGAATGGGCTATGGTACGCCGGTGGATGAGCAGTCTAGGGTTTCGAGAGGGGAGGGGAGAAAGGGTGATGAAGTGCGGACGACGTGATGTAAGATGCTCTGGTGCTGTGGAGTTAGTCGTTTTTGCGGGAGGGGGAGAGGAAATGGGGGTGCCGTGTAGTGGGGGAACCGGAAGTTACCAAAGCAGCCCCGACCTATCATGTAGATGAGGGCGGTATTGTAACTGTTGGTCTCCGTGCACCAAGGACAAAAGGGGGATTTCGCATGCTAAAGACTAAGGTGGCGGAAATTTTAGAAGGAGGCGGGAGATTTTGCCGCCTGCGGGATCGTTCGTATCCAGTTTCAACTAATTTTGGACCGTGCTAGCGGGAAGGTCATGCTAGACTGTGTACACGGGGCACGCGTCATCAGTTAATAACTGGTGTGAAGTCCACCCCAGAAAAAGACAATAACTCGGGATGATGTGCCGATAACTTGGACGTTCACACGGGTGCGGCCAATCGTACGGGTGTAGTGGCGCGTTCACAAAAAAGGGATCAAACGCTCAGCCTATGTATTTCTCGTGTAAATAGATAATTTAGTGTCATTGGTTATTTACTTTAAACATAATGCATTGACGTGTTAGTGTAGAGGCGCACAAAAAAATGGATATTGTAGTCAGCTACTTAAAAGTGTTACCTCATATGATTACATAGCCTCCATTTCATAAATTGCGTTCCCGTTGAATTCATATATGAATATTACATATATTACTTCAAAATAGAAACTTAAATCATCTAAGACTAATGAATTTGAATGAAAGAGTAACCATGGTGCATGTACATGATAGCTACATTGGTTGTTTGAAGAAACATAATTGTAACTTTGGCATGCACAACTGAAAAGGTTTATTTAAATAGAAAAAATGTGATATGTGAGTGTCCAATCTTTATAGTGTTGAATCGATATTGTACCTTTGGCCACGATACGAAGTAGATATTGACTTATGTTCAAGCGATGTACGTCCATGATCGCTAGATAGTGATACGTGAATGAATTGTGCAATCTCTCTCACACGCATACATATCTCATTTCCCTGTGGGCATCAGAATCACACACACGCACTTCATGTATTTCTCTCCCTCCGTCAGGGTTAAATTCGTCTTTCTACCCCGTCCTACAAGTCTCTCACACAGAAACACACACGCTCTCTATGTCTAACACGCCCACCCCTTTAATTCCGCCCACCCACAGCCACTAATGTCTCAAAGTATAATAATGTCTCTCACACATATGCTATCTACCTATCCCTTAATATAGCTAGATATGTGTCACACAAACTCCTTCTCCCTACTAGCAAGATGCCCATGCGTTGCACGGAACATCAAGATGCATTTGTATGAGAAGTTTATCTTGTGGGAGAAAAGGATGAACGAGGGAATGCCTTATTTGCAAATGCGGAGAGGGGTGTGGGTAACTTTTTGCAAAATTGCCATAGTTTCCTTCCTGTCCGTCGGGTATAAATCGGATGGCCTATATTGCAGGATGGCAGGAACACCATCATCACCAACTCTGTTTTTTTATAGGAGTAGAGATGTGTGAGTGTCACTGCCCCCCCACACACCCACACTTCCCAACACCGAAGGAGTAGGGTGACACCTCGATCTTGATACTAATATATCGACTGGCTTCTCTCTCAAACACACACACACACACACTACCCGGCACCGAAGGAGTAGGGTGGCACATTGATCTTGATAATAATCTATCTACTCCTCTTTCAAACACACACACACACTCACTAGTTGTGCCTCTGTGCCTACCGCGCACACTCTCGATACGTCTTTCTCTCCCTCCTCCCAACAATGACAACAGAAGGGTGACAACTCGATCTGATCGTAATCTGTCAATTGGTTTCTCTCTCAAACATTGTGTCTCAGTGCCTCGCTCGGTAGCCCCCTCGATATGTAGACTTCTCGCGCGCGCACAACTGTAGTGACGATGACGCTGAACCTAGTGTGCCTTATTTTTACTGGCCTCATGTGATAGTTTTCACCCTGTTTTCTGTTAATTAACAAGGCAACCTTTTCTTTGTTACTACTAGTGATTCTGAAATCATTCGGGGCAAACATAAAATATATCACTTCAACCCAATTATCGCAGCAACTATTTTAAAAGAAATTAGCTAGCTGACCGTGCGTTGCACGGGACATCAAGATGCATTTGTATGAGTAGTTTATCTTTTGAGAGAAAAGGTTGAACGAGGGAAGGCCTTATTTGCAAACGTGGAGAGACGTGTGGGTATATTTTTGCAAAATTGCCATAGTTTCTTTCCTATCCGTTAGATATAAATCCGACGGCCTATATTGCAGGATGGCACGCACACCATCATCACCAACTCTGTTTTCTAGTATTTGTCTTTTTAGAGATTTCAACAAGTGACTATGACCGGACCTTACCAACATACTCAAAAAAGTAGCCCATAATTTTGATGTTACCCTCTTGGTGGTGTAGTGCCATCTGGATACCTCATAAATAAATCAAGGACAAATCTGACCCCTTCCTGAAAAGACATACGGAGCAAAATGAGTGAATCTACACTCTAAAATATGTCTACATACACATCCGTATGTGGTTTTCCATTTGAAATATGAAAAAGACAAATATTTAGGAACGAATGGAGTATATATAAGAGTAGACATGGAGATATATCTCCAGCATGGTCTACAACAAAAATGTGTTGGGCTGGTTAGCGCCGGATGCTCGCAATGCGATGACATGAGTTCAAATTCTGCCTTTTAACTTTATATTTTTATATTATATATTACTCTACTTATTTAATATATACTTCTTTCGCTACTGTACTGACAGTGGAACCCACAGAGTACTTAGAATACAAGATTAAGGATGGACTTGTTTCTTTTTAACTTTCTGTACGAAGCTGTAGCCACCCTGCAAGTCACGTGTACACTGTACATGCAATTAACTTTTTATAGAGGGACAATCATACAGGAAATTAACTCAAATGGATTGGATGTCACTCTATTATTTCCAGCATAAAGAGCATCTCCAACGGCAACCGGCAAATTTCCTCCCGCTTCCTTAAGCGGAGGACGACATCAAACGCCAGCGGCATACATTTTTACAACTCTAACCAACCAGATGAAATTCGTGTAAACACGGACTGATTTCATATAAGCATGAAGGATTTCGTATAAAAAAGCCGAATCTTCATATAAACATGATGGATTTCATTACATTTACATGAACTAAGAGGTGCCAATCCGGCTCTCTTGTATAATTAATACTCCCTCCGTCCGGAAATACTTGTCCTAGAAATGGATGTATCTAGACTTATTTTACTTCTAAATGGCCGCCTGCGGATCCCTTTGTCTTCCTCATGTCCGTCAGACACTTGCGGGGTTGACGAAGGTCCCCCGAAGAGACGAAGCAGCAAAGAAACCACCTGAATCCGCGGTGGTCGCCTCGGCGGTGGCCTTCATGGGCCCCAAGTGGCGGCGGCCTCCCGTGTTCTACTTCTCCTCGATGATGGCGGCAGACACGGAGAAGCTGGCCACCGACTCGTCGCTCTCCATGCACCCAGCTTCTGTCTCTGCCTGCATGGCGCTGCCGCAGGCACGGGAGGCGCGCCCACAGACACGAGAGGCGTGGCCACCGCAGACACTGGTGGTGCGGTATGACGCGGCAGCGACGGCGCCCGTACCGGCGTGCTCGCCACCGTGTCGGCATGGAGCAACTCGCCACTCCTCATCGAGCTGAACTGGAGCGGCGAGTTGCTGAACCACGCGCCTGCTTGGGGCGGCAACTGGCTCCGTCGGGCCAAGCGAGGTTGGTGAAGCACCGAGCGGCCTCGCCCGTATCTGGAGGGCTCTGCGGGCCACCCAGCCGGGTAATATGCCGGAGAACGGCTCATCGGAAGCCATCGGAAGAGTGGAGAAAATGGTGAAGGAGGAGATGAGGGAGCGGCAGAGGGGTGCGATTCTTGCCCGCTGTCTGTCTGGCCTCGTGTAAATAGAGGGCGGACGGTAGGAGCTTGGCCGGCGTCTGGCCTCGTTTAAACTAAGGGCGGACGGGAGGAGCTCGGTCGGTGTTGCGTTTAATTTCGGCCCGCTCATGAACGGACATGTGGCCGGAGTAGGATTCTCGGTTTGCATGCGGGTTTAACGGAGGGGTTTAATGGAGGCGCCGGGCGTGCAGCGGGCGGCGCAGTACTATTCGATTTGATAGCAGTAATGAGCCATCAAATCACAAAGGCCCTCGCCTCTCATGAAACCGACCCAGCTAGACTGCCCCGCCCTCTAATCTTTTAAAAATGTATATACTCCACTTTTGTACAGTAGTAGTATCGATGGATTGCGCCATGGAGCAAAACTTGAAATTAAAAAAAGGTGGTACATATAGAGAGGGAGTATTCGATTTGATAGCAGGCGGCGCAGTTCCCGATACGACTTTAATGCAGACGAGGGAGGGAGTAGCGGTTCCCGATATGTTGAACGATCAATGCATCCTCCTTCAATTAATGCATGAGGGAAGTAATGGGAGGAGGTCTGGGAAAAGAGGCTGCACGATGTGAATGCAACGCAGTTTGCCCTCATTGCCCTCATATAAAGGCGCCCCTCCATTCCAATGCATCTACCACATCGTACGCACCTAAGCATTTGCCTAAGCACCTACACTAAGCGCAAAAGAGCTCACTCCAGACCCATGGCGGCGATGCGCGTGAGCGGCCAGCGGCTGCGCCAGATGGTCCACGACGCCGGCCTGCGGCATGGCGCCGAGGATCGTCTCCAGACGGTGTTGGAGACCGGCTGGTGGATGGCCGCCGTCAACGCCAACTATGACTCTCAGTTAGACCAGATGATCGTTGCCACCAGTAACAAGTTCACCGTCCTCAAGAAGCTCGCGGACGACATCACCGTACTCCTCCAGCCCGCGCGCCCGGGCTCCTCATTGCCTGCCACCCTAATCGGCCTCCATGGCCGGAACCTCTTTCAAGCACTGGTAGCCCTGCGACTGCCCACCGACGCCATGAAGAATGTCCACCTGGAGGTCGCGCTCGCCGTGAGGCGCCTCGCCCTGCAAGAATTCGTTGACCTACACATCCACGTGTATGAGGAAATCGTGTACATAGGTATCTACAAGGCCAGTGAGGACGCTACGACATTAGTCTTCCTCAACCGGCTGGAAGCCTTGGATGCCTTTTGCTGAGAAGCACCTCGACCTCGCTACAAAAGCCGCCGCCCCTTAGCCACCGGTCGGTGGCCCGGCGCACTAAGTTGAGGAGGAGGAGCTCGTACGTTCGTGGATCCATCTTTCTTCTTGCCTTCTATAACCACCACTGCGATCGCATGATCGTGGCCTTAATTCTTATTGTGCTGTTGCATTCTCATTCCAGTCAATACCGACATGTGCGATCCCTTTGCTTAATTATATGCATCACTGTACCTAGTACTCCATCCGTCAATTTATAAGTTGTGCTTACCTTTTCCATCAACTTCGTGCAACGCGCGGGCATCTTGCTAGAAACACTAGAATATGTCTATATAATCCGTATGTGATAGTCCATTTGAAATCTCAAAAAAGACAAATATTTAGGTACGGAGGGAGTAATATATT
The DNA here is from genome assembly GCF_018294505.1 of Triticum aestivum. Lineage (NCBI taxonomy): Eukaryota > Viridiplantae > Streptophyta > Magnoliopsida > Poales > Poaceae > Triticum > Triticum aestivum. The sequence continues at coordinate 529,954,797 of NC_057806.1, read as the reverse complement.
AGGAGTATATCAAAACAATAGTGATTTCTTTCAAGTTTGTGAACAAATACTACTATTCTACTACTTTGGATCCGTCGCAACGCACGGGCACATTGCTGGTAAAAGGAAAAGGCCTGCCGCGTTCGCGTCGCACCCCCACACGCCCGGGAATCGGGAGTACAACACGGCCCGTCCGGCACGACACATAGCTTAGGGAAGGCGTGTTGCCTAGCATTTTCACTTTCATGTGGGACCGCCGTTGAGCAAACCGACACCCCGCCCGCCGCCGGGTTGGAAAACAGAAACGAGGGGAAGATCTAGCTGTAGCACGGAAGCCAAGAAATTTGGTGTCAGACGGGGCTCGTTGATAGAGTAGGAGCATTCCGTACTAGTACTACTCCTACTAGTACCAAGTTTGTACTCCTAATACTATATTACTAGTACTACCACTATACAACTAGTAGGTACGTGCACGGCACAACATCGTAGGAACAAAAAACGGGAAGATCTTGTTTTGGGTGATTTATCTTTTTTTCAATCAACGTAGTATGAATAATATGATGTGGGGGGCACCCATGAAGCTTATGTGGCTTGGTTGCATGGCTACGGAAGGTTAGAGAAAAATAAATAGATAATGTGTTTAGAGTGCACTCCACTAAATAGATATACTTTGGATCCATTGCAACGGACCGGCACATCTATATCTATACCCCCTATATAGTGTGTGAAAAACTTTGAAAGTTGGTCGTTGGATGAAGCCAATCCGACGGTACAAAGATGGCAAATCCGAGCACTACTGGCCGTTGGATATCATCCACCAGATTCTGCCACATGTATAATCTAGAAGACTCCATGGTTGAACTTAATTCATGACTAACTTTGCCACAACTAAGCTTAGGCAAAGTTATTAGTTCTTCAAAATGAGAGCCACAAGTTGGCAAGCCTAAGGGAATCTTGCCACATTTTTTGTGTGTATGTCATGTGGGGCCTTAGTGTGGCTTGCCTAAGGTGTGGCTTGAACCAAACACTCACCTAAGTTAATCAAACTTGCCTAACCTTACATTCCACCAGATTTTGCCACATGTTAGAATCCAGAAAGCTCCACATGTAGAAGCATAATGCACAAACCACCAGAATCTCATGCGTGCAATGCACGTGTACCTTACTAGTACTAGTTGGTAGTAGTAAGAAACAAATTCCAGTTTTGGCACGAGCTCGTACTGCGGGAGCACCACAAAGCCTGCCGCAGGAGTTACATTTCCCTCTCGGGGCCCACGGGACCGAACTTCAGTGGCTTAGTGCCCGGCCTATGAGTCAATGACATGCGGACCTTAAATGCGGCTGGCCCACATGTCATTCTCATGGTGGTGGCGTGGTTCGCGACTCACTCATTCGAGATGAACCGGCCGGTGGTGGCGTGGCCGTGGCGAGGGTGCCACAGCTGGGCGTCGGGGCGTTACGAGGCGTAGATGGCCACACCGGCGGGTACTACCTGTAGTACATAAGTACTCCAGCTGAGGATTGATGCCCGGGACGAAATGTGTCACAACCGCTGGATGAAAATTCGATGGTGCGGGAGTACGGATCGGAGCACAGCAGCGGAGCAGGCAAACCGCGTCCAATCGGGTGTGTCTGTGGTAGAAAGTTGATGGTCGCCGCAGTTCAGCTGGCCCGCATGTCATGCACACAAAGGCAGAGGAGCGGTGGGGCCGAGAGGGATGAGGGGCACGTCGGGGGGATGAGGATCCCCTGACGCGAACAATCCTACCATTCTGTCACTGACATGTGGGACCCATAAGCGTGGGTCCCACCTGTCAGCGAAGGAAAGGCAGGGCAAGGCAGTGATAGCCACGTCAGAGGATCCATGTCCACGTCGGGGACGTCGTGCCGTGGGTTGGAGCGGCATCGTGGGAATCGCGTGTGGGTGTGGCAGTGGTAGAAACAAGAAACGTGATGGTCGCCATGGTTCAACTTCCATGGACAAGCTGTCATGTCTGCTGACACATGTATATCAAAACTAGAGTGTTTATATTTCAAGCACGTGAACAAGTATTATTCTACTACTTTGGATCCATTGCAACGCACGGGCCAGCACATTGGTAGTAGTAGTGTCCATCTCTATCTCTAGAGGCCTTCCCTCGTTCATCCTTTTCTCTCACAAGATAAACTACTCATACAAATGCATCTTGATGTTCCATGGAACGCACGAGGATGTTTCCTTGGGGGTCTCTCCAGCGCGGCGTGGCCGTAGTTGCAAGTTGACGCCCCTTGAGATGCCGACGTTGAGGGGCACTCGGATTTCCTCCGATGAGCAGGTAAGATGAGTTTGATCACGTAGTAAATGCATTCTAAAGACCACTTCCGTGTCCATTTCCTAATTCTCCCCCTGCCCACTGTTTCACAGGTTAGGCTCGGTGCGAGTGGAGATTGGCTTGCATATGTATGGGAGGGTACCAACATCAATTTGCACAACATTTACAACAGTGACACCGTTCTCGTAGAACCTTTGTCCAACATTGGGATCAGCCATGCAACGGGCCACCGCATGAATTGTTACGATGGAACCACAATGAGATTGAATAAGATAACATGAACCTTGCACATGGCGGTCAAAGGCAGACCATGCTGTCTGCGGCCGATTTGTTGCCGTACGAGTAGGAAGATGCTATGCTCCTTTCTAACCGCATCTTCGCGGTGACAAACCAGGGGACTTATTTTGTATGGGACACATCCTACGATATACTCCCTCTCTCCCAGTTTATTTTTTTTTTGAATCTTTTCGTTTTATATGTTTCAAATTCAAACTTAGAGCTCCCCATCACATGTTGAGATTACAATGTCCATTAAATCATTGCGTGCATGTATAGTAAAGAAACAAATCTCGAGTTTGGCACGAGTTCGTGTTGCGGGAGCACCACAAGCCCTGGCGCAGGAGTTACATTTCCCTCTCAGGGCCGTCGGGACTGAGCTTCAGCGCCTTACTACACCTACCTTTGAGTCAATAACATGTGGACCCGATAGGTGACTGGTCCACATGTAATGCTCCCGTAGGCAGAGGGGCAGTGGGGCCAAGAGGGGTGAGCCGCAGGTCGAGGGACGTGTGGTTTCATGGGTTCGAGCGGCATCGTGGGAATCGCGGGTGGCTGTGGTAGAAACTTGATGCTCGCCGCATTTTAGGTGGCCCACATGTCATGCACACAAAGGCAGAGGGGCGGTGCGGCCGAGAGGGGTGAGGCGCACGTCGGGGGGCGTGGTGCCGTGGGTTGGAGAGGCGTCGTGGGAATCGCAAGATGAAATGTGATGGTCGTTGTAGTTGAACTTCCATGGACAAGCTGTCATGTCTACGGACACATGCACTGTATACCGATCACTGGAAGGAGTAGCAGAGAAAGCTATATATGCGGATAAATAGTTCCTTATAGTCAAGCGGACCCACGCTACTACTCTGCTCCAAAGACATGCACACCATCGAAATAGTCCATCTATATCAATATACACCGAGAGGGAATGATTTTTTTACAAGAGAGGAAATAGTTCATCCATCCATAATGCCCTCCTACTGGTGCAGCCTTTTCTTCTTCTTCTTCTTCTTCTTCTTCTTCTTCTTCCCGTTCTCATTCTCTGTGGGAGACGGCTTCGCAACAAGCTCTTTGGACCTTGCAGCTATCTTGAAACTCACACGGGCATCGAGGGCAACATATTTTATCCGTTCGTACTTCAAGGGATAATTCTCCCATCCAGACGACCTTAATGCCACCATCTCGTCACCCTTCTGAAGATTTGTATTGAGCACAAAATTTGCTACATCGAATAGGGATGGTGTCTGTTTATCACAATATTCTATAGGAATTTTGATTCTGGTTTGTAGGTCAGCGATGCTTTTCAAATCAAGGTTGTACGGCTCCAGCTTCTATTTGTCCCCTTCGATGGCTGCCCCACAGAAGTATACGTCCTCCCGAGACAAGAAATCGTGAAGCTCACGTGGTATGGAGGGCGAGTGTATGATGTGGTACACCAAAAATCATCTTCTTGGCACAGCTGAAGGACGGCGGCGCGCTGGATCTTCCCAGGGGCACGCTCCATGTACTCTGCGTCGAGACCGATGACCCTCGTCTCTACCTTTTCGAGGGAGTTGGATACATTGTTGATCCACTGCCGAACAACCCTTGGGTGGACGGTGACGGTGGCAACTATGCGCATCGAGCCTTCAACAGGACATGTTGGACGCTAAAAACCTGCATCTCGATCTCTTCTGCCATTTGGAACTGCTGGAACGGAGGGCTATTGTTTGGAGAATTAGGATTAGATGGCTAGTCTAACTGAAGTAGTAGATGATTATTTAAAGAGGTTAAAACAATGTGAACGCAGTGGGGTTTGGATGCAAATGAAGACGAAGGGGAGGTGAAGAAGCCGAGGAGAATCGGTTCCCGATGGAGAAGTAATTGGGAGAAGTGGCGCGCAGGCAGTTGATTAGACGGCTAGGTAGACTAAACGAAAAGGCTATGCGGGTAGACTGATGAGTCGTACCTGTTCGTGTACGTGCCCATCCTTCCTGATAGGTGGGACCTATGCAAACAAATAAAAAAATGTGTCGTAGTTTTTTTTTTGAGTGCGTGAGTGGGAGACACAACATTCTCTGGTTAAGGAATACTCCCTCCGTTTAGGTGAGTATAAGTCACCTTATGAAAATCAGGTTTTCCTAAAACCTTTAGGTGTGGAGCATTAACTTCCGGCTCGACGTTAGCCAGCATTCTTGTAACATCCCAAATTTTCAATTTGAAATGTTATACACTAGATCATCATTACATATCATATTTTATTGCATTTTGGTTGATCCAGAAATTTCACGCAACTCAAGGACCCTCGGGGAGAGTTGGGGATTTCGTTATTTTCATATTTGAGTTTTCTCAAATTTTGAAAATAGGATCATTTGATTTTATTTATTTTATCTTCAATTATTTCTATTCTCAAAATATGTGAGAGGGAATAAAATGACTTTCCCAAAATAAATAAATATTAAGGATTTAATAAAAAAATCAAATAAGATTTTATTTTGGATTTATTTGCTATTTTATTTGAATTTAGGAAAAAATGTGCATTTTTCAAAATTGCATTTAGGCCCTAAATAAATGTTCATCCTGTGCGGCTTGATTTTAGAAGCCGGGGAAATTTTATTTCGGGATTTTTGGAGTCCGTTTAGTATTCCTTTTGTTTTTTTCTGAGCGTAATTATTTAAAAAAAAAGTCGAACCGACCTAACCGGGCCGTGTCCGACCAGGACACCTGGCCCGACCGGCCTTTATAGCCGCGAGGGCCCGAGCGGAGCCGTAGCTCCAGCCGAAACCCTAGCCACCTCGATCCGCGCCGCCCCGCCGCCGTTCGCCGGAGCCGCCCGAGGTAGCCGCCGTTGCCTCGATTTTCGCGAACAAAACCGATCGGTTTTTTTCGAAAACCTAGATCCGTTTTTTTATTTTTCTCTAGTTTGGTTTATTTTTTTCCGGTTTAGTTTATTTAGCAAGCGTTCGCTTGTTTGTTCGTTTTAATGAACGCATTCTTTGCTTAGATCCAGATAACGAATGTTCGTTCGTTAATCTGTTCGTCATTTTTCATTTTCTCGGATTAAATCCGCGATTTTTCTGATCGCGATTCCTGATCCGACTTTCGTTCTAGTATAACTTTTTGCTCGTTTATCGGTATTGGGCGATTCAAGCGCCTGGAGTTTCGTATCGAAACCCTCTTTCCATTTAACTAACTCAAACAAGTTTTTGCCTCTGTAAAATTTGACCTAGATCCAGAATAGTAAATGAAGCCTGTTTCTTTTGCCGTTTGTCTTTCGTTGCTTCGTCCGATTTTGTTCTTTTTGCCAACCGGAGTTCTTAAGTTGAACTTTCTGGTTAGATCTCCTTTTGATTTTTATATTTGCATTAGCTGAGTACTTATTGTATGCTTGTTTGTTTGCGATAGAGTACCCGGAGTGCGCCGCTTGCTACTTCGAATCTCTAGGTTTCGCGGATCATCGGCAAGGCAAGTAACACTTTGATCATACCTCCTACTAGCCAGTTTTTATTGCATTAGATCAATCCTCACACATTGCATGATTAGGATCTAATTAAATTGTGGGTTTGGGAAGTAGATGAGGTAGTACCTATTACCTGTTACTATTAAACCTTTTGGAGTTACTTCTACGTTTGCTTATATCGCCATGCTATGCTAGTAGACGTGGATTGGGTGAGTGAAATCCATGATAGATGTGAGTTTGTTAAATTAATGGTTTATCTAAGGTGGCAACTTAAACACACATCTGGGTGGATTGAGGCACCTGGGTATTCCAGCGATTGCCTGTTTTCTTTTGGACTGCCACCCAGGCTCAAAGGGATCATGAGATTATTCATACTAGAAACTTCCGTGTGCAGCCACAAGCTACTATGGGATCTAGCATAGTTGATTAAGTTGTGCGAACTCTTATAGTGGTAGACTAGCAGATGTAGGGGAAAGTAGGTGTAACGGTCTACCCGATCGTAAGGTGCTAGCACTTCTGAAAGACTATGTCTCGGTCATCCGTTTCTCAAACACCATGTAGTGCGAGAATCCCAGCGGAGGAGATCGAGTCTTGTGGGGAAAAGTGCGCAAACCTCTACAGAGTGTATAAACTAATCATGGTTAGCCGTGTCCCCGGTTATGGACATCTTGAGTATCTAGTACTTGGATTATCATGTGAATCTCATCATGTTACTCTAATTAATTTTGTTGGGTTTTAATGTTGATGTTTAATTGGGATTGAGAGCGTGTCTACACTCTCAATGTTTAACAACTACCATGATAGGTAAATAAAATTTATTCCTTTGAAGTAGGGAAAAATTGGCTTTATGTAGAACTGTAACCATAGAGCTTTCCACCAGCCAAATATGCATATAGTATAGTCTTTTTCCTTCATTACTCTCTATGTGTTACATTGCCAACATATTCCATGTGCTGACCCATTTCGGGCTGCAACGTTCATGTTATAGACTTTTCAGACGACGAGTAAGGTGCTTTTAGGTCGTGGTTCTATACTCAGTGATGCCATTGGAGTTGATGGACTCACTTATCTTCCAAGCCTTCCGCTGTTATCGTTATTAGATGGCCTTAAGCCATATTTATTGTAATAAGTTCTCTTTTGAGACACTCGATGTAATAAGTGTGTGATTGCTACTCTGTTATAAATCCTTCAAGTACTATGTGGTGTCAGCATTACTCATACAGGGATGACACATGAGCATAGAGATTGGACCATTTGAGGTCTGGTCGCTACAAGATGGTATCAGAGCATACGCTGACTGTAGGACACGACCATTAAGCTAAAGCCCTAGATCACTACTCACTCTTCTCACAATGACTCCTCATCTTTTCTACTCTTTTAGGATGGCGGATGCAAGGAACAAGTTCACGCAACCAGATGAAGATACACCCTTTGGACGTCACTTGAAAGAAGTCACTAGATATCTGAACATAGGAGTACCAAGTTTCACCGGAACCTACAACGCCACTTTGACGAAGAGGAGCGCTGGATGATTCAAGTTCAAGTTCCAGGAAGGACGTTCATGCCAGTCACTGAGCCCATAGAGTTTTCCTTTGATGCACCAACCTGGAGTCTAGGAAAGAGCATGGCAGCTCACATCGCCATGGGACGCATTGGAGAAGTTTACCGTAATGATCTCAAGGATACAATCTACCAGATTTGTGGGCACCGAGATGAGCACTGGGAGATGATCAGCACCAGGAAGGATAGATCAGTTGCAGCTTTTATCCAAGAGTTAAACCAACACATTCGACGTCAGGAGAACCAGATGTGCGCCGACATGATAGATCTGAAGAAGGCGAGGACAAGAATCAAGGAACTGGAGGAAGAACTCAAATCTACACATGAAGATTATGAAGAGGAAATCGAAGTATTAGTGGAGAAGAATGACGATCTGATCAAGAAGATCGGAATATTTATGGGAGGCCCTACACCAGTAGAAGAAGAAGAAGAACCCAAGGAGATTCACCTAGAAGACTACATCATCATCGACGACACCGACTCGGATCCAGATGATAGCGATGATGACTATGTTGATAAAGCAGGAGCAGATATCATGGAGTCTGCAAGCGAAGAATATTTCTAGTAGACCACCCCAATAGTAGTAGTAGTCCACCATGTAAATATAGTAGTCTGAGCACTTTTGCGATAGTTAGATCGATTGTATGCCCTTGTTTGATTGAATGAAGTGAATTGTTTGCTTTTGCATCATGTGCATATGGGTAGTGTTTTCTCTCTAGACCCCTCTCTATTCTTAAATCTCATATTTTCTAAGCCCTCAGATGCCTCCGAGACGTGACCCCGGATTTACCTTCCCACCGGAGCTCACCCAGTTGATCCAGCAGCAGAACACATTGATGCAGTTGCTAGTCCAGAATCAGAATCAGGGGAACAACAACAACAACCCACCACCACCACCACCACCTGTTGATCACTTAGCCCGTTTTCTTAGGCTAAATCCGCCAGTGTTTTCAAGTAGCACCGAGCCGATAGTAGCAGATGATTGGCTCTGCAAGACAGCAAGGGATTTGACCATGGCAGGATGCACAGATGCGGAAAAGGTGAAGTTTGCCGCACATCAGCTTGAAGGACCCACAACATCATGGTGGGAGAATTTCACCGCCACTTTCCTTATCGACACTGTCACATGGGACCAGTTTCAGCAGGCTTTCCGTACTACCCATGTTTCAGCAGGAGCTATGGCCATGAAGAAGCGTGAGTTTCACAACTTGCGCCAAGGAGGACGGATAGTTGGCCAGTATGTGGAGGATTTTAGTAAGCTAGCACGTTATGCCCCAGATGACGTTGCTACGGATGCAGCTAAGCAGAAGAAGTTTCTGGAAGGACTGAATGATGAGTTGAGCATGCAGTTGATGGTAGCAACCTTCAATAACTACCAGGAGTTGGTAGATCATGCTCTTATGATTGAAGGGAAGCAACAGCAGATTGAGAATCGCAGGAGGAAGTATGGACAAGGGAAGTACAATTCAGGAGCTCAGCAGAAGCCATGTTTTACCCTTAGACCGGGAGGACATTTTCAGCATACCCATGGAGGAGGTAGCTTGCACAATCACAATGGCACCAAGAATGGTAATGGAAATGGAGGAAGCAACAGCCAGAACCGTACCAACCCATCAACCCCAGCCAAGAGAGACCTAAGCCAAGTCACTTGCTTTAAGTGCTAGAAGACCGAACATTATGCCAATGAATGTCCTGAATCCCCGAATGGAAATGGAAATGGAAGCTCTGGGAAGAAGCCGAACCCTTTCAATAGGGGACAGGTGAACCACGTTAACGTGGAGGAGGTTGAAGAGCAGCCGGATGCAGTAATCGGTAAGTTTTTGGTTAAGTCATTTACTGCACTCATTCTTTTCGATACTGGTGCATCACATTCATACATATCAAGGGGATTTGTGGATAAGTATAACCTGCCCACCAAAGTTCTTAGAACACCCATGTTAGTAAGCTCACCAGGAGCGGAGTATATGGCTAGTAAGGGATGTTTTCAAGTGCCATTCAGTATAGGTAGGCATGTGTTTCCCTCGGATTTGATCATTTTGGAATCACAAGGTTTGGATGTAATTCTGGGTATGGATTGGCTGTCGATGTATGGAGGAAACATCGATTGCGCCAGTAAGTCAATTTTGCTTACCACCCCAGAAGGAAGAAGGATCAAGTATGTATCCCGGCATGTGCCGAAAATGACTCAAGTAAATTCGTTAACAGGAGTTGTGCAGGAGGAAGTACCAGTAGTAAAGGATTTCCCTGATGTATTTCTAGAGGAGTTGCCAAGCATGCCACTGGATAGAGATATTGAGTTTTTGACTGAGCTTTTGCCAGGCACATGGCCAACATCTAAGAGACCATATAGGATGCCCGCAAAGGATTTGGAGGAGATTAAGAAGCAGATTAAGGAGTTACTGGATAAAGAATATATACGCCCAAGTTCTTCGCCTTGGGGATCACCAGTACTTCTAGTGGAGAAGAAGGATGGATAGTTAAGGATGGTTGTTGATTATCGAGGATTGAATGAAGTAACCATCAAGAACAAGTACCCACTACCGATGATCAATGATCTGTTTGATCGATTACAAGGAGCTAAGGTATTTTCCAAGATCGATCTGCTATCAGGATACCATCAGTTGAAGATTCGAGAATAGGATATACCTAAGACGGCTTTTACCACCAGGTATGGGCTGTACGAGTATACAGTTATGTCATTTGGTCTGACTAACGCACCGGCATATTTTATGAACATGATGAACAAAGTATTTATGGAGTTTTTGGATAAGTTCGCCGTAGTGTTCATTGATGATATTCTGGTTTACTCGAATAATGAAGAGGAGCATAAGGAGCATTTGCGTTTGGTACTTGGTAAGCTCAGAGAACATCAGTTATATGCCAAGTTTAGCAAATGTGAGTTTTGGCTGAAGTAAGTTGGATTTCTCAGACACGTTATATCCGGAGAAGGTATAGCAGTAGATCCCACCAAGGTTGACACTGTGACAAATTGGGAAGCGCCAACAACAGTTGGAGAGATCCGGAGTTTTCTTGGACTTGCAGGATACTACCGGAGATTCATTGAAAATTTCTCGAAAATTGCAAAGCCTATGACAGAGTTGTTGAAGAAGGATACCAAGTTCATATGGACCAAGGAATGTGAGGCCAGTTTCCAGGAGTTGAAGAAACGTTTGGTTACATCACCAGTGTTGATTTTGCCAGATCAGACCAAGGATTATGAGGTGTATTGGGACGCTTCACGTCGAGGACTTGGAGCAGTGCTTATGCAGGAAGGAAGAGTTGTTTCCTATGCCTCACGACAGCTTAAGCCACATGAGTTAAATTATGCCACACATGATTTGGAGTTAGCAGCCGTAGTGCATGCATTGAAGACTTGGAGACATTTTCTCATTGGAAACCATTGCGAGGTGTACACGGATCACAAGAGTTTGAAGTATATTTTCACGCAGAAGGAGTTGAATCTCAGGAAAAGGAGATGGTTGGAGCTCATCAAGGATTATGATATGAGATTGCATTATCACCCTGGAAAGGCTAACGTAGTAGCCGATGCACTGAGCTGTAAGAGCCATGTCAACACCCTAATGACTGGAGATTTACCAAGGGAGTTAGCCAAAAATCTTCGTGAGCTATGTTTGGAGATAGTCCCGAGAGGCTATGCAGCAGCATTGGAGATTCAGTCTACTCTGATGGATAAGATCAGAGAAGCTCAAAGGGCTGACATGGAGATCGCTTCTATTAAGGAGAAAATGAGCAAAGGAAAAGCTAAAGGATTTCGTGAGGATGAGCACGATACCTTATGGTTTGAAGGCCGTGTTTATGTGCCTAATGATTTGGAGATCAGGAAGTTGATTCTGCAAGAGGCCCATGATTCACCATATTCGATTCACCCAGGAAATACCAAGATGTATTTGGATTTGAAGGATACTTTCTGGTGGACCGGAATGTAGAAGGATATTGCAGAGTATGTAGCAGTTTGTGATGTATGTCAGAGAGTAAAGGCAGAGCATCAGAAGCCAACGGGATTGCTACAACCATTGCCAATACCCGAATGGAAGTGGGATAAGTAGGGCATGGATTTTATCACAGGATTGCCCAGAACATGTTCAGGCTATGACTCGATATGGGTTGTAGTCGATCGTTTGACAAAGGTAGCTCATTTCATCCCAGTGGAGACTACCTATACCAGTGCCAAGTTAGCAAAGATATACATGACCAGGATCGTATGTCTCATGGAGTTTCAAGGAGCATTGTATCAGATAGAGGAACCCAGTTTACCTCAAAGTTCTGGAATCAGTTGCATGAAACTTTGGGTACCAGGCTAGAGTTCAGTACAGCTTTCCATCTGCAAACAGATGGACAAACCGAGAGAGTCAATCAGATTTTGGAGGATATGCTGAGAGCTTGTGCGCTAGATTACGGATCTAGTTGGGACGAGAATTTGCCATACGCAGAGTTCTCTTACAACAATAGTTATCAATCCAGTTTGAAGATGGCCCCTTTTGAAGCTTTGTACGGAAGAAGGTGCAGAACACCATTGTCGTGGGATGGAGTTGGAGACCGACAGTTGTTTGGACCGGATCTGATTAAGGAGTCTGAACAGAAGGTGAAATTGATTCGCGATAGGCTCAAGGTAGCCCAATCCAGGAAGAAGAGCTACGCCGATTCAAAACGGAAGGAGACAGTTTACGAAGTCGGAGACCGAGTTTATCTTCGAGTATCTCCACTTCTAGGAATTAAGCGCTTTGGAATTAAGGGAAAGTTAGCACCACGTTTTGTAGGACCATACAAGGTTTTGGACCGTATGGGAGAAGTAGCCTACAAGTTGGAATTGCCCGAAGGATTGTCAGGAGTTCACGATGTATTCCACGTTTTCCAGTTAAAGAAGTGTCACGCAGAGATGGCTGATATACCGCTGAGAGACACAGTGTCGCTGGAAGCGATTCAGTTGGATAGTGATTTGACCTATGAGGAGAAACCAGTCAAGATTCTTGAGTATGCCAGTCGAGTCACCCGCAGCAAGGTTGTCAAGTTTTGCAAAGTTCAGTGGAGCCACCACACGGAAGATGAAGCCACCTGGGAACGAGAGGAAGAATTGCTGAAGGACCACCCTCACCTATTTTCTAGCCAACCCGAATCACGAGGGCGAGATTCATCTTAAGGGGGGTAGGTTTATAACATCCCAAATTTTCAATTTGGAATGTTATACACTAGATCATCATTGCATATCATATTTTATTGCATTTTGGTTGATCCAGAAATTTCACGCAACTCAAGAACCCTCGGAGAGAGTTGGGGATTTCGTTATTTTCATATTTGAGTCTTCTCAAATTTTGAAAATAGGATCATTTGATTTTATTTATTTTATCTTCAATTATTTCTATTATCAAAATATGTGAGAGGGAATAAAATGACTTTCCCAAAATAAAGAAATAATGAGGATTTAATAAAAAATCAAATAAGATTTTATTTTGGATTTATTTGCTATTTTATTTCAATTAGGAAAAATGCACGTTTTGCAAAATTGCATTTAGGCCCCAAATAAATGTTCATCCTGTGCGGCTTGATTTTTGAAGCTGGGGAAAATTTATTTCGGGATTTTTGGAGTTCGTTTAGTATTCCTTTTGTTTTTTCTGAGTGTAATTTTTTTTTAAAAGTCGAACCGACCTAACCGGGCCGTGTCCGACCGGCCTTTATAGCCGCGAGGGCCCGAGCGGAGCCGCAGCCCCAGCCAAAACCCTAGCCGCCTCGATCCGCGCCGCCCCATAGCCGTTTGCCGGAGCCGCCCGAGGTAGCCGCTGTTGCCTTGGTTTTTGTGAAGAAAACCGATCGGTTTTTTTCGAAAACCTAGATCCATTTTTTTATTTTTCTCCGGTTCGGTTTATTTTTTTCCGGTTTAGTTTATTTAGCGAGTGTTCGTTCGTTCGTTTTTATGAACACGTTCTTCGTTTAGATCCAGATAATGAACGTTCGTTTGTTAATCTGTTCGCCATTTTTCTTTTTCTCGGATTAAATCCGCGATTTTTCTGATCGCGATTCCTGATCCGATTTTCGTCCTAGTATAACTTTTCGCTCGTTTATCGGAATCAGGCGATTCAAGCGCCTGGAGTTTCATCTTGAAACCCTCTTTCCGTTTAACCAACTCAAACAAGTTTTTGCCTCTGTAAAATTTGACCTAGATCCAGAATAGTAAATGAAGCCTGTTTCTTTTGCCGTTTGTCTTCCGTTGCTTCGTTCGATTTGGTTCTTTTTGCCAACCGGAGTTCTTAAGTTGAACTTTCTGGTTAGATCTCTTATTTGAGTTTTATCTGTGCATTAGTTGAGTACTTATTGTATGCTTGTTTGTTTGTGATAGAGTACCCAGAGTGCGCCGCTTGCTACTTCGAATCTCTAGGTTTCGCGGATCATCAGCAAGGCAAGTAACACTTTGATCATATCTCCTACTACCCAGTTTTTATTGCATTAGATCAATCCTCACACATTGCATGATTAGGATCTAATTAAATTTTGGGTTTGGGAAGTAGATGAGGTAGTACCTATTACCTGTTACTATTAAACCTTTGGGAGTTACTTCTATGTTTGCTTATATCACCATGCTATGCTAGTAGACGTGGATTGGGTGAGTGAAATCCATGATAGATGTGAGTTTGTTAAATTAATGGTTTATCTAAGGTGGCAACTTAAACACACATCTGGGTGGATTGAGGCACCTGGGTATTCCAGCGATTGCCTGTTTTCTTTTGGACTGCCACCCAGGCTCAAAGGGATCATGAGATTATTCATACTAGAAACTTCCGTGTGCAGCCACAAGCTACTATGGGCTCTAGCATAGTTGATTAAGTTGTGAAAACTCTTACAGTGGTAGACTAGCAGATGTAGGGGAAAGTAGGTGTAATGGTCTACCCGATCGTAAGGTGCTAGCGCTTCTGAAAGACTATGTCTCGGTCATCCGTTTCTCAAACACCATGTAGTGCGAGAATCCCAACGGAGGAGATCGAGTCTTGTGGGGAAAAGTGCGCAAACCTCTGCAGAGTGTATAAACTAATCATGGTTAGTCGTGTCCCCGGTTATGAACATCTTGAGTATCTAGTACTTGGATTATCATGTGAATCTCATCATGTTACCCTAATTAATTTTGTTGCGTTTTAATGTTGATGTTTAATTGGGATTGAGAGCGTGTCTACACTCTCAATGTTTAACAACTACCATGATAGGTAAATAAATTTATTCCTTTGCAGTAGGGAAAAATTGGCTTTACGCAAAACTGTAACCATAGAACTTTCCACCAGCCAAATATGCATATAGTATAGTCTTTTTCCTTCATTGCTCTATGTGTTACATTGTCAGCATATTCCATGTGCTGACTCGTTTCGGGCTGCAACGTTCATATTGCAGACTTTTCAGACGACGAGTAAGGTGCTTTTAGGTCGTGGTTCTATACTCGGTGATGTCGTTGGAGTTGATGGACTCACTTATCTTCCAAGCCTTCCGCTGTTATCGTTATTAGATGGCCTTAAGCCATATTTATTGTAATAAGTTCTCTTTTGAGACACTCGATGTAATAAGTGTGTGATTGCTACTCTGTTATAAATCCTTCAAGTACTGTGTGGTGTCAGCATTACTGATCCAGGGATGACACTTGAGCACAGAGATTGGACCGTTTGAGGTCTGGTCGCTATAGTTCTCTTCCTCTGCTGCCGCGTTCTACCTTTCCATTTTTCCTCTTCTCAAGTGTGGAACGATCTGCATGCCGTCCTTGATGCACCAGAACGACCACTGCATGCATCGCGGCAGGGAGTTGATTGGGCATGCACGAGAATTTGGTTAGTCCTACTTTCGGTCGCTGCGTGCTATCGCTCAACAGTGGCATGGCGGCGCTTGACGACCAGTTTGCCGGCAAAGTGCTGATGGTAACCATCAATGGCGACCGGCCTCCCGTCTCGCAGGACGACCTTGTCAAAGCTCTTGGCATTGCGCACAACATCCAAATAAGTGACTTGCTCATCGAAGTCTGTCCGCCACCGTCTGATTTCTTCATCAGGTTCCGGACAACTTTCGACTGCAGTCGTGTGTTCGAATCTTCCTGACGTTTGTTCTGTGATGGTGCGTTGGTGAGCTTTGATCGGTGGCTCCCAGAATGGGGCTCGGTGCCCTCTGAGCTTGAGTTTTTAACAAAGCTTACCTTCCACGGGATGCCTCGACGTGCTTGGAACAGCGAGTCCATGAACGAGCTTATCAACGACCTTGGAGGTGAGCTCGTAAGTATGTTTGTTCCTCCAGACAGCTGGGCTCTAACGGTTATGGCATGGATGAAGAAGCCGTCCACCATACCGAAGGTGATTGGTGTTGAGATACCGGTGCAGGAACCGGGGTTGTACTATTCATCGCCACCAAGGTCACCGCGGACCATGTTAGGGATGTACCTGTATCGAGTGTTCGTGCATGTCGAAGAAGTGGTCAATCCATCAATCGAAGTCCTGCCGCAGCCGCTGGTGCCAGGGTCCGTCGACGACGTGCATTACAGGAGTCAACGTCAGACTTTTCCCGTGTTGCTCAGAACGATGGATGGCACAGGGCCTACTCCATCGCGTGGCGAAGGCCACTGCTTCTTTGGGAGAAGAGGCAGGGTTGGCTGCCTGGATGTGCTCTAATTTGAGGTAACAACTGAATCTTGTCAGATACTAGTTAAATCCGAGCTATGGGTGTGAAGCACTGATATGCCAGTACATTTGATTGTGACCTATTCTAATTTTGTACCTGAACTTTTTTTAGAAAGGGTTGCACATCAACTTAATGTGCTAGCAGAACTTATTGTGTTGTCTGTCTGTTTTCTTTGCACAACATTAAAGATATTTCCCCGTCATTGATAAAGACGATGAACCATTATGTACGACTTCGTTGGTTTCAACATAGCCCTTCCCGTAGCGATCCACTGCTTCCATCCTGATTGTGCCGCCTGCGTGAAATTTTTGTATGCAAGTTCAGTGTGCTATGATATTCTATATGATTGTGTCAACTATATAAGTTTTTACTGAGCATCAGCAATGCATATGGCTGAAAGATGTATTTACGAGCATCGACCGATGGGTCTCTCTCTCTCTATCTCTCTCTCTCACACACACACATGCACACACATGCGCACACGCACAAGTGGGACCCGTTGAATTATTTATTTGCTCGTGACAGCTTTTAATTAGGTTCCACTGTAATCTAACTTTTTTCTTAAGTTATTAATTGAGCTCAGCGACTTCAAAAAGTTGTACAGAAGCCTTGTTTGGGCCTTTGCGGCGTCGCTGAATGTGGGCTGAGTAACCATGTTAGGTTGTACTGTACTACACAGGCCTTTTTTCAACATCAGCAATGCAACTGGACCGACAGTTGTACACAATATCCGGGTCAACTTGTTATTCTCCGCCCCGCTGGGCTGCAAACTTTCCTAGGAGGTATGCATTAGGCTTAACAAGAAAATGGACTTTAAGAAATAATAAATGGGATGTAATTATAATAACTGGACAGTTACTATGCACCAAACATGTAATTAGTTTGAAAAATATATTATTTTTGGAATTTGAAAATTTTAATTTCATTACTTGTTGCGTGCACAATATTTCGTTGGATT
This sequence comes from Triticum aestivum, assembly GCF_018294505.1. Classification (NCBI taxonomy): domain Eukaryota; kingdom Viridiplantae; phylum Streptophyta; class Magnoliopsida; order Poales; family Poaceae; genus Triticum; species Triticum aestivum. The sequence goes on along the minus strand of NC_057806.1, from coordinate 529,937,624 downwards.
TTAACGTAATACAACTTTATTTTTAAATTATATTTAACCTGACTAGAAATTTCGGATAAAAATATTTCGGATCCTATCAAAATGTGGGAATTTTTTTGAATTCTGTTTTGAGCGGTTGTTTGAAATTATTAATCGTTGTCCTAACTAGAAGTTGGGTTGTACTTTTAACAAACTGTAAATGGGCTGTAGTAAATTCCACTAGAATTAAAAAATGGGTTGTACATTCTTACAAATTGCAAATGGGCTATATGTTCTCTGCCAAATCCGAGCTGTGGGCCTACTAAGTTGACGCGTATCAAGGGCTTTGTCAACTTAGTAAATATAAACGATTCTAGCTGCAGTGATCATACGATGTTCATCCAACGGTCGTAGTGCTTCTTCAAACTCTGGTCTTCTTGCTCCAGCTGCCCAAAGCAGCGTCGGTCGTATCGCGTGCTCCTGCCTCCCGTGGCCGGCTGTGATGCCGCAGAGGCCTCACCGCCCCGTACTACTCCCATCGCTGGCTAGGCCATCCCTCTACTCACCCACACCCCCTGTTATTCTGCGGCGACGGAAGCCTCACACCGCAGCCGAACCAGTGAACCCTCGTACTCCTCTCTGCGCGGGCTTCCACTTCTGCGTCTTCCTCGGCTCCGCGTCGTCCCCTTCCTAGGCCCCGCCGTCGTCCAGACCACCGCCCTGGTGCTCTCGGCGCGGCGTGGTCAACATGGTCAACGACCGACTTCCATCGGAAGAGTACTCTATGTGGAGCGGCTGACAGCTGGGTCCAGGCGGCCGCAAGGAAGTGCCTCCTTATTACGCGCAAAATAATTATTCCTCCACCTGACAGCAGGGACCCACCGGACAGGCCACCTTATTTCGCGAAAAAAACGTTTCCCCCCTGACTGCTGGGACACACCGGACGGGCCAGCGTATTTTGCAAAAAAAAAAACATTCCCCCCGCTGTCAGCTCGGACCCACCGGAAGTGCCTCCTTATTACGCACAAAAAATGAATACTCCCCCTGCTAGCTGGGACCCACCATGGTGGGAGGCTGACTTGTGGGCCTACTAAGTTGACTGGGACGGGGGCCTTTGTCAACTTTAATCAATATGAACGATTCTAGCTCCAGTGACCATACGATGTCCATCCAACGACCGTAGTGCTTCTTCAACCTCTGATCTTCTTGCTCCAGCCGCCCAAAGCAGTGCCGGTCATGCCGCATGCTCCTGCCTCCCGTGGCCGGCTGTGCTGCCGCGGAGGCTTCACTGCCCTCTACTATTCCCACCGCTGGCCAGGCCCTGCGGCGACGGCAGCCTCACACCGCAGCAGAACCAGTCAACCCTCGTACTCCTCTTCACGTGGCCTTCCACTGCCGCGTCTTCCCCGGCTACCCGTCGTGCCCTTCCTAGGCCTCGCCGTCGTCCACCACCCTGGTGCTCTCGGCGCGGCGTGGTCAACGTGGTCAAGGAACGACTTCCATCGGACGTGGACTGTACATGGAGAGGCTGACAGCTGGGTCCACGGCCGCAGCAAGGAAGTGCCTCCTTATTACACAGAAAATAATGATTCCTCCACCTAACAGCTGGGACCCACCGGACGGGCCACTGTATTTCGTGAAAAAACGTTTCCCCCTGACTGCTGGGACCCACCAGCTACATCTTCGCACGCAAGGAAGTGCGTCCGGGTAAAAAAAATGATTCGCCCCCCTGACTGCTAGGACCCACCAGCTACATCTTCGCACGCAAGGAAGTGCCTGACAGTCGGGACCCACCTGGTCGAAGCGTACATAGCATTGTCATTCTGGTCGCGAACGTGTACGTATATATATACTGGTGGATGTAGAGGTGCGCACTTGTCGTAGTAGAGGCGCGCATGTGTCGTAGTAGAGGCGCGCATGTAGCATGTACACGTACGTACAGCGGCCAGGGTGCAAGAAAGAAAATACAGCCACATATGTGTACATACGGGCGGGGTCTCGAATGCCTACTCGCGCATACGTACGGCCATGGCTCGTGTACATGGCTGGGTCGGAACGGAGAAACATCGTCATCGTCGTGTTCATGGGGAGGCAACGAAATGCGTCATGTTCATGGGGAGGCAACGGAATGCGTCGTGTTCATCGGGAAGCAATGAAACACGTGGGAGCCAACCGGCTGGGTCGGAACGGAATGCGTGGTCGTGTTCATCGGGAAGGCTTGGACGGAACAGGCGATGGAAATGAGGCCCGGCGTACCGCACAAGGAGGAAACAGACCTCCTACATTCGGAACGGGGTCCTGTTGATCGGGAGGGGTCTGGCGTACCGCAAAACAGAGGAAACAGACCTTCTATGGTCGAAATGGGGGTCTTGTTGATCGGGAGGGTTGTGGCGTACCGCAAAATGGATGAAACGGACCTCCTACAGTCGAAATAGGGGTCCTGTTAATCTGGAGGGGTGTGGCGTACCGCAAAACGGATGAAACGGACCTCCTACTGTCGAAACGGGGGTCCTGTTCATCGGGAGGGATGTGGCGTACCGCAAAATGGGACTCCACGAGATACTGTTCATCTCCACCGTCGACCTCCTCCAGCCTCCAGGGGCTACCGTCGACCTCCTCTAGCCTCCACGGGCTCCTGTTCATCCAGCATCCACCGCGCGCTACTCCACCGGCTACTGTTCAACCACCCCTCCACGGGCACCCCTCCACCATCTACTGTTCATCCAGCCCTCCACACCACGGGGTCCTGTTCAACCACCCCTCCACGGGAACCCCTCGACCGTCTACTGTTCATCCAGCCCTCCACCACACCACGGTGTCATGTTCATCCAGAGGCAATGCCACCGCTCACTGTTCATCCACCCCCTGCAACACTCACTATTCATCCCAGAGGCAACATCGATCGGCTTCAGTTAGCAGCAGTAGCGAAGGAATCGCTTGACCGGGTTCAATTAACAGCCATCGATCGATCACTCGGGTTCAGTAACGCGTAGCCTGCAGTGCAATCGCTCGGGTTCAGTTAGAGCCGAACGCCTCGCTCGGGTTCAGTTAGAGCCAATGCCTCACACACACGCGCGCACATGTAATAGAGAAACGTGCATCGCTCGGCCCCCGACCTCCCAACGTAACTGGGAACTCCCCGAAATTTTCCTCCCCTCGCTTCTACCACGGTTTTTTCCGTCATGGACGGCCCAAAGAATGTCATGCAGCTGCGTCTCCGGCCCGCCCAGGATGAAAAGCCCATTTTCTGTCATGATTTTTTGTCATAGAAGTAGGAGCCCACCACATCTATGATGATACCGGGTTTTGTCACAATTATCGTCATACAAGTGTCATATGTATGACAATTTTTTTTCGTTCGACCCAAAATGTCACTGATGTGTATTTTTTTGTAGTGCATGCCCATGTACACGATGTATATCCTATCATGGAAGCTTCTTGTAATAATAACTATTCCTTTGATATAATATCATTTGGTATATGAGAATTGATCCTTTGCAATCGTGGTTCCGGCCATGTTCTCTTTTAAATACCATTTCTCGGACAAGTTGAAGTACTTGTCTTCTACATATCATTGCACCCGTCCAACCTTTACTTTGATCTACCGTCGTGTATTACACTCTGGTATCTCACGAATATCATAGAACTGCATAACTTCTTATGGGTTCTTCAACAACTATTACTTCTCACTGATTCCAATTTTCCTGGGTTCTGGGTTGTCGTCAACTGAGAACACCGAATAGTGAATCGAGTCCGCACCTTGATTCAATAACTCTAAGTAATTTTCGTTGCTTATGAGTTTATTAATCCTTCAAGTCATTCCTAGCCTGATCGGCTATATCAGTATCATGTTGATTTTAACTGTGCTACCTGGTCCTTATTCCTGGAGCACAATTTTCGACGATGAGCTAACCTTACGTCGATCTTCCTCCTCATATAATTTTGCCTTAAAAACAACAAGCTTGATTTCGAGTTTGTGTCATATCTGTGGCTCCAATAAACTTTTGTTGCATCAGTCCTTTTGCTTGATGCAGTCGTTGTTCAATTGCTTCTTCGTGGATCCTCTCGACAACAAATTGTCGTGATCATCATCAACATTTTGACTCCTTGCAGGATATCTATGAAATTCTTGATGATAAGTGCCATCCTCGTTCCTTGGTAATTTGAGTTACCATCAACAACATCCTAACCTTTCCTTTCATCACAAACTTGTTCTTGTTATGGATGCAACTTGCTATCCAGCTCGTATTATGGTCTACCTTGAAGTATTACTGCCTTTTGTCAAGGATGTTGTGAGAATTTCACCACCTCTTGAGAATTCTTGATATAAGTGATACTTCACCATCACCATTCCTTTCTTGGTCCCCGTGTTGTTCCTAACAGGAATATCGATAGATGGACTAGTAATTTTAAAAAAAAACTTCTAGCAACCTTATTGCTTTGAAGTTAATGGCCAACATTTCATTCTTAGACCATTGGTTATCGAATCGCCATTCTAACATTGTTTGTGCTACCTAAGTCTGTATTTCGAGTGCACCGTCAACCAATGTTTAATCGTGTATGTTCTCCTCGAGCATACATCATTATATCATTTGATCTGACTAATGTTACCTCCTTTTTCACATAGTTATGGAAATCCATCTTTTGGAAACCTCGATGAATTGTCGCTAACTCCATCAGCCACCTTCCTCATCCTCTCTTTGGTTTACTGATGAACTCTGGTTTAGGAGCTCGCTTCCATAGTTCATTTCCTGAGAATCTTACAATGTCATCTCGACAATATGTGTTGCACCTTCTTCTCATGCATCCTGAGTATGAGGTATCCTGACACCAATCAGATCTGAATCTCGGTCAGATATGATGGTTGGAACATATTTTCAAGAGTTATAACATTGGTCTTTAACCCAATAAGGTGATGTCATCCTAACACACCTGCCCGGAGGGCCAATTGTTATAGTTTCCTTTTTAGCAAGGTTAGCCATTCTTCCATGAGGAAATTGTAAGACTTATTATATAAGTTGTTCTTGATGGATCCTTTGTGTATCCAAAGTCTGATCTTTACCCAGTGACCATGTCAATGCTATCTCGAAGCTTGTCTGTGGTACTCCGATTATCAACAAGAACATTTGAAGCCCAATGCTAAATGTTTCCTGCTCAAATACCCAAACACCACTGTATGGGTAATGTCATGAAATTTCTCTCACCTTACCTAAAGAGTTTTCTGCATTATATCCAGTCATGAATATCATGCTTTGCTTGTCCTTGGGAGGATGTACCCTTGAAATATGTGTTTAAACACATTTTGCTTTCCATTGTTTTGTTTAAATCTGATAATCGTATTTTCCTTTTCCATTGTTTGGTTTAACCTTTCTTGAGATCTATATGATCTAAGCAATATTATTCTCTTGCTTTTGTAAACACCCCGGTGTGCAATTCTGTCAGTAAGACCCTGTTCCTTTTGTTGATGACCTCCCGGTAACCACCGATGGACGAGAACTTTGCCTATTGGTCCGCCTCATTCAACGAGCAGGAAAATGGTTCTCTTCGTTCCTCTCCCTTGGTACCGACGTTGTTACCAACATAACTGACAGGCTACCCTCTAACATGCCTTGCTATCATGACCATGCAAGATGTCACCGCTCCTCCTACTTTTAACCCACATGGTGGGCCCATAACCCACATGTCCACAGGATCGAAACCTGACTCTCCTATACACCCCAGCTCCTAAAGGTTATTCCTCATGCTTGGCTTCATAGGTAATCCATGAGCCACCTTCCAAGAGATCATCAATTCTAGTATCAGACATAATACTTATTCTCGTTGCTCTGGACCACTTTCACACTTTGTTTCAGGCATCGAACGATTGCCTACCCGCTTGAAACTTCTCAGGGTACCTCCTTACTTTACTCTCGATATTTTCTTAAGTTTCAGTTTGAGAGTTACTTTTCGCCGCCATCCTCGATGTTAGCTACGAGATAGTTAACCTTGCAGAGGTCCGTTCTCCCGGAATATACCCACCCTTTATTCTTTCGTTAGTACGATGGAATTCCCGAAGAAAGGATGCCGACTTCATCATAATGACCTGGAGCAGAGAAATAAAGACATCAACATAATGGATCGACCTCTTTGAGAAGAGCAACCAAGACTGAGAAGACTCAATAGAATTTCGTAACCACATCTTTCCCCTTAACTCTACCTCTTAAATCTCGGGATGAGATTTCTTGTAGTGGAGGAGATCTGTAATACCCCGAGAATCTTGCTACAGTAATCCCATGCGTAATGACGCCGTGAAATCATAATCATTTTGCTAATCCTCAATTTGTTTCAAACCAAACTCAAATCCAGATTCAGATGCCAAGTCAAATAATAATTTTTATAAAATAGTAATTTAAAAATGTTCCTTAGGTTGAAAACTTTCGCTATATAATTTTCATGCATTAAACAAACATTATGGAATGTTTGAAATACCCATGAAAATTATAACACTGGTCCAATAGCTAATTATTTGACCTTTTTAATTTTTAAAAATAGTTGGACACTCCCAAATGCTTTGAAACTTTTTGTAGCAATCCAGAATTTTGCGCTTTACTTTTGTGCCAAGTTTTGTATTAAATAAAACTCTTTTAGTAGCTCAAATAAAATGCAAAGTATGAAAATTAGATTAAAAATAGAAAAATAAAACCTATCCCACCGGGCCACTTGGACCATCTGGCTAAAACTAGCCCACACCCCCCTACTTGTCTCATTCTACTGCTACTGGAAGCAGGGAGGCCGTGGCGCCATCTCCATGGCCGCCGGACACGCGTCGGCATCCGAGCCGCCTTGCCCGCCTACAAGACCCCCTTGACCCCCTGGACGAACCCTAGTCCTCCCTCTCTTCCTCCCCTGGGCCATTTCTTCCGCCCAGAGCAACGACCCGAGACGCCATGCGCCGCTGTAGATCCCGTCGCCACTGACAACCCCGCGCCCAGCCGTCGTGTCCTTAGGCTCCGCCGTCGACTGCTTCATCGTCTTCAACCACCAGATCTAGCCGGGACGCCCGAACGACTACGCCCGCGACCGTCTTCCTCGCCATGGCCGCCGGAGCTCCGTCGCTCAATCCGCCGCCGTTCGCCTGCCCCGACGCCCAATCCATCCGCGTGACCTCCCTGTGAGCAGTCGTGCTATCCCTTTCCTTTCCCTTCTTCAATTGATAGCCGTAGCTCCCCTTTACGCCATGGTCGGACCTCCGCGCCCGCAGCTGCTTGCCACGGCCGGTCCCTCCCCTGGCCGCACTCCCATTGCCCCGGGCGCTCCCCTGCACTGCACCACGCCCCTGGCCGCCCCGCTGGCCGCGCTCGGCTCGCTTGCTGCCGCTGGCGCTCGCATGCGCTCGGCCACCCCTGACCGCGCCGTCGCCCGAGCTCCCGTGTTGCTATGCTACTCCTTAGCCGTTGCTGCTTCGCTGCTACTTCCACCACGCTTGTTGCTGCCGGTAGCCGCTGCTGTGTGTGCCTGCTACTGTGCTGCTCTGCTTCGTCGCTGATGTTGCTTACTGCAACTACGTACTGCGCTGCTTGCTAGCTGCCGCTGCTAATGCTCTATGGCCGTGGCTGTGTGTATGGTGTGTGCATGCGTGATGTGTGTGTTCCCGCTGTGTGAGTGTGCCATGCGTGTGGCCAGCTGGGCTCTGTCCACTAATAGCTGGCCCTTGTTCAGATTAGTACTAGGTTTAGCTTTAATTAGTGCTAAACTAGTCTAGTAACTTATGACATGCGGGACGCACCGTTAGATTAATCCAGGAGATTAAAATAAATAAAATGCTAATTAAGTGTTTGTGCCAATGGCACCTGGGACCCATCTATAGTTTGACCAGTCAACAGTCAAACAGTTGACTGGACTGTTGACTGAGTCAACTGGGCCCGCTTTCAGTCACATATGCACCTCTCTAGGTACACTCTCTATGTACACATAGCATTTTATTCTTTTATTTGGAAATAATATTAATTCCAGAAATTTTACAAATCGTTTAAAACTTCAACAAATCATATAAAATAAACCGTAACTCCGATGAAAATAATTTATATATGAAAGTTTTTCAGAACGACGAGGCGAATCCGAATACGTAGCCCGTTCGTCCGCCACACATCACTAGCATAGTGAACACGCAACTTTACACCTCCGGTTCATCTGTTCGAAAACACAAAACACCGGGGATACTTTCCCGAATGTTTCCCCCCTTCACCGGTATCACTTGTCCCTACATTAGGTCACCCCTAGCACAACGTATTGCCGCATCTTGCTTTGTGTTACATTTGGTTTCTCTGTTATTTATTGTGTTCCCCTCCGTTACTTATTTCCAGTAGACTCCGAGACCGCTGCCGATGTCCGTGTGTTCGACTACATCGAAGATGACCCCTCCTTCTTGCCAGAGCAACCAGGCAAGCCCCCCCCCTTGATCACCAGATATCGCCTATTCTTATCTCTACTGCTTGCATTAGAGTAGTGTAGCATGTTACTGCCTTTTGTTAATCCTATCCTGATGCATAGCATGTCATTGTTGCTACAATTATTGATACCTTACCTGCAATCGTAAATGCTTAGTATAGGATGCTAGTTTATCATCAATGACCCTACATTCTTGTCTGTCTGCCATGCTATACTATCGGGCCGTGATCACTCGGGAGGTAATCACAGGTATATAATTATACATGTATGATACTTGTGATGACTAAAGACGGGTCGGCTCGTAGAGTACCCGCGAGTGATTCACGGATTGGGTCCGAAAGGACGTTTGTCCGGACGGCCCTCTGAGTGAACCTTTGTGGCAGAGCGACAGGGCAGGTTGAGACCGCCTAGGAGAGAGGTGGGCCTGGCCCTGGTCGGCGTCTGCGGTTATTTCAAAATAACATGCTTAACGAGATCTGGGTATTTGATCCAAGTCTGGCCACTGGCCTATACGCACTAACCAACTACGTAGGAACAGTTATGGGCACTCGACGTCGTGGTATCGGCCGAAGCCTTCGTGACGTCAGCGACTGAGCGGCGCGCGCCGGGTTGGACTGGAACGCCTGCTCTTGTATAAGGGAGGCTACGTCTGCTCGCCGGCCTCGTACGCAACGTGCAGGTGTGTAATGGGCGATGGGCCCAGACCCCTGCGCCATAGGATTTAGACCGGCGTGCTGACCTCTCTGTTGTGCCTAGGTAGGTTGCGACGTGTTGATCTTCCGAGGCCGGGCATGACCCAGGAAAGTGTGTCCGGCCAAAGGGGATTGAGCGTGTTGGGAAATGTGGTGCACTCTTGCAGGGAAGTTAAGCTATTCGAATAGCCGTGATCTTCGGTAACATGACGACTTGGAGTTGTACATTGACCTTATGACAACTAGAACCGGATACTTAATAAAACACACCCTTCCAAGTGCCAGATACAACCGGTGATCGCTCTCTCATAGGGTGACGAGGGGAGGATCACCGGGTAGGATTATGCTATGCGATGATACATTGGTGAACTTACCATCTACTCTCTTCTACATGCTGCAAGATGGAGGTGGCCAGAAGCGTAGTCTTCGATAGGACTAGCTACCCCCCCTCTTATTCTGGCATTCTGCAGTTCAGTGCACATATGCTACCCCCTTTTCCATTTGATACCAATGCATACATATGTAGTGTAGCTCCTTGCTTGCGAGTACTTTGGATGAGTACTCACAGTTGCTTTGCTCCCCCTTTTCCCGTTTCTATACCTGATTGTTGCGACCAGATGATGGAGTCCAGGAGCCATATGCCACCATCGATGACGACTCCTACTACACTAGAGGTGCCTACTACTACGTGCAGGCCGCTGACAACGACCGGGAGTAGTTTAGGAGGATCCCAGGCAGGAGGCCTGCGCCTCTTTCGATCTGTATCCCAGTTTGTGCTAGCCTTCTTAAGGCAAACTTGTTTAACTTATGTCTGTACTCAGATATTGTTGCTTCCGCTGACTCATCTATGATCGAGCTCTTGTATTCGAGACCTCGAGGCCCCTGGCTTGTAATATGATGCTTGTATGACTTATTTTATTTGTAGAGTTGTGTTGTGATATCTTCCCGTGAGTCCCTAATCTTGATCGTACACGTTCGCGTGTATGATTAGTGTATGATTGAATCGGGGGCATCACAAGTTGGTATGAGAGCCGACTTCCTGTAGGAATCACCTTCCACACTCCTTGGCCGAAGTTGAGTCTAGACATTGCAAAACTTTTTACTAGCATGGCTGTGTGTCTTATGGGCCCATGTCGCCATTGGGTGGTATTAAGATCTTTTATTCCTCGACCTATACTCTGGGACTCTAATCTCTCTTCTATTCGGGTTAAACAATTTTACTAACTCTGACTCTAGGTTCTCGAAAATACTTTATCCCAGAGAGCCTCTTTAGTCCAGATGATCGATTGCTACACCAGAAGATTCAGAAGATACTCTCCAGTGTTCACTCGAGATCTTGTTCTTGTTGCTTTTGCAATTCGCTGCTACCGAAACTTCCCTATGGATAAATACTTACACATGTCGTTCTTACTTTTATTCCTAGTTGATCTAGTAATTACGATATACCCCGAAATTCTCTCTATTGTTCGGAGAATACTTTGAGCCTATTGCCTTGCAGTTCTTTGCCACCTTGCTACCCCTATGGATAATTTATTGCACTTATCGAGTATCCTCTCATCCCAGTTGATTCATGTATTTCGTAAAAGTCTTCGAAATACTATTTTGTCTTCTGAAAATCCTCAGTAGCCTATTGCTCCTGAATTCCTTGCCTTTCGGCACTATGGTTAATTCCATATTTCTAGCAATCTCCGTTGACATCCTTTGTCACTGTTATTTCGAGTCCCTTCATTCAATATTTTGCGAATATTTGCCATCCTTAATCAGATCCTAGAATTCATCCTTCCAGCTGAAACGACATTTTAAACATGAGCTGGATCTCGACCAATCAAATTGCCATCGATTGTACCCCTAAGGCTATTCAACTTATCCATCTCTAATCAGAGCATTACTTCTGATCCCTTGTATTGGAATTCATAATTCCTTTGCATTTGAGCTTTGAGTTAGTTAGTTGTTTCTATAATCTGATCTCCTTGCATTCTTTCTTCCTCTGGTTGAGTACTGATGCTCACATCGGGTCCCTTGTGGACCACCAAACCCTTTGTCGGATTTTATCCAACAACGTCCTTCATATTCAATAAGCTTGTGAGCCTTTCCTTGGATACATAATGCCTTTGGTAAATTGTATCCTCTGCTTTCTCGCACGCTCTACTATCGAGCTTGTGTTATTTACTCTGAAGTTTGTGGTATGTGTTCATGAGATGCCCCGATGGGTTAAACCTATGCCTTCCTTACTCTGTGTGAACCCGAAAGATTTCACGGGTCATACTTATCTGGTATTGCACCAGGTAAAACTTTCAACAGCTAATGTCATTTTCGAAAAGCGAGAGGTGAATGGAAGGTTATACATTGAAGAAGTGGGAGTCGACCTTGAACTTTGTGTTCATCACTACAAAAAAATACACTTCCGTGATGATACGTGTTTGTCACAGTAGGTCCCTTTTTTGTCATGCATGTACATCCATGACAAATTTATGACAGAATCAAGATAGTCATACCTGTGCTATCGTAGAAGTGTTCCATGACATTACCAAAATTATCATCTCGGAAGTGTCCACTTCCATGATGATAAATCGCGCGTCACAGAAGTGCTTTCGTCAAGGGTGACCGACACGTGGCATCCACTGTAATGGAACGCCGTTACGCTATCGGGTCGGGTTTTGGATCCGATAACCCGTTAACAGCCCCGACCAATGGGGATTTTCCACGTGTAAAATCATCATTGGCTAGAGGAAACACGTGTCGGCTCATCGTTGGGACAGATGTCATCCACTCACTGGACAGAAGGCACCTATGATACGTCGACACGTGGCACGACCCAACAATGGCGCATTCCTGTGAAAAGGCCGGCCCGTTTGACTTGGTCAAAAGCTGGCGGGTCGGCCCATGGAAAGCTTGTTAACGGCCTGTTCGCATATAGCCCATTTACAGCCCGCTAACCCAAGGCCCGTTACGCCCTATCCGAATTAGGCCCAGTAGCATCATCTGGGCCATCCAATATGATTCCAGCCTGTTTTCATTTCTGGCCCATGTATAGCCCATGACGTCTTTCGGCCCATATGAGGCCCTTCGTAACTCGCTTAACGAGATCTGGGTATTTGATATGAGTCTGGCCACTGGCCTATACGCACTAACCAACGACGCGGGAACAGTTATGGACACTCGACATCGTGGTATCAGCCGAAGCCTTCGTGACGTTAGCGACTGAGCAACGCACGCCGGGTTGGACTGGAACACCTGCTCTTGTATAAGGGAGGCTAGGTCTGCTCGCCGGCCGCGTACCCAACGTGCATATGTGCAATGGGCGATGGGCCCAGACCCCTGCACCATAGGATTTAGATCGGTGTGCTGACCTCTCTGTTGTGCCTAGGTAGGGTTGCGATGTGCTGATCTTCCGAGGCCGGGCATGACCCAGGAAAGTGTGTCCGGCCAAAGGGGATTGAGCGTGTTGGGAAATGTGGTGCACCCCTGCAGGGAAGTTAATCTATTCGGATAGCCCTGATCTTCGGTAACAGGACGACTTGGAGTAGTACCTTGACCTTATGACAACTAGAACCGGATACTTAATAAAACACACCCTTCCAAGTGCCAGATACAACCGGTGATCGATCTCTCACAGGGCAACGAGGGGAGGGTCACCGGGTAGGATTATGCTGTGCGATGATACGTTGGTGAACTTACCATCTACTCTCTTCTATATGTTGCAAGATGGAGGTGGCCAGAAGCGTAGTCTCTGATAGGACTAGCTATCCCCCTCTTATTCCTGCATTCTGCAGTTCAGTCCAGATATGCTACCCCTTTTCCATTTGATACCAATGCATACATATGTAGTGTAGCTCCTTGCTTGCGAGTACTTTGGATGAGTACTCACGGTTGCTTTGCTCCCTCTTTTCCCCCTTTCTATACCCGATTGTTACGACCAGACGATGGAGTCCAGGAGCCAGATGCCACCGTCGACGATGACTCCTACTACACTAGAGGTGCCTACTACTACGTGCAGGCCGCTGACGACGACCAGGAGTAGTTTAGGAGGATCCCAGGCAGGAGGCATGCGCCTCTTTCGATCTGTATCCCAGTTTGTGATAGCTTCTTAAGGCAAACTTGTTTAACTTATGTCTGTACTCAGATATTGTTGCTTCCGCTGACTCGTCTATGATCGAGCTCTTGTATTCGATCCCTCGAGGCCCCTGGCTTGTAATATGATGCTTGTATGACTTATTTTATTTGTAGAGTTGTGTTGTGATATCTTCCCGTGAGTCCCTGATCTTGATCGTACACGTTTGCGTGTATGATTAGTGTATGATTGAATCGGGGGCGTCACACCCCTCCGGTGGTGCTCCAAAACATGCCCCAAGATGGGATCTCGTGGATACAGAAAGTTACGGCGGTGGAATTTGGGTTTTGGCTCCGTATCTGGTAGTTTGGGGTACGTAGGTATATATAGGAGGAAGGAGTACGTCGGTGGAGCAACAGGGGGCCCACGAGGGTGGAGGGCGCGCCCAGGGGGGTAGGCGCGCCCCCTACCTCGTGGCCTCCTGGTTGATGTCTTGACGTAGGGTCCAAGTCCTCTGGATCATGTTCGTTCCGAAAATCATGTTCCCGAAGGTTTCATTCCGTTTGGACTCCGTTTGATATTCTTTTTCGGCGAAACCCTAAAATAGGCAAAAAACAACAATTCTGGGCCGGGCCTCCGGTTAATAGGTTAGTCCCAAAAATAATATAAAAGTGTATAATAAAGCCCAATAATGTCCAAAACAGAATATAATATAGCATGGAACAATAAAAATTATAGATACATTGGAGACGTATCAAGCATCCCCAAGCTTAATTCATGCTCCTCCTCGAGTAGGTAAATGATAAAAACAGAATTTTTGATGTGGAATGCTACTTGGCATAATTTCAATGTAATTCTCTTAATTGTTGTATGAATATTCAGATCCGAAAGATTCAAGACAAAAGTTTAATATTGACATAGAAATAATAATACTTCAAGCATTCTAACTAAGCAATTATGTCTCTTCAAAATAACATGGCCAAAGAAAGTTATCCCTACAAAATCATATAGTTTGGCTATGCTCCATCTTCACCACACAAAGTATTCAAATCATGCACAACCCCGATGACAAGCCAAGCAATTGTTTCATACTTTTAATGTTCTCAAACTTTTTCAATCTTCACGCAATACATGAGCGTGAGCCATGGACATAGCACTATAGGTGGAATAGAATGGTGGTTGTGGAGAAGACAAAAAGGGAGAAGATAGTCTCACATCAACTAGGCGTATGAACGGGCTATGGAGATGCCCATCAATAGATATCAATGTGAGTGAGTAGGGATTGCCATACAACGGATGCACTAGAGCTAAAAATATATGAAAGCTCAGCAAAACGAAACTAAGTGGGTGTGCATCCAACTTGCTTGCTCACAAAGACCTAGGGCATTTCGAGGAAGCCCATCGTTGGAATATACAAGCCAAGTTCTATAATGAAAAATTCCCACTAGTATATGAAAGTGATAACATAGGAGACTCTCTATTATGAAGATCATGGTGCTACTTTGAAGCACAAGTGTGGAAAAAATGATAGTAGTATTGCCCTTTTTTGGCCTTCTTTTTTTCTTTGGCCTTTCTCTTTTTTTATTTGGGACAATACTATATGAATGATGATCATCACACTTCTATTTATTAACAACTCAATGATTACAACTCGATACTAGAACAAAATATGACTCTATATGAATGCCTCCGGCGGTGTACCGGGATAACAATGATGCATGAGTGACTTATATGAAAGAATTATGAACGGTGGATTTGCCACAACTAAAATGTCAACTACATGATCATGCAAAGCATTATGACAATGACGGAGCATGTCATTATAAACGGAACGGTGGAAAGTTGCATGGAAATATATCTCAGAATGGCTATGAAAATGCCATGATAGGTAGGTATGGTGGCTGTTTTGAGGAAGGTATATGGTGGGTGTATGGTACCGGCGAAAGGTGCGCTGTATTAGAGAGCCTAGCAATGTTGGAAGGGCGAGAGTGCGTATAATCCATGGACTCAACTTTAGTCATAAAGAACTCACATACTTATTGCAAAAATCTATTAGTTATCAAAGCAAAGTACTACGCGCATGCTCCTAGGGGGATAGATTGGTAGGAAAAGACCATCGTTCGTCCCAGACCGCCACTCATAAGGAGGACAATCAATAAATACATCATGCTCCGACTTCTTAACATAACGGTTCACTATACGTGCGTGCTACGGGAATCACAAACTTTAACACAAGCATTTCTCAAATTCACAACTACTCAACTAGCACGACTCTAATATCACCATCTCCATATCTCAAAACAATTATAAAGTTTCAAACTTCTCATAGTATTCAACACACTCATAAGAAAATTTTATTTATTCAATCTTGAATGTCTCAAATAATTGAAGCAAATTACCATGCTGTTTTGTAGGATTCTCAAAATAATCTAAGTGAAGCATGCGAGAACAATGGTTTCTATAAAACAAATCCACCGACGTGCTCTAAAAGATACTCCCTCCGTTCCGAATTACTTATCTTAGATTTGTCTAGATACGAAGGTATCTAGCACTAAAATGAGTCTAGATACATCCGTATCTAGACAAATCCAAGCCAAGTAATTTGGAACGGAGGGAGTATAAGTGAAGCACTAGAGCAAAAACTATATAACTCAAAAGATATAAGTGAAGCACAAAGAGTATTTTAATAATTTTTGAATCATGTGTGTCTCTCTCAAAAAGGTGTGTGCAGAAAGGATGATCGTGGAAAACTAAAAAATAAAGACTCAAATAATACAAGACGCTCCGAGCAAAACACATATCATGTAGTGAATAAAAATATAGCTCCAAGTAAAGTTACTGATAGAAGTAGACGAAAGAGGGGATGCCTTTCCGGGCATCCCCAAGCCTTGGCTTTTATGTGTCCTTAGATTATCTTGGGGGTGCCATGGGCATCCCCAAGCTTAGGCTCTTGCCACTCCTTGTTCCATAATCCATCAAATCTTTACCCAAAACTTGAAAACTTCACAACACAAAACTTAAAGTAGAAAATCTCGTGAGCTCCGTTAGCGAAAGAAAAAAAACACCACTTCAAGGTACTGTAATGAACTCATTCTTTATTTATATTGGTGTTAAACCTACTTTATTCCAACTTCTCTATGGTTTATAAACTATTTTACTAGCCATAGATTCATCAAAATAAGGAAACAACACACGAAAAACAGAATCTGTCAAAAACAGAACAGTCTGTAGTAATCTGTAGCTAACGCAAGATCTGGAACCCCAAAAATTCTAAAATAAATTTCTGGACGTGAGGAATTTATCTATTAATAATCTGCAAAAATAATTAACTAAATAGCACTTTCCAAATAAAAATGTCAGCAGTTCTCGTGAGCGCGAAAGTTTCTGTTTTTTACAGCAAGATTAACAAGACTTTCCCCAAGTCTTCCCAACGGTTCTACTTGGCACAAACACTAATTAAACACACAAAACACAACCAAAACAGAGGCTAGGTAAATTATTTATTACTAAACAGGAGCAAAAGGCAAGGAATAAAAATAAAATTTGGTTGCCTCCCAACAAGCGCTATCGTTTAACGCCCCTAGCTAGGCATAAAAAGCAAGGATAGATCTAGGTGTTGCCATCTTTGGTAGGCAATCCATAAGTGGCTCTCATAATAGATTCATAAGGTCATTTAATTTTCTTTCTAGGGAAGTGTTTCATGCCTTTCCTTAGCGGAAATTGGAATCTAATATTTCCTTCCTTCATATCGATAATTGCACCAATCATTCTAAGGAAAGGTCTACCAAGAATAATAGGGCATGAAGGATTGCAATCTATGTCAAGAACAATAAAATCTATGGGCACATAATTCCTATTTGTAACAATAAGAACATCATTAATTCTTCCCATAGGTTTCTTAATAGTGGAATCCGCAAGGTGCAAGTTTAAAGAGCAATCATCAAAATCACGGAAACCTAATAAATCACACAAAGTCTTTGGAATCGTGGAAACACTAGCACCTAAATCACACAAAGCATAGCATTCATGATCTTTAATTTTAATTTTAATAGTAGGTTCCCACTCATCATAAAGTTTTCTAGGGATAGAAACTTCCAACTCAAGTTTTTCTTCATAAGATTGCATCAAAGCATCAACGATATGTTTAGTAAAAGCTTTATTTTGACTATAAGAATGAGGAGGATTTAGCACGGATTCAAACAAGGAAATACAATATATCAAAGAGGAATTGTCATAATTAAATTCCTTGGGATCCAAAATAGTGGGTTCATCAATATTTAAAGTTTTGACTTCTTCAATCCCACTTTTAATAATTTTAGCATCAAGATCTAAAGACTCCAAATTTTGGGAACGCCGTCTAGGTAAAGGTGGATCATATTTAGTACCATCATTATCAAGATTCATATTGCAAAACAAAGATTTAATAGGGGGCACATCAATAACTTTTAGATCTTCATCTTTATTATCATGGAAACTAGAAGAACACGCTTTTATAAAGTAATCTTTCTTAGCACGCATCCTAGCGGTTCTTTCTTTGCACTCATCAATGGAAATTCTCATGGCTTTGAGGGACTCATTGATATCATGCTTAGGTGGAATAGATCTAAGTTTCAAAGAATCAACATCAAGAGAAATTCTATCAACGTTCCTAGCCAACTCATCAATCTTAAGCATTTTTTCTTCAATCAAAGCATTGAAATTCTTTTGCGAAGTAATAAATTCTTTAATATTAGATTCAAAATCACAGGGAATCTTATTATAATTTCCATAAGAATTGTTGTAGGAATTACCATAATTATTAGAGGAATTACTAGGATACGACCTAGGGTTAAAGTTTCCTCCATATGCGTTGTTACCAAAATTATTCCTACCAACAAAATTCACATCCATAGATTCGTTATTATTCTCAATCAAAGTAGACAAAGGCATATCATTAGGATCAGAAGAAACACTTTTATTAGCAAATAATTTCATAAGTTCATCCATCTTTCCACTCAAAACATTAATTTCTTCTATCACATGCACTTTCTTATTAGTAGATCTTTCAGTTTGCCATTGAGAATAATTAACCATAATATTATCTAGGAGTTTAGTAGCTTCTCCTAAAGTGATTTCCATAAAAGTGCCTCCCGCGGTCGAATCTAAAAGATTTCTAGAAGCAAAATTCAACCCGGCATAATTTTTTTGTAAAATCATCCACAAATTCAAACCATGCGTAGGGCAATTACGTATCGTTAATTTCATCCTCTCCCAAGCTTGTGCAACATGTTCATGATCAAGTTGCTTAAAATTCATAATATTCTTTCTAAGAGAGATGATCTTAGCGGGAGGAAAATACTTAGAGATAAAAGCATCTTTGCACTTATTCCACGAATCAATACTATTTTTAGGCGAAGACGAAAACCAAGCTTTAGCACGATCTCTAAGCGAAAAAGGAAATAGCTTCAATTTAAAAATATCATTATCCACATCTTTCTTCTTTTGCATATCACACAAATCAACGAAGCTATTTAGATGGGCAACGACATGTCCACTAGGAAGGCCGGAAAACGGATCTTTCATGACAAGATTCAGCAAGGCAACATTAATTTCACAAGATTCAGCATCGGTAAGAGGAGCAATCGGAGTGCTAATAAAATCATTGTTGTTGGTATTGGTAAAGTCACACAATTTAGTGTTATCTTGAGCCATCGTGACAAGCAAGCAACCCAACACACAAGCAAACGAGGAACGGGTAAAAAGAGGCAAATAGAGAAAGAGAGGGAGGATAGAGAGAGAGAGGGCGAATAAAACGGCAAGGGTGAAGTGGGGGAGAGGAAAACGAGAGGCAAATGGCAAATAATGTAATGCGGGAGATAAGGGTTGTGATGGGTACTTGGTATGTTGACTTTTGCGTAGACCTCCCCGGCAACGGCACCAGAAATCCTTCTTGCTACCTCTTGAGCACTTGCGTTGGTTTTCCCTTGAAGAGGAAAGGGTGATGCAGCAGAGTAGCGTAAGTATTTCCCTCAGTTTTTGAGAACCAAGGTATCAATCCAGTAGGAGGCCACGCACGAGTCCCTCGTACCTACACAAACAAATAAATCCTCGCAACCAACGTGATAAGGGGTTGTCAATCCCTACATGGTCACTTACGAGAGTGAGATCTGATAGATATGATAAGATAATATTTTTGGTATTTTTATGATAAAGATGCAAAGTAAAATAAAATGAAATAAAAATAACCAAGTATTGGAAGATTAATATGATGGAAGATAGACCCGGGGACCATAGGTTTCACTAGTGGCTTCTCTCGAGAGCATAAGTATTCACGGCGGGTAAACAAATTACTGTTGAGCAATTGACAGAGTTGAGCATAATTATGAGAATATCTAGGTATGATCATGTATATAGGCATCATGTCCGAGACAAGTAGACCGACTCCTGCCTGCATCTACTACTATTACTCCACACATCGACCGCTATCCAGCATGCATCTAGAGTATTAAGTTCAAGAGAACAGAGTAACGCTTTAAGCAAGATGACATGATGTAAAGGGATAAACTCAAGTAATATGAAATAAACCCCATCTTGTTATCCTCGATGGCAAAAATATAATACATGCCTTGCTGCCCCTACTATCACTGGGAAAGGACACCGCAAGATTGAACCCAAAGCTAAGCACTTCTCCCATTGCAAGAAAGATCAACCTAGTAGGCCAAACCAAACTGATAATTCAAAGAGACTTGCAAAGATAACCAATCATACATTAAAGAATTCAGAGAAGATTCAAATATTGTTCATAGATAAACTTGATCATAAACCCACAATTCATCGATCTCAACAAACACACCGCAAAACAAGATTACATCGAATAGACTCCACAAGAGAGGGGGAGAACTTTGTATTGAGATCCAAAAAGAGAGAAGAAGCCATCTAGCTAATAACTATGGACCCGTAGGTCTGAGGTAAACTACTCACACTTCATCGGAAGGGCTATGGTGTTGATGTAGAAGCCCTCCGTGATCGATGCCCCCTCCGCCGGAGCTCCGAAACAGGCCCCAAGATGGGATCTCGTGGATACAGAAAGTTACGGCGGTGGAATTAGGGTTTTGGCTCCGTATCTGGTAGTTTGGGGGTACGTAGGTATATATAGGAGGAAGGAGTATGTCGGTGGAGCAATAGAGGGCCCACAAGGGTGGAGGGCGCGCCTAGGGGGGTAGGCGCGCCCCCTACCTCGTGGCCTCCTGGTTGATGTCTTGACGTAGGGTCCAAGTCCTCTGGATCATGTTCGTTCCAAAAATCACGTTCCCGAAGGTTTCATTCTGTTTGGACTCCGTTTGATATTCTTTTTCTGCGAAACCCTAAAATAGGCAAAAAAAACAGCAATTCTGGGCTGGGCCTCCGGTTAATAGGTTAGTCCCAAAAATAATATAAAAGTGTATAATAAAGCCCAATAATGTCCAAAACAGAATATAATATAGCATGGAAAAATAAAAAATTATAGATACGTTGGAGATGTATCACACTTCTCCCAATTCAAGACAAGGTTAGTTTCTTCACATCTCTGCAAAACTCGATCAAGGTTACTCAAGCAATCATCAAAAGAGGATCCATAAACAGAGAAATCATCCATGAAAACTTCACAAGTCTTTTCACAAAAGTCAGAGAATATAGCCATCATGCATCTTTGAAAGGTAGCAGGTGCATTACATAAACCAAAAGGCATACGTCTATAAGCAAAGGTACCGAAAGGGCAAGTAGAAGTAGTCTTTTCTTCATCATCAGCTGACACAGGTATTTGAGAGAAACCAGAGTAACCATCTAGAAAGCAAAAATGTGTATGTTTGGATAATCTTTCTAGCATTTGATCAATGAAAGGCAAAGGGTAATTTTCTTTTTTAGTAGCTTTATTTAATTTGCAGAAATCAATCACCATCCTATAACCTGTAATAATTCTTTGCGGAATCAATTCATCTTTATCATTAGGAACGACAGTAATACCTCCCTTCTTAGGGAGACAATGGACAGGGCTTACCCACTAACTATCAGCAACGGGATAAATTATACCTGCTTCAAGGAGCTTTAATATTTCCTTTCTTACCACTTCTTTCATCTTAGGATTTAGCCGTCGTTGGTGATCAATACCTGGTTTGGCGTCTTTCTCCAAATTTATTTTGTGTTGACATAGAGTGGGACTAATTCCCTTAAGATCATCAAGAGTATATCCAATAGCAGCGCGGTGCTTCTTTAGAGTTTTCAATAATTTCTCTTCTTCATGCTCTGAAAGGTTAGCACTAATAATAACAGGATATATCTTCTTTTCATCAAGATAAGCATATTTAAGAGTATCAGGCAATGGTTTAAGCTCAAACACGGGATCACCCTTGGGTGGAGGAGGATCCCCTAGGATTTCAACAGGCAAGTTGTGTTTCAGAATAGGTCCCTGTTTAAAGAATACTTCATTATTTCCCTTCTTTCATTCATATGCGTATCATTTTCATGGTCTAGCAAATATTGTTCTAAAGGAACACTAGGAGGCACGACAATAGAAGCAAGACCAATAATTTCATCTTTACTAGGCAATTCCTCATCAAGGGGTTGTCTACTAAATTTAGCAAAATTAAACTCGTGAGACATATCACCCAAACCAATAGTAACAACATCCTTTTCGCAGTCTATCCTAGCATTAACAGTGTTCAAGAAGGGTCTACCAAATATAATGGGACAAAAGCTATCTTGTGGGGAACCAAGAACAAGAAAATCAGCAGGATATTTAACCTTCCCACACAAGACTTCAACATCTCTAACAATCCCAACTGGTGAAATAGTATCTCTATTGGCAAGCTTAATTGTAACATCTATCTCTTCTATCTCAGCAGGTGCAATATCATGCATAATTTCTTTGTATAAGGAATGAGGTATTGCACTTGCACTAGCACCCATATCACATAAGCCATGATAATAATGATCTCCTATTTTAACAGAAATTACAAGCATGCCTACAACATGTCTATGTTTATTTTTAGCATCAGGTCTAGCAATTCTAGCAACTTCATTACAGAACTAAATAACATGCCCATCAATATTATCGGCCAAGAGATCTTTAACCATAGCAACACTAGGTTCAACTTTAATTTGCTCAAGGGGTTGGGGTGTCTTAATATTATTTTTGTTAACCACAGTTGAAGCTTTAGCATGATCCTTTATTCTAACAGGGAAAGGTGGTTTCTCAATAAAAGCAGTGGGAACAACAGGATCATTATAAGTGATAGTCTTTTCTTCAACTTTAATAGGTGCAACTACTTTTAATTAAATGGGAGGATTATATTTAAACCACTTCTCCTTAGGGAGATCAACATGAGTAGCAAAGGATTCACAAAAAGAAGCTACTATCTCAGAGTCAAGTCCATATTTAGTGCTAAATTCACGAAAAGCATCGGTATCCATAAAATATTTAACACAATCAAACTTAGGTGTTATACCTGACTTCTTACCTTCGTCGAGGTCCCAATCTTCATAGTTGTGTTTAATTCTTTCCAATAAATCCCATCTGAATTCAATAGTTTGCATCATAAAAGATCCAGTACAAGAAGTATCGATCATGGAGCGATTATTGAGAGAAAGCCAAGCATAATTTTTTTGAATAATCATTTCTTTTGAGAGATCATGATTGGGGCATGAATATAACATTGACTTAAGCCTCCCCCAAGCTTGAGAGATGCTTTCTCCTTCGTGAGGCCAAAAATTATATATATAATTACGATCATGATGAACAAGATGCATAGGATAAAACTTCTGATGAAATTCCAATTTCAATCATTGGTAGCTCCATGATCCAATATCATCACATAGCCTCAACCATGTCAATGCATCTCCCTTCAAAGATAAAGGGAAGACCTTATTCTTGATAACATCCTCGGGCATACTTGCAAGCTTAAATAATCCACAAACTTCATCCACATAGATTAGGTGCAAAACGGGATGTAATGTTCCATCACCTGTGAAAGGATTAGCTAGCAGTTTCTCTATCATACCCAAAGGAATTTCAAAGTAAACATTTTCAGTAGGTTCAGTAGGTCGAGGAGCAACTCTTTGCTCTACTGGTCGGGGTGAAGATACCCCGAACAAGCCCCTCAAAGGATTATGTTCCATAGTAACAAGTGACAGTAAATTTCAGCACACTATATAAATTTTTCCTTACCAAATTCCACCTACCAAAGGCGCTTCACTCCCTGGAAACAGCACCAGAAAAGAGTCTTGATGAGCCACAAGTGCAGGGGATCCTTCTCGATAAGTAAGAGTGTCAAACCCAACGAGGAGCAGAAGGAAATGATAAGCAGTTTTCAGTAAGGTATTCTCTGCAAGCACTGAAATTATCGGTAACAAATAGTTTTGTGATAAGGTAATTTGTAACGAGTAGCAAGTAATAAAAGTAAATAAGGTGCAGCAAGATGGCCCAATCCTTTTTGTATCAAAGGACAAGCCTGGACAAACTCTTATATGAAGCGCTCCCGAGGACACATGGGAATTATCATCAAGCTAGTTTTCATCACGTTCATATGATTCGCGTTCGGTACTTTGATAATTTGATATGTGGGTGGACCGGTGCTTGGGTACTGTCCTTACTTGGACAAGCATCCCACTTATGATTAACCCCCATTGCAAGCATCCGCAACTACAACAGAAGTATTAAGGTAAACCTAACCATAGCATGAAACATATGGATCCAAATCAGCCCCTTACGAAGCAACGCATAAACTAGGGTTTAAGCTTTTGTCACTCTAGCAAGCCATCATCTACTTATTACTTCCCAATGCCTCCCTCTAGGCCCAAACAATGGTGAAGTGTCATGTAGTCGACGTTCACATGACACCACTAGAGGGATGGCAACATACATCTTATCAAAATATCGAACGAATACCAAATTCACATGACTACTTATAGCAAGACTTCTCCCATGTCCTCAGGAACAAACGTAACTACTCACAAAGCATATTCATATTCATAATCAGAGGGGTATTAATATGCATAATGGATCTGAACATATGATCTTTCACCAAGTAAACCAACTAGCATCAACTACAAGGAGTAATCAACACTACTAGCAGCCCACAGGTACCAATCTGAGGTTTGGATACAAAGATTGGATACAAGAGATGAACTAGGGTTTGAGATGAGATGGTGCTGGTGAAGATGTTGATGGAGATTGACCCCCTCCCCATAAGAGGATCGTTGGTGATGACGATGGTGATGATTTGGCCCTCCCGGCGGGAAGTTTCCCCGGCAGAACAGCTCCGCCAGAGCCCTAGATTGGTTCCACCAAGGTTCCGCCTCGTGGCGGCGGAGTTTCTTCCCGAAAGCTTGCTTATGATTTTTTCCTCGACGAAAGACTTCATATAGCAGAAGATGGGCACCGGAGGCCTGCCAGGGGGCCCACGAGGCAGGGGGCGCGCCCAGGGGGTAGGGCGCGCCCCCACCCTCGTGGCCAGGGTGTGGGCCCCCTATGGTGGATTCTTTCGCCAGTATTTTTATTAATTCCAAAAATAACTTCCGTGAAGTTTCCTGGGCGCGCCCCCACCCTCGTGGCCAGGGTGTGGGCCCCCTATGGTGGATTCTTTTGCCAGTATTTTTTATTAACTCCAAAAATAACTTCCGTGAAGTTTCAGGACTTTTGGAGCCGTCAAGAATAGGTCTCTAATATTTACTCCTTTTCCAGCCCAGAATTCCAGCTGCCGGCATTCTCCCTCTTCATGTAAACCTTGTAAAATAAGAGAGAATAGGTATAAGTATTGTGACATAATGTGTAATAACAACCCATAATGCAATAAATATTGATATAAAAGCATGATGCAAAATGGACGTATTAAGGAGGCAGGGCGCGCGGCCCCCCCTATCCCAAACCGAATTGGACTAGGGGGTCGGCCCCCTTTCCTCCTTTCCTCCCTCTCATTCCTTCTCCCCTTTCCCCTTCCTTTCCTCCTCCTAGTAGGAGTAGGAAATGGGAGTCCTACTCCTACTAGGAGGAGGACTCCTCCTGGCGCGTCCTAAAGGCCCGGCCGGCCTCCCCCTTGCTCCTTTATATACAGGGCAGGGGGGCACCCTCGAAGACACAAGTTGATCATTGATCCCTTAGCCGTGTGCGGTGCCCCCTCCACCATAATCCACCTCGATCATATCGTAGCGGTGCTTAGGCGAAGCCCTACGTCGGTAGCAACATCATCATCGTCATCACACCATTGTGCTGACGGAACTCTCCCGTGATGCTCTGCTAGATCGGAGTTAGTGGGACGTCATCGAGATGAACGTGTGCCAAACTCAGAGGTGTCGTGCGTTCGGTACTTGGATCGGTCGGATCATGAAGACGTTCGACTACATCGACCGCGTTCTCATAACGCTTCCGCTTACGGTCTACAAGGGTACGTGGACAACACTCTCCCCTCTCGTTGCTATGCATCACCATGATCTTGCGTGTGCGTAGGATTTTTTTTGAAATTACTACGTTCCCAACAACGGCATCAGAGCCAGGTTTATGCGTTGATGTTATATGCACGAGTAGAACACAAGTGAGTTATGGGCGATACAAGTCATACTGCTTACCAGCATGTCATACTTTGGTTCGGCGGTATTGTTGGATGAAGCGGCCCGGACCGACATTACGCGTACGCTTACGCGAAACTGGTTCTACCGACGTGCTTTGCACACAGGTGGCTGGCGGGTGTCAGTTTCTCCAACTTTAGTTGAACCGAGTGTGACTACGCCCGGTCCTTGTTGAAGGTTAAAACAGCACTAACTTGACGAACTATCGTTGTGGTTTTGATGCATAGGTAAGAATGGTTCTTGCTCAGCCCGTAGCTGCCACGCAAAACTTGCAATAACAAAGTAGAGGACGTCTAACTTGTTTTTGCAGGGCATGTTGTGATGTGATATGGTCAAGACGTGATGAGATATAAATTGTTGTATAAGATGACCATGTTTTGTTAAAGTTATCGACAACTGGCAGAAGTCTTATGGTTGTCTCTTTATTGCATAAGATGCAAGTGCCATGTAATTGCTTTACTTTATCGCTATGCGATAGCAATAGTTGCAAAAGCAATAGTTGGCGAGACAACCATGTGACAACACATTGATAGAGATCAAGATGATGGAGATCATGGTGTCATGCCAGTAACAATGGAGATCATGACAGTACTTTGGAGATGGAGATCAAAAGAACAAGATGATGATGGCCATATCATGTCACATATTTGGATTGCATGTGATGTTTATCTTTTATACATATTATTTTTGCTTAGCTCGGCGAGAGCATTATAAGATGATCTCTCACTGAATTTCAAGGTAGAAGTGTTCTCCCTGAGAATGCACCATTGCAAAAGTTCATCGTGCCGAGACACCACGTGATGATTGGGTGTGATAAGCTCAACGTTCTTGTACAATGGGTGCAAGCCAGTTTTGCACACGCAGAATACTCGGGTTAAACTTGACGAGCCTAGCATGTGCATATATGGCCTCAGAACTGTAGCGACCAGACCTCAACAGCCTGATCTCTGTGCTCCGGTGTCATCCCTAGATCAGTAATGCTGACACCACACAATACTCGGAGGATTTATAGCAGAGTAGCAATCACAGACTTATTACATCGAGTGTCTCAAAAGAGAACTTATTACAGTAAATATGGCTTAAGGCCATCTAATAACGATAACAGCAGAAGGCTTGGAAGATAAGCGAGTCCATCAACTCCAACGGCATCACTGAGTATAGAACCACGACCTAAAACTCCTTAATCATCGTCTGAGAAGTCTGCAACATTAACGTTGCAGCCCGAAAACGGGTCAGCACATGGAATATGCTGGCAATGTAACACATAGAGAGTAATGGAATGAAACAGCTATACTATATGCATATTTGGCTGGTGGAAAGCTCTATGGTTACAGTTTTTGCGTAAAGCCAATTTTCCCTACTTCAAAGGAATAAATTTATTTAACTATCATGGTAGTTGTTAAACATTGAGAATGGTTGACAGCATTCTCAATCCCAATTAAGCATCATCATTAAACATAACCCAACAAAATTAATTTAGAGTAACATGTTGAGATTCACATGAAAATCCAGGTACTAGATACTCAAGATGTCCATAACCGGGGACACGACTAATCATGATTAGTTTGTTACACTCTGCAGAGGTTTGCGCACTTTTCCCCACAAGACACGATCACCTCCGTTTGGTTTCTCGCACTACATGGTGTTTGAGAAGACGGATGACCGAGACATAGTCTTTCAGAAGCGCTAGCACCTTACGATCGGGTAGACCGTACCACCTACATCCCCTACATCTACTAGTCTACCACTGTAAGAGTTCGCACAACTTAGTCAACTATGCTAGAGCCCATAATAGCTTGTGGCTGCACACGGAAGTTTCTAGTATGAATAGTCTTATGATCCCTTTGAGCCTAGGTGGCGGTCCAAAAGAAAACAGGCAAGTCCTGGAATACCCAGGTGCCTCAATCCACCCAGATGTGTGTTTAAGCTGCCACCTTAGATAAACCATTAATTAACAATCTCACATCTGTCATGGATTTCACTCACCCAATCCACGTCTACTAGCATAGCATGGCATAATAATCAAACGTAGAAGTAACTCCCAAAGGTTTGAAAATAAACTGGTAATAGGTACTACCTCATATACTTCCCATCCCACAATTTAATTAGATCCTAATCATGCGATGTGTGAGGATTGATCTAATGCATTAAAACTGGGTAGTAGAGAAGGTATGATCAAAGTGTTACTTGCCTTGCTGATGATCCGGGAAACCTAGTGATTCGAAGTAACAGGCAGCGCACTCCGGATACTCTATCGCAAACAAACAAAAGAGCATACAATAAGTACTCATCTAATGCACAGGTAAAACTCAAATAAGAGATCTAACCAAAAGGTTCAACTTAAGAACTCCGGTTGGCAAAACAATCAAATCGATCGAAGCAACGAAAGACAAACGGCGAAAGAAAACAACTTCGTTCTAGAAATCTGGATCTAGGGCAAATTTTACAGTAGCAAAAT
Organism: Triticum aestivum; assembly: GCF_018294505.1. NCBI lineage: Eukaryota > Viridiplantae > Streptophyta > Magnoliopsida > Poales > Poaceae > Triticum > Triticum aestivum. The sequence goes on along the minus strand of NC_057806.1, from coordinate 529,909,459 downwards.
CTTGTTTAAGTTGGTTAAACGGATAGAGGGTTTCGAGACAAATCCCTAGGCGCTTGAATCGCCTGATTCCGATAAACGAACTAAAAGTTAAACTAAAACGAAAATCAGATCAAGAATCACGATCAGAAAAACCGCGGATTTAATCCGAGAAAAAGAAAAACGAAGAACAGATTAACGAACGAACGTTCGTTATCTGAAACTAAACGATGAACGTGTTCGTTAAAACGAATGAACGAGCGAACGCTCGCTAAATAAAAATAAACCGAAAAAAATGATCTATTAAAAAAACGAAAACTAGGGTTTTCTAAAAAAACCTAAGCGGTTTCTCTCAAAAAATCGGCGGCGGGGCGGCTACCTCGGCTCGGGATCCGGCGAAACTCTGGCGGGGCTCCGGGCGGCGGCGGCGGCTATGTGGGGCGGCGGGGCGACGCAGCAGCGGCGGCGGCGGCGGTAGGCGACGTGCGGCGTGCGGCGGCGGGGGCAGCAGCGCACGCGGCGGGGGCGGGCTGCGGTGCGGGTCGGCGGGGTGAGGAGAGGGCGGCGGTGGGGCGGCTATTTAAGAGAGGGAGGAGGGCTGACTTGGGGAGGGGGGTCGGGCGGCGGCGAGGCGGCTCCGGCTCGGACTCCTCCCGAGTCCGGCGGCTGGGCCGGCCTGGCTCGGCTGGGCCCTTGGCCCAGTCGGGCGCGGTTTTTTTTAAATAATCCGCTCAGAAGAAAAGAATAAAAAGAAATACTAAACGGACTCCAAAAATTCCGAAATAAATTTTCACGGGCTTCTAAAATCAAGACTCACAAGGTGAACATTTATTTGGGACCTAAATGCAATTTTGAAAAATGCACTTTTTCCCTAAATTCAAATAAAACATCGAAAAACTCCGAAATAAAAACTTATTTGATCTTATTATTAAATCCTCAATATTTCTTTATTTTGGGAAAGTCATTTTATTCCCTCTCTCATATTTTTGTAATAGAAATAATTGATGATAAAATAAATAAAATCAAATGATCCTATTCTCAAAATTTGAGAGAACTCAAATATGAAAATATCGAAATCCCCAACTCTCTCCGTTGGTCATTGAGTTGCGTAGAATTTCTAGGATCAACCAGAATGCAAAAGAAATATGATATGCATTGATGATCTAATGTATAACATTCCAAATTGAAAATTTGGGATGTTACAGGAACACTGAGACCGAAAGGTCGAGCGTGAATCATATAGTAGATGTGATCAACATAGTGATGTTCACCATTGAAAACTACTCCATTTCACGTGATGATCGGTTATGGTTTAGTTGATTTGGATCACGTGATCACTTAGATGATTAGAGGGATGTCTATCTAAGTGGGAGTTCTTAAGTAATATGATTAATTGAACTTAAATTTATCATGAACTTAGTCCTGATAGTATTTGCATAACTATGTTGTAGATCAATAGCTCGCGATGTAGCTCCCCGTTTATTTTGATATGTTCCTAGAGAAAAACTAATTTGAAAGATGTTAGTAGCAATGATGCGGATTGGATCCATGATCTGAGGATTATCCTCATTGATGCACAGAAGAATTATGTCCTTGATGCACTGCTAGGTGACAGACCGATTGCAGGAGCAGATGCAGACGTTATGAATGTTTGACAATGCTCAGTATGATGACTACTTGATAGTTTAGTGCACCATGCTTTACGGCTTAGAACCGGGACTTCAAAAATGTTTTGAACGACATGGAGCATATCAGATATTCCAAGAGTTGAAAGGTATTTCAGACTCATGCCCGAGTCGAGAGGTATGAGACCACTGACAAGTCCTTTGCCTACAAGATGGAGGAGAATAGCTCAGCTAATAAGCATGTGCTCAGAATGTCTGAGTACTACAATCACTTGAGTCAAGTGGGAGTTAATCTTCCATATAAGATTGTGATTGATAGAGTTCTCTAGTCACTATCACCAAGTTACTAGAACTTCCTGATGAACTATAATATGCAAGGGATAACGGAAACGATTCCCAAGCTCTTCGTGATGCTTAAATCGACGAAGGTAGAAATCAAGAAAAACATCAAGTGTTGATGGTTGATAAGAACACTAGTTTCAAGAAAAGGGCAAAGGGAAGAATGGGAACTTCAAGAAGAATAGCAAGCAAGTCGCTGCTCAAGTGAAGAAGCCCAAGTCTAGACCTAAGCCTGAGACTAAGTGCTTCTACTGCAAAGGGACTGGTCACTGTAAGCATAACTGCCCCATGTATTTGGAGGATAAGAAGGATGGAAAAGTGAACAAAGGTATATTTGATATACATGTTATTGATGTGTACTTTACTAGTGTTTATAGAAACCCCTCAGTATTTGATACTAGTTCAGTTGCTGAGATTAGTAACTCAAAACGGGTGTTGCAGAATGAACAGAGACTAGTTAACGGCAAAGTGATGATGTGTGTTGGAAGTGGTTCCAAGATTGATATGATCATCATCGCACACTCCCTATACTTTTGGGATTAGTGTTGAACCTAAATAAATGTTATTTGGTGTTTGCGTTAAGCATGAATATGATTTGATCATGTTTATTGCAATACGGTTATTCATTTAAAGTTAGAGAATAATTGTTGTTCTCTTTACATGAATAAAACCTTCAATGGTCATACACCCAAGGTGAATGCTTTATTGAATCTTGATCGTTGTGATACACATATTCATAATATTGAAGCCAAAAGATGCAAAGTTAATAATGATAGTGCAACTTATTTGTGGCACTGCCATTTAGGTCATATTGGTGTAAAGCGCATGAAGAAAATCCATGCTGATAATCTTTTGGAATCACTTGATTATGAATCAGTTGATGCTTGCGAACCATGCCTCATGGGCAAGATGACTAAGACTCCGTTCTCCCAAACAATGGAGCAAGCAACAGACTTGTTGGAAATAATACATACTGATGTATGTAGTCTGATGAATGTTGAGGCTCGCGGCAGGTATCTTTATTTTCTGACCTTCACAGATGATTTGAGTAAGATATGGGTATATCTTCTTGATGAAACATAAATCTGAAACATTTGAAAAGTTCAAATAATTTCAGAGTGAAGTGGAAAATCATCATAACAAGAAAATAAAGTTTCTATGATCTGATCGTGGATATTTGAGTTACGAGTTTGGTCTTCATTTGAAACAATGCAGAATAGTTTCGCAACTCACGCCACCTGGAACACCACAGCGTAATGGTGTGTTGATACATCTCCATCGTATCTACTTTTCCAAACACTTTTGCCCTTGTTTTGGACTCTAACTTGCATGATTTGAATGGAACTAACCTGGACTGACGCTGTTTTCAGCAGAATTGCCATGGTGTTATTTTTGTGCAGAAATAAAAGTTATCGGAATGACCTGAAAATCAACGGAGAATTATTTTGGAATATATAAAAAATACTGGAAGAAGAATCCACGTCATGGGGCCTCCACCTGTCCACGAGGGTGGGGGTGCGCCCCCTGCCTCGTGGACCCCCTGACGCTCCACCCACCTCAACCTTGACTCCATATATTCACTTTCGAGGAGAGAAAAATCAGAGAGAAGGATTCATCACGTTTTACGATATGGAGCCGCAGCCAAGCCCTAAACTCTCTCGGGAGGGCTGATCTGGAGTCCGTTCGGGGCTCCGGAGAGGGGAATCCGTCGCCATCATCATCATCAACCATCCTCCATCACCAATTTCATGATGCTCACCACCGTGCATGAGTAATTCCATCATAGGCTTGCTGGACAGTGATGGGTTGGATGAGATTTATCATGTAATCGAGTTAGTTTTGTTAGGGTTTGATCCCTAGTATCCACTATGTTCTGAGATTGATGTTGCTATGACTTTGCTATGCTTAATGCTTGTCACTAGGGCCCGAGTGGCATGATTTTAGATCTGAACCTATTATGATTTCATCAATATATGAGAGTTCTTGATCCTATCTTGCAAGTCTATAGTCACCTATTATGTGTTATGATCCGTTAACCCCGAAGTGACAATAATCGGGATACTTACCGGTGATGACCGTAGTTTGAGGAGTTCATGTATTCACTATGTGTTAATGCTTTGGTCCGGTACTCTATTAAAAGGAGGCCTTAATATCCCTTAGGTTCCATTAGGACCCCGCTGCCATGGGAGGGTAGGACAAAAGATGTCATGCAAGTTCTTTTCCATAAGCATGCATGACTATATTCGGAATACATGCTTACATTACATTGATGAACTGGAGCTAGTTCTGTGTCACCCTAGGTTATGACTGTTACACGATTGATCGCATCCGCCATAATTCTCCATCACCGATCCAATGCCTACGAGCCTTTCCTATATTGTTCTTCGCTTATTTACTTTTCTGCTGCTACTGTTATAATCACTATAAAACCCAAAATTATTACTTTTGCTAGCGTTACTTTTGCTATCGTTACCACTACTATCATATTACTTTGCTACCAAACAATTTGCTGCAGATATTAAGTTTCCAGGTGTGGTTCAATTGACAACTCAGCTGCTAATACTTGAGAATATTCTTTGGTTCCCCTTGTGTCGAATCAATAAATTTGGGTTGAATACTCCACCCTCGAAAACTGTTGCGATCCCCTATACTTGTGGGTTATCAAGACTATTTTCTAGCATCGTTGCCGGGGAGCATAGCTCTATTCTTTGAGTCACTTGGGATTTATATCTGTTTATTACTATGAAGAACTAGACAAATCAAAGAACCAAGATTTTTCCCTCAACTACGAGGGGAGGTAAGGAACTGCCATCTAGCTTTGCACTTGATTCACCTTCTGTTTTGAGTAAACTTGTGACACCTAAACCTGCTTCTGCTATTAATTCTGACGTGTGGCATGTTATTGATGATGCCACTTCTGCTATGCATGATACTTATGATGAAACTACTTCTATGCTTGATACTACTGTGCCACTAGGTGAATTTCTTGATGAACAACTTGCTAGGGCTAGAGAGAATGAAAGTATTGAAACTGATAATATTGATGAAAGTGATGATGAAGATTCTCCCCCTAGATATGAATTACCTGTTGTTCCCGAGGGTTATGTTATGGATGAAGAAACTGCTAGAGACTTTCTTGCTTGCAATGATAGGAGTGATCTTAAGAAACTATTAGCTAAGATGAAACAAAAATCTCTGAATGCTAGAATGAAATATGAACCTGCTTATGCTACTTCACCTATATTTATAACTGATAAGGATTATGAATTCTCTGTCAACCCTGATATAATTACTTTGGTTGAATCTGATCCTTTCTATGGCTATGAATCTGAAACTCTTGTGGCACATCTTACTAAATTAAATGATATAGCTACCCTGTTTACTAATGATGAGAAAACTCGCTATTATTATATCCTTAAATTATTTTCGTTCTCATTAAAGTGTGATGCTAAGATATGGTTTAATTCTCTTGATCCTGGTTGTGTGCATAGTCCCCAGGATATGATTTACTACTTCTCTGCTAAATATTTCCCCACTCATAAGAAACAAGCTGCTTTAAGGGAAACATATAATTTTGTGCAAATTGAAGAAGAGAGTCTCCCACAAGCTTGGGGGAGGCTTCTCCGATTACTTAATGCTTTGCCTGATCATCCTCTCAAGAAAAATGAAATACTTGATATCTTTTATAATGGACTAACTGATGCTTCTAGAGATTACCTGGATAGTTGTGATGGTTGTGTTTTCAGGGAAAGAACAGTTGATCAAGCTGAAATTCTATTGAATAATATGTTGACTAATGAAAATAATTGGACACTTCCTGAACCAACTCCTAAGCCAACTCCGAAGAAAAGGGGTATTCTATTTCTCAGTCCTAAAGATATGCAAGAGGCAAAGAAATCTATGAAAGAAAAAGGTATTAAAGTTGATGATGTTAAGAATTTACCTCCTGTTGAAGAAATACATGGTCTTAATTTACCGCCTGTTGAAGAAACACATGGTCTTGATAACCCGACACGGGTAGTAAAGGTAAATTCTCTCTATAGATATGATAAAGCTAAAATCCCTCCTACTAAGTTTGCTAGCCAATGGTTAGATGAGTTTGATAATTTTATTGTTAAACAAGAAAATTCCAATGCTTATGTTGGTAGACAATTGAAACATAATGCTTATATGATTGAACACTTGAGTGATTATATGGCTAATGTCAAAGGTGAACTTAAACTTATTAGTAAACATGCTTCTATGGTTACCACTCAAGTAGAACAAGTACTTAAAGCTCAGAATGATTTGCTCAATAAATTAAATAGTAAGAAAAATAATAATGTTGTTAGAGTTGTGACTAGAGGTGGTAAAATGGCTCAGGAACCTTTGTATTCTGAAGGCCATCATAAGAGAATTGAGCAAGATTCTCAGAGAACTAATGTAGATGCACCTAGTCCTTCTAAGAGGAAGAAAAAGAAAAAAATGATAGGACTTTGCATGCTTCTAGTGAACCTATTATTGACACACCTGAGAATCCCAATGATATTTCTATTTCTAATGCTGAAACACAATCTGGTAATGAACATGAACCTAGTGATAATGTTAATGATGACGTTCATGTTGATGCTCAACCTAGTAATGACAATGATGTAGAGATTGAACCTGCTGTTGATCTTGATAACCCACAATCGAAGAATCAACGTTATGATAAGAGAGACTTTGTTGCTAGGAAGCACGGTAAAGAAAGAGAACCATGGGTTCAGAAACCCGTGCCTTTTCCTCCTAAACCATCCAAGAAAAAGGATGATGAGGATTTTGAGCGCTTTGCTGAAATGATTAGACCTATCTTTTTGCGTATGTGTTTGACTGATATGCTTAAAATGAATCCTTATGCTAAGTACATGAAGGATATTGTTACTAATAAGAGAAAGATACCGGAAGCTGAAATTTCCACCATGTTTGCTAATTATACTTTTAAGGGTGGAATACCAAAGAAACTTGGAGATCCAAGAGTGCCAACTATACCATGCTCCACTAAAAGAAACTATGTTAAAACTGCTTTATGTGATCTTGGAGCCGGTGTTAGTGCTATGCCTCTCTCTTTATATCGTAGACTTGATCTGAATAAGTTGACACCTACTAAAATATCTTTGCAAATGGCTGATAAATCAACTACTATACCTGTCGGTATTTGTGAGGATGTGCCTGTTGTGGTTGCAAACGTTACTATTTTAACAGACTTTGTTATTCTTGATATTCCCGAGGACGATAGTATGTCTATTATTCTTGGAAGACCCTTTTTGAATGATGCAAGGCCTGTTATTGATTGCACCAAAGGCAATGTTACTTTTCATGTCAATGGTAATGAGCATACGATACACTTTCCGAGGAACCAACCTCAAGTCCATAGTATAAACTCTATTGGAAAAATTCCAACAATCACTATTGGAGGTTTTTGAATTTTCTCTTCCTACTGTCAAGAAGAAATATGATATTCTTATTGTTGGGGACATGCATATCCCCGTTGAGGTAACATAGTGTTATTCCAAATTTCTCCTGTTTCATGTTACTCGAAATGAGTTTGTTAACAAGACCTGATCAACCTTGTTAGTGGATTCCTTTTGATGAGCATGAGATGGATGAAGTTAGAAAACACAACTCTCTGTACCCCTTTTTTTACTTTCTGTTATTTATATTAAATAAAGCAAAAATAGTATTCTCTGTCTGTTTTCTGAATTAACCATGCAATAAAAAATACCCCGAAAATAAAGTTCTCCAAATACCCTGAAATTTAAACATGATTTTTTTAGAATATTTGAGAATATCTGGCACTGAGAACACATCAGGGGGAGCAAGCACCTGGCCACGAAGGTCCAGGGTGCGCCCCCCTGGGCGCGCTCCCCTGCCTCATGGGCCCACAGTGGCTCCCCTCCACTTATTCCAGCTACCACACACTCCTTCCTCCCAAAAACATCACTAACCAGCTCAAGCACGAGTTCTAGCTCATCTTGCTGCCATTTTCGATCTCCTTGATCAAAGCTCCATTCAAAAAACCGCTTTGGGGGATTGTTCTTTGGTATGTGACTCCTCCATTGGTCCAATTATTTTTTGTTCTAGTGCTTTATTTATTGCAAATTTTTGCTACTTAGGTGACCCTATTCTTGAGCTTGCATGTCAAATTTATATGGTCAAAAGTAGTTTTAATGCATGATATAGCCTCTAGGCACTTGTAGGAGTAGTTGCTATCAATTTTGTTGAGTTTGATTCACTTTTATTTTGAAGTTACTAAATATTTTAGAAATTTTTCAGAGGAGGAAATATGTTTAGGAAAATTTACCAAGGTGGTTCTTCAAGGAAGCAAGGACCCAGGCCCGCAATGCGTTAGCCGGACGATGAACCACCGAGGGACGCTCAAGTGTGGCCTTGTGAATGGCCGTTAGAGGACTTCATGGTTCGAGCAGGAATCAAGGAGGAATTTGACGTATATGTGCGTAATGCTGATCTAGAGAGCTTCGAGGCAGATAAGTGTTGTAAATACCTCTATTTAACTGATTCATTTGTGAGAAGGTTTAAATTTTCATCATCACGCAATTCTTAGACTGTCCTATTTGATCTTTATGAAAATTCTTATACTATGGACTTAGAAGATTTTAACACTGCTTGTAAACTTCCACAATGGGGTAGCACTAGTGAGCCTCGCAAATCTGAGTTTAGAGATTTCCTTGCTAGTATAACCGTGGGGGAGTCTAGAGATATAACACAAGCTACCATAGGGAGCATTCATTTTCCTGCTATACATTATTTTGCTCTCTTCATAGGTAGGTGCATCAATGGTAAGGATGAAGCATGTCACATGTGTGTCCCTGATCTCAGTGTTCTCAGGAGTGCTGTATTAGGAGATAAACATTATAATTTGGGAGCCATTGTTGCAAGTAGGTTGTATAATAATCGTATTCATGGAGATTTCTTTGGTGGAATTTATGCAACTCGTATAGCTAACTTTCTTGAGATACCCATACGTGGAGATGATATTGAGTTGCCTCCTTCTTATCTAGATTATGATGATATGGTTCGTCATCAATTTGTTGAGAGGAACGATCAGTTCCTCTAGTGCCGACTAATCTTTGACAGACGACACACCTATCACATCGCCCTCCCTACTCCTACTTTCTTTGACTTTCGGCAAAGGGGCGATATTTTATAACCAGGGAGGAGGCGACCGAGTACGAGAGGAGGGCGGAGATAGCTCGCCTCGAAGCTGCAACTCATCAGGCAATTGCCGCTGCATCTCAGTACGACCCCAACTATTACTTTGGATATCCGCCAGGCCAGCCGTGGCCATAGACCAACTTAGGCCAAAAGCCTAAGCTTGGGGAGTACGTATTTCTCACCGACCTTACATTTATGTTCACACACTCATGCTAGTTGTCGGTGCTCGCACTTTTTCACTGTATCATCCATGCTAGTTTATTTTCCCTTTTTATGCTTTCTTCTTGTGTGTTTGATAAACCTTAAGAAAAACAAAAAATTAGTTGTAGCTTTTAGTTAGTTTACTTTCCATGCCTGTAGTAGTAGTAATTAAAAAGAAAACCCAAAAAGATTTCTCGTTCTTCTTTTGCTTGTTGGGAGCTTTCCCGTGTAAATAGTTTTATTTCTTTTTGTTCTTTGGGGGTCGAGAGGAGAAGACCATAATGAAAATGTTGAGTGGCTCTCATATGCATTATTGTTGATCTAACAAAGAGCCCATATTACCTTGTCTTCTCTCTTGAATTGAATGCTTGCAAATGCCAGCTTAGTCCAATGCACGCGCACTATTATTATTATTATTATTATTATTATTATTATTATTATTATTATTATTATTATTATTATTATTATTATTATTATTATTATTATCCACACTATTCGGTCGTGCAAGTGAAAGGCGATATTGATGATTATATGATGAACTTATTGAGATGAGAAAAGATGGTATGAACTCGACCTCTCTTGTTTTTGGAAATATGATTAGTCCATCATTCTTGATTCAGCCTATTATGAATAAACATGTTTGCAGTGACAATCAACGATTGTAGTTGCTTATGCCATGCTTAATTAGCTAGGAGCTTATAATGGTTTACCTTGCGCGCCAACATGCTATTAAAATGGTTGTGATGTGGTATGATAGGGTGGTATCCTCTTTTGAACGATTCGAGTGGCTTGACTTGGCACATGTTCACGCATGTAGTTGAAACAAAATCAACATAGCCTCTATGATATTTATGTTCATGGTGCATTATATCCTACTCATGCTCGCATTCGGTGTTGATTAATTTTAATGCATGTTCATGACTGTTGTCGCTCTCTAGCTGGTCGCTTCCTAGTCTTTTTCTAGCCTTCACTTGTACTAAGCGGGAATACTGCTTGTGCATCCAATTCCATAAACCCCAAAGTTGTTCCATATAAGTCCACCATACCTACCTATATACAGTATCTACCTGCCGTTCCAAGTAAATTTGTATGTGCCAAACTCGAAACCTTCAAAAAACATTCTGTTTTGTATGCTCGAATAGCTCATGTATCAACTAGGGATGTCTGTATCTTCCATGCTAGGAGGGTTATTCTCAAGAGCAGTGGACTCCGCTCCTCACTCACAAGAACATGGATGGTCACCGGGATGCCCAGTCCCATGCTTTATGCAAATCAAATCAAAATAACTGTAAACAAAACTCCCCCAGGATTGTTGTTAGTTGGAGGCACTCATTGTTTCAAGCAAGCCATGGATTGATGCTTGTTGGTGGAGGGGGAGTATAAACTTTACCATTCTGTTTGGGAACCGCCTATAATGTGTGTAGCATGGACGATATCGAGATCTCTCGGTTGTTATGTTGACAATGAAAGTATACCGCTCAAAATATTATTCATATCTATTTCAAAACCGAGCTGTGGCACCTCTGCAAATCCCTGCTTATGTTGAGTCATCATCCTCTTATTAAAAAGCACTAGTTGGAGAGCACCGCTGTCATTTGCATTCATTACTGTTAGTTTACATTGAGTATGACTTGACTGGGTCTCTTTTACCATGAATTATAATGTCAAATCAGTCCTTGATCTTTAAAGGTGCTCTGCATTTATGTTTTGCAGTCTCGGAAATAGCTAGAGAGATACCATCTTTTCATATCATATCATGATTATTTTGAGAAAGTGTTGTCATTCGAGATTTATTATTATTGCTCGCTAGTTGATTATGCCATTGATATGAGTAAACATGAGACCTAAATGTTATTGTGAATATGGTTAGTTCATAATCTTTGCTGAAAACCTGAATGTTGGCTTTACATATTTACAACAACAAGAGCAAACAGAGTTTGTAAAAGTTTTTCTTTATCACTTTCAGTTTATCAACTAAATTGCTTGAGGACAAGCAAATGTTTAAGCTTGGGGGAGTTGATACGTCTCTGTCGTATCTACTTTTCCAAACACTTTTGCCCTTGTTTTGGACTCTAACTTGCATGATTTGAATGGAACTAACCCGGACTGACGTTGTTTTCAGCAGAATTGCCATGGTGTTATTTTTGTGCAGAAATAAAAGTTCTCGGAATGACCTAAAAATCAATGGAGAATTATTTTGGAATATATAAAAAATACTGGAAGAAGAATCCACGTCATGGGGGCCTCCACCTGTCCACGAGGGTGGGGCGCCCCCTGCCTCGTGGGCCCCCTGACGCTCCACCAACCTCAATCTTGACTCCATATATTCACTTTCGGGGAGAGAGAAAATCAGAGAGAAGAATTCATCGTGTTTTACGATACGGAGCCGCCGCCAAGCCCTAAACTCTCTTAGGAGGGCTGATCTGGAGTCCGTTCGGGGCTCCGGAGAGGGGAATCTGTCGCCATCGTCATCATCAACCATCCTCCATCACCAATTTCATGATGCTCACCGCCGTGCGTGAGTAATTCCATCGTAGGTGTAACATCCCAAATTTTCAATTTGGAATGTTATACATAGATCATCATTGCATATCATATTTTATTTGCATTTTGGTTTGATCCTAGAAATCCTACGCAACTCAAGGACCCATGGAGAGAGTTGGGGATTTCATTATTTTCATATTTGGGGTTTTCTCAAATTTTGAAAATAGGATCATTTGATTTAATTATTTTATCTTCAATAATTGCAATTATAAAAAAATAAGTGAGAGGGAATAAAATGACTTTCCCAAATTAAAGGAATACTAAGGATTTAATAAAAAAATCAAATAAGATTTTATTTTGGAGTTTTTCGCTGTTTTATTTGAATTTACGAAAAATGCGCGTTTTTCAAAATTGCATTTAGGCCCCAAATAAATGATCACTTTATCCGGTTTGATTTTAGAAGTCGGGGAAAATTTATTTCGTGATTTTTGGAGTCCGTTTAGTATTTCTTTTATTTGTTTTTCTGCACGAAACTATTAAAAAAACGAACGACCTAACCGGGCCATATCCGGCTAGGACACCGCTGGGCTGGCCCTTTAAGAGGCGAGGCCGAGGCCCGAGCCAGCCCCAGCCTCAGCACAAGCCGCCGCCCCATCAGCCCTAGCCCCGCCGCCGCCTCGATCCGCGCCACGCCGCCGCCCGCCGATCTGCCGCCCGCCCGCCACCGACTCGCCGCCGGAGTGCGCCGCCGCCGCCGACCCGTTCCACGAGGTAGCCGCCGTTTTTTTTTAAACCGATCGGTTTTATTTCGTAAACCCTAGTTTTGGTTTTTTTATTATTAGATCGGTTTTTTCGGTTCGGTTAAATAGCGGACGTTCGTCCGTACGTTTGTTTAACGAACGGTTTTTGTCGTTTAGCCACAGACAGTGAACGCTCGTTCGTTAGCCTGTTCGTCATTTTTTTCTTTTCTCGAATTTTCCGTGATTATTTCTGATTGCGATTCCTGATTCGATTTTCGTTTTAGTTTAACTTTTTGCTCGTTTATCAGAATCAGGCGATTCAAGCGCCTAGAGTTTCGTCTCGAAACCCTCTTTCCATTTAATCAACTCAAACAAGTTTTTTCTTCTATAAAATTTGACTTAGATCCAGATTAGTAAACGAAGCTTGTTTCTTTCGCTGTTTGACCTTTGTTGCTTCGTTTGTTTTGATTCTTTTTGCAAATCGGAGTTCTTAAGTTGAACTTTCTGGTTAGATCTCTTATTTGAGTTTTACCCGTGCATTATATGAGTGCTTATTGTGTGCTTGTTTGTTTGTGATAGAGTACCCGGAGTGCGCCGCCTACTACTTCGAATCTCTAGGTTTCACGGATCATCAGCAAGGCAAGTAACACTTTGATCATACCTCTTACTACCCAGTTTTATTGCATTAGATCAATCCTCAAACATTGCATGGTTAGGATCTATTTAAATTGTGGGTTTTGGAAAAGTAGATGAGGTAGTACCTATTACATGTTTTATTATCAAGCCTTTGGGAGTTACTTCTATGTTTGCTTATATTGCCATGCTATGCTAGTAGACGTGGATTGGGTGAGTGTATCCATGATAGATGTGAGATTGTTAATTAATGGTTTATTTAAGGTGGCAACTTTAATACACATTTGGGTGGATTGAGGCACCTGGGTATTCCAGTGATTGCCTGTTTTTCTTTATGGACCGCCACCCAGGCTCAAAGGGATCATGATATTATTCATACTACAAACTTCCGTGTGCAGCCACAAGCTACTATGGGCTCTAGCATAGTTGATTAAGTCGTGCGAACTCTTACAGTGGTAGACTAGCAGATGTAGGGGAAAGTAGGTGTAATGGTCTACCCGATCGTAAGGTGCTAGCGCTTCTGAAAGACTATGTCTCGGTCATCCGTTTCTCAAACACCATGTAGTGCGAGAATCCCAACGAAGGAGATCGAGTCTTGTGGGGAAAAGTGTGCAAACCTCTGCAGAGTGTATAAACTAATCATGATTAGCCGTGTCCCCGGTTATGGACGTCTTGAGTATCTAGTACTTGGATTATCATGTGAATCTCAGCATGTGACTTTAATTAATTTTGTTGGGTTTTAATGATGATGTTTAATTGGGATTGAGAGGGTGTCTACGATCTCAATGTTTAACAACTACCATGATAGTTAAATAAAATTTATTCCTTTGCAGTAGGGAAAACTGGCTTTGCACAAAACTGTAACCATAGAGCTTTCCACCAGCCAAATATGCATGTAGTGATAGCATTATTCTATTCTTGCTCTCTATGTGTTACATTGCCAGCATATTCCATGTGCTGACCCGTTTTGGGCTGCAATGTTCATGTTGCAAACTTTTCAGACGACGAGTAAGGTGCCTTTAAGTCGTGGTTCTATACTCAGTGATGCCGCTGGAGTTGATGGACTCACTTATCTTCCAAGCCTTCTGCTGTTATCATTATTAGATGGCCTTAAGCCATATTATTTGTAGTAAGTTCTCTTTTGAGACACTCGTTGTAATAAGTGTGTGATTGCTACTCTGTTATAAATCCTTCAAGTACTATGCGTGTCAACATTACTGATCCAGGGATGACACTGAAGCACAGAGATCAGACTGTTTGAGGTCTAGTCGCTACAAGATGGTATCAGAGCACACGCTGACTGTAGGACACGACCACTAAGCTAAAGCCCTAGATCACTACTCACTCTTCTCATTTCTGACTCCTCATCTTTTCTACTCTTTTAGGATGGCAGATGCAAGGAACAAGTTCACGCAACCGGATGAAGATACACCCTTTGGACACCACCTGAAGGAAGTCACTAAGTACCTGAACATCGTAGTACCAAGCTTCACCGGGACCTACAATGCCACTTTACCCGAGGAGGAGCGTTGGATGATTCAAGTTCAAGTTCCAGGAAGGACATTTGCGCCAGTCACCGAGCCCATAGAGTTTTCCTTTGATACACCAACCTGGAGTCTAGGAAAGAGCATGGCAGCCCACATCGCCATGGGACATATTGGAGAAGTTTACCGCAATGATGAAAGCACAAGTGCTCCCTAGGTGGTTTTGGTAATTAATGACAACATATCTCTTGTTGGACTAACACTTTTACCTAGTATGTTTCAGATAAAGTTCAACAATGAAGTGGCATGGACTAGAGGATGTGGAACCCCTTCAAAATGCTAAGGACAAAGAATTGGCTCAAGATCCAAGCTCAAGACTCCACATTTTCTATCTTAGTGAGCCAAGATCACATTGAGTCTATAGGAAAGCCAATACTATTAAGAAGGGATGAGGTGTTGCTTAATGGCTTGCTTGCTCAAAGTGCTTAGTGATATGCTCCAAAGCCCTCAACCACTTTCTCACTTCCAAATATGTCCTAAACCAAAAGTCAAACTTGGCCCCACCGATTCTTTCTATCCGGAGCCACCGAGTTCAGTTGAAATAGCCACTTCCAGAAACCCTAATCAGTTTGATCTCACCGATGGGATCTCGATCTCACCGAGATGGGCTTGCAAACTCTCTGTTACCTGTTGCAATATTTTCGGTCCCACCGAGATATGCAACCGGCCCCACCGAGTTTGCTTGGCCAACTCTCTGTTTCGCTTATTACCCAAATCGGTCCCACCGAGTTTGAGTAATCGGTCAAACCGAGTTTTCGTTTTACCCTAACCCTAGCACATCGGTTCCACTGAGTTGATCTAGTCGGTCCCACCGAAAACCCTAACGGTCACTAGGTTTGCTAAATTGGTCCGACCGAGTTTTTCACTTCGGTCTCACCGAGATTGGTAAATTGTGTGTAACGGTTAGATTTTGTGTGGAGGCTATATATACCCCTCCACCCACTCTCCATTCGTGGAGAGAGCCATCAGAACATACCTACACTTCCAATACACATTTTCTGAGAAAGAACCACCTACTCATGTGTTGAGGCCAAGATATTCCATTCCTACCACATGAATCTTGATCTCTAGCCTTCCCAAGTTGCTTTCCACTCAAATCTTCTTTCCACCAAATCCATATCCTGTGAGAGAGAGTTGAGTGTTGGGGAGACTATCATTTGAAGCACAAGAGCAAGGAGTTCATCATCAACACACCATTTGTTACTTCTTGGAGAGTGGTGTCTCCTAGATTGGCTAGGTGTCACTTGGGAGCCTCCGACAAAGATTGTGGAGTTGAACCAAGGAGTTTGTAAGGGCAAGGATATCGCCTACTTCGTGAAGATCTACCGCTAGTGAGGCAAGTCCTTCGTGGGCGATGGCCATGATGGGATAGACAAGGTTGCTTCTTCGTGGACCCTTCGTGGGTGGAGCCCTCCGTGGACTCGCGCAACTGTTACCCTCCGTGGGTTGAAGTCTCCATCAACGTGGATGTACGATAGCACCACCTATCGGAACCACGACAAAAACATCTGTGTCTCCAATTGCGTTTGAATTCTCCAAACCCTTCCCTTTACATTCTTGCAAGTTGCATGCTTTACTTTCCGCTGCTCATATACTCTTTGCATGCTTGCTTGATATGTATTGTGTTTGTTAAACTAGTGCCTAAACTCTACTTCAACTTAAAGAAATTAAAAACTGCAACTTTTGGCACTTAGTGTCTAATCACCCCCCCTCTAGACACCTCTTCTCGATCCTTTCAATTGGTATCAGAGCATTGGTCTCCATTGCCTTGGTTTAAACACCATTGGAGGAAGATGGATGAGTCTACTTTGGGGAGTCTTAGGCGTAGAGTGCCTATTCTTGATGGAGAATATTTTCATGAGTGAAAAAATGAAATGCTTGAGATTTTCAATGAATATCACTTGAACAAGTATATTGCTAGCACTTGTGCACCTCATGTTGATCCCATGCATCCTACCCTTGATGAATCAATTGACATGATTCGCAATCTTAGAACTGTTAATCTTATCACTAGAGGCTTGCCTAGAAACTTGATTGGATGTTTGCCGACTCTTAAGTGTGCCTACACCATATGGAAATTTCTTGAGGAACTCTTTCCAAATTATTCCTTGAAAGATCTAGATGAAATCCTCCATAAGTCTATTGCCTTGATTAAGATGAGTTCCAATGATCCCAAATTTGGCGACTACTTAATTGAGCTTACTAATCTTACGAGTGCCAAAGGAGATGTTGGAATCATTAGCAATATCATTTCTAGAGCTATTAGAATTCATAAATATAACTATAGAAATGATCATTTATCTAATGAATTTCCCTCTCTAGGAATTGATCAATCACAAGATGATGTTGAACATGAATACTCGGATGAGGATGATGATGATAGTGACTATGATCTCGATGATGCAATGAGACACTTTGGTCTTATGGCAAATCTTCGAGGCTACATGGATGGAGGAAAGGAATGGGTCCTTGATAGTGGATGTACTGATCATATGACCGGAGATAAAGACATGTTCCGTGAGCTTGCTGAAAATGACGGCCCTCAAAAGTATGTCACTTTTGGTGATAATTCAAAGGGTAAGGTGGTTGGCCTTGGTAAGGTGGCCATCTCACATGATAGCTCCATACAAAATGTCATGCTTGTTGAATCTCTTGGCTACAACTTACTTTCAGTATCTAGACTTGCTGATTTCGGTTTTAATGTCCTATTTACTGAAGTAGACTGCCAAGTGTTTCGTAGAGATAATCATAAAATGGTCTTTACCGGTATACGTAGAGGAGATCTTTACATTGTTGATTTCACTAAAAAGGCTCAACCTAAAACTTGCTTAATTGCTAAATCTTCTAAAGGCTGGTTGTGGCATAGAAGGCTAGGCCATGTGGGCATGCGAAACCTTGACAAACTCATTAAAGGAAATCATATCCTTGGCGTTAACGATGTCATATTTGACAAGGATAGACTTTGTAGTGCTTGTCAAGCAGGGAAACAAGTTGGAGGAAGTCATCGCGCTAAGAACATCATGACCACAAGAAGACCACTCGAGCTACTTCACATGGATCTCTTTGGTCCAAATGCCTACAAGAGTCTCGGTGGTAACTCATTTGGTCTGGTCATAGTTGATGATTTTTCAAGATTTACGTGGGTGTTCTTTCTTGATGACAAATCGCAGGTCCAAAAGATCTTCAAAAACTTTGCTAGGAAGGCCCAAAATCAATTTGACGTGAAGATCAAGAAGGTTCGAAGCGACAATGGAACGGAGTTCAAGAACGCAAATGTGGACACCTTTCTTGACGAAGAAGGGATCGCACATGAGTTCTCGGCTACGTACACACCTCAACAAAATGGAGTTGTTGAGAGGAAGAACCGGACTCTTATCGAGATGGCAAGAACGATGCTTGATGAGTACAAGACGCCAAAACACTTTTGGGCGGAAGCGGTAGAGACAGCTTGTCATGCAACAAATTGCTTGTATCTTCACAAGCTACTCGGCAAGACGGCATACGAGCTCCTCACCGGTAACAAACCCCAAGTTGGATACTTTCGAGTATTCGGCTCAAAGTGCTACATTCTTGATAAGCATCGTCGTTCTAAATTTGCTCCTAAGTCTCATGAAGGTTTCCTACTTGGTTATGGCTCAAACTCTCACACATACCGTGTCTACAACAATTTCACCCGAAAGGTTGAAGAAACGGTAGATGTGAAGTTTGATGAATCTAACGGCTCGCAAGTAGAGCAATTGCCAATTGATGTAGGAGACAAAGATCCCTCGGAAGCAATCCAAGACTTGTCTATTGGCAAGATTCGTCCAATGGAGGTGAAGGAGAGTACCTCGTCCGTCCAAGTGGAAGCTTCTACCTCACGACAAGGTGAACCAAGAGTTGATACGGAAGCATCCACGAGTGGGACACACCAAGAAGAAGAAAACGAGGAAGTGCACCAAGACGAACGTCAACAACCTCCTTCTCCACCATGACAAGAGAACGACAACGCCAACAATGAAGAAGGCCAAGAAGAAGAACAAGATGAAGAAGATGTTCAACAAAGACCCAAGCAAAAGCTTTCACGAGTTCGAGCAAGAATTGCTAAAGATCATCCCGTGGAGCAAATCTACAATGATATCCAAACCGGGAGAATCACTCGCTCAAAAACTCGTTTAGCTAACTTTTGTGAACACTATTCATTCATCTCTCGTATTGAACCTATGAAGGTTGAAGAAGCATTGGAAGATCCGGATTGGATAAACGCTATGCATGAAGAGCTACACAACTTTGAGAGAAATCAAGTGTGGACATTGGTTGAAAAGCCCGACAACAACCACAACATCATCGGTACCAAATGGGTGTTTCGCAACAAGCAAGATGAAGATGGACAAGTGGTTCGCAACAAAGCGCGTCTCGTCGCCCAAGGCTACACACAAGTCGAAGGTATGGACTATGGTGAGACATATGCTCCCGTTGCTAGACTTGAGTCCATTCGCATCTTACTTGCCTATGCTAATCACCATAATATCACCTTGTACCAAATGGACATTAAAAGTGCTTTTCTAAATGGTGAAATTGAAGAGGAAGTTTATGTTAAGCAACCTCCCGGCTTTGTCAACCCTAAGAAACCTAATCATGTTTACAAACTTCACAAAGCCCTTTATGGTCTTAAACAAGCTCCTAGAGCATGGTATAAATGCTTGACCAAGTTCCTTATTGAAAAAGGCTTTGAAATTGGAAAAATAGATTCTACTCTTTTTACTAAAAGGGTTAATGGAGAACTATTTGTATGCCAAATTTATGTTGATGATATTATATTTGGATCAACTAACCCTCATTTTAGTGAAAAGTTTGGGAAGCTAATGTCGGAGAAGTTTGAGATGTCTATGATGAGTGAACTCAAATTCTTTCTTGGTTTGCAAATCAAGCAAACTAAGGAAGGCACCTTTGTCTCTCAAACGAAGTACACCAAGGACTTATTCAAGAAGTTCAATATGCAAGAATGCAAAGGTATGACTACACCCATGCCTACTAGTGGACATCTTGATTTGACCAAAGATGGTGAACCGGTTGATCAAAAAGTTTATCGCTCTATGATTGGTTCATTATTATATCTATGTGCTTCACGTCCCGATATCATGTTAAGTGTGTGCATGTGTGCACGATATCAAGCTGCTCCTAAGGAATGTCATCTTAAGGCCGTGAAAAGGATAGTGAGATACTTAATACATACACCAAATTTTGGCATTTGGTATCCAAAGAGAGCTTCCTTTGATCTTGTTGGCTACTCCGACTCGGACTATGCCGGTGACAAGGTTGATAGGAAGTCCACTTCGGGTACTTGTCAATTCCTTGGTAGATCTCTTGTGTCTTGGTCTTCCAAGAAACAAAACTCGGTATCCTTATCCACCGCTGAAGCGGAATACATTGCTGCGGGTTCATGTTGTGCTCAATTACTCTGGATGACCCAGACTCTTAAAGATTATGGGATATATGTGAAACATGTTCCATTGCTTTGTGACAATGAAAGTGCTATCAAGATTGCTCACAATCCCGTGCAACACTCTCGAACTAAGCATATCGAAGTTCGTCATCATTTTATTCGAGATCATGTTGCTAAGGGTGACATAAACCTTAAGCATGTTCGCACCGATAAGCAATTAGCGGATATATTCACCAAACCACTTGATGAGAAAGTGTTTTGCAGGTTAAGAGGTGAATTGAACATCATTGACGCTTCAAACTTGGAGTAGGAACTCCATTGGATACATGCAAGATTTGAGCTTACGACTAATCTCTTGATTTTATCCTATGATGATTATCTTATGTCTTGAAAATTTGCATCTTGCATGTTATCTAACCCTTGTAGGTACTTGGATGAATCTAATTCTATGAGATTGCAATTCACTCACATCTTGAGCAATCTCTACATCATCAAGTCTCTACACAATGGTGATTGATGACAAGGAAGCACGAAACCTTTCAAACATATCCTTTGAAAAATTCTATGTTGAGTTTCATGATTGTCATGTTGGATACACAAGTGCTCTTCCTTGAGAAAACTAACCCATGTAGGTAGATGAACTCAAAATCCAAAGGGTGCTCCCAACTCTTGATGGGCTACATCAACCTTGAGCAACCCACACAAGTTCAACTACATGATCAAGATCAACACCGCCACCCAAGGTATGTTATTCCATCTTAGAGTAGCTTTACTCCAAGTCATGAGTCAAAGCAACTCGACAAGATGTGAATACATCAAGATACTTAAACGAAAAATGGTAACCCCATTTTGAGCTTAAACGATGAGTACGACCTATGATCAAGTGATCTCACTTGACTCCTAAGTCAATGTACTCTAACATAGGTGACTTTGTCACCGCCCAACTCTAGATGAAGTTCTCTTGTGTTCTTTTCTGTCTTCTTGCACTTGTCTCATGCATATTTGTTTCCCCTTTCAAACTTCATCTAGACCATTTAGTTTCTTTTCTTTGTTCTTTGTTCTTTGTTCTGCATTTTCTGCATCCAATTCATTGCAAATCTTTGTGAGATCTTATTTGTCTAGTGAGCTGAGGTGACAAGTGTTTTTCTGTGATGAACTCGGTTCCACCGGTTTCATGTTTCCGGTCTAACCGAAGATTTTCGGAGCAACCGAAGCATACAACTCGGTGACACCGATTTCACTACAGGAAAAACATTTTGCCATTTATTCATGTTGTTTTTCTTGATCCAGCTCCACTCAATGAATCTTGTCCTCTGCAAGCATCACATTTACCTTAATGCTTTGTACTGTGATTCAAGGACCGAACCCATTCACAACAAATTCCAGAAGACCCTTCTTGGAAATTGATGTCAAAGGGGGAGAGAGAGATCACATCAAAGCTTAATCATATCTCTAGGGGGAGAGATCTCTAGGGGAGGGAATACTCCAGGAAAGAGTAATCTTCAAGGATCCCAGATGCTTGATGTTCAAGAGGAGAGATGCCACATGTCTTCTTGGGGGAAAGACATGTTCATATGTGCTTATTTGCATTAGCTCTGTTCATTTGTTTCTTTGAGCTCTGTTTTTCTGTTCCCTATCTTCTCCCAGTATCCCATGCTAGATTCAGGGGGAGCAAGACATCCAAGGGAAAGAAAATTCTTAAATTCATTGCATATCCTTCTCTTTGGGGACATGTCAATACCTATCGTGGTACTCTGTACTCACTCTACATGTCATCCCAGTCTTGGTACTCTTGTGGTTTCTTTTGTTTGCTCTAGCTAGTAGGTGCATCTGTGTTATCTAACCTTGTTTACGCAGGTTCATCACATCCTAGCCAACTCAAGACCACAAGGTAAGTATATGCATCATGGTCATGTGTATGAGAAATTCTTGCTGATGTACATACTATTTGCAAGAAGGACTCATGGGCATGAAGGTACATTTCTCATGTTTTCATCACTTGCTCTGATGCATATAGCCAAGATGCATGTAACACATTGCTACTCTGTCATGGTTATGCTCTCACATGCTTCTATATACCATATTCACATGATTGCATACATGTAGGGGGAGCCTATGCTTGTTACATGTCTGTCCAAAGCTTTACTTGCTATTCTCTATATCTTTATATAAATCTTTGATGTATGTTGCCATCAATTACCAAAAAGGAGGAGATTGAAAGCACAAGTGCTCCCTAGGTGATTTTCGTAAAGAATGACAACATATCTCTTGTTGGACTAACACTTTTACCTAGTATGTTTCAGATGAGTTCAACAATGAAGTGGCATGGACTAGAGGATGTGGAACCCCTTCAAAATGCTAAGGACAAAGGATTGGCCCAAGCTCCAAGCTCAGGACTCTACATTTTATATCTTAGTGATCCAAGATCACATTGAGTCTATAGGAAAGCCAATACTATTAAGAAGGGATGAGGTGTTGCTTAATGGCTTGCTTGCTCAAAGTGCTTAGTGATATGCTCCAAAGCCCTCAACCACTTTCTCACTTCCAAATATGTCCTAAACCAAAAGTCAAACTCGGCCCCACCGATTCTTTCTATCCGGAGCCACCGAGTTCAGTTGAAATAGCCACTGCCAGAAACCCTAATCAGTTCGGTCTCACCGATGGGATCTCGGTCTCACCGAGATGGGCTTGCAAACTCTCTGTTACCTGTTGCAATATTTTCGGTCCCACCGAGATATGCAATCGGCCCCACCGAGTTTGCTTGGCCAACTCTCTGTTTCGCTTATTACCCAAATCGGTCCCACCGAGTTTGAGTAATCGGTCAAACCGAGTTTTGGTTTTACCCTAACCCTAGCACATCGGTTCCACCGAGTTGATCTAGTCGGTCCCACCGAAAACCCTAACGGTCACTAGGTTTGCTAAATCGGTCCGACCGAGTTTTTCACTTCGGTCTCACCGAGATTGGTAAATTGTGTGTAACGGTTAGTTTTTGTGTGGAGGCTATATATACCCCTCCACCCACTCTTCATTCGAGAGAGAGCCATCAGAACATACCTACACTTCCAATACACATTTTCTGAGAGAGAACCACCTACACATGTGTTGAGGCCAAGATATTCCATTCCTACCATATGAATCTTGATCTCTAGCCTTCCCCAAGTTGCTTTCCACTCAAATCTTCTTTCCACCAAATCCATATCCTGTGAGAGAGAGTTGAGTGTTGGGGAGACTATCATTTGAAGCACAAGAGCAAGGAGTTCATCATCAACACACCATTTGTTACTTCTTGGAGAGTGGTGTATCCTAGATTGGCTAGGTGTCACTTGGGAGCCTCCGAGAAAGATTGTGGAGTTGAACCGAGGAGTTTGTAGGGGCAAGGAGATCGCCTAGTTCGTGAAGATCTACCGCTAGTGAGGCAAGTCCTTCATGGGCGATGGCCATGATGGGATAGACAAGGTTGCTTCTTCGTGGACCCTTCATGGGTGGAGCCCTCCATGGACTCGTGCAACCGTTACCCTCCGTGGGTAGAAGTCTCCATCAACGTGGATGTACGATAGCACCACCTATCGGAACCACGACAAAATCATCCGTGTCTCCAATTGCGTTTGAATTCTCCAAACCCTTCCCTTTACATTCTTGCAAGTTGCATGCTTTACTTTTCGTTGCTCATATACTCTTTGCATGCTTGCTTGATATGTATTGTGTTTGTTAAACTAGTGCCTAAACTCCACTTCAACTTAAAGAAATTAAAAACTGTAACTTTTGGCTCTTAGTGTCTAATCACCCCCCTCTAGACACCTCTTCTCGATCCTTTCAATTGATCTCAAGGATACTATCTACCAGATTTGTGGGCGCCGAGATGAGCACTGGGAAATGATCAGCACCAAGAAGGATAGATCAATCGCAACTTTTATCCAGGAGTTAAACCAGCACATTCGACGTCAGGAGAACCAGATGTGCGCGGGCATGATAGATCTGAAGAAGGCGATGACAAGAATCACGGAGCTGGAGGAAGAACTCAAGGCTACATGTGAAGATTATGAGGAGGAAATCGTCGTACTAGTGGATAAGAATGACGACCTGATTAAGAAGATCGGAATATTCATGGGAGACCCCACACCAGTAGAAGAAGACAAAGAACCCAAGGAGATTTGCCCGGAAGACTACATCATCATCGACGACACCGACTCTAACCTGAGAGATGATGACTATGAAGGCGAAGTTGGAGCAGATATCATGGAGTCTGCAACCGAAGAATATTTCTAGTAGACCACCACATCAGTAGTAGTATTCCACCATGTAAATAGAGTAGTTCGAGCACTTTTGTGATTCATAGACCGATTGTATGACTTGATTGATTGATTGAGTGAAATGTTTGTGTTTGTCTCATGTCCATATGGGTAGTGCTTTCTCATTAGACCTCATTCTATTGTAATCTCTTCCCCCTAAACCCATTAGATGCATCTGAGACGTGACAATGGATTTGCCTTCCCACTGGAGCTCACTCAGTTGATCCAGCAGCAGAATGCATTGATGCAGTTGCTAGTCCAGAATCAGAATCAGGGGAACAACAACAACAACCCACCACCACCACCACCTATAGATCACTTAACCCGTTTCCTTAGACTGAATCCACCGGTGTTCTCCAGTAGCACCGAGCCTATAGTAGCATATGATTGGCTTCGCAAGATTGGAAGGGAGTTAACCACTACAGGATGTACTGACGCTGAGAAGGTGTGTTTTGCCGCACATCAGTTGGATGGACTAGCAGCATCATGGTGGGAGAATTACACTGTCACCTACCCTATAGCCACAGTGACATGGGACCAATTTCAGCAGGCTTTCCGTACTGCCCTTGTTTCAGCAGGAGCTATGGCCCTGAAGAAGCGTGAGTTTCGCAACTTGCGCCAAGGAGGACGGACAGTTGGCCAATACGTGGATGACTTTAGTAAGTTAGCACGTTATGCCCCGGTTGAAGTTGCTACGAATGCAGCTAAGCAGGAGAAGTTTCTGGAAGGACTGAATGATGAGTTGAGCACGCAGTTGATGGTAGCAACTTTCAACAACTACCAGGAACTTGTAGATCGTGCTCTTATGATAGAAGGGAAGCAACAACAGATTGAGAACCGCAAGAGGAAGTATGGACAAGGGAAATACAATTCAGGAGCTCAGGAGAAGCCACGTTTTACCCCGAAAACGGGAGGACATTTTGAAGGAAATATGCCCTAGAGGCAATGATAAAGTTATTATTTATTTCCTTGTATCATAATAAATGTTTATTATTCATGCTAGAATTGTATTAACTGGAAACATAATACATGTGTGAATACATAGACAAACAGAGTGTCACTAGTATGCCTCTACTTGACTAGCTCGTTGATCAAAGATGGTTATGTTTCCTAACCTTAGACATGAGTTGTTATTTGGTTAACGGGATCACATCATTAGGAGAATGATGTGATTGACTTGACCCATTCCATTAGCTTAGCACTTGATCGTTTAGTTTGTTGCTATTGCTTTCTTCATAACTTATATATGTTCCTATGACTATGAGATTATGCAACTCCCGTTTACCTGAGGAACACTTTGTGTGCTACCAAACATCACAACATAACTGGGTGATTATAAAGGTGCTCTACAGGTGTCCCCAAAGGTATTTGTTGGGTTGGCGTATTTCGAGATTAGGATTTGTCACTCCGATTGTCAGAGAGGTATCTCTGGGCCCTCTCGGTAATGCACATCACTCAAGCCTTGCAAGCATTGCAACTAATAAGTTAGTTGTGGGATGATGTACTACAGAACGAGTAAAGAGACTTGCCGGTAACGAGATTGAACTAGGTATTCAGATACCGACGATCAAATCTCGGGCAAGTAACATACCGATGACAAAGGGAACAACGTATATTGTTATGCAGTCTGACCGATAAAGATCTTCGTAGAATATGTAGGAGCCAATATGAGCATCCAGGTTCCGCTATTGGTTATTGACCGGGGACGTGTCTCGGTCATGTCTACATAGTTCTCGAACCCGTAGGGTCCGCACGCTTAAAGTTCGGTGACGATCGTAATTAGGGTTTTTGTGTTTTGATGAACCGAAGGTTGTTCGGTGTCCCGGATGTGATCACGGACATGACGAGGAGTCTCGAAATGGTCGAGACATAAAGATTGATATATTGGAAGCCTATATTTGGATATCGGAAACGTTCCGGGTGAAATCGGGATTTTACCGGAGTACCGGGGGGTTACCAGAACCCCTCCCCCCCGGGGGTTATTGGGCCTACATGGGCCCTAAGGGAGAAGAGGAGGGCCGGCCAGGGCAGGCCGCGCGCCCCCTCCCCCCTAGTCCGAATAGGACAAGGAAGGGGGGGCGGCGCCCCCCTTTCCTCTTTCTCCCTTTACCCTTCCTTTTCCAACAAGGCAAGAAGGGGGAGTCCTACTCCCGGTGGGAGTAGGACTCCTCCAGGCGCACCCCTTGGGCCGACCGCACCTCCCCCTCTCCCTCCTTTATATACGGGGGCAAGGGGGAACCCCATGACACACAAGTTGATCTTCGTGATCATTCCTTAGCCGTGTGCGGTGCCCCCTTCCACCATATTCCACCTCGGTCATATCATAGCGGTGCTTAGGCGAAGCCCTGCGTCGGTAGAACATCATCACCGTCATAACGCCGTCGTGCTGACGAAACTCTCCTTCAACACTTTTCTGGATCAGAGCTCGAGGGACGTCACCGAGTTGAACGTGTGCAGAACTCGGAGGTGTCGTACGTTCGGTACTTGCATCGGTCGGATCGGGAAGATGTATGACTATTTCTATGCCACCCCAATCCCAGCCCAACGGTGATATTCATGCCGCGCGTACATAATTACGCATTAAAAATACCATGGGCACAGGTGGGGGGGGCATAACTGCGGTACGCCCCAAAACGCGGCATAAACCGCACTAGGGGCTTCCCGTTTGGTTATTTTTCTTTTTCTTTCAGGACCTTAATCTCTGGAAACACTGTCCGGCAGCACTATTGTTGAACACATGATGCAGCAGCCAAGGAGGCAGCCAGCTACGTTATACCACGGAATTCCCAGGTTGATTACAGTAACGAGTGAAATATTCAATTCAATATCATTCCTCAGCTTGCCCTTGGAAGGGACATAGTCCTACTCTTTGCTTATCGCACTACCTGTATCACTCTGCTTTAACACAATTTTTTAATAAACAATGCATGACATTACGACTATTATTGCATTCTTGTTATATATATATGTGTGTGTGTGTGTGTATGTGTGTGTGTGTGTGTGTGTGTGTGTGTGTTCATTAATGACGCCTTGCAACCGTACACTCTAGTACGGCCAATACACCAGGGGCTTACATACCCCACAATGCGGTGTGAAAAGTCCGAACACTTTCACAAGTGCGGCACCCCGAACTTATAGCATTATATGCATCAGCTCCGAATCATGTCTTTGGTCAAATGTTGGGTTTGCCCGGCTCCTATGTTTTGGTACCTTACGTTCCGCTCTATCGGCTAAGGTAGCGCTAGGAGAACTACTGCGATTGTGCCCCGGTTCTGCCGGGCTTAGCACCTCAGTAGAGAAAGCTAAAACTGACTGTCATGATAAGGCGAGAGACTGGTCGCTGTTCGGCCAGGTTTTTCGAGTCCCTAAAGACTTATGTCGCTTAGGGCGAGGGGCCGGCCCTGTCCGGCTTACAGGCGTGTATCGCGCCCAGAATTCGGCCTTCCGAATACCAAGGGCTTTGCCGAAATTTAAAATTATAGAATTCTATGGCTAAGTGAGAGTGATAAAGCATTATTAGTCCGGTTGCCTTGTTCGTTGTGCTGAGCACCTCCCTCGAAGGACCCAAATATGGGAACAAGAGTGCTCAGGTTTATCCCGAACACCCCAGCACTCATGGCATGGGGGCAGAAGACGAGGAATAGCCATCTCTCAGATTGGATAAATAGCCAAATAGAAGGTAATATTTTAAATTCAAACAAGCGTTGCATAGCGCATATGAAACAAGTTTTCATCATACAGGATCACACGAGCAACTGTCATTCAAAAATTACATCTTTCGAGCACTCATCTATGATGAGACGGGCACCCGGCAGAACACCCTCATAGTACATCTCGGGGTGGCGGTGCTCCTTGCCCTCTGGCGGCCCCTCCTTGATCAGCTTCACGGCGTCTAGCTTGACCCACTGCAATTTCACACGGGCTAAAGCCCGGCGTGCACCTTCAATGCAGACAGATCGCTTGATGACCTCCAGCCATGGGCAGGCATCCACAAGCCACCTCACCAGGCCGAAGAAGTTGTTAGGAAGAGCGTCGCCAGGCCACAGCCGGACTATAAAGCCCTTCATGGCCTGATTGGCTGCCTTATGTAGCTCGACCATCTGCTTCAGCTGGTCGCTCATCGGCACCGGATGTTCGGCCTCAGCATACTGAGACCAGAATTGCTTCTCCGTCGAGCTTCCGTCCTTGGCCTGGTAAAATTGTGCGACATCGGACACACTGCGGGGCAAATCTGCGAACGCTCCTGAAGACTCCGGATCCGGGTAAGTAATCGGTAATTTACTTTTACATGCTTGCTTTGCATATAGAAAGCCTTACCCGCCGCTATCTTCTTCATCGCGTCGATCTCTTGGAGGGCCTTCTAGGCCTCGGCCTTGGCACTCTTTATGCTCTCAAGGGCCACGGCAAGCTCAGACTCCCGTGTCTTGGAGTCAAGCTCCAACGCCTCGTGCTTTGCCACAAGAGCCTGGAGCTCTTGCTGCACCTCACCCACCCGAGCCTCGTGCTTCTCTCGCTCGGTGCGCTCCTTGGCCACTGTATCTTTGGCCTTGGTTAGCGCTTGCTTCAGGGTCGCCACCTCAGTCATGGACCCTGGCAAACATACGATGATCCTATCATTTTGCAATCGCGTCCTTTTTTATATATACATATCTATAGACGGGGTACTACTTACCCTTGTTCTCCTCGAGCTGCCTCTTAGCAAGGCCGAGCTCTTTCCTGGACCCCTTGAGGTCCTGCTCAAGTACGGCGACCTCCGCAGTCAGTGCGGCGGACGCCAGCAGCGAAGCCTGCATATGCATATTGACATACTTATATTAGACTCCTGTGATATTATTTGATCCTCTGTTTGGCTTTTCTTTGTGAACACCGAACAAAGCATCAGGGGCTACTGTCTATGCGGTAATATTTCTACTACATTTTAAAACACTTACCTCAAAGCCTATTAGAAGGCTGGCACAGGCTTCAGTCAATCCGCTCTTGGCGGACTGAACCTTCTGGATCACCGCACTCATGATAGTGCGGTGCTCCTCATTGATGGAAGCGCTGCGAAGCGCTTCCAGCAGATTGTCCGGCGCCTCTGGATGGACAGAGGTCACCGGCACAGGCGTCTTGCCCCTCTTAGAAGGGGGCCGCCTGCCCAAGCCCGGAACCGCTGGAGGGTCCGGCGCGGTGTTCGGCTGAGGGCCAAACTCGGAGCTCTCGGGGGCCCCGTCCCCTCGGCTCCCAGAGTCCGGAAGGTCGCCTTGAGGCGCCTCTAGGACTGTCTCCCCTCGATCCGGTGCCTCTTGAGACAACACCTCGGCGTCGTCAGTAGGATGAGGGGAGGTGGCGGTCGGGACTGGATCGCTATCCATGTACGACGAGCCCAAGGAGCCGTCCGATGATACCTCGATATTGGCTCGTGGCGGCCTGCATAATTATGTTCAGCGATTAGGGAAAGCAGTGCGACAAAGGAATCCTATGAGTTACTCTGGTGTTCGAATACTTACGATCTCCCCCGGGGCTTGTCCCAGGGCAACCACTCGTCTTCGCCCTTGTCGGCGGTGGTGGAACTGTCCGGAAGGAGAGTCCTCCCCTTCTTGGACCCTCCGGCCTCCCCAGTTGGGGCGGCCTTCCTTTTCTTGTCTCCCCCGCCTAGAGGGGGAGCATCTTCTTCTTCCTCCTTGTCTTCGGGGGAGGAGTGTGCCGCAGAGTTATCGGATGATGAGTCCGATAACACCTGGCGCCGGGAACTCTTTCGGGCTCCCTTGGCCTTCTTGGTCTTCTCCGGCACCTTGTAAGGAGCCGGAGTCAGGATCTCCGTCAGGAGAGCGCTCGCAGTGTCTTCGGGCAAAGGGGACGGACAGTTAATCTGCCCCGACATCTCCACCCAGTCCTATCAAAGGCAGGGAGATTAGACCCCATGCATAATTAAGCTGGGGAAAATAAATAACATACGGGACATATTGAACTCACCGGACGCGCTAGGCGCTTTGCGCTTAGTCCTCGGTCCTCGGCGAGAGAAGGGAGGACCTCGGCGCCCTTGAACAGCACCTTCCAGATGTCCTTGTGCGTCGTGTCAAAGAGCTCGCTCAGAGTCTGGTGCTGGGCCGGGTCGAACTCCCACAAGGTAAAATCCCGTTGTTGACACTGAAGGGTCCGGAGGATGAGCATAACTTGGATAATGTTGACAAGCTTGAGCTTCTTGCTCGCCATGCTCCAGATACATTTCTGGAGTCCATCCAGCTCCACCGATGAACCCCACGACAAGCCCTTCTCTTTCTAGGAAGTGAGCCGTGTTGGGAATCCGGATCGAAACTCAGGGGCTGCCGCCCATTTGGCGTCGCGTGGCTCGGTGATGTAGAACCACGCCGATTGCCATCCCTTTATTGTCTCCACGAAGGAGCCTTCGAGCCATATGACGTTGGGCATTTTGCCCACCATGGCTCTGCCGCATTCTGCTTGTTGGCCTCGTACTACCTTCGGCTTGATATTGAAGGTCTTTAACCACAGGCCGAAGTGGGGCCGGATGCGGAGTAAAGCCTCACACACGACGATGAATGCCGAAATGTTGAGGATAAAGTTTGGGCCAGATCAAGAAAGTCCAGCCCGTAGTAGAACATGAGACCACAGACGAATGGATGGAGGGGAAACCCAAGTCCGCGGAGGAAGTGGTGAAGGAAAACTACCCTATCGTAAGGTTCCGGGGTAGGGACGATCTGCCCCGCAGCGGGCAGCCGATGCGCGATGTTCGCGGCTAAGTATCCGGCTCCGCGCAGTTTCTTGATGTCTCGCTCCGTGACGGAGGAGACCATCCACCTGCCTCCCGCTCCGGACATGGTTGGAGAAGGTTGAGGTGGGAAGTGTGGACTTGGGCGCTGGAGCTCGAGTGTGCGGAAACGGATGAACAAAGGAGGAAAGGGGAGTCCTACTCGTACTAGGAGGAGGACTCCTCCTCCTGGCGCGCCCTACAGGGGCCGGCCAGCCTCCCCCCTTGCTCCTTTATATACGGGGGCAGGGGGCACCCTAGAAGACACAAGTTGATCATTGATCCCTTAGCCGTGTGCGGTGCCCCCCCTCCACCATAATCCACCTCGATCATATCGTAGCGGTGCTTAGGCGAAGCCCTGTGTCGGTAGCAACATCATCACCGTCATCACGCCGTCATGCTAACGGAACTCTCCCGTGAAGCTCTGCTCGATCGGAGTTAGTGGGACGTCATCAAGTTGAACATGTGCTGAACTCGAAGGTGCCATGCGTTCGGTACTTGGATTGGTCAGATCGTGAAGACGTTCGACTACATCAACCGTGTTCTCATAATGCTTCCGCTTACGGTCTACAAGGGCACATGGACGATACTCTCCCCTCTCGTTGCTATGCATCACCATGATCTTGTGTGTGTGTAGGAATTTTTTGAAATTACTACGTTCCCAACAGTATGATACTTTAAAGGAATTCCTCATGAAGAAAGGCTTCAAATCCGGTTCACTTGACCCAACTCTTTTCACCAAAGCTTATGATGATGAATCATTTGTGTGCCAAATATATGTTGATGATATCATCTTTGGCTGTACTGACCAACGTTACAGTGATGAATTTTCCTACATGATGAGTGAAGAGTATCAAATGTCTATGATGGGAGAATTGAAATTCTTCTTAGGTCTTTAGATTCATTTACAACGCAATGGCATATTCATATCTCAGGAAAAATATCTCAAGGATGCATTGAGGAAATTCAGCATGCAAGATTGCAAAGGCGTCAAAATCCTTATGCCCACAAATGGCCATCTATGCATTGATGAAAACGGTATTGACTTCGATCAAAAGGTATATCGCTCCATGATTGGTTCTTTATTGTATTTATGTGCATCTAGGCCAGATATTATGCTTAGTATTTGCATGTGCGCCCGTTTTCAAGCTACACCGAAGTAATCACACCACAAGCCTATGAAGCATATTCTTTGATATCTAGCTCACACTCCAACACTTGGATTATGGTATCCCAAGGGCGCGGCTTTTGATCTCATTGGATATTGAGACTCTGACTATGCTGGTGATCATGTGGACCGCAAGTCAACATCAGGCACATGCCATTTCCCCGGACGATCCTTGGTCTGTTGGTCTTCGAAGAAACAGAACTGCGTATCACTTTTCTACTGTTGAAGCTGAGTATATTGCTGCTGGATCGTGTTGTGCTCAATTGCTATGGATGAAGCAAACTCTCAAGGACTATGACATCAATGTGAAGAATGTGCCACTCTATTGTGACAATGAGAGTGCCATCAAGATGGCTCATAACCCAGTTTAGCACTCGAAGACAAAGCACATTCAGATCCGTCATCATTTCCTTCGTGATCATGTGTTGAAGGGAGACATCTCCATCGAGCACGTGAAGACTGAAGAACAGCTAGCTAATATCTTCACAAAGCCCTTGGATGAGAAGAGATTTAGCAAGTTGTGGTATGAGCTAAATATCTTAGAATCTTCGAATGTCCTTTGAAAAGGACACACATCCTAACACTTATGCAAAATTGATGACTTAGATGCACAACACACGAAATAACATTTTTCTTCAATCAATGAAGACTAACTCTCTACGTGTGAACAAATTAACGAAGAATTTGATTCTTAGAGCCCTACGACAATTGTACGCGGCGTCTGAAATCATCATTCTTATATGGTGGGTCACGCCACAAACAAAAGTTGAAAATCTTCAATTTGAGTTTTTCTTCATTTTTGAAATTCCTCAGTTGTTCAAATTCTTCAACTTTGCAAGTCTTCACTATTTCTGTCATTTTTCTTCATTGGCTATATACATATACTAGTAAGCTTGCACGTGCAAGTGCACGTATAGACTGTCATCAATTAATTACCAAGATAATAAAATTAGGCATGCAATGGGTGTCTTGACTAATATAAATATAAACACATTACAAGCCACTTAATGATAGACACAAAGGAAAAGAATCGATATATCTTTTTACAGTATCATTAGGAAACACGACATTTAGTGAGCCTGTGCAACTTTAGTGAGAACATAAATCACAAGGAATTAATAAATGGAGCAAACAATCAATCTCACAATAACAAGCATCGTGGATCAAGAAGCTTCTCATAGTGAGACTGTATCATGTCCAATAACTCATGGATAGCCTAGATCCTTAAGCTAGGAGAAAATAATATAAGTGGACGAAAAATGAAAAGATCTCAACATGTGGAAGCACGGCACATCCTAGAAAAATGGGAGACGTAAATCTACAAAAAAACATTAACAAACAGATAAGATTGTAAGAAGAACATCATAAGTACTCCCTTCGTTTGAATGTTATTACATTCAATATGCGAGTATATCGGTTGTAATAACATCTTATATTGTGGGACATAGGTATTAGTAAGTTTCATGATATTGTAGCAAGACAAGTTTCTACATCACCAACCCATCCACACTTCCAATCAAATCCAACAAGAGCATGAGAACAATTCACTTTCTTAGAGTGAATGAATTGTGCTTCTACCATAATTTCTAGTGGTTCACAATCCATCCACATATTTATCTATTCCAAATAGATGTATTTCTAACTATTACATGGTTAAAAATGGGATTCCGCATGCACTCAAATTTATTTTACGTTACGAAATAAAATATGATCTCTGAAAAATCACCCTCTAACTATGGAATCAACCCAAAATTTATTCCATATCTAAGAAAATGCATCAAGTCCATAGAGCACTTCTGAATGAAAAATGTCTTATTTTCATTATGCAGTTTGAACCACAAGTGCATTATGAAAGTAATATTTTCAAGCTAAGAATCACGTCATCGCTAAATTAGGCTGATATTACCAACAAACTAATCCATGTAGCTTGCTTTACCTCTTAGAAACACGAGAGGGGAACCATCACTCTTTTTTGGCTGAGTTTCAGTATCTTTCTAAATCATGCATCAACGGTATGGAAAATCAAAAATCAGGTTTTTCTTAAGCATGCATTGACTAAATGAAACGAAGGGAAGGAAACAATCAAGCCTGCAAACATGGAAGCTCAAATGGATATGTCTGAAGCGGCATAAAAACAAGGAATGAAATCTGCCAATGCTCTGAGGTAGGAATTAATCAGGTGAGGTTCTATGTTGGACATGGTTACTTCGGCAACACAGCAAAGACAGTATTATAATATATCAGTTTGCATTTTAACTTTTGAGTTACTGATTCAGAATGAAGTTA
The DNA here is from genome assembly GCF_018294505.1 of Triticum aestivum. Classification (NCBI taxonomy): domain Eukaryota; kingdom Viridiplantae; phylum Streptophyta; class Magnoliopsida; order Poales; family Poaceae; genus Triticum; species Triticum aestivum. The sequence continues at coordinate 529,874,810 of NC_057806.1, read as the reverse complement.
TAAACTGCTGTCAGATATATTAGCAGTCAAAAAATGTCAGATGTGGGCTCCGCTCAAAGAGATGAAACCTCAACAAAATACATAAATGAATCAGGACAATTAAATTAGATCGAACCTCATTGTGAGATAGGAAGTAGCTTCTGTAAAAAAACTGAAATTTGAAAGGCGGTGTATGATATAAAAGGTTGCGCTGGATTTTTAAAAAGAAGGAACAGTGTGGAGCATGAAACATTAACCATCACCAGTACAATATGTCAGCAACAAACATGAATATGAACAGAGATGTCAAGTGCCCAATAAATGGTACTCCCTCCTTCCCAAAATATAAGGCGCGGTTTGACTTTTTTGGTCTTCGTTGCACAACTTTGACTATGATTTTTATGTATTATATGTCTATAAAATTAGTATACATACATATGAAATAATATTGTTTTGCAAGACAAATACGACGATGCCATTTATACATGTTCAATCCTTATACTTTGATATATATTAGTGGTCAAAGTCATGCATCAAAGACCATAAAAAGTCAATCGCGCCTTATATTTTGGGAAGGAGAGAGTATCTTACTAATTACTCCAAGGTGCCCATAAGGCACATCATCTCTTACCTTTTCTGGTTCCAATAGGGAATATAAGAATTTTATTGAGTAGCTTGTAGCAAAGTAGAAGTACGAACTAATAACAGCAAAATTAGGGCAGACAATTGATGCAATATATAAACCTAAGACAACCCACATATATCACCTCATACTAAGATTGGTACATCAACAATATTAAATTATTGTCAGGTAATATTTGTTTGAGAAGAGACTCAAAATATCCTGTGGACCTGATGCTTGTACAAGTTAAGTTAAAAAAGGCTTATACAAGTATGCAGACTCAACTTGTTTGGACTACCTAGATAACATATATCTAAATATCCAAACTTCCATCAACGGCATGAAAGCAGTTCAAGCAAACAAAATACAAAAAACACTATATTATGTCCATTTAAGTCATGATTCCTTAGTTATGCATCTCACTACAGTTGCACTATATTCAAGGAGAGCCCACTTAATATAGCATGAATGGATGCATTTATTAGTTCATAACATACGAACCACAGGCATGCATGGTTTACCGCAAAAACATCTGCACATGTCTGCATAAATTGGGAACCAAACAAATTAGTGGGAACAAATCAAATAGACATGCTTTAGCAAGAGTTTTAGATATGTGATATAACTCTATTAGATTCAAATCCAATAAGAAGAAAACCATTTGACCAGGAAGTCATAAATGAGGAAATGAAACGAATCCAAAATTCTGCCTCTGGATATATCATTAGTGTTTTGGCAGGTTGCAACCTGCAAGTATCAAAGACCACACTAATACATATCCCCTTTCTTGCTTCTTTCTTGCATGGAAAATACCCTAGCATGCTGACATGTTAATAACTTAAAGTTATGCGGATTTGAACCATTCAATTAGTTGACTTGATTAAACAACCAGAATAAGGGATCCTATTTTCTGTTGCAAGAGTCTGATTTAAATTGCAACAAAATTGTTGAGACGATAGATCGTATGTGAAGGAGAACTTATCCGACATACCCATTCGGCAGTAACGGCGAACCCAGCTACTTCAGAACCTCATATGCCTCTTATTCCTTGATGTGCTTCATCATCCCCTATATCAAAATCGTGAGAACGTTAAGGCATTTCCACAAGCACCTGTCAAGCACTGACAAAAATTATACAAACTGATAGTATTTTTCATAATGTTGCAGAAACACCCACAATAAAAAATGTTGCAGAAATACCAAGCACATTCCTACAAAAATAGAGACTGATCTGACAGAGGCATCAATCATCACTGTCGTTGTATTCGAGGAGATGGGGTCGTCAAGAAAGAGTAATCTGCTTACAACCACAACAGCCCACATGGAGGCGACCTGGAGCGGAGACAGAGATGAGCTGCAGTTCCTCCTTTCACTTCCTTGGCCGGGAAGCAGAGGCTGCGACGACTACTTTTATCCACTGAGCAGCATGCCCACCGTGGTTGATTGGCCTAGGCAATAATGCCTACTCCATCTTGGGGCAGCGCCATCGCAGATCGGAAATTTCAGCCGTCGCACACACGGGGATGGGTGGGCGACGTTTTTGCCTGGTGAAGCGGCCGCGAGCGTTGGTGAAGCGGCTCCGATGCGACCTGCGGTGGCTCCAGCTCCGGGCGGCTTCGGCGCGCGAACGGCGGCGGCTCAAGATGTGGGCGGCTCTGGTGCGACCTGCAGTGCCGCGACGAAGGGCACGGGACGGAGTGGCTCCGGTGGCGAACGGCGCGCGGTGGGGCGGGGCGGCGAACGGCGCGGGAGGAGGAGGGGGCGACAAGTCGGGGGCGAGAGGTCGTGCGGGAGAAAGGTTGGGGCGAGAGGTCGTGTGGGAGAGGGGTCGTGCGGGCATTTTTTTTAACGGCGGCGGGGGCTGGGTTAGCGATGGATGGATTGTTGGCTTGATGCGTGTTTGTAGTGTTAAACACCGAAGGATTAAGGGCCATTGGATTTTGCTCATGGATGGGTGAGATGATTTGGTTCTCCGTCCTCTCTTCCTTTTATAGGGGTAGTAGATGAGTTTATGTCCTCTACAGCATTAACTTATTGCTATTTCTTCAAGTTGCTTCTTCTGCTAAGTGAATGTGATCGGACCCTTCTCTCTCTATGCTAAACTCAACCCAGTCTGTTCACAAATTCTTCATGTGCATTCTATTTGAAACCCGTTCAAAATCTTCACTATGTCCTTGTCAGCTGAAGAATTTGCGAACAAAACATTAAAAAATCATATCTGAATTTTCGGCTTTTGCCGCTCAAACCGTTCCACATTCCACGATAATACTTATCTATTCACCCACGATCTCACACGATCTCCACCTCACACTACGTGGGTGACACATGTCGCACAAATGAGAAGGGTCAGGGGCACGTTCGTCCATTTTCCTCGGACGAGCAGTTTTTCACCGTGGCTATAAATACCCTTCCCGAGTCTGTTTTTACTCCGCTCAACCTCACTCCCTCGCTCGAGCTCTCAAAACCAAGCGTCGCCGCTACTTCATCATCGCCGGTGAGGAAGAGCTTCACTGCCTCGACCTTGTCGCCGTCGTACTCACGCCGGTCGCGGATTTCTTCACTCCGCCGCCGCTATAGCCGTCTTCCTCTGCCAAGTTAGGGCGTGGAAGATCTGCATTGACGAACTTCCAATCTACACTCCCAGTTCATCGTGTTCTTCATCAAGGGTAATTAAAAGTTACTTTTACTGCCCTTTATTGATTCCAGTGATTTCGTCAAAATCTTCAAAAGGTGTTTATTCTTCAATCTTCACACTCTAAACACCCCACATAAGCATCTGTTCTTGATCTGTTTCCTAAGCCATGTTTTTATTCAAGATTCCTCAATTGTGTGGATTCTCAATCTACACAACTCTGGAACCTAAGTCAAAGAACACTTAGCAAAATTCCTCAAGACACATCTGGTCAAATTCCTCAAACTTGTTCTTCTTTGCAAAAACTTCTGAGAACGCATATGACCTCTCCAAATTCTTCGCATCTATACTTTGTTCACAAGTACACATGTCTGCTGCTGAATCACTAGGTTCTCATCAAATTAACTCATTTGCAGCATTCCTCGAAGAAAAACTACATACCTCTTCAGAGAATTCAACTGTTCAAAATCCACAGCTGAAGAAAATGGCTGATGGAAAGAAACCTCAGAAGGGAGGAAAGAAGCTGGAAGTCAACACAACTTTTGAGATCCCTGATGATATTTACAAGGATTATTGCACTCCTGATGAGGCCACACATGGAAAGGAGGACAAAAAATCAGCGCAAGGAGCACATACAAAGGATAGAGAGGAGATGGGCATGGGAATGGAGGGAGTGCACTACAAAAAAAATTCACTTCCGTGATGATACGTGTTTGTCATAGTAGGTCACGTTTTCTGTCATGCATGTACATCCATTACAAATTTATGATAGAATCAAGATAGTCATACATGTGTTGTCGTAGAAGTGTTCCATGACATTACCAAAATTATCATCATGGAAGTGTCCACTTCCATGACGATAAATCACGCGTCATAGAAGTGCTTTTGTGAAGGGTGACCGACACGTGGCATCCACTGTAACGGAACGCTGTTAAGCTATCGGGTCCGGTTTTGAATCCGATAACCCGTTAACAGCCCAGACCAATGGGGATTTTCCACGTGTAAAATCATCACTGGCCGGAGGAAACACGTGTTGCCTCACCGTTGGGACAGATGTCATCCACTCATTGGAAAGGAGGCGCCTATGATAGGTCGACACGTGGCACGGCCCAACAGTGGCCCATTCCGGTGAAAAAGGCCGGCCCAGTAAAAAATAGCAGGCCGGCCCATATAAGGCCTACTTGTGTCAGGTCCATTTAAGCCCACGGCCCATACGAGATGTGCCAATTCGGCCCATCAACGGCCCGTTAAAGATTTGACACCATTACATCCCATCATCAGTTCGAGCCCGTTAGCAGGCCGCTATATATTTGGGCTCAATATCGTCCCGATGAGATTTCAGCCTGTTAACGGCCCATTTAGTGGATGGGCCAATTTTCACAATGTACATCTTTCGGCCTTTTAGCGACCCAATTAAATATTGGGCTAATTTCCGGCCCGGTGTGTCTTTCAGCCTGTTGACGGCCCATAAATCAGTTGGGCCATTTGTAGTCGGACCTAAGTTTCGGCCTTTTAGCGACCCATTTAAGTATTGGGCCAATTTTCGGCCCGGTGTGTCTTTCAGCCTGGTGACGACCCATATATCTGTTGGGCCATTTGTAGTCGGGCCTGAGTTTTGGCCTTTTAGAGACCCATTTAATTGTTGGGCCAATTCCCGGCCATGTGTGTCTTTCAGCCTGTTAACGGACCATAAATGAGTTGGGCCATTTGTAGTCGGACCTGAGTTTTGGCCTTTTAACGGCCCATGCCCTTCATGGTCCAATACCAGCCTGGTTTCTCTTTCGGCCTGCTAAAGGCCCACAACCCAGTTGGGCCATTTACAATACGACCTGACTTTCGGCCTCTTAGCGGCACATGCTCTTCATGGTCCAGTACAAGCCCGCTATCTCTTTCGGCCTGCTAAAGGCCCACAGTATAGTTGGGCCATATGTAGCCCGAACTTAGTAACGGCCTGTTAACGGCCCGTGAAATCAATTGGGCCCACCTATTACCCGCTTTGATGTTAGCCTGTTAACGACCCGGGAGTTAAGAGGGCCGACCATTAACTTTCGGCCTGGTAACGGCCCATTAACTTAATGGGCCCACTAAAGTTTGTACATGTCTTTAGGCCAAATTAGATAATTTGAGCCCATTACGACAAGCAATTATGCACATGACCAAAACCGATCAAGCAAAGGTACGGCATCCAGCATTTACAGGAAATTACATCCACTGGGCAATCAAAGATTGATGCCAGTGCAAACAAATGAACAGAACCTAATGATCTATAACGTCACAATCTGCAACCTCGGCACGGATGACACCCATAAGCATGTGGGCAAGTTCTTGCTGCTTTGCTACACTGTCTCTGAAAACATTGATCAGTTGTTGTGTCGCACGACTCTGCACCTCTGATTCCTCCACCATTTCCATCATTCCTTGAGCCATTAATTGGTTCACGAACATACATTTTTTCCGTTGCATTCGAGACAGAGGATACTGAACAGATTCATATGGCGATTTTGGCAGGCTTGTATTATTGATAGTGGAGAGTGTCTCGACCACTGGATCATAACATAAATTAGGAGGGGAACCAAACAGATTAATCATGAGTTATTGGCATATTACCTTGCCTAGATTTATTGGAAAGAAACAATGGGGTTGCCTTGCTGTTTTCAGAGTTTGTCTTCTTATCTTCAACAGCCTGCACCAAATTAAGACACTAGCATTGCTATCATTGACCAAGTCAGATAATAGGAAAGCAACATTGGCACAACGAATGTTTGGGCAACTAGCCAACACCAACTGAACACAATATGGCACAGCTATCATCAGCCAGGTAAGGTAATACGAAAGCAACATTGACACAATGAATGAATGGGCAACCAGAGCAACACTACAATTCAGTAATGTGCATGATATGAGATAGTACACTCATGCAACTCAGTATGCAAAACTACCAAGCAGTTTTCTTTACAAAAATCAACATTGGCGCCTTTAACATTTTGCTACAACTAATTTTAGATTAGACAAAGGTTGGATTCACGCCGATTAACAAAATACATGCTGATGTAAAAATATAGTGATATACAACAGGTACTTACATCAGCATTGGAGCACAGAGAATTCCCGCAAGATGTTTTCCTTGAATACAATCCCAATGAAGGAACTCTTCTATCATTTAACCTTATTTTCTAAAAGAGAGATGGGTAAGAAACATGTAGAAAATATGATCAGAATGCTATAAAATTTCATGATGCGAGGATACGCACACGCTTGTTAGAACGGAGTAGACATTCTTTTGCTGGACTGGAGCGGACTAGTTCTTTGGCCACTGGAATCTGCTTAATATCAGTGGGAGTTGGGTTTCCCTGTGCTGGAGCAGTATCTATGAAAAATGGAGTTGGTTTATTATCTCCTGGCGTTTGGATCTTTTGCAAAGACCTGGTTTGTAACCCTTCAGATTCTAACATAGCCGTCTTCCCCTTGCATGCCTTATATAGAAGAATGGTGCTTCAATTATAAAACATGGTACAGCAGATATGGAATAGGTACTGAAGAATAGAAAGGCATGACATATTAACATGTATTCCCTCCATCCGGAAATAAATGGATGGGTCTAGGTGTATTTCAGTTCTAGATACATTCAGTTTTATCCATTTCTGCGACATGTAATCCGGACGGAGGGAGTATGATGTAAGAGCTAGGGATACGACAGGACAACATAGTAAAAAAACACTGAAAACCCACTGCAGAATCAAAGTAATCAAACCCACTGATATGAGATAGTACACTCGTGCAGCTCAGGATGCAAAACTACCAGGAAGTTTTCCTTACAAAAATCAGCATTGTGGCCTTTAATCATACGTTTTTGCTACAACTAAATTTAGATCAGATAAAGGTTGGATTCACGCCGATTAACAAAACACATGCTGATGTAAAAATATAGTGATATACAACTAGTACTTACATCCGCATTGGAGTACAGAGAATTCCTGCAAGAATCTTTCCTCACAGACGATACCAGTGCAGAAATTCTTCTATCTGTTAAGCTTGTTTTCTAAAAGAGAGATGGGTAAGAAACATGTAGAAAACTAGAGAATACCCCGCGCATTGCTGTGGGAATCGATTGCAACATATCCAAGTGATTTGATTGTATGAAGCTTCCATCGTTGAATTAATTATATAGGGACTAAAGCTAAAGATAAATATTATATATTTTACTTGCTTATTGTGTAGTCAAAAAATATTTTAAATATAAGTGGCATAACATAATGGAAAACTTTTTTTCATGCATGTTGAGTGGACCTTTCATGAGGTGGCATGTGTGGTGAGGTGAAAGGTGTGCATGAGATTAACTAATAATGAAAAACTTTTCTCATGCATATAGTGGTGGCCTTTAATGAGGTGGTATGTGTGCATGTTGAGATAAATAAGATATTGAGGATAGTTGTTGCAGAAATTATAGTAAAAAATGGATATGTATTAGACAAATGAAATATAAATAATTTGAATATACTTGTTAACCAAATCGCCTCTCAAGCTAAATATATCTATTTCGTTAGATTGAAAAATGCACGCCTGTCTAGAAAAATACAAAAGATGGTTAGTAAAAGAAATCTATTGTTTTTTGCACAAAGCCGAACTTAAGGTGTAGAACTGAAGAATTTCAATAGCAATCAGAGAATAACAATCTGTAATGATAATTACAGGACGTCATGTTCTTACTGCTATAGATAAGGTAATTAGCATTTGAGAGCACGACCGCCAAATTGTCATTGTAGATAACAAATACAAAATCATACAAACAATATTGAATATAGAGGTTAGAAAAATAAATAATGAGTGGTCACTACTCATGCTTATCCATTGGAGTTACGACAACTTTCGAACAGGTTTTATCTTGTTTCACAATATAGCTTTTAGGTCCATCCAAGACTAATAATAATGGACGGAAAAATTATGTTGACATTCCTTCCAATGTTCGGACCTATACTTGTAAACATTCTCTGTTTCACATATATGCTAAAGTAACTCACGACATTATCATATATGATTAGAAGACAACAACAAACTTTAGGTAAAAGTAACCTGCAAACATCAAGATATTTTGATTATTCAGAAACACATTCAACACACACCGGTATTTTCAAATAGTAGATGAACAACAAAGAATATTATGGGCGTCATACCATCAAAATATCTTTGCGTATTTTTGTAAGGTAATTTCCTCAGATGTCTTTTCTAGCGATGCACGATGGTACAATCTCTGAAAAATTGATACAACCCTACTAACAAATCAGATTAGTAGCAAATCTCCAATGAATTTACAATTCAAAATAGAGCAAAGTTGATAATTAACTTTTAAGGAAACACTAAATAATTAGTCTGGGGAATCAACCTGCACGGAAGGATATGCACGCACGCAAAGATTTGACAATACTACAAAAAAAAGACACATCCGTGACATTTTGGGCCGAACGAAAAAAAATTCTGTCATACATATGACACTTCTATGACGATAATTGTGACAAAACCCGATATCATCATAGATGTGGTGGGCTCCTACTTCTATGACAAAAAATCATGACAAAAAATGGGCTTTTCGTCCTGGGCGGGCCGGAGACGCAGCTACATGACATTCTTTGGGCCGTCCATGACGGAAAAAACCGTGGTAGAAGCGAGAGGGGGGAATTTCGGGGAGTTCCCGGTTATGGTGGGAGGTCGGGGGCCGAGCGATGCGCGTTTCTCTTGTACACGTACGCACGTGCGTGCGAGGCGTTGGCTCTAACTGAACCCGAGCAAGGCGTTGGGCTCTAACTGAACCCGAGCGATTTCACTGCAGGCTACGCGTTACTGAACCCGAGCGATCGATGGCTGTTAACTGAACGTGATCGACCGATTCCTTCGCCACTGTTGCTAACTGAAGCTGATCGATGGGATGAAAAGTGAGCGTTGCGGCGGGTTTGGATGAACAGTGAGCGGCGGCATTGCCTCTGGATGAACAGGACCCCGTGGTGTGGTGGAGGGCTGGATGAACAGTAGACGGTGGAGGGGTGCCCTGGAGGGGTGGATGAACAAGACCCCATGGTGTGGAGGGCTGGATGAACAGTAGATGGTAGAGGGGTGGTTGAACAGGACCCTGTGGTGTGGAGGGCTGGATGAACAGTAGACGGTGGAGGGGTGCCCGTGGAGGGGTGGTTGAACAGGACCCCGTGGTGTGGAGGACTAGATGAGCAGTAGACGGTGGAGGGGTGGTTGAACAGTAGCCGGTGGAGTAGCGCGCGGTGGAGGCTGGATGAACAGGAGCCCATGGAGGCTGGATGAACAGGAGCCCGTGGAGGCTGGAGGAGGTCGACGGTGGAGATGAACAGTATCTCGTGGAGTCCCGTTTTGCGGTACGCCACACCCCTCCCGATGAACAGTACCCCCGTTTCGACCGTAGCGCTCCAACACAAGTCTGTTTCCTCCGTTTTGCAATATGCCACACCCCTCTCGATCAACAGGACCCACGTTTCGACCGTAGGAGGTCTGTTTCCTCCGTTTTGCGGTACGCCAGACCCCTCTCGATGAACAGGATCCCGTTTCGAATGTGACCGGTCGAACACAAGGCCGTTTCCTCTGTTTTGCGGTACGCTAGGCCTCGTTTCCATCGCATGTTCCATCCAAGCCCTCCCGATGAACACGACGCATTTCGTTGCCTCCCCATGAACACGACGACGACATTGTTTCTCCGTTCCGACCCAGCCATGTACACGAGCCCTCGCCGTACGTATGCGCGAGTAGGCGTTCGAGACCCCGCCCGTATGTACACATACGTGGCCGTATTTTCTTTCTTGCACCCTGGCCGCTGTACGTACGTGTACATCCTACGTGCGCGCCTCTACTACGACACGTGCGCGCCTCTACATCGACCAGTACGTATGTACACGTTCGCGACCAGAATGACAACGCTACGTACGCTTCTACCGGGTGGGTCCCGACTGTCAGGCACTTCCTTGCCTGCGAAGATGTAGCTGGTCGGTCCCAGCAGTCAGGGGGCGAATCATTTTGTTTTGTTTTTTTGCCCGGACACACTTCCTTGCGTGCGAAGATGTAGCTGGTGGGTCCCAACAGTCAGGGGAAACGTTTTTTTGCAAAATATGGTGGCCCGTCCGGTGGGTCCCACTGTCAGGTGGAGGAATAATTATTTTGCATGTAATAAGGAGGCACTTCCTTGCTGCGGCCGTGGACCTAGCTGTCAGCCTCTCCACGTACAGTCCCGATGGAAGCCATTCCTTGACCATGTTGACCACGCTACGCCGAGAGCACCAGGGCGGTGGATGATGGCGAGGCCTAGGAAGGGGACAACGCGGAGCCGGGGAAGACGCGGCAGTGGATGCCCATGCGTAGAGGAGTACGAGGGTTCACTGGTTCGCTGCGGTGTGAGGCTGCCGTCGCCACAGAATAACAGGGGGTGTGGGTGAGTAGAGGGATGGCCTGGCCAGCGGTGGGAGTAGTAGGGGGCAGTGAGGCCTCTGCCACATCGCAGCCGGCCACGGGAGGCAGGAGCACGAGGCATGACCGGCGCTAGTTTGGGCGGCTAGAGCAAGAAGACCAGAGGTTGAAGAAGCACTGCGGCCGTTGGATGGACATCGTACGGTCACTGGAGCTAGAATCGTGCATATTGACTAAGTTGACAAAGCCCTCCGTCCCCGTCAACTTAGTAGGCCCACAAGTCAGCCTGCCACTATACTGGGTCCCAGCTAACAGGGGGAGTATTCTTTTTTTTGTGTAATAAGAAGGCACTTCCTTGCGTGCGAGGATATAGCTGGTGGGTCCGAGCTGTCAGCGGCGATAATGTTTTTTCGTGAAATATAGAGGCCCTTTCGGTGGGTCCCTGATGTCACGTGGAGGAATCATTATTTTGCGCGTAATAAGGAGGCATTTCCTTGCGTGCGGCCGTGGACCCAGTTGTCGGCCTCTCCACGTAAAGTCCACTTCAGATGCATGTCGGTCATTGACCAGGCTGTGCCGAGAGCACCAGGACGGTGGATGACGGCGAAGCCTAGGAAGGGAACGACACGGAGGCAGGGAAGACTCGGCAGTTGTTTCCCATGCGAAGGGGAGTACGACTGTAAGAGGGTTTACTGGTTCGTCTGCCATCGCCGGATAATAACAGCAGGTGTGGGTGAGTAGAGGGATGGCTAGGCCAGCGATGGGAGTACGGTGGGGTGGTGAGGCCTGCTCGGCAACAGAGCCGGCTGCGGGAAGGAGGGAGCAGGCAGTCCCGCTGGCACCTGTTTGAGCGGCTGGAGCAGGAAGAGCAGAGATTGAAGAAGCACGACGGCCGTTGGATGGCCATCCAACAGTCACTGCTTGTGCGTCAACCTTTTTTTAGGAAAGCCTCAAATCTTTGGAAAACAGCATACAACCCATCTGCCATTATTTTTAATAATTTACAGCCCATTTGCTAATTATTAAGGTTTTTTTGGAGCCCATATTCTTTTTGTTAGCATTGCAGCCCATATTGTGGCCACGGTTAAAAAATTATACGAATTTTTGCATATTTCCGTGCGGTCCAAACTGTTTTTAATCCCGAAATTTCGACTCACATTCAAACTGATTTTAAAAATAAATGTATATCAATATAAAATCCAACAAATTCTCCATGCATAAAAATTAATGTAATTTCAAATCTCGAAATGAAGAAAAGATATTTGAAACTAATTGCCGGTTTGATGTGTTTTAAAAATGTACAACCCATTTCTCATTACTGATTGGCCATTTTCTCGGCCAGCCGAATGAAAGCTCTCCTCGTCTTGAAAGATTTGTAGCCCAACAGGCCTAACAAAGCGACTTACTTGGCAAATCACAAAAAAACTGGGCTGTGGCTGTGGACCCAGCTGTCAGCCTATCCACGTACAGTACTCTTCTGATGGAATGTCGTTGACCATGTTGACCATGCCGCGCCGAGAGCACCAAGGCGGTGGACGACGGCGAGGCCTAGGAAGGGGACGACGCGGAGCCGGGGAAGACGCGGCAATGGGTGCCCACGCGGAGAGGAGTACGAGGGTTCACTGGTTCGGCTGCAGTGTGAGGCTGCCGTCGCCGCAGGCCCTGGCTAGCGGTGGAAGTAGTAGGGGCGATGAGGCCTCATCAGCAGCACAGCCGGCCACTGGAGGCAGGAGCAGGCGGTCTCCCCGGCGCTGGTTTGGGCGGCTGGTGCAAGAAGAGCAGCGATTGAAGAAGCAGCAGGACCGTTCGATTCAAATCCAACGGTTACTACTGCTAGAATCGTTTGTTGACTAAGTTGACTAGCCCTGCGTACGTGTAAACTTAGTAGGCCCACAGGTCAGCCTCCCAACCGGTGCGCCCCAGATGTCAGTGGGAGGAATCATTTTTTTCACGTAATAAGGAGGCAGTTGATTGCGTGCGGCCAGGCCAGCGGAGGGAGTAGGGTGGGCCGGGGAAGCCTGCGCGGCATCACAGCAGGCCACAAGAGGAGGGAGAAGGCAGTCCCACCGGCACTAGTTTAGGCAGCTGGAGCAGGAAGATCAGAGATTGAAGAAGCACGCCGGCCGTTGGATGGACATCCAACACTAACTACTGCTAGAATCGTGTGTTCACTGACAAAGCCTTACGTAAACAAGTCAGCCTCGAAATTTGTGGCGTGTACAGCCCATTTGCTATTATTTTTATAATTTTTACTCATTTTCTAATTCATATGGAATTTATTGCAGCCCGTTTTCCATTTTTAGAATTGCTGGCCATTTTCTGGTCAGTACCACGGTCAAAAAATTAACTAAATATGTGGGAAATTTTGAAAATTCACAAATTTTTGCTGGGGAACGAAATATTCTTAATCCAAAAATTAATAGCCATACTAAAACAAATTTAAAAATAAATTAGTACTATGTCATGTTAAATCCAATGAAATACATATAAGATATCAGTGAAGAACAAAAACAAAAAAAGAAACTTATATCCCATTTGCTATAATTTTTTTGGAATTTTCAACCCCTTTTGATATTACTTTTAATAGACATTGACCATACTCTTAAGCCAGGCCGGAATGCATCCCTCCTCGTCTTGAAAGATTTGCAGCCCAGTAATTCGGAGAAAACAAATAGGCCTAGCTTGGGTATTCTTCAAAAAGAAATACTGGGCTACCTATTTTCCCAAAGAACTGGTGCATGAGCATTTAGCTTTATTTATTTATTTATTTATGTTTAGGGAACCATGAGCATGTACCTGGGCCGGATTCATGTGAGAGCCTCCCTTCCAGTTAATTATGGGCTTCTCTATTGGGCCTTCATCAGTGGGCTGCATATTATCAACAAGTGGAAAATATGTTCCGAGTTTCAAAAAAATGTGTTCCGTATGATAAATAGTATGCACTACGTACGGTACGGGGCACTAAAGGATCGAACTGTGCAACGACTTCCAAAAGATTGTGTTTGTCATTCTAACAACACATTTATTCAACCAACAGACGAAATATACTACTGATTGTACATTGAAAACAACAGCAGCAGCAACCAGGGCTGGGGGTGCAACAGAAGCAGTAAGCAGGCCAGAAGAGTGAAGACGCAGCTCTCTCTTCCAAACCAAACATCAGCCATCATTACAAAAGGGCTACCAAAAAAGAACAAGTGTATGCATCAAACTAAATAAAGATCCTACTACACCAAGTGTACGCATCTAACTAACTGGCTCAGTTAGACGTTACAATTTATTTTTTTTGAAACGGAGGCAAAAGAATTGCCTCGTCGATTAATTAAGAAGAAGAGAATTGCCTGGTTAATCTACGGAAAACCGGGCTAAAACCGAAGACGTTACTATTTATTAAGCTGCAGTGGAGTCGCAGATAGAGAGGAGTGGGAAACTTCACTGGTTCAGGTGCGCGGCAGCACAGCCGCGGTGGTTAGAAGGGAAAACATAAATTGGACACGGCATTACTTTTATAAGAGACCTGCGTTTTATACCCCACAGTAGGCATACTAACAAGTTCACACACAAATACAACAGAAAAGGTAAACATTCATATCAAACTCAGGTTCACAGGACACGTTCATATCCATAGCCAACATTCACAATCAACAACTCAAAAGATTCATATATACACAAGTTCAGCATATCTATGCATCCAAATGATTGATAGATCACACGACAATATTCATACATAATTTACAAAAAGATTCAGATATACGCATGTTCAGTATGTTTATGCATCCAAATGATTGAGATCACAGCCAATATGATCCATGGACGAACTTTAATTACCTAGTGTACAGACTGGTAAATGGTGTTCAATCGGAGGTACTTCTTTCTAAAATTAGTTCTTGTACGAGTAAACTTTTGAGTACATAAGAGGCAGCACAGACAATCTGAACTTTGCTTGTAGGTTTATCCTCAAATAGTGGCCTCGTGCCCAGGGAGGTTTGAGCAACTTGGCCACTACTTTCATCCAACCAGTTTACTGGGTCACCTTGGTCCTGTATCTCGCCAAAATTCTACATTGAAGACGAGAAAGGAGGCGGTTGAGAAAATGAACCACCCAAATTTTTTGTGTAGTTCAACTGAAATGGAGCATCCTTGGCGTGCAGACTGATTAAGTGCCAGATGAATATACGCGTCAACCAACTTGTTTGGAATCTTTAGACTCCATGCCATATAGTTTGCTACCATATATGCCGATAACCAAAGGGCACAAGTTGGGACCAAAGACTGGACTGCGTTTTTCTGGGCTATGCACCAAGCAATATTTTTGGCGTTCACTCTCCTAACACTTGGAGTTTGACAATTGGTTGACGCCGGTTGATACTCGAATGAATATAGGCACTTCTTATCAACATCGATGCTTGTCTGAGTGAACTTTGGAGTACATAGCAGCAGCATAAGTACCTGTCCATCTGATCATTTTGTGTAGTTCTACTGAAATCACCCGATGTAATGATTTGCCGCGAGTTCAGGCTCCAAATTACTCCTTTATGAAATCGGCAAACAGTAGCACAATACCAAATTACCAATACATATGACAAGCACAATAATCAGGATAAAAACCAGTACGAACCTATGTGAGGTAGCATATTAATTACTATTTCCTCTGACTAGAAGCCGAGATAAGCCAAGTGACTGACAACAAAGGAAGAAAGCATGTGGAGTTTAGCGACTGACAAGAAAGGACGAAAGCTGTCGAGGCAATGAAGCACCCAAAGTTTTTGTGCAGTTCCACCAAAATCGAGCATCCCTATTGGCACATATATTGAGAGAGTGAGATTACTGTAATAGTGGGACTAGTTTATGAAACATACACTAACAAATAGAAGCACCCTCATTATCTTAATGGGTAAAGTTAGCAACATAGTAGTCTTGCTTAAAGAGAGGTATTAGTTTATTTAATCAGTGCCAATTAGCTCAACTAAACACTCAAAGCATTGCCATTTATCATAGGTTGCAAAACTTTAACGTGCAAAGATAAAGGAGTTTCTCATGACAGTAGCACGATACAAATAGAGATGACAACAAACTAATATGGATGAAGGCCTTAGGCTCGTACCAACCTGAGAAAAAAAGCTTATTCATGTAGTCCCATAAGAGATGATAAAGCACTCACTGGAATCACACAATAGTATATATTTTTGTGCACTTCAAATGTATGGTTGAAATCACTCTTGTTTACCAGTGCTGAGATTATATCGAAAGATTATCAAGAACTTCCAGCAGAGTTAAAGCACTGGCTAGGATACAGTTCATTGTATTGTCTTATGTAGTTCCATTTAATGTATGATTGGCACAACATGATCCCTATTTGCACAAGTAGGAACAAGGTGAAACCTTCATTAGCTTAGTGAGAAAGGATAGGAAGACATTAGCATATTACTCAACCAGTAGCATCAAAATCATGATGGATAATACGCAAAACATTGCCTCATTGAACCAATGGCAATAAATTGACATGCAAAACAATAGCACTATTATGTCATGACACCAATAATATTCCCTCCCTGCTCCACCACATGATTCACCTCCATAGACAAACATACACACATACATGATTCAGCATAGGGTCCTAGTAAAGATTTGTTTAACTCCAACAGGAAAATTAGGGAGTAATAAATTAGTGGTACTTAAGTACTCCTAATTAATTAAGTGAGACAGCAGAAGTGGAAGGGCTCCCTGGAGGATCGTCTCACATGTAAGGTAGTCGTTGCCGGAGCCCTTGAATGGCCTCGACTGAGGCCTCTGGCTTCAGCAAGATCGCCTTGGCACTGTTTATTCGTCTTCTTCTTCCTCTTCATGCTCTGTTTCTCTTTCTCCTCACCAGTTGGTGAAACCAAGTACATGATTGGCCTTCTAATTCAGAATTGGTTTTGTCAGTGAGGGAGTACAAGTGTACTAGTAAAAAAAACATTATTTTCTCATGGCAGTCGGAAAATAGAGATGAACACATGCATTAAATATCATTCTTACCTAAAGGAAGGTTATGGCGCCAATATGGATGATGAGGATTGGAACACAGATCTCCCTTTGTGCAGTTCCACCAAAATGAACCAACTGTTCCATTCTGACATTCCAGTTAAACAGCACAAAAGTCACTTCTTTTAAGAAGAGTTTTGTGCAGTGCACCAAAAGGTCACAACAGCAACCAGGTGAATTGGATATCCCTGTTTGCACAAAAAGGCACAAAGGAAATAGTCAGAGTCTCAAACAATTATAGGCAAAAACATTTGGCTAAACTTGTCATGGCTTATAACGGTGGGTGCACCAGCAGTCCAGCACCATGTACGTAAACAGGGGCATAAAGTGGTGATTCATAGTTTGTTGCCCCGAGAAACAAACATCCAAGAAACATATCTGGGTTGGTCCCATTTTTGTTCACTCTAGCCACCTACTCCTATGTGTGGATAGCAAATCTAGTCCTGGTCATACCACTGTGTACAGCGTTACCCCTATATTTCCCTTTTCGACCAAGAGACCGGTTGTATGACCAGTCTGTACTACTTTCACCCCCTTTCCTTCCTGTTGTACCAAGTCCGATGTACATACTAAATTCCCCCACCCCCACTTTATTTCTTGTTTGAACCAAGTACTCCCTCCGTCCGGAATTACTTGTCATCAAAATGGATGTGTCTAGAACTAAAATACATCTAGATACATCCATTTCAATGACAAGTATTTTCAGAATGAGGGAGTACAAGATTCGACTCCATGAAGTAGCTTTACCTCTAACAATAGAAGAAAAAATATGTGAAGTTGGACCATCCGATCAAGAGGGGCTGAGAGGTAGAAAATGATGCACATGCAGCAACGTAGCGAGCTGGGGAAGTAGAGCCAAGGCGGTTTCAAACAAAGATATACCTGAAGGTCGTCGGGATGTGGATAGGTGGGCGGCGGGAGGCCGGATCCGCCCACAGGCAACGACGAAGGGATCGAAGGACCTCCCGCGCCGGCGCTCAGCCAGAGATAATGGTGCGGCCGGCAGTGGGTCTCCTCCCTCGCTGTCGACAACGGCCTAAACGCTGCCTCTCCTCCCCTTCACCGACGGAGGGGGATACGTCCGGATCTGTAACCAGCGGTGAGGATAGAAAGCCAGTGTTTTTTGAAGGGAGAAAGACAGTGTTACTACACCTATCTTGTTTAAATCTGGAGAGGATGAGAGTGTGTGAATAGAGCAACCCTAGCAAGCAAGCGCGGAGGCTCCGGCCTATATATACGTAGTGAGCAACCCTAGCAAGCAAGCAACCCCTATCTTTGTCAACTCGTACAAGACCGAGAAATTTCATTACTACAACGCCCTCTCCCTCATGGACTGAGCTCCGGTGCCTTAACTGCACCTGCCTTTGGCTGCATGACAGGAGGGCCAACCACCTGTTGGGCCCACCTGTCATGGATGCAAAGGCAGGAGCAGTAAGTTGAAGCTTTCGCTATCCCTCCCGCACGAGGTGGACGGACATGCAGCGGTGGATCCGATACCGTAGAAGTAGGAGTAATCATTATTATTCGTCTTCTCAAAGAGGCGAAGAGCCAAGCGCAACCCGAACGTGGCAGTTGCGAATGCTCGCGTGGTGCGGTTCCTTGGAGTACTAGCCAGGCTCTTGCATGAGACAAAATTGCTATTGTTTAACAATTAAAATCCATTATCCATTGGTTGATACTCATTCTGCATAGGTCCACACGCTTAGCACCGTTTCCTCCTAGGGTCACCAATGTTTATTTGCTAATTAATAGCATTGCATGCAATGAACTAGCCATTGCAAGTCATTAAAAGCATGCACACCTCTCATCTCTTATTGGTTGATATGTCAAGAAACAAGAAACAAGGTAGAAGTTAATGCACCGCGCCTAAGTGTTTTGGGACTATTTGGTTTTCGTAAGGCTGGTCATAGTGGGGAGTAACTTAGACTAGTGTCATGCATATGACACTAGCCTAAATTACTACCTTCATAATGCAAAGTAACATAATAGTAGTATTTTAGATGGCTTCATTTATTAGCTTGTAGACTCATCTTATCTTGAAAAGCGCTATGTTACCACCTCTCATTAATTACTTGCCACATAAGCAAAAAATTCTTGGAGTGTGATATGTTACTAGCTAAGTTACTCCCACTATGGCTAGCCTAAGATGATTTACACACCTAGATGGAGGGAGTACTATAGCCCTGTAAACCGGAAAGGAGTATTTGCCTTTCTAGAGATTTCAACAAGTGACTAGACTACACCGTGTGCAGTACTCCCTCCCTTCCGGTTTATAGGGCTCAAATCTCAAATCTTGTGAACCAAGGCATTTTGCGATTGGAGGAATGTATCTCGTACTTTACAAAACTACCCTAATTAAACTCATGCATTAATTACGTAGTTCTCTCGTTTTCCTCTCCGCCTTGGTCGCGGTGCACAATATTGAGCACTCCTATATGACTAGTCGCTCTATCTACATGCGGGACATTTCAAAGCATTCGGGCCCGCGTGCCATCCACCAAATCACAGCGAGGTGCTACAGTTGAGACTCACCTGTAACCCCGGTGTGGCCATCATGACCCGTCATATCACAAAACCCACACCTTTACCAGCAGTGGTAAGGTGGCCTCCAAGTTGGACTGGACGAAGCAACCATCATTTCACTGGAACGCTCGTTCAAGCCCTTTCTTCCCTTTCTTGAAGAAAACCTCACTCCAGGCTACTTACTTCTGCCATTTTTCTTCTGTACCGACGAAGGAAATGTGGGCGAATCAGTTATGCTGCTATATTTTCATTCCAAGAATCTTCTTTTTGCGAAGCACCGACCGATTCTCACATCCTATTCTTTTCCCGTTTTCATTGCGATTGTGGTTTCCTTTCGATTGCTT
Organism: Triticum aestivum; assembly: GCF_018294505.1. NCBI lineage: Eukaryota > Viridiplantae > Streptophyta > Magnoliopsida > Poales > Poaceae > Triticum > Triticum aestivum. Next base: position 529,855,270 of record NC_057806.1, on the reverse strand, counting down.
TTTGTTTGTCAGTTCATTGATGGATCCTGGAGCACTAGGAAAAGAGTTGCCGGTGGACAACCCACTGGAGACAGCGATCTCCAGGAAGCGAGCACCGACCAACAAGTTGACCATGTTGGCGGGCCAACCCATGGAGATGAAGAACTCCAAGAAACAAGCATTGGCCAAAGAGTTGAGGACGTTGGCGGATGAACTCCTCAAAGGAAGTTGGAAGAATGGCAAGGGCCCCACCATGCCTACCCCAGGAACTCTGATTGCCACCTATGTGAGGCTCAAGACCGAGTTTGAGGAGATAGTCGCCGTTGAGAAGCAATATTCCCCTGGCAAGGTGATGGCCCCCGGAGGGATGAGATCCCCCGGTGAGCTGCACAAGTAAAAAATAATGGCTTATTACCATAGTTGTGGTTTTTGATTATTTGCAATGTGCTTGCTAATATGTTAAGGTTGTGCAGGTGCCGGTGGACGTCCTTGATGATTCTGATGTCGTGGCCCGTCCTGTTGGCATCGCCCCAGAGATCGATTCTGATGCCACTGTCCATCCTGTGGACATCGCCCCAGAGATCGATTCCGATGTCACGGTCAGTCATGCGGACATCGCCCCAGAAATTGATTCCCATGCTGTTGTCCGTGCTGTGGTCATTGCTCGAGAGATCGATGACAAGAAATAGTTGGTCAGGCTAATCCTTCAGGGTAGTTTGCATTGCCCTGTGTTTAATTACCAGAACGATGCGTGTTATCAAACCATCTTAGGGCTAGTGCACTATCTTGTGTGGGCGGATCTTGCTACTTTTGTTTGATAATGAATCATGCGATGAATCATGCGAACCCTCTTCGAGTTATGGAAACAGATGTATCCTCACCAGCTTTTGATGTAATATATGGCATGATTAGATGTAAGTTTGACCTATTTATCATATCAGCAGGGCTTGTTTGATGATTCTTGGTGTTAGTAGGCTAGCTACTGTGCGAGCTATAGTACTTGCAAAACACTCACTGAAGAGAAACATTGGGGCTGATGAGCTCGTGGTACGCTTATACTTATCCCTCATCGATCGACCAATAGCCCTAGCTCCTAAAATTGTAGGCTTAGCGATTGATGACCTAGGCGGGCTAGTTTGGCCTGGTGGGTTTCAGTGATATGACGTGCAACACAAAATCATAGCAGTGCAGAGACGTACTCCCTCCATTCCAAAATAGATGACCTAGGCGGGCTAGTTTGCCCTAGTGGGTTTCAGTGATATGATGTGGTACAGTGCCGTCCAGTCTTCACGTGTGGTAGCAGTATTGTGGGTACAGTAAGTTTTCTTGAAGAAGCGGAATTCAACAAAGTCATGATGGTTCCTTTGTCCGAACAACTTATAGTGGGAAAGGTTGGGCCTACGATACGACCGGGGTAGACCAGGATAATTTTGTGCATGGCAGGTGGACCAGGATGGTTGACGTCCCACATGTCGGCGAATGAAAGTATTCTTTCCGATATAGAGGACGAGCAACGAGTATTCATTGTTTATTTTTGATGGAAGCTATTGTCTCCACTGTTACGACGGAGGAGTGTGAAACACGGCAGCCCAGCGAACTTGGCATGTGCACCACTCCCTCCTTCCTCATGTAATGCCCAGGTTACAACTTTTTCTCACTTTCTCTCTATCTATTTCCTCTCAAATGTTTTTTACCTTTCTTTTTTTAAGACACAATTGTTTTTTATGCCTTTTTTAGAATTATTTTTTTATACCTAGGAGCACGTGTAGAGACGGGCTCTTGCAGAGCCCACTCCTTGACTTTGTAAATGCCGCTCTCTCCTCCACATAAGGAGTACTACTTGCTATGCATGCATGCGGCGGGCAGCTGGCGTCTTGAGGGGCCAGTGTCGGTGGGAACGACACCTATGGGATCACAAGAATCCCTACTATGGTTAGCGAGGCGCGGGGTCGTGAGAAGAGCGGATATAACAGGTAGCACACGGTTCGTTTATCCAGGTTCGGGCCTCGAGGATGCGTAAAACCCTACTCCTGCTTTGGTGGATTGTATATCTGTGTTCTTGAGCTAGCTATGGGGCGTGAGGAGCTCCAAAAAGCCGAATCCTTCTCCTGGTCGCCTCGGGCCTCCTTTTATAGAAAAAAGGGGTTGCCATAGTGGCACACAGGAGGTGGAAAGGGTACAGTGATGCAAGGTTATCCCTCGCATTACATGACAAGGCACATTTAATGCGTCTTGCTTAGGTGTCCTTGCTTTATCGGGGACGGGGGAGAAACATGTCTCGTCCGTCGCCGCTCCTTCTTCTGTCAACACGCGCCCTGGCCAGCGACGCCTGCGATGCCATGTAGGTAGGCAGGCAGCTGAGGTGGCGCAGTGGTGGGTCTTCACGGAGATCTGCATGCCACCACGCAGGTGCCTGCCCAGCTGGTTGGGTCGGCAGCTTCATGCGAATGGCGGTGGAGGTTTAGTCGGCGTGGGCCTGATGCTGGCCCTGCGGGTGTCCTCGGTAAGGGCCTTGCCGGGGCGCCTGCTGTCATCCCCGGCAAGGCGCTTGCCGGGGGCCTTGTGGTCTTCCTTGGCTGGGATCCCGCCAAGGGTTGTCGTCTCCTTAGTGTGTACCTGATCTTGAATGTCTTCACAAAGATCTGCATGTCGCCACGGGGATGTCTCCTGAATCCTTGCCCTTTGGGGGCAGTGGACTCAAGGGTGATTTGCTCCGTAGGCGCGGGACGAGTTGCCGCGGCAAGGGTCTTGCCGGGGCTTCTAGAACTGTCTCCCGGCAAGGATCTTGCCGGGGGAGTCCGCTTCGTCCCCTTTGCTCTTCGTGGTCTTGGCCTTGGCGTCGTAGTTCTCTTGAGCTTTGGTCTTACCCTGGCTCACCTCCCTTGCCTTGCTTGGTGTGGCGGTGCCCGTGGCTCAGACTGCCCGTGCACAGTTATAGGGGTACAAAAAGTGTACCCCTCTTTTTGTACACCGACAGGAACCCCCGGGCCTGGGCCACACATAAGCGCAACGCGTTGTTGGGCTAGGCCCCAAAACGGTGCGCGGGCAGGCGGGGCGGTTTTTACCGCGGTAAGGTTCTTCGCGCACTGCGCTTCCCACGACTCCCGCGCGTGGCGCGGCATGGGGAGGCGCGTGTGACGTGGGCGGCATGTGTGAGGTTGGTTCCCACAGGCATGCGTCACATCGTAGTAAAGGGGCGGTTCGCGCCTTCCCCATAAACGGAGGGAAGCGTGGAGGCGTGGCCCTTTTACCGAATGAGGCTGAGGCGCGGTCTTCAAGGCATCCACTCCCCACCATCATGGGGTAAGGAGTGGTCGTCTCACCCGTCCCCTCGGTTCTGCACGTCCGCCACGTGTCTCCCATGCGCCTGGGGTTGCAAACGGTGGAGGCGGGAAACCGGGTCGTCGCTGGTTGGGGCGGCGGGTCGGTCCTGGCTCCCTGCGCCTTCTGTATCTTGATTGGCCGAGCGGGGTGGCCGAGCCCCAACCCCGATCCTTTATAAAGAGCGGGAGGGGGGATGGCGTCCCGCATTCTTTCACCTTCTTCTTCCTTCAGCTTCTGCTCCTCCCTTCCATCTGTCATGGAGAGAGGGAATCCCGGTCCTTCAATAGTGGCAGCGAGGGTCACCGCTCGACAACGCGTCCCTCCTTCTCCTGTGCCTGCGGTGGCAGAGCCAGCCGCGAGGGGAAGGGGGAGGGGGGCGAGGCCGTGAGTGAGGCCGGGGCGCTCGGGGAAGAGGAGGACGGGGCGGCGCGCCATCCTCGCCTCCGCCAGTAGCTCCTCCTCCAATGGAGGGCCATATTGGGGATGAACCTTGTGAGTTCTTCGTCAGGCTGCGCCGGCCGCCGCACCGTTACCTTCGTCTCCCGACTCCATTTGCGCGGGAGATGGAGTTGGATCCGCCGGAATCGTTGCGGCTGCACATGAGGGGCTGAGGGATCAGTGGCATGCGGGTCCGCGTCGACTTCCCCGCCCCTCACGTGATGTATCTTTGTCAGGGATGGAAGACGTTTGCTCATATCCATCGCTTGATGGAGGGGCTCACTCTCCATTTTAAGCTGATGGAGGGTGGCCTTCTCTCCGTCAAGGTCTCCGGGTGCTTTGGGACCCGTGCAAGGTGCTGCGTGTAGAGCTCTTCTGATAGTGAAGACTCCTCCTTGGGCGGGAGTGATGAGGAGGACAGCGGCAGCGACGACGAGGGTAGTACGCGGCAGGATGATGGGTCCGATTAGGTGTCGGGTGCCGCTCCGTGCGGCATCGACGACCCCATCATCCACGTCGCCGGCTCCCTGAACTTCTCGGGGTAGTCTCCTTGGGCGGCTGGCGTTGGGAGGCGGCAAAAGAGGAAGAGGGCGGGCGGCAAGGCCGTCAAGTCGGAGTACGCGCGCACCGACGCCTTCGACGCGTGCTGACGTCTTGCCGCCTCGTCTTCGAGCTCTGCTTCCGGCACCGCCATCACCATCCAGCCTTTGGACGGCCACCAAGATGTTCTCTTGGTGTCTTCTGCCACCCGTAGCTCGCCTAGGCGCTTCTTTTGTCCCTTTCGCCTCCTTGACCTGCCTCCTGAGGAGAGGGACAAGAAAGGGATTACGGGCACCTTATCTCTTTTTAGTTTGTAAGCCTTCGGGCCTTTGTTGAATTTAAAACTTGTAATCCCATCATTCATGTTTTTCATTCCCTATGGACTGTACCTGAGTGGGATGTTTTTTAATGAAAAAGGGATGCTTGCCGTGTCATTTGTTTGCGCGTGAAACCCACAGCAAGGAGTAAATCCTTGATATCTTCAAGATAAACATTTCCTTGCCCGGCAACAGGCCTTGCCGTCTCCCCACTTTGCTCGACCTTCCTCACGCCTTTGGCGGAGGCAGGGATGAGGCGGGTTCAGGCTCCTTGTTTCATCCTTTCGCTGCCGCGACTACGACCAAACTTGGCCCTAGGAACGAGCCCTAGGGCCTAGAGTTATGGGAGCACGGTAGCTTAGGGGAAAACGAGGTTTCACATACCTCAGTCCATAATGGAATGCATGATAAGGGACGAAGAACTTATCTGAAGCTGCAGTCCCCGGCAATCATGGTTCGCCGTGGGTGAATCTTTGCTCTTGCAGACCCCGGCAATACTGGCTTGCCGGGGGCTAGATGTTGGTCTGTTCCTCTTTTTTTTTCCCAAGTGGTTCGGCACGGATATCTGTGTGTCCTGTGAACCAAAGAAGACAAAAGAAAGACAAAGAGACGCACACTCGACCTCTAAGCTAGGGGTTAGTCGCCGCTAAGCACTATCAACCCTAACCAAGGACGAGACTTGACCTAGCATGCATGCTATAACTTAGGGCGCCAGCGCTTCATTTATTTATGCTCAGGGTCTGCGCCTGGCTTTGTACAGAAGGTTACATGCGTCATCGGCAAGGCTCGTACAAAAGGTGGCTTGCCGGGGGGCCCGGCAAGCCGCGCCTCACGGGTAAAACTTGCGAAGATGCTCAATGTTCCAGGAGTTACTCACCGGAACGGCATCTTCGGTCTCCAGGCGGACTGCGCCGGGCCTGGTGACTCGTATTACCCGATAAGGGCCTTCCCACTTTGGCGTCAACTTGTTGGAATTCTTGGCCGATTGAATGCGCCGAAGAACAAGGTCGCCTTCCTCAAAGCTTCGGGCATGAACCTTGCGGCTATGGTAGCGGCGCAAGGCTTGCTGGTAGCGCGCTTCTCTCACAGCCGCCCAAGACGATCTTCCTCAAGGAGCGTTGCGTCATCTTGCTGCAATTGCTCTTGCTCAAGCTCGTCATAAGCGAGTACTCGAGGTGACTCGTATATGAGTTCCGTGGGGAGAACTGCTTCTGCCCCGTATACCAGGGCAAAGGGTGTCTGGCCGGTGGCTTAATTTGGTGTCATTCTGATTGACCAAAGAACCGTCGGCAATTCATCAATCTAGCGCCTTCCACTCTTGCGCAGTCTGTCAAAGGTCTTTGTCCTTCGCAGTACTTCAGCATTTGCCCTCTCAGCTTGACCATTGCTTCATGGGTGAGCAACGGAAGTGAAACAGACTTTGCTGCCGAGGTCTTGGGTATATTGCATGAAGGTGCGGCTTGTGAACTGTGTACTGTTGTCGTTGATGACCCTATTGGGTACACCAAAACGGCACACTAGTCCCTTGAAGAATTTGACGGCTGACTGAGCTGTGACCTTCCTCACTGCTTCCACCTCTGACCACTTTGTGAACTTGTCGATTGCGACGTACAAGTACTCAAAGCCCCCGACAGCGCGGGGGAAAGGGCCCAGTATGTCGAGCCCCCAGACCGAGAAGGACCAGGAGAGAGGAATGGTTTGAAGGGCTTGAGCTGGCTGATGAAGTTTTTTTGAATGGAACTGATACGCTTCACACCTGGTGACTAGTGTCATCGCATCCTGGAGGGCAGTGGGCCAGAAGAAGCCTTGCCGAAATGCCTTGCCGGCAAGGGCCCTTGACCCGATGTGGGATCCACATATGCCTCCATGTATCTCCGCCAACAGCCCCAGTCCTTCCTCTTGAGGGATACACTTCAATTTCACGCCGTTCGGCCTCTTTCTATACAGGACGTCATCGACGAACTGGTACATAGTAGAGTGACGGGCTACTTTTTCCGCTTCTTCCTGCTCCTCAGGAAGTTCCCCTGTTTGGAGGAATCGGACGGTATGTTGTGCCCACGCTGGAGCCTGGGCTCTATGGCGAGGACTAAAGGCATTTCCTCCGCTACAGGAGTGGCTGTCTCGACGGCAAGAGCTTGATGCTCTATCGGAGCTAGCCATCATGTGGCGGGCTCAGTGTCTCCGGCAACATCCTTGCCGGCGACTTCGGGGAGCTCGGCGGGAAAGTACTTGCTGGGCCCTGATTTTCTCCTCTTGTTATGCTCTGTTGATGGATCAACGGATGGCTGAGTTAGCTGAAGCACAAAGGTACCTGGTTCCACAGGTAGCTTGAGGGCAGCGCGTTTTGACAGGTAATCGGCGATATCATTCTCCGCTCGGGGAACGTATTCTGCCTGTATACCGTCAAAATGCTCTTCCAGCTTTCTCACTTCATCGATGTAGGCCTTCATCAACGGGCTCTGGTAATCCTTGTTGACTTGCTTAACGACAAGTTGTGAGTCACCTCTGACGACGAGTTTCTTGATTCCGAGGTCCGCCGCGATCCTAAGACCGGCAAGCAGCCCTTCGTACTCAGCCGTATTGTTTGTTGACACCTCCCTGGGGAAGTGCATCTGGATCACGTACTTGAGGTGCTCTCCAATGGGCGCGACAAGCAGTACGCCAGGCTCAGCGCCCTGTAAGGAGAAAGCTCCATCAAAGTACATGATCCAGTCGCAACTTGCCTCCTTGCCGGGGAGAGCAGTCTCTTGGGTTTCTTTGTTAGGCGTCACGGTCCATTCTGCAACGAACTCCGCCAGGACTCGGCTTTGAATCGTTGAGGTACTCTCAAACTTGAGGCCAAAGCTGGACAGTTCTAGTGCCCACTCTACGATCCTTCCTGTTGCGTCTGGATTGTGCAATATCCGTTGCAGAGGGAGGCGAGTGACGATAGTGATTTCGTGCACCTGGAAGTAGTGATGCAGTTTCCTCGAGGCCATAAGAAGGCCGAAGAGCAGTTTCTGCACACCGGAGTACCTCGATCTAGCCCCCTATAGGAGGGAACTAACAAAGTAGACCGGGTGCTGCATCATTTTCTTCTTCGGCGGCACTTCAATTGGCTGCGTCGTCTCGGCATCTGTGGCATCGGGCTTCGTCGCTGCTATTACCTCATCATCAATTTCTCTCTGCGCCACTAGTGCGGTGCTGACCACCTAGTTTGTTGCCGCCAGGTACAGCAGCAACGGTTCTTGTGGCCTAGGCGCAACTAGTATTGGTGCGGAGGAGAGGTACCTCTTCAAATCTTGCAATGTTGCTTCGGCTTTTGGCGTCCACTCCATCGGGCCCGCCTTTTTCAAAATCTTGAAAAAGGGAAGGGCACACTCGGCGGACTTGGAAATGAACCTGCTCATGGCGGCAACGCAACCAGCAAGCCGACGCACATCCTTGACTCGCTTGGGCGCTTCAATCTGCTCTATAGCTTTGATCTTGTTCGGATTGGCCTCTATCCCACGCTGTGACACAAAGAATCCGAGAAGCTTGCCAAACGGGACACCAAAGACGCACTTCTCAGGGTTCAGCTTGAGATTGATCTTGCGTAGGTTTGCAAATTTTTCTTGTAAATCTGATATGAGGGTTGCCCTGTTCTTGGTTTTGACCACTATATCATCCATATAAGCTTCCATATTTCTATGGAGCTGGGGTTCAAAACTAATCTGGACCGCCCTTCCAAACGTTGAACAAGCACTCTTCAACCCGAAAGGCATCCGTATAAAGCAATACATACCACATGGGGTGATGAATGTTGTTTTATCTTCATCTTCCCTTGTCATGAAGATCTTGTGGTAGCCGGAATAGGCATCGAAGAATGACAACAGATCACACCCAGCTATGGAGTCAACAATCTGTTTGATGCGCGGCAACGGGAAGGGGTCTTTGGGACAAGCCTTATTAATATCTGTATAATCAATACACAGCCTCCACTTCCCATTTGCCTTGCGCACTACCACCGGATTGGCCAACCACGTCGGATGGAGCACTCCTCTTACCAAACCCACTACTTCCAGTTTCCGGATCTCCTCTGTGATGAACTCTTGTCGTTCCAAAGCTTGCTTTCTGACCTTCTACTTGATGGGCCGCGCGTGAGGACAGACAGCAAGGTGGTGCTCAATCACCTCCCTGGGAACGCCGGGGATGTGGGATGCTTGCCATGCAAACACATCGACATTCGCCCACAGGAAGGTGACGAGCGTGTCTTCCTATTTGTCGTCAAGGGTGGAGCTTATGGTAAAAGCTCCTCCCGTGCCGTCCTCCTTGACAGAAACCTTCTTGGTTCCCGACGGCGTGGCCCTGGACTTCTTGTTTCTGTCGGCGGAGCTCTCTGGCACGTCCTCGACGGGAGCGCTACACTCTGAAGAGGTGCGCTTGCCGGAGTGGGTGCCTGAGGTCTCACCGGTCTTCTTCTTTCGCCTTCCCGGGGCTCCATCGGTAGGAGCAAGTGCCTTAGCAGTGGCGGCTGCTGCAACTACTTGTTGGTAGAGTTGGTCAGCGCAAATTAGCGCATCCTTCTTGTCTGACGGGACGGTGATGATCGTCACAGGCCCCGGCATCTTCAGGGTGTTGTAGGCGTAATGTGACGCCACCATGAACTTGGCCAGCGCTGGGTGGCCAAGGATCCCGTTGTAAGGCAAGGGGATCTTGGCAACGTCGAACACAATCGTTTCTGTCCTATAGTTCAGATCACTCCCAAAAGTCACGGGCAATGTGACCTTTCCCTTTGGTTGACTTCTTCCCGGGTTGACCCCCTGAAACGTGCCCGTCTCTTCGAGGTCTTCATTAGGAATCTGCAATTTCTCGATCATGGCAGGCGAGATTAAGTTCAAACCGGCCCCGCCATCGACTAGCATCTTTGTCACCTTGAGGTTGCGTATTGTTGGTGAAACCAACAATGGCAAGCACCTAACTGCAGTAGTGCAATCAGGGTGATCCTCAGTGTCAAAAATGATAGGTGTGCTGCACCACTTCAGCGGCCTTTAGGCATCAAACGACGGTTCCGCCGCTGTAATCTCAAGCGCCCACTGTTTAAGCTGGCGGTGAGAGGTATGCAGCGAGGCACCACCGTCGACGCACATGGCCTCTATAGCCTTCTGAAATTCTTGGTCACTAGACTCATCATCCTCTTCGTGATCATTGTCTTCTGGCTTTTTGTCACGGCCCCGGGCGGGCCTCTCCTACAGTTTATCTTTGCCGCGACGGCCCGCCTGGCCGTTACGCTTCTTGCTGGACCCCTCAGCACCGTCCTGGCCTTTCTCCTTGTCCTGCCTCTCATATTCAGCCCTCTGCTTCTCAGAAAGGAGCTCAACCTGTCGGCAGTTCTGGAGATCATGGCCTTTGGTGCGATGGATCTTGCAGTATTGCTTGTCAGAGTTTCCTGGCTTCTCGGCAGCCGCCAAGGCCCTGCAGGTGACACATCTGACAATTTCCTTGCTGGGGTCATCTGCCTTGGTTTTCTTGGCGGAGCCGATGTCGTCAGATCCCTCGACGGCAAGCACAGCCTTACCTTTGCGCTTCCTGTTGCGGCGCTGGCCTTTCTTCACCAGCGCGGCAGTATCCTCATCTGAGGAGTCGGTTTCCATGCTGGCATCTTCGCCGGGGTACTTCCTTCCCTCTTCAGCTCGGGCACATCTATCAGCAAGAACATAGAGTTCTGCCACATCTTTCACCTTGTTCATTGTCAGTTCTTCGCGCATCTTGCGGTTACGCACGTTCTGATGGAACGCGCTAATGATGGCGGCAGGGTGAACATCAGGGATATTGTACTGTACCTGGCTGAACCTCTATATATACTTGCGCAGACTCTTGCCTCCCTTTTGGGGAATGACATGCAGGTCGCTTGCTTGGCCATGGGCTTGGTGACCCCCAGTAAAGGCGCCCACAAACTCATGGCACAAATCCGACCAGGAGGAAATAGAGTCTACCGGCAAGTGCATCAACCACGACATGGTGTTGGGTTTAAGAGCCAATGGAAAGTAATTCGCAAGCACCTTATCGTCGCGGGATCCGACAGCTTACATCGCGATGGTGTAGATGCTGAGGAACTCAGACGGGTGAGTCTTGCCGTTGTACTTTTCTCCAACGTCAGGTTTGAAGGTGCGGTGAGTGGGCCACTGGAACTGCCGCAGCTCACGGGTAAAAGCCGGACAGCCTACCTCGTAAGGTAGGCCTCCAGGGCTCTCCAGGGCCGGGTGGTTCACAGCAGGCCCTGCTCGCCTGTCTGACTGGTGGCGCGCTCCGTGTCGGCGCTCGATAGTGGTTCGAGCATCTTCATGGGCTCGTTCCCAAAGAACTTGGCGCTGGTCACAGTGGGTCCGCGGGTAAGACGATGCTATGGAGATGTTGTCGCCCGCGATGTCGCGACGAGCCGACGTCCACGGTACCGGATGGGGAAGAGGTGAATGCACCATGGTCGCGGCGCCGCCGACTTTTCCGCCACTGGTCCGCGGGACTCCATCAGAGCGTCGACCCGGGGGCCTCACCGGACTTGGTTCGTCTTTGTTGGCCACCGCAACAAGGCTTCGGATAGTGGCTCTCCATTCGTCGAGTTTCCCCGTAGCCGGAGGAAAATCGAAGAGCAACTGCGCGCGCTAGGGCCTCTGCTGGCGTCAGTGGTAGCGAAACCTGCACAGATCGCGACGCGCTTCGACTTCTGACCATGTCAGAAGGAGCTCTATCACGACCCCGCGGTCGCATGCCGTTTTCACCAGCGCCTCGGCGAGTGGGCAGGTCTTCTACGTCCCGGGAGTGGCACTCGGGGCTCTTCCCGCGGTGACGCCCGGGATCTTCGGCATGATTACGCCGTTCGTCGCACGCTGCATGGGAGGAGCGCGCTGTTGGCGCCGGCATGGGAGTCTTGGAGGCCCTTGCGTCGCCTTCGGGCGGGGCGGCGATGACCCTGGAAGGCTCCGCTCCACCCACGAAGGGCTTGGCTCTGCCTTTGGATTTGGCGACATGTGGCCCGTTACCAGGCACACAAACATCACCGCCTCCCAAACTCCGGCTGCTGGGATGGTGTTGGTGTTCACGAGTAGCGCCCCGGGTCCTTTCTGCGACCGGTCCGCTGCTCGCCCGCGTCGGGACGGGCTGTCCAGCTTCCGACTGGCCAACCGCCACCGTCGTCTTCTTCTTGGGCGCCATGATGATGAAGAAGCGCCGAACTAACTGCTAAAGCCGATTCTCACAACTGCGCCCCCTACCTGGCACGCCAGAGATGTCGGTGGGAACGATACCTATGGGATCACAAGAATCCCTACTACGGTTAGCGGGGCACGGGGTCGTGAGAAGAGTGGATCTAACGGGTAGCACACGGTTCGTTTATCCAGGTTCGGGCCGTGAGGATGCGTAAAACCCTACTCCTGCTTTGGTGGATTGTATATCTGTGTTCTTGAGCTAGCTATGGGGCGTGAGGAGCTCCAAAAAGCCGAATCCTTCTCCTGGTCGCCTCGGGCCTCCTTTTATAGAAAAAAGGGGTTGCCATAGTGGCACACAGGAGGTGGAAAGGGTACAGTGATGCGAGGTTATCCCTCACATTACATGACAAGGCGCATTTAATGCATCTTGCTTAGGTGTCCTTGGTTTATCTGGGACGGGGGAGAAACCTGTCTCATCCGTCGCCGCTCCTTCTTGTGTTGACACGCGCCCTGGCCAGCGACGCCTGCGATGCCATGTAGGTAGGCAGGCAGCTGAGGTGGCGCAGTGGTGGGTCTTCACGGAGATCTGCATGCCGCCACACAGGTACCTGCCCAGCTGGTTGGGTCGGCAGCTGCATGCGAACGACGGTGGAGGTTTAGTCGGCGTGGGCCTGATGGTGGCCCTGCGGGTGTCCTCGGTAAGGGCCTTGCCGGGGCCCCGGCAAGGGTCTTGCCGGGGCGCCTGCTGTCATCCCCGGCAAGGCGCTTGCCGGGGGCCTTGTGGTCTTCCTCGGCTGGGATCCCGCCAAGGGTTGTCATCTCCTTAGTGCGTACCTGATCTTGAATGTCTTCACAAAGATCTGCATGTTGCCACGGGGATGTCTCCCGAATCCTTGCCCTTTGGGGGCAGTGGACTCAAGGGTGATTTGCTCCGTAGGCGCGGGACGAGTCGCCACGGCAAGGGTCTTGCCGGGGCTGCTAGAACTGTCTCCCGGCAAGGATCTTGCCGGGGGAGTCCGCTTCGTCCCCTTTGCTCTTCATGGTCTTGGCCTTGGCGTCATAGTTCTCTTGAGCTTCGGTCTTACCCTGGCTCACCTCCCTTGCCTTGCTTGGTGTGGTGGTGCCCGTGGCTCAGACTACCCGTGCACAGTTATAGGGGTACAAAAAGTGTACCCCTCTTTTTGTACACCGACACATGGTGGTGAGAGCAGGCTCCGGAAGCGGTCCGGACTCTAGCATAATTTTGGTTTTTACAGTATTTCTTTCTCCATTGACAGGTAGGCCCGCGTAGATAGATAAAGAACACGAGCTGATGAGGCGCATGCGGACTGTTTGACTGGTCAACCAGACAAATACGGAGCTATACGCTGAGCCAGTGACCGTATAATCACCATATCTCGTATACAATGATCAAAGTGAGCTATCAAGACAAGTTCAATGACCGCCAATGCATTTTACTTGGTAATAAATGACCAGGCTTGAAGGGGAATCCAAATTTGCTTCATCTTCTGTCCTTGAGCTCTTGACAAACCAATGCACTATACGGTTGTCCGGCCACTCCACCCCAGAGCTCTCACCAAGCGTCGTTCATGCCACCGCGTCGCACACTAACCGATAAGGCAGCGATGGCATCCCGTCGCGCCGAGTTCCTCGCCGCCCATGACCGCACACAAAATGGTAGGGAAGCGATGGCATCCCGCCGTGCCGAGTTCATCGCCGCTCGCGACCTCACAACTATGTGGGAGGAATTTGAAGATGCCAAGGCCGAATGGGCGGTAGAGCAAGAGGCGGCCAAAGCCGCACAGAGGGAGCGGAAAAGTCAGAAAGCACTCAAGAAAAGGGAGGCCCGCCGCCGCAAGAAAGAAAAGGACGCACGCGCTGCTGCGGAGAGGTCGACGGAGATCCAAGCACGGTGAGGTGTCGCCGACAAAGCCGGGAAGGAGAACGACGGCGTCTGGCCAGCATGTGAGAAGTAGTAGTACTAGTAGTTAGTGTGTGTGTGTGTGTGTGTGTGTGTGTGTGTGTGTGTGTGTGTCTGAGTACGAGCATGTACCGGTACTACTAGTTACTACTGTAGTTTTTAGAGCAAATTACCAGTACATTAGCCTAGACTAAATGGAAAAAATCCTATCCTAAGCATCAAATGGCATCTCTTTCTCTATAGGAACTGAGATGCATGTCATCTCACTTCCTATGATTTTCATATTCCTATCCTATGAACGAAAGGAGGCCTCTGTTGGAGTAACTACTATAGCTAGCAGTACTGGTGGTACAGTAGTTTTCTTCAAGAAGCGGAATTCAACGAAGTCATTATGGTTCCTTCGTCCAAGCAACTTCAAAGTGGGAAGTGGGCCTGTGATTTGACGGCTCATTAGTCATTGTTACTGCGGCGCGACGACCTGGGTGACTCCCTTGGAGTTCTGCGTGCATGGCAAGTGGACCAGGATGGTCGACGTCCCACATGTTGGCGAACGGAAGTATTTTTTCCGATATCGAGGAGCAAGGAAACCACGTGGTATAGTATCACTGCTGATTGGTTCGCAAAAAAATAGTATCACTGCCGATTTATAATTATTTTTTATTTCTGATGAATGCTAGTGTTTCAACTCTTACAACGAAGGGTGCCAAACACGGCATGTGCTGGATGTCCCACACGTCAGTGAAAGGAGTGGGACATGAATAGCGTGGTAGAGCCCAGCGTAAAAAAACAGCGTGGTAGAGTGTCTCCACTTCTTCCACTTCTGGGTCGGAGACCACACGTAGTAGTACTTAGTGGTATGAACGATACAAAGTGCGACCTGGAGACAAAGACACGTCTAGTTGGAAGGTCTCGGGGCATACACGTAAACAAATATAAAAGTTAATATGTGCCTCCAACTAATATAGTAGTAGTAGAGTACTTAGGCACGTACTCCATAACATCACCGTGCATTGCACGTACAACATTTAGTGGTAGTACATAGTAAGAGACAAATGCCGCCCAAGAGTTCCCTTCTCGACCTACTTTTGGGTGTTTGGTAGAGTGTATGGAGGGTGCATCAGTCCACACTAGTTTAGCACAAATACACTAGAAGCATGCATGAAGAGAGCATGCGTGAAGAGGGGTGTTGAGTTGAGAATGCATGAAGAGGGAACAACTATGCTGAGACGAGAACGCAACCAAACACACCCTATATGCCACGCATGTTCATACCATTTGTGCCTTTCTACTTCACTTACTGCTCTACATTACTCAGGTTTGTACGTCCACTCCTGGGTACATGTTCGTCTCGTAGTTCCAGTCCCACGTGTTCTTCATATAGATGGAATGATCCTTGCATAACACGTGCACCTTGATGCTAGATGTCTCGCGTGTTGGCAAAACGATGAACAAAGCTCACGTAAAAAAATAGAGTGGAAGAACATAGATTCCGGACGACCGAGAAGGGGCAAGGAACCTCGTGGTGGAGCATCTGCACTCATAGTATTTAATATTATTCAGCGATATAAAATTAACCAATCATCTCCACAGTGGACTGGAAGAGTACGAAACACGGCAGCCCAGTGTAGTATCATACTAGTACATGGCTAACCCACGCTATCACCATATTTCTTGGTTTCCGTGCGACACCTATCTCTAGTAATCCAGCAGCCTGTATCGCTTCTCCCTCCTCGTCTCTATCAAAGTGCGGCGGGCTGGCATTTCTACCGTCTATTGAGGTCGGTTAACTATCACATGTTAGCGACATGCCAAGAGCATTCTAAAAAAATTCCTTTCACGTTCCGTTTTCAAAAAGAAAAAATCCTTTCACGTACAAATTTGCCTGTATGCTTTGAGCAACTTGCATGTCCTATACTGCTCCTGTTTGATACTCTAACTTAGCTAGAGGTTAGACTAACTCATGACTAACCCTGAACTAACTGTAGCCAAAGAGGTGTTTGGGTGACAGGGTTAGATTGACAATAAATGCACTTCATGGAGAGAGAAAAGTGATTTTTCAGTGGTCCCAATGAGAACTATCTCCAGTTAGCACCTCTTGGGTGGGATAGTTTTTTTTGGTGGGTTCGGTGCAACTTGCTCCAATTTAAACCCTCATGCTTGGATAGTTTAGGGCTATTTGAGCCCCAACTAGCTCAAACTAACTCTAACCCATGGATCCAAACAGGGCCTATGGCCAGTCTCGATGCGGAGCAGTCACGTGCACCGGGAAGCGGCGCTCTCTCGGCCGTCGCGCGACTTCAAAGACGATGCCAGTGAGAGGTCGCCTCCGCTCTAGCCGGGCATTAATGCGGCACTGACGCTCCAGGGGGACGCTGAACGTTTCACGCGGGAAGCGCGCGCTGGCAAGGGAGTATAGGTTTTGAACCGTTTTAGGTGTAGTACTGGTAGTTTGCAAAACTACTCAATTATTGCACTTAGTTTCCTAAGAAATTGTGGTAAAAAACGTTACTCCACAGCCCACTTCCCTTCTCCTTCCTCTTCCACCGCCCGCGCACGTCCACGGGAAGCGACCGGTCAACCCTTATATATGAGTGCTAGCACAAAAAGATGCATGCATGACCACTAAAATTTCCATATTAAAGCGTCGCTCCGGCGGAGTATGGCGTATGTTGTTACCTTCGGCCAGCCCATGGCTACCGGGCGACGGTGACCAGAGAAGAGGCGGCGGGAGGGGAATGAATGCAGCTACTGTTTGGGTTTGCCTTCCGGCTTAAATAAATGCGCAGCATCATGTGTACCCATGGGTGCACAAATTGTAACATACGTGTCTGCTTAAGTGGGCGTCACGTAACTGGTGTGTGTGAGAGAGAGATTCTGAGAGACAGAGTGCGTGTGTGCGACTCTACTCTTCGGACATGTACTCAACCTTTTGCATCGAGATATAAGTATAATAGTATTTACTTTAGCTAGTGATTTACGTGGCCATGTTAACATGGTTGTGTCAAAAAAATGTCACTTCCTGCTCGTGATTTGTGTTATATAATTACAAGCAAGATTCTCGTGCATTGCACGGATCATCAATATGCATTTTTTTACAGAACACATGTTGTGATTGACCCATGCAGGAGTAATCTCATGTGTAAAAACTAGTGATATCTCAAGAATTTTATCGGAAAACTGGTATCTCAAGAATGTCATCGAAAAAATGAAAGATGAGAGATAAGGCGAGGAGGAGTGGAGCGTGGTGGTGACTGGTGGTTGAAATGGGCGGAGGCATGGGGATGGACGGCGCCGGCAGGCGGCAGCGGCCACCATGCATGCTAGATTGTTCCAGAGACTTATTCCTTTTTTAATTGCTGAGCAATGAGGTTGCGAGAGATAATGATGTGGAGAGAGGTGCCGGTATCTTTTGTAAAATTATCATAGTTTGCTTTCTATCCTCAGATATAGATCATACGGTCTGTATTACAAGATGGCAGGCACACCATCACCATCAACTCGTTTTTTTATAAGGGTACAGATGATAAGTTTGCTGACTACTAAAGTAAAGTGGAATTTTTCCATGTTATGCAAGTAAATAAAGGTGATTGTTTATCATACGGGTAAGGTTGGATGAAGGGTGGTAGGAACAAATGCTCCGCCTAGAGCATGTGTGTGTGAGATGGAGTCTTAGTGTGTGTGTGTGTGAGAGAGAGGAGAGAGAGAGATGGAGTCTTAGTTTGTGTGTGTGTGTGAGAGAGAGAGAGGGAGAGAGAGGGAGTCTTAGTGTGTGTGGGGGGGCGGGGGGCGTGCTTGTGTGTGTGTGTGTGAGAGAGAGAGATGGAGTCTTAGTGTGTGTGTGTTGGGGGGTGCGTGTGTGTGTGTGTGTGCGTGTGTGTGTCGCGGGGTCCTCTGTGGCGGATGTAATTTAAGTGTGCATGGCTTTCATCATAGAGAGGTGATGTGTATGGCAGAGGCCACCAACGATGGGGTGCAAGAGAGAAAATGCCCGTAGAGAGGGAAGAGAAGGTGTGTGCGCGTGAGAGGAGTCGACTTCGAGAGAATGTGTTTGTTCGAGAGACACCGAGGAAGACTACTATATATCGATGGTGCATGTAGGCGGGAATTAAACTAAGGGATGGTCTTATTGGTTTCGGGGATATAGGGGAAGAGTGAGAGGCGGGGGGTTAGCTAGAAGGAGATTGTTAAGTGTGAGTGTGTGTTTTACCCATCCAGGCAGAAGTTATGTGCACAAAAGAGGAGAACGATTTGATGTGGCATTAGGATTGAGGGTAATTAGCTACGTATGGAGACATAGAGACCTTGAACGTGCATGTGTGAGAGGTATACATGTATACGTGGGATGTGTGTGTGTGCGCGCGCATGATCGAGATAAAAGAAAGAAGACATAAGTCATAAGATCAACGACATGGGAGAGACGGATCGGTATGACAATATGCATGCATGTGAGAATGCATGGAAGAAGTCCCGACAATTGAGCATGTGTTTTTGTCTTTAAGAGATAGTGGTGTGGACTGGAGCATGCATCTATGGCGAGCAGAGGGAGTGAGGCGCAACGATTGTGCAAAAGAGACCAACCTATAAATGCATATGTATGGAGAGACATATATAGTGTGGGTGATAGGAAGCAAGACTCCGTGCGAGAAAAAAATGTTGATGGGGAAACTACAAATAGATACAGAGGTGGAGATGCTAGCTAGAGGGGCATCCGCTAGTTTGGGTGTTGGAGATGACCATCGGGTGGTTCAAAGGGTGAAGTTATATATGTGTGTGAGAGGGCACTTGACTACATGTAGAGAGAAACATATGTAGTGTGCGTGATAGGAATCAAGAGTGAGGGCGAGAAAGAAGGTTGATGGAGAAACAGATAAATAGAAAGTTAAAGATGCTAGCTAGTGTGCGTTAGAGATAGGAGTCGAGTGGATCAGAAGGCTAGGTTATGTGTGTGAGTGTGAGAGAGATAGAGAGAGGGTGCGTGTGAGTCACATACAAACAGATATCAGAGAGAAATGAGATCCAGAGAGACGGAGTTTTGTGTCTGCGAGAGAGAAAGACATTTCACAATGAGAGTGATAGCTAGAGAGACATACGAGGGAACGCAAGATATCTCTAGGGAGAGAGGGTGTGTGTGAGCGACATACAAGAGAACAATGGAGAAATATGAGACCCTGGGAGATAGAGTTTGTGTTTGTGTGTGAGAAAGAGATATTGATGAGGAAGAGTCGTAGGTTCTCATATCTAAGGAGTGAAAGACATCTCTGTATGAGGGGTGTGCTAGTGGCACACATGGGAATAGTAGAGAGAAATGAGACCCCGGGAGACAAAGTTTTGTGTTTGTGTGAGAGAAAGAGATTCCACATGGAGAATCATAGTTAGAGACACATAGCAGGGAGCGAGATATACTTAGAGAGAGATAGAGTGATGAAGGTTGAGGGGGAGAGTACCGTCAGTGTGTTACGAAGATAAAAGATCATTGTCGACATACAGGTAGCATGAGAGATACCAGAGAGACGATGAACGTGTATAGGTCCAGAGAGATAGTCCTATATAAGCATGAGTGATAGCTATATGAGACGAATATCTGGATTAAAGGGGATTCAAATATTTAAACTGGAGATCACGACATCGATAATATCATAATGCAAATTGGTGTATCAAACATGCATATTCATTTGAATTTGGGCACACGTGTAATGTTATATAGTTTATCAATATTGATGATCCATAGATTCTTCAATTACAAACAATGCATGGTTTATATGCAATTAATGTCTAAACAGGATTACACTATATGTTCGTATGTGAAACACATTATACATGTTTGAGAAGTAAAAAAACCGCATGAAACACACATTAATTGGAGACAGTTAGCGAGGAATGCATACATTGGATTTCAACATAAAGTGGTTTCAAATATTTGAAAATCCAAATTGATGGATACAACCTTATGAATCTGAGGTCATGCCATTTGTAAACCATATTTATGTATAAATGGTTTTGTGCTTTTGAAAGTATATATAAAAAATGATGTATATAGAATGTAATTCCAATTGAAAATGGATCCCGCCCGGAAAAAAAATAGAATACAAACGGGATTCGAATTGAGTTGGCACGGTAAATGTGCACTCTGCAAAATTTGAACAAAGCGGGGAAAGTCGCAGTAACCGCCCAGAACCAAAATCTGCGAGATGGAAATCACTGATGCCTATCCCTGCCACGCAAAGCCTATATGCTGGATTTCTATAGGTTTCGATAGGGGTAGGTTTGTAATTTCACCCAAACGTGACATAACCGCCTCTCACCCAGATTCATACACGGTGGGTGCCAAAACACAGTGTGTCCTCGGCCGAAATCGACTCCCTCCCCGATTCATATTCATACATGGTGGGCGCCAAAAACAAACTCTCGTCGGCAAATATTCGGTGTATGCGAGATTACCGTCCTATCCCCAACCGACTAGTGTTGCTGTGATGTAGTAGAAATTTGAAACGGGGGCTAAGTTTGTAAATTTCCTCGCATTTGAGACAAGCGCGCCCTGAATACATGGTTCCCCCCTTCCTCTCTACCTCCCTTTTCCCCATTCGTACTCCGTGGGCGCCAAAACACCCTCTCCACCCCACCCTCCTCCGTCCGCCGCCGTCCGCCACCCCATCCACCACCGTCCTCCTCCACCATGCCGGAGCTGATACCCCGATGCCACCGTCCATTACAAGAGATCGACCTCTCTCATCCACGGCTTCGGACCGGGATCCTTGCATCCCGTCCTCTCGCTTCATCCCCGTCGTCGTCCACCTTGCCGGCGCCGCTCCTACGATCGTCTCTTCCACCGCGCCCTGCCGCCACCGTCTACCCTCCTAGATCTGCTTCCACGCTGACGACAGCCATCGCTACCGCAGCGCCGTCAAATTCTCAGCAGATGCGTACACGGCGCCGCACCAGAGGCGGTACTCTTTCGTATCTGCTCAACTTATTTATCGTAGCAAGAAAATAGATCGCCACTGCTTTACTCTGATTTCTTGTCTTGGTTGCGAAGTTGCCTTTGTCCGGTTTGCACCTTCAGATCTGCCATGGCACGCTCAACACCATACTCGCAATGCTTATGGTTTTCCCCTTTTATATTACACACTAGTTAAATCACAGTAGACTAAATTTCAAAATTGGGTCGATTGATTTTTCAGAGCTCGCCGGAGTTCGCCGGTGCGATCGAAGGGGCTCGGGTGGTTCTGGGGCCTCATCGAACGAAGAAAACTCGACGCGGGTGGGGGTTGGGGTGGGGGTGGGGTGGGCGGAGGAACACAGGCGGTGGAGGGCGGTGGTCCGGCCGGCGGCCCGTGCGGTGTTCTGTATGGGAAGAATCAGAGACGAGGAAGAAGAAGGGTTAGGAGACGTAGGATCTTCATCCAACCGCCTGAAATGGTCGAGAGACAGCTAGGAGTTGCATTCTTAATGCGCTCTGGTTCATCATGTGTGGGCACTGCGCAACCAACATTTTATTATCCAAAATATGTTTGCTCTTCTTTACCATGTTCCTCTTCCGTTCTTCTTTAATATGTACTCTCTCCGTTCCTAAATACAAGTCTTTGTATAGATTCCACCATGGACTACATATGGAGCAAAATGAGTGAATCTACACTCTAAAATGTACCTGGATACATCTGTATGTGATCCATAGTGGAAATCTCTACCAAGACTTATTTTGGAACGGAGGGAGTATGATAGTAGTACAGTATGTTCCTTGTACTAAAGATGAGCAGGGACATTTGCAGTGTAGAGGTCTATACGGTCGGTTGTGATGGACACTTTGAGCCTCTTTGATTCGTAGGATCTTGTAAACATAGGAATAGGATTTGTAGTGGCCCGCCCACTTGAATCCTATAATAATAGCAAGGAAATGCGGGGAGTTGTGTCGCCTTTGAGAGTTACATTGATATTAACAGTACCACACCTTCACTTGAAGAGAGCTGGTATCCGAAGCCTTTCTAGCCGTACCGGCAATACTAGCACATATATTCCAGCAAGTTCCACTTTGCTGATTTTACTCTGATGCTTAAGGTTTTCCCGTTATATCTACACTATGATCTGTGTAGCTGCTTTGTGTCGCACTAGCAGCAGTCCACTCTTGAACCTAAACACTGCAATGACTTACAAAATTGGCACCAAGGCATTGAGTGCCATTCTGGATGCAATGAAACTCATATGCTCCCACCTGTTGATTCTTGTTTAGAATATGATCCTAATGACTATTCTAACCTCGAGGAGTCTAAGGCAGATGGCCTGTCCTGTTCACCCATCAAGGTGCCTGTTCTAATTTGGCAATGTTTTATTGATTGCGGGTATCTTGCATATGTTGTCTTGCATTTCTTCTACTTTGTTGCACCGCCATCTGCTTAGTTTACTCATCATATATGTCGAGATGCCATGCCCATCCATTATCAATACATATTCCATCTGTCATCATACCATGTTTTTTAACTCAAATGATGTTCTTGTGCATCAGACATCAAAAAGGAAGAGGGTAATTGCCGAACCTGAAGGAGCACCAGCAAAGTCCTTGAAAAATGTGGTGGTGCCGGAGAAATCAAACAGCACCCCACTTATATTGGTTGTACAACCAGTGACACAAAACGTAGGACCGACTCCAGCAGACTGTACCCATACTTCACTGGCCACACCACTAGCCCCACCACACAGGACCTGCACTCCAGCAAAAGGTATACCGATTTCATTTGCCATAGCACCAGCTGTACCATAGAAAAATCCCACTCCAGCAAAAAGTATAGCAAGTCCACCGGCCGAAGACCTATCCCAACTGCAGAGACGGCCAATTCCTATAGATTGGAACCCCATTCCATTTATTCCCAGTTTAAAAGACAATGCTTTCAATGTTGTTAGGGACTACATGCATATATTTCCATCATGGGAAGATTATTGTGAAGACAAACACCATTTTCACATCTTCCTGTCCAACTTACGTGTAAGTGCTATTATTCATGGCTATTATTTTCCTGTTTTCTGCTGATTGAACACATCAATGATTTACGTTACATTGTTGTAACTAGGCGAGGGTCAATCTGGATAGTCATGACGAGCAAAGCTTGCTTGTGCTTTTCAGGGAAGCATTGCAGCAGTATCGGTGTTACCTGAGGAAATCACACTTTGATGGCAAGTCTATAAACGAATTTCCGGTGAAGTCTCCTGTGCTAAATTTAGAAGACATTGAATGGAAAAACCTTGTTATGCACTGGTCTCGTTCCCAGGATGAGGTACTGTCTATGAAATCACATGACAATTTGAACTTCTACTTTTTCGCATGTGCCTTATGGATCTTTTTTGCAGGAAATCTGCTCAAAGAAGAATTCTGGTTTCACAAGAATGACAGGATATCGCAAATATGCTGCCCACTACTTCGCTCTTGTTAGTACATGTTGTCCTGTATCACTGTACTTGCATACATACCTGGTTCATTATGGGACAGCAGTATGCATGATAGCTTGCTTATCAATTGTTTGCTCCAAATTATCTAATCTGTATGAATGGTTACATTAGTGTAGAATATATCCAATGCCAATGTTTTTTTAGCTCTGCATTGTTCTTGTAAGTACATGCTGTCCTTTATCAGTGTACTTATAATGACAGGTAGTTGTTCATGTACCATTACTCTGCAGCTTATTTTCCTTTGCCCTCCATTTTCTACACATCAGATCTATATTTACTCTTATCATAAGGTTGGTACTGAAGAATTTAGCTGTGCATTGCTCTTGGTTGTACCTTTTGCCTGTATCGCTGCACTTACATTTATAGCTACTTGGTTATGTAGCATCACTCTTCATCTTATCTTAAATATTCTCCATTTTTTCGTATATTATCGCATCTATATTTACTCTTAACAAAATGTAGAATAAAGGCAATGCTTTTGAAGAAGATTCTGTGGTAAACTTCTTGAATTGCCCCCCCCCCATCATCATGGACAAGGCCTTTATAGAGCCTGTCTTCACCAATAATGTAAGTTTGTTCATCTCAAGCCTTCAAACTTTGTTGTATATATTTGGTTAGGCATGACTGCAACAGCTGTTTATTTTTGGTGTTTGCATCAAATTGCTTGTTTAAAGTTTATTATATGTAGTTCATAAACAAAAGTTCGTCCTTTCTCAATTTAAGTTTTTAGTTATACAACCAAATTCCTTCTTCATACCATGTAAATTAAACTATACAGAGCAAGTGATCTTCTTTTGCACTTCATGTATGCTTCTGTTCTTCATTTGTAATCCAGTGGTGTGGTGAACCTACCCACTACGGCATAATGTCATATTATGCAATGTCTTAACTATGAAAAATGTCATATCATTCTACTATTATTTAAACCGTCTCTTTATTTGCCAATCTAAAATGGTATAAATTGACAGCACACTAACCATTGATACTTATGAGTTCTTGATCTGTAATCCAGTGGTGTCGTGAAGCTGCCAACTCCTTCACAATGTCATTTCCTGCCATGTCTTGACCTAAACAATACCATATTGTGTTAATGCAAATTTAAACTGTGTCACTTTATTCGTCGGTAAGAAATGTGATGAATTGTCAGCATTGATACTTTTATGTGCAAAACATGTCATCTGTCTGCTTGTTTATCTTTCAGAGTGAGGAAGATATAAGTGTTGAACAAGCGCAGTCTCATCATCTTGCTCAGCTGCTTGCGCTGCAGCTCCCCAGCAGGGCTAACCTTTCTTAAACCCTATTGAAGTGTTGTCGGTTTTGTATATTATTTTGTCGGCGTGTTTATTTGCACTGGTGGCGATCTTTGATGCCCAGTGTATGTAATCTGTTGTCTGCTTGTGCTTTATTATCATAGTGGAGAACTTTGATGCCCAGTGGATGTAATATGCCGTAATTTCTTTATTGTATAGTATAGGGTTTTTTCTTATTCACGATGTTGCAGTTATTTTACTGTATATATATCCTGTCTTCGCAGTAAACCAGCCAAACCGTAAAATTATGATACATAATCGGGCCGTCATGCAATCACGATGTAGGTTGGGCCTGAAACGTGCCGATCAGCTCACGGGCCAGCAGCAGCCCGAAATGAACCCCGGCCCATGATTGTGCGAATCAAATCACGGGCTTTTAACAGGCCGAAAAATTGTCTCGGTCCTTGTTTGGCCCAATCAGATATCGGCTGCGAGCAGGCTGGATGCAAACCGGGTCGTAGTTAGGCCCAACTATATGACGGGCTTTTAACAGGCTGAAATTAATATAGGGCCGAAATGTTAAACGGGCCCTTAACAGGCCAAAACTAATATCATGCCGAATTACTAAGTGGGCCTTTAGCAAGTGGGCCCAAAAGCATAGTGTCCAGTTGACGGGCCGAATCTGATATGGGCCATAATTAGGCCCAAAACCTCTTAAAGGGTCGGACCTGATCTGGGCCATAATTTGGCCCAGAACGTGGTAGGCTTTTAACGGGTCGGATCTCATATGGGAAACTATTAGGCCCAGATCGTGGCAGGCCATTAATAGACCGTATCAAATATGGGCCGGCATTTGGCCCAAAACATGGCAGCCAGTTAACGGGCCGGCCTACAGGGTCCTCAAAATCTTGTGGGCCTTGATGTCTACTACACAAGCTTCTTCTTGTAGACGTTGTTGGGCCTCCAAGTGCAGAGGTTTGTAGGACAGTAGCAAATTTCCCTCAAGTGGATGACCTAAGGTTTATCAATTCGTAGGAGACGTAGGATGAAGATGGTCTCTCTCAAGCAACCCTGCAACCAAATAACAAAGAGTCTCTTGTGTCCCCAACACACCCAATACAATGGTAAATTGTATAGGTGCACTAATTTGGTGAAGAGATGGTGATACAAGTGGTATATGGATAGTAGATAAAGGTATTTGTAATCTGAAATTATAAAAACAGCAAGGTAACTAATGATAAAAGTGAGCGTAAACGGTATTGCAATGATAGGAAATAAGGCCTAGGGTTCATACTTTCGCTAGTGTAAGTTCCCTCAACAATGATATCATAATTGGATCACATTACTATCCCTCAACATGCAACAAAAAGTCACTCCAAAGTGACTAATAGCGGAGAACGAATGAAGAGATTATGGTAGGGTACGAAACCACCTCAAAGTTATTCTTTCCAATCAATCCGTTGGGCTATTCCTATAAGTGTCACAAACAGCCCTAGAGTTCGTACTAGAATAACACCTTAAGACACAAATCAACCAAAACCCTAATGTCACCTAGATACTCCAATGTCGCCTCAAGTATCCGTGGGTATGATTATACGATATGCATCACACAATCTCAGATTCATCTATTCAACCAACACAAAGGACCTCAAAGAGTGCCCCAAAGTTCTACCGGAGAATCACGACGAAAATGTGTGCCAACCCCTATGCATAGGTTCATGGGCGGAACCCACAAGTTGATCACCAAAACATACATCAAGTGTATCACGTGATATCCCATTGTCACCACAAATATCCACGGCAAGACATACATCAAGTGTTCTCAAATCTTTAAAGACTCAATCCGATAAGATAACTCCAAAGGGGAAACTCAATTCATTACAAGAGAGTAGAGGGGGGAAGAAACATCATAGGATCCAAATATAATGGCAAAGCTCGCGATACATCAAGATCGTACCATCTCAAGATCACGAGAGAGAGAGAGAGATCAAACACATAGCTACTGGTACATACCCTCAGCCCCGTGGGAGAACTACTCCATCCTCGTCATGGAGAGCACCGGGATGATGAAGTGGCCACCGGAGAAGGATTCCCCCCTCCGGCAGGGTGCCGGAACGGGTCTAGATTGGTTTTCGGTGGCTACGGAGGCTTTTGGCGGCGGAACTCCCGATCTAATTTCTGTTCTGGAAGTTTTAGGGAATATGGAGTTATATAGGCAGAAGAAGCACGTCAGGGGAGCCACGGGGGCCCCATGAGGCAGGGGGCGCACCCTAGGGAGGGCGCGCCCCCCACCCTCGTGGGCAGCTCCCGTATCTTCTGACGTGTGGTCCAAGTCCATCAGGTGTGTTTCCTTCCAAAAATAACTTCTCCAGTTTATTTCGTTCCGTTTTGACTCCGTCTTATATTCCTTTTCTTCAAAACACTGAAATATGCATAAAACAGCAAATCTGGGCTGGGCCTCCGGTTAATAGGTTAGTCCCAAAAGTAATATAAAAGTGGATAATAAAGCCCAATATTGCCCAAAACAGTAGATAATATAGCATGGAGCAATCAAAAATTATAGATACGTTGGAGACGTATCAGGCCTACAGCTGGGCCGGCCCATTAATGTCGGTGAAATCTCGTGGGCCTTTAGCTGGGCCGGCCCATTATGATCCGCAAGAATTTTGTGGGCCTTTACCTGGGCCGGCCTATTATGGCACACAAAAATCTTGTGGGTTGTCGGTGTCAAAACCGGCGGATCTCAGGTAGGGGGTCCCCAACTGTGCGTCTAGGCCGGATGGTAACATGAGGAAAGGGACACGAAGTTTTACCCAGGTTCGGGCCCTCTCGATGGAGGTAAAACCCTATGTCCTGCTCGATTAATATTGATGATATGGGTAGTACAAGAGTAGATCTACCACGAGATCAGAGAGGCTAAACCCTAGAAGCTAGCCTATGGTATGATTGTTGTTGTCTATGTTGTCCTACGGACTAAAACCCTCCGGTTTATATAGACACCGGAGAGGGTTAGGGTTACACAAAGTCGGTTACAATGGTAGGAGATCTACATATCTGTATCGCCAAGCTTGCCTTCCACGCCAAGGAAAGTCCCTTCCGGACATGGGACGAAGTCTTCAATCTTGTATCTTCATAGTCCAGGAGTCCGGCTGAAGGTATAGTCCGGCCCTTTGGACACCCCCTAATCTAGGACTCCCTCAGTAGCCCCTGAACCAGGCTTCAATGACGACGAGTCCGGCGCGCAGATTGTCTTCGGCATTGCAAGGCGGGTTCCTCCTCCAAGTACTTCATAGAAGACTTTGAACACAAAGATAGTGTCCGGCTCTGCAAAATAAGTTTCCACATATTGCCATAAAGAGAATAATATTTACACAAATCTAATCTACTAACGTATTCCGTAGTGTGACACACCACGGCCAAGCCTTTATCCGAGTCGTTTCATTATCCCACCTCAGCGCGTCATGTGAGGCGGTTTCCTTGGCACGTCTTGTTAAAGCAGAGATCGTGTCCCCTTATTTCAGGATTCTCATCAATACGGGTGTGGGTAACCCAACCGCTTCTAGGACTCCTAGATTATAGGCAAGTCCAAACGGACACGGAGAGGACGCTTGATATTCACCCTCTTTATAAAGGGACAAGGCTTTTATTTTTCCCTCCCGTGCTCAATCGAATCCTTCCCCCGCCTCGAGCTCAAACGCCCAAAGTTCAGGTCAGGTGTTCCGAACCTTCAGTCATGTCCGGATCTAGCCTTCAAGGCTGATGGGTGCCTTCCTCCGTCATGGAAGAAGACATCAAAAAGTTGAGGGAGGCCAGATATCCGACCGTCGAGATTTTGCATCGGCTGCCTCCCCGGGGGCAGGCCGTCCCCTCCCCCGAACCCAACGAGAGCGTCGTGTTCGTCTCCCACTTCCTCCGAGGTCTAGGCCTTGCTCTGGATCCTTTCATCAGGGGCTTGATGTTTTATTACGGGCTAGATTTCCATGATCTAGCTCCGGACTCCTTTCTTCATATCACGACATTTATTGTTGTGTGCGAGGCCTTCCTCCGAGTTACCCCTCACTTTGGCCTATGGCTCAAGACCTTTGAAGTAAAGCCGAAGATGATTGAGGGGCAACATGCGGCGTGTGGAGGTGCCTCAATACGCAAGATGACGGGAGCTTCATGGCCCAAAGGTTCCATTCCAGAGGTGTCTGAATTGTGGCAACAGGAGTGGTTCTATATCACGGCTCCTAGAAGTGCCAAGTGGGCGGCCGCCCCCATTTTCCGCTCGGGCCCTCCACCACAACTGATGTCATGGATTAGCAGAGGACTGAGCTAGGGTCCAGCCAAGGACGTGCCTATACTGCAAAGCCGCATTCGAGATCTCTTTAATGGAGA
This sequence comes from Triticum aestivum, assembly GCF_018294505.1. Classification (NCBI taxonomy): domain Eukaryota; kingdom Viridiplantae; phylum Streptophyta; class Magnoliopsida; order Poales; family Poaceae; genus Triticum; species Triticum aestivum. Next base: position 529,826,526 of record NC_057806.1, on the reverse strand, counting down.
TTTCAGTTTGGTTGCGGTAATACAAGTTATGCTGGTCCGTCAAGTCCAGCCTTGCAAACGCCGGCCCCTTCGCTTGTGGGAGTTCAATCCCGAGGGACCGCGTGTCATTCAAAATTTCCTCAGCCTGACGCACGAGGAGATGTACAAGTCATTCTTCGGAACTCAGGTGGAGTGTCCAGAAATCACCGAGGACGTGGGCCTGAGTAGTAACCGCGCCGCCGAACAGGTAAGGCATCTTCCGGCCGAACATACTATCTCTCCTTTGTTACAAAGTTATTTCTGAGAGTTCGCTTTTTGACTGGGACTGGCTAACAAAGGCGAATTTGATTCGATGTTCGGCCCCCCTCCTTGAGGGTTTGGAAAATCCGGTATTGGAAAAGATGCTCCAGACCGCACCTTGCCCGAAACCCTTGAAAGAAGATACTGTGGAGGATAATACGGGCGGATGCGGGCCCCCAACGCTACCCATTCTAACCGAGGGAGCGAGCGTCTCCATGAAGGAAGACGACCAGAAGAGGAAAAGGACTGCGCCCTGGGATTCGGAAGCCGAAGCTTCCAAACGGGAGAAGAAGTCTCCCACGGAGGGTCCTACCTTGGGGGGTGCTGTTGCCGCACAAAGTCCGCGGGGGGATCAATTCTCCCGTGGGTCGTAAGTGACCCGAAATACTTTAATAGTACAGATATGCCATCTTTTTCCTCTGAGAAAATAACCACCGCATATATTTTTGCAGTTCGGGCCTTAGCCCCTCTCAAATGAGCTCGTCTTTGGGGGATCTTCTTCCAGAGATGATGGAGAGCGAAACGCCTCCTCCAGACTCCTCCACTCCGGAAGCGGGCGACCCTGAAGTGTCGTTGTGGAGGGCCTCTCCAAGTCTGGTGAGGCCAGAAGATAATCCCATTGACCCCCGAAGCTCCCAGTGTCCGGCTCCCGAAGAGAGCAGACAAAAGAGTCCGGCACCGTCTAGTGTGCGATCGGATGGTCTGAGGGAGTTGGTGGGGCGAGCGGCCATCTCGTATGAACACCGTGTGCTGATGAATACGGTGATGGAGAGAATCTCGTCCGTCGAAAGCGGATTGCATGAAGCTTTTATGAGTCTACTGACAGGCTTTGAGGTACGTAAAAGAATGTATGATAGTCCTGCACATGCTAGGTGTGCCTTGTGTAGATAGTAGCCCCTGAGACTCTGGTTGTCGTCGGAAACGACGACGAACATAGGATCATATTCCCAGGTAGTAACCATACTGCCTCTATGTGTAGGTGATGGAAGCTCCGGTGGCTAGCCAGTTTGCCCATTTAGAATGGCAGTTGGATGCGGCAGACGCCGACATCGAGCTTGTTAACAAAAGGCTTGACGAGGCACAGGGTAAGTGTCATTATCTGGTAAACGCCACATAGGAAGAGCAGCATGATGCCAGTATCTTTAATATGTTGTGACTGCAGATGGAGCTGCCACTGTTGAGGCCTTGCGGGTAGAACTTGCCTGAGCCAAGGAACAAGCGAGGTTGGGTAATGCGGCTGCTTTGAAGGCGGCCGAAGAGTTGCAAGCCGAGAAGGCCGCGTATGGCGAGAGCCAAGACAAGATGGCCAAGATGGCCATAGAATTAAAAGCCGCCGCCGACCGTTGCCGGGTTCTTGAAAAGGAAAACCAGGCGAAGGCATCAGACCTTGAGAAGGTTGCTGCAACGAGAAAAGACCTCCGCTTTGCTATGAGGGCGAAGAAGGAGGAGCTGCGGGAAGCCGGGGATATTGTGGCTGGGAAATCCTTTATGTTGCGGAGGAAGTTCGGAGATCCACGGTATGCCCCTCTAGATCGGCTGTGGAGTTCGGAGGATGTGTATATGGATTTGGCGGCTAGCGCTGTCGATGCGGCCAAGTATTTCCAGGGTCAGACGGACCATGAAGTAGACCAGCTGTTTTGGAGACAATTCCATTCTCCCGAGCGTCTGCTTTCATTGACTGGCCAATTAGCCGAATGGGCCGAACTAAATAGGTTGTCCGGACTCTCCATGAGGTTTGTTGTGGATCAGCTATGGCCGGAAAGGTCAAAACCAAACAGCTATTTCAGCTTGGTGCAGCAGTTTCTTGACGTGGTGCCGTGCATTAATGCGATGAAGAGGTCGGCGTGCATAGAGGGCGCCCGGATGGCCTTTGCCCGTGTTAAAGCATACTGGGCGGAGATGGATGCTACCACTGTTGCAGCGCGGGATTCGGCCATAGGTCAAAGGGCTGCTGAGCACTACTTTGAAGAAGTTCTTGAGGGTGCTCGTCTGATAGAGACCCAGTGCTCAAAAAATATTATGTTTGAATGATATGTAATCTCATTGTAAGCGAAATGCTTTTATAAATTTTCATAAGGCTATTTTTATACTTTTGCCTGAAAGTAATATGATGCCTTCTGGGCGGCCGTTTATGTATACATGTGTATAACCTGAAAGATTGCAGTCGTCGGCTTCAACCCCCACGCATATAATGTGGAGGTGCTCGCAAAAACACGCGTTCACACTTAACCCAACGTCTTGGTCCTATTAAGGAGGTGATAGCGGAGCGAGGGAGGCAACCGGACTATAATGCTTTAGCACTTTCACTTAGCCATAGGAGTTTGACAGTGGGTCTACTAGATAGCCCCTGGTGGCTCCGCACTCTCCCAATCTCAGGGTGCGTACATGCCTGGCCGGAAAGCGCCCCTTCGTTAAGGTGGAGGAATTCTAACATTCCCACAGGTCATCGAGTGGTTGACCAGTCTCACGCTATATCATGACAGTTAGTTTTCAGCTTTCTCTACTGAGGTGCTCGTCCGGATGAACCAGGGCACAATCGCATTAGTTCTCCTGGTTCTACCTTAGCCGGTAAAGCGGAACGTAAGGCACCAAAACACAGGAACCGGGCAAACCCAACATTTGACCAAAGACAATGATTCGGAGCTGATGCATATAGGGCCAAACTCGCGACGCCGGACACTCCCTAAGGTATTCGGTCTTTGTGGTATAAACCGGGCCTAAATAATGGCCTTTGTAAGAAGCCCCTTGTGTCCAGGTACGTGCATTGTTCTGGCGTGGCCACATGCCAAGACGTCAGCATCCTTCTCAACGGTGGATATGTATCAACAAGAGACAGTAAAAAAGGTTTACGCAGGGTCTTAATCTAAAAAGAATCCTTGGAGCGGGTCCCTGCTGCACGTCTGCGCCTGTGTCTCCATTGTGCCGTATCCTGGACGGGTGTAGCACGATGATCGTCTTTAAAAGAGAGGAATTTAGGTGAAAAAGTTGTCATGCAAAAAGATAGTTTTTTAAAGAAACCATGTATAATTCAAGATGAGAAGAAATTGCCACTTGTCTGCGCGTGTTGAGCCCCTTGTATTGACAAATAGGGGTGTGACCATTTATGCGGTATAAGTAGCGGCGCTGGACTTGATTAGTTGTGTCTGAGGTCTTGACGACCTATTGGATGCTTTCGCTGGTCCGGGTGCCTTTAGTGTGCGGCTGCCAAGGCGGCCTCACTCTCTTCGGCGCGCAGAGATCGCTTGATATTTCCGTGCACTGTAATGATGCCACGTGGACCGGGCATCTTGAGTGTGAGGGAGGCATAGTGTGGTATTGCATTAAAGCGAGCGAAAGCTTCGCGTCCGAGCAGTGCTTGATAGCCACTTTGAAACGGAGTGATGTGGAAAGTTAAATGCTCGCGACGGAAGTTATCGGGGGAGCCGAATATAACTTGTAGTAGGAGGGAGCCCGTACAACGAGCCCCTGGGCCTGGCGTTACTCCTTTAAAGGTAGTATTGCTATGGCGAATTTGTGTTGGGTCTAACCCCATCCCGCGGATTGTGTCCTGATATATTAGGTTTAGGCTACTGCCGCCATCCATCAAGACTCGTGTGAAGTGATATCCGCCAATTACTGGGTCTAATACCAGGGCAGCCCATCCTGCGTGTCAGATACTTGCTGAGTAATCACGATGGTCGAAAGTGATCGGTTGAGACGACCAGTGGTAGGACTTCGCGGTGACAGGCACTTGGGTATATTTTTCTGGGAGTGCCGCGTTGTTTTTCCCCTTGATCACGTGTAACACGTTTACTGTTTTGACTTCTGGTGGAAATTTCTTTTGTTCCCCCGTGTCTTGCTTGGGGGCTCGTCCTCGTCTTCACTTGGTGTATCCTCCCCCCTGTGTACGGCGTTGAGTTTGCCGGACTGCTTGAAGACCCAACATTCTCTATGGGTATGATTAGCAGGTTTACCAGGGGTACTATGGATCTGACATACTTGGTCCAGAATTTTGTTAAGGCTGGACAGTTCATCCCTGGTGCCTTTAAGGGGCGGCTTTTGACCTGGCCGAGAGCTTTTGAATCCGGCATTTACTACCGTGCCCTTCGTGCTGTCTTCTTTATTCCGGCGTTTGTTATTACTGTTGCGCCGTGATTTCCCGTTTCCATCTCTAACTTCAGATATACTGGGGTCGCTGGTGCTGCATCTGGCTAGCCAGCTGTCCTCACCCGCACAAAAGCGGGTAATGAGGTTTGTTAATGCGGCCATCGTTCTCGGTTTATTTTGGCCGAGGTGTCTGGCGAGCCATTCGTCACGGACGCTATGCTTGAAAGCTACCAAGGCTTCGGTGTCCGGACAGTCGACAATCTGGTTCTTTTTAGTAAGAAACATGTTCCAAAGCTTTCGGGCTGACTCTCCGGGCTGTTGAGTTATATGACTCAAATCGTCCGCATCCGGAGGTCGGACATAAGTCCCTTGAAAATTTGCCCGAAAGGCGTCTTCGAGCTCTTCCCAACTTCCAATGGAGCTTTCGGGGAGGCCTTTGAGCCAGTGACAAGCTGGCCCTTTGAGCTTGAGGGGTAAGTACTTGATGGCATGGAGATCATCTCCTCGAGCCATATGGATATGAAGGATGTAGTCCTCAATCCAGACCCCAGGGTTTGTTGTTCCATCGTATGCCTCTATGTTGACAGGCTTGAATCCCTCTGGAAATTCATGGTCCAGCACCTCATCGGTGAAACATAGGGGGTGTGCGGCACCCCTGTAGCTGGGTGTACCGCGTTGTTCGGATGTTTGTTGTGTTGCATTGTATGTTGGGGCATGCTTGCGTTGTCCATAGATGGATCTTGTTGCGCCATCCTTTGGGTGCGAGCCCTCGCATGGGTCGCGTGTTGTATTATGAGCGGCGTTGTATGCCGCTCTGTGTTGGTAGAGGGGTCGTCTATCCGACCAGGTGGCTGCTTTGATATTTGGTTGTGGGGGGTCTGAGGCCTCCTCATCGAATTCGGGTAGCAGCTTCCGCTTTGGGTAGCTCTTGGAGGGGCGATTGTCGCCTTACCTTGCTGCAGTGTTGAGTATTTTACTCCATCTTATTTGGAGTGTGTCTTGCGCAGCCTTGAGCCTTTGCTTCTGCTTTTTAAGACTCCTCGCGGTGGCAACAAGCCTTTTACGGGCATTCTGCTGCTCCGGGTGCCTGTCCGGCGTTATGCCGTCCGGACTAATATCCTTGATAGAATTTGTTTGTTCGGTTTGATTATCCGGATTGCTGTTGTCCGGCAACGGTTCACCCTGCTCCAGCGCTGGGTCTGTGTGATCGCTATTTCTGTCGAGGCGGGATTTGGGGAGGCACTTGCGTCGCCACTTTGACTGCTTTTCGAGGGAACAAGCTTTCGGTGCGTCCTTCCGCTCCTCGTCGTCGTCTTTTGGTGCGTCCTTCCGCTCCTCGTCGTCGTCTTTTGGTGCATCCACCATGTATACGTCATATGACAAGGTGGCATTCCAGGGCCCAATAGGCGCTGGTTCTTTGTCGTCTCCTTCATCGGCGTCCATACCGTCGATGTCTTCGGAGTCGAAGTCGAGCATGTCGGTTAAATCGTCGACAGTGGCTACAAAGTGGGTGGTGGGTGGGCTTTGAATTTCTTCATCGTCTGTATCCCAATCTTGCTGACCGTAGTCCGGCCAAGGCTCTCCTGATAAAGAGAGAGACTTTAGTGATTTCATAATATTGCCGAAGGGCGAGTGCTGAAAGATGTCCGCGATAGTAAACTCCATGATGGGCGCCCAATTGGATTCGATCGGCAGAGGCGCGAATGGTTTGAAGTCCGGAGAGGAGTCCGGCTCCTTGGAGTCACGAGTATCGCGGAGTGCAGGGCTGGTGTTCGGCTCGATCGCCGTTGGGATCGCAGCCCCCGAGGCGGCGTCCAACTACCCATCCTCGATCGACGCAGTTGGCTCTGAATTAAGGGTCGAAGCTGATGCAGGTGCGGCCTCCAGGGCATTGTTCGGCGGTAGAGCTAGATCATGCTCATCGGGACAGTGCGGCGCGCTCGGCAGTGGCTCGAATCCGTCGAAGATCAAATCCCTGCGGATGTCAGCCGTGTAGTTTAAACTTCCAAATCTGACCTGACGGCCAGGGGCATAGCTTTCGATCTGCTTTAGATGGCCAAGTGAATTGGCCCACAGTGCAAAGCCGCCGAAGACGAAGATCTGTCCGGGGAGGAAGGTCTCACCCTGGACTGCATCGTTATTGGTGATCGTAGGAGCCATCAAGCCTGACGGTGATGACACAGAGGAACTCTGAATGAAAGCACCAATGTCGGTGTCAAAACCGGCGGATCTCGGGTAGGGGGTCCCGAACTGTGCGTCTAGGCCGGATGGTAACAGGAGGCAAGGAACACGAAGTTTTACTCAGGTTCGGGCCCTCTCGATGGAGGTAAAACCCTACGTCTTGCTCGATTAATATTGATGATATGGGTAGTACAAGAGTAGATCTACCACGAGATCAGAGAGGCTAAACCCTAGAAGCTAGCCTATGGTATGATTGTTGTTGTCTATGTTGTCCTAAGGACTAAAACCCTCCGGTTTATATAGACACCAGAGAGGGTTAGGGTTACACAAAGTCGGTTACAATGGTAGGAGATCTACATATCCGTATCGCCAAGCTTGCCTTCCACGCCAAGGAAAGTCCCTTCCGGACACGGGACGAAGTCTTCAATCTTGTATCTTCATAGTCCAGGAGTCCGGCTGAAGGTATAGTCTGGCCCTTCGGACACCCCCTAATCTAGGACTCCCTCATGGGCCTTTACCTGGGCCGGCCCATTATGGCCCGCGAAATCTTGTGGGCCTTTAGCTGGGCCAGCCCATTATGGTCCACAAAATCTTGTGGGCGTTTAGCTGGGCCGGCCCATTATGGTCCGCAAAATCTTGTGGGCCTTTAGTTGGGCCGGCCCATTTAAACTTGTTGGGTCGTGCCACGTGTCGACGTATCATAGGCGCCTTCTGTCCAGTGAGTGGATGACATCTGTCCCGACGATGAGCCAACACGTGTTTCCTCTAGCCAATGATGATTTTACACGTGGAAAATCCCCATTGGTCAGGGCTGTTAACGGGTTATCGGATCCAAAACCCGACCCGATAGCTTAACGGCGTTCCGTTATGGTGGATGCCACGTGTCGGTCACCCTTGACGAAAGCACTTCTGTGACGCGCGATTTATCGTCATGGAAGTGGACACTTCCGTGATGATAATTTTGGTAATGTCATGGAACACTTCTACGACATCACAGGTATGACTATCTTGATTCTGTCATAAATTTGTCATGGATGTACATGCATGACAAAAAAAAGTGACCTACTGTGACAAACATGTATCATCACGGAAGTGTATTTTTTTGTAGTGCAATACAATACCCAAACATTACATGAACGGCATAATGTACTCTTACTCGTGGCTTCAGGAGCGGCCACTTAGGTAGTCAATTATGTGGGGAGTTGCAGCGTGAGTGCATGAGTTTCTTCCACTGCTCGTGGCGCCAAGGGATCGTATCAACCTAACCACACATGTATCAGGTCCAGCCGGCCGCAGATGCCAAGGTAGGGCAGGTGAGGCGTACCGTGTGCTGAAGTGAAGATCTTGATGGACTGGCCATGGCGAACAGAGAACGATGATGATGAGCGGACAGTTGTCGAACATAGTCAGGTAGGAAAAGGAAGGCGACACCGCGTGGCGGTGGTTGCGCGATAGAGGCGGTTGTCTTCTATCAATGACCAACTGGTCCCAGAAGTCTCCACACTCCACCTCCTCCTCGATATTTACCAGCAGGCGACGAGCATGGATCGTCGGGACTCAAAATTTGTCGTCTCCAGCATGGTAAGGGCGAAACCTGATTACCTAAGATTGATGTGCTGTGGACAGAAGCTTAAAGGGAAGAATAAATCTGATGAAGATGGAAACTTAAAGGGTAGAATCACTCCATTTGTTATGTACTCGTGCAATTACGCGGGGAAGATGGATAGGATCTTGGAAATCAATGGGCGGGGGAGTTAACTAGGAGATGGGTGGGGGAGTTAATTGGGGAGGATTGGGTCGTGTCAGCTACTCGTCTCCGTCATGCTGGGGGGAGCGGCAGAAAACGATGAGGTGGCACCGTGATGACGTGGATATCCTGCATGTTGAGATAAATCCTATAGTGGGGATGAATCTCTTAGGTATATAGGATATGATCAGCATGCTATAAAATTTCATGATGCAAGGATACGCACACGCTTCTTAGAATGGAGTTGACATATTTTTGCTGGACTGGAGCGGACTAGTTCTTTGGCCACTGGAATCTGCTTATTATCAGTAGGAGTTGGGTTTCTTTGTGATGGAGTAGTATCTATAAAAACTGGAGTTGGTTTATTATGTCCTGGCATTTGGATCTTTTGCAAAGACCTGGTTTGTAACCCTTCAGATTCTAACATAGTCGTCTTCCCCTTGCATGCCTTGTATAGAAGAATGGTGCTTCAGTTATAAAACATGCTACAGCAGAGAGATGTAATAGGTACTGAAGAATAGAAAGGCATGACATATTGATATGTATTCCCTCCGTCCAGAAAAAAATGGATGGGTCTAGGCGTATTTCAGTTCTAGATACATCCTTTTTTATCCATTTCGGCAACATGTAATCCGGACGGAGGGAGTATGGTGTAAGAGCTAGGGATACGGCAGAACAACACAGTAAAAAAACACTAGTTGAATGTAAAACTATATGCTAGCGGAATACGTACAGAAAAAACTAAGGCAGCATACACGTGCATGATTGGGAAACTAAGATGGCATTGCAACAAAGCACTAGAACAACACTTCAATGTAAAAAAACATGGTATGGTAGACAGATGAAGTACGTACTGATGAATAACAATGCATAAGATATTCAGAAGCATGATGTCCAAGTTAAGCAGATGGCATTGCGATAGAGTAGAATGACAGTACTTGAATTTGAAAACATGTTATCATGAATGGAATAGGTACTGAAAAACAGGAAGGCATGACATATTTACATGCATGATCAGCATGCTAAGCACATGGCATTGCAACAGAGTAGATACACTCCAGGACATTATATGCATGTTGTACCCATATCACGGGCCAAGTTAGAGCAAGGACCTTGTGGGGTGAAGAGGATTCAACATCTTTCTGCAAGTCTTCTGAAGAACTGCCTTTACATGTTCCATCATATTGGGTATCATTGACATCAAGTTTATTGGCCTTTACATTGCTCCGTGAGGTTCTTGTGGATATATCAGTGTGTGCAATTATATCTAACATGCATGGAAGACAACTAGTAGTTAGATTTATGTAATGAGTGCCTGTAGGAGATGACATAAATAGTAGGACTGGGGTTAACTAGCAACAGCAGGTCTCAAAAACTAAAGGGAGAACACAGATGAAAGCTACAGAATATGTATCGTTTGTACTCGAGATTAACTAGATGGCACACAAAAGTATTAAAGAACAACATAGGTAATACTAGAAGTGGTATAATACTATAATCACCAGCCTGTGGGATAGCATTGGCTGATGGATGATAACTATGGAACAGCGTTACCTAAAGAACAAGTATCTTAGCTGAACTATGGAACAGTGTTAACTCATGAACAAGACCCGTAAGAGATCAGCATGAATATACAGTGAAATGTGATAATCTATTTTCCATGCTTAGATGAACAACAAAGCCATAACTGTTGCACACAAGTAAGATGAGGGTACAACCTATCTGGCCGCCATCCATTGGAGTGAGCATCATGTGCTGACTTGTCGATGGCCCTGCAGTTGTTGTGGCTGTCCATGTCGGGCACGCGTATTCGATGCAGGGAACTGTTGAGTGGGGACTATAGCTCCCTTCTAGTGTATGCTTCCCTTGTTGGAGTAGCTGCGGTGAGTCGGAAGACGGTGTGGCTGAAGATGCAGATAACGCATAATGTTTAGAATGACACATCTCTTTGATCTAAAGAAATACACTAAGAGATCAACAGCAAGGTACGAGAGTGGTCACACGTCTATTGACTGAGACTAAATTGGGCTCACACAGTTTTATTTTATTCTGGTACTGTCCGATCTACGCCAGATGGCTTGATGGCCGTCTTGTGCCTCCCGGCTGACACTGTTAGGAATCTTCCATGAAGAGCCAGCGACCAACGGAAGAGCAGCTTGCCTCCGCCGTCCAGGGCCCCGGCCAAAACCCAGCTCCCCGCCCCACCGCACTGCCATGGTTGCGCCGCCCCGGGCCAATCCATAAAGACTCCCCGTCATCCAGATCCGGCGACGGCAGTACCTTGAACCCACGCAACTCTAAGATAGCCGTCTAAGCGCTGCTACCGCGGTGAACTTGCGGCCCCGCACCCTTATGTTAGACACCAGCCAACCGGCAGCCTAGGAGCTCCACCGCCTCGAGGGGTGCTGCTTCCCATTGGGAATCGATTGGCCCGGAATAAAAATTCAGACAACTGACGCCTAAATAAAGTGATTTGAGATGAGGGTGCGACCTATCTGGCGGCATGGTGAAGTAGGCAGGTCCAGCTGCCGAGTCGGTGAGGCCGGCGCGGTTGCGGTGGCCACCGGCGGTAGGGAAACAGCGATGTCATGACGGTCGACGGCTACGGGGAAGCAGCGCCGGGACTCTGGACGGATCAGAAGTTGGAGCCGCTCCGGTGCCGTGAACAACGGCGGGGGTGAATCGGCTCCGGTACGGTTCCCGCGGCCGTCGTCGAGGCAGCTCCAGCAGCACGGAGTAAGAGTCACACGGCCAAGTGCATGACGGCAAATGGACAGCGCCTTCGACATTAGGGAGGAGGGCGGCTGTGAAATTGGTGCGGTGGGGGCGCCATGGAGGAGGGGCTGAGGTTTCGCGGCTCGGGAGAAGGGAGCTTCCGGGGAGAAGGTGATTTGGCGCCCACGAGGTATGAATGGGGGGGGATTGGGAGGGGAGTGGAACCATGTTTTACGGACGCATTTGTCTGAAATGTGAGGGGAGTTACAGTTCTACCCCTGCCTTTAGGCTTCTCGGCTTGGGTCTGTGTACCGAGGGTCGGGAATAGTAGAGTAACTTTGCTTCTCCCCAGATAGTGGGCGGGAGCGATTTCGGGCAATGAGGGCGTGTTTTGAAATATAGTGGGCGCGAGCGATTTCGGGCGAGGAGAGCGTGTTTTGAAAAAGTGGGCGCGAGCTATTTCGGGCGAGGAGAGCGTGTTTTGCTGACCATGGTTTATGAATTATTCGGCACATGTCATTTCGGCCGAGGAGATGGTGCGCTTGGATGAAGTTACGAACCTACCCTCGATGCACAACGGGCCAATTAATGCGTCTCCCACAGGACGGTAATTTCGCGTCTCCCATTTATTTGCTCGGGCGAATTCCACAGAGAAGAGGATGTTTAACGGTTCGTTCAAAATTTGGGAGAACGAGGATCCACGTCTACCTTACCAAGTCGATTAGAATCAAATTTAGAAATATTAGCTTGCCACTTCTTTTTTAGATGGAGAGATGATGCTCAGGAGTAATGTGTTTTTACATGCTCATTGCTAGCGATTTACTATATGACAAATAGTTGACCCACTAAAAAATGGGAATCAAACCCAAAATGAAATATCTCGATTCAATGAAATAGCTCGTTCACCAGGTCAAAATAGTGAACTAAATCCAAAATTGAACACCTCAATCGAATAGCATGTTGTACAGTATTATAGTACTCCATAAACATGTTGAAAGTCAAATTAATGAACTTGTTTGATATACGCATATATCCGTTCATGTGTGGATTGCAGACAACATGTTCTCCAATTTAAATATTTGAATGCAAGTTTATATCGAAGCATGGTTTATATCAATCTTTGATGCATAAAACGCGACCTCCCCCTCTCCCGGACTCCTGCTCTCTCTCTCTCTCTCCGCAATCTTCAATTCTGTCGCACGCATCCAACACACAAACCTTGTTGGTCCTCTCTCTTTCTCTCCATCTCTCTCCCTCTTTGTGTGTGTGCGTGGGGGGGGGGTCTTTCTAGTTCGCATGCATATATACTCCATCTATAGGTCTCTCCCGCACACTATGTATGATTCTCTAGTCCAACCTAGATATCTTGGGTGCACTCATCGTACGCAGACAAATTCCTTGGCTCGTTACCCGTAACTCTCTCACGCACCACTCTGTCGTCTCGGAGCTCTTCCCCCCTCTCTCAAACTCTCCATCTATCAGGGTCACACATACACATGCATATCTCACTCGCACTCGATAGGCCCATCTAAAACTCTATCTCTCTCCCTCGTTCTCTCTCCATCTCACACGCACACACACACAATCTCATGCCTAGCTAGCCAAGTATGATGGTCTCTCACTCAATTGTAGGCACACTCAGTCCCCCCTATATGTATATGACTATCTAATCTTAGTATCCATCACAAACATGTGCATGGTCTATCTCGATTTCTCTCGGGGCATCTTTCTATCGCGCACGCACCTCCCTCGATCTCCCACCCATATAGTCCCCTCGCGATCTCGAGGGGGTCTCTCTATCACAAACACGCCCTCTCTCCCTCCCCATGTGTCCATGTTCTCCATGTGTCCCTCTCGACCTTTGTTCCTTGTTGGCCAGACCTCTATTGGACATGTGCTATAGGGGTGTCTCTCTCCGTTGCAAACAATCACACATAGCTATCTTCATGTATCTCCTCGCCTCGATTTTCTATCTCGGAGATGCATGCGTGATATGTTCGCCTAAGAAACGAAAACACACACACTCTCTCTCTAATTTATTTTTTGTTGTCACTTTCTCTTTCACACACATACTCTTTTTGCACACTTACTCATTCTCCTTCACACGCACTTGATCCCTCTCGACTTAGGCACTCTCATCGATCCATAGCATATTGATTTATTGAAAAGTCAAACATCACAAAGTTTGACCATGCACGTGGAGAAAAACAATTACATATGGAACGACAAACATATACCATTAGATTCACCATGAGATGTAGTTTCGTATGATGTATATTTGGTATTGAAGATATAAATAACGTTTGTGTAAACCTGATCAAAGTTTCCAAAGTTTGACTTCTAAAAAAATTACATGCACTGCATTATCGAGCGGATGGAATATCTCTTTCCCCCTCTCAGCTATCTGACGCACCACTCAGCCTTATCGGGGCTCCCCAATCTCTCTCAAACTTTATATCTCCCTGGTTCACACATACACATGTCTCGCTCACGCTATACATATAGACCCATCCAACACTCCCCACCCTTGTTCTCTCTCTATGTGACACGCACCCCCCTAATAAGTACCATAATCCCTCACTCCATCATAGGCGCAAGCACTCCACCCCCCTAAGTATGATTATCTCTCACTAGCCATTAGGAACACACGTATTGTCTCCTTCCATCCATACGTCTATCTCGATATCTCTCATGGTATCTTATATCGCACACACACCTTGTCACTCGATCTCCCACCCATGTAGTCCCATCATGATCTCTAGGGGATCTCTCTATGACAAACATACACTCTCTCCTCCCCATGTCTGCATTTTATCCGTATGTCTCTCTCGACCTCTCTCCCTTGTTTGTCAGACCCCTCTTGGCCACGTGCTAGGGGTCTTGCTCTCTCGGTTGCAAACAACCACGCACTATCTCCTCACCTTGCTTCCGTTGTCGAAGATGCATGTGTGATATGTTTGCATAAGACACACACATTTTTTCTCGACTTTTATCGAGTGTTGTCCATGTCTCTTTCACACACGCACACACACTTTTTTCACTCACTCTTTCTATTTCACTCTCTCTTTCTATAGTTAGGGACTCTCTCACGTCCATAAGCATATGGATGTTTTGAAAAGTCAAACCTTAGAAAAGTTTGACCAGGTATATGTGGAGAAAAACATTTACATCTGGAAAGATCATTAGATTCATCACAACATGTACTTACTTCATATTATCATTTATCTTTGGTATTGTAGATATAAGTAATTTCTTTATAAACTTGGTCAAAGTTTCAAAAGTTTGATTTTAAAAAAATGTTGGAACTACATTATCGAACGGAGGGATTAGCTCTTTCTCTCTCTCTCTGCTATCTCTCACGGGCCTCCCCTCTCACACGAACACTCTATACCGATGGATTATATGCTCACTGTGTCAGCGTATAGCTCCATATATTGTTTAGTTGACCGGTCAACCAGTCCACATGCTGCTTTGTCAGCTCGTGTTCTGTATCTTCGTGTGCTGGCCCATGTGGCAGTGGGTGAAAATAAGTAAACTAGAGGCCCATCTGACACGCGGTGAAGTAAACAAAGTTGAAACCACTCGGGGTAGCACCATGCACGCTAGTAAATTGAGGGCGCATTGAGGGCACACTTCTTCCGTGTGGAGGACGCACTCACGCACAATTCACCACTGCGCGGTGGCATGCACAGAAGGACGCACTCACGCACACCCAGCACACGTGTACACCAGTGTCACCGCCGGTTGAGATGGACGGCGAGGCAGCCAACAAGCGGAGGCGGATCGAGCCAAAACTGCATCCGGCGAGCCTGGACTTCATCAGCAGCCTCCCCGACGACATGCTGCTCGTCATCATCGGCCTCCTCCCCACCAAATCTGCCGTGTGGACCGCCCTGCTCTCTCGGCGGTGGCGCCCCCTCTGGCGCCGTGTCCCCCTCAACCTCACCGTCGACAACTACCTCTGCGATGGGGATTGCAAACGCATGGCCGCAGTCTCCAAGATCCTTTCATCGCACACTGGGCCAGCCAGACGCCTTGACATCCGCATGGTCAGTACCAACTACAAGGTCCAACCCAAGTTCGACGAGTGGTTCTTATCCCCCGCCCTAGATCAGCTCGAGGAGCTCAGCTTTGAAGCTGGACGATGTCGCTCTCTGCCGCTGTCCGCACTCCGCCTCGCGCCAACGCTGTGCCGCGCCAGCTTCAGCTCCTGCTATCTTCCCCAGATTAATGCCGCGCCCGCCCTTCTTCTCCCTCAACTCAAGCAGCTCGACCTCTTCGATGTTGTCATCTCGAAGAAGGCTATGGAGCACCTACTCCACAGTTGTACTGCGCTCGAGTACTGTCGTGGAATCGTCACGGTAGATGGCCTTAGTGTCAGGACTTAGTCGCGAGGCCAACGCATCTATGTGGTAGCTTGAGAGGGGTTGAGCGGGATGAGAGACGCGATGTTTTACCCAGGTTCGGCCCCTCACGGTGGAGATAAAAGCCTACATCCTGCTTCATTGATATTGATGATGATGATCACGGTTACAAGAGTGCTCTAACTTGAGAGCTATTGTCTAAACCTAACTTGTCCGACTTGTGAAACTTGTCAATCTTGTCCCTTTTGGGGAGCCCTGCCCCTCCTTATATATGTTGAAGGGGCGGTTTACATGTGGAGTCCTATTAGGATTAGGACTAGTCTATCTCTAATACAAACCGGATACAAGTCCAGGTCTTAGCTCCTTGTAAGATAATGTTCCTCATGCCTTTCCTCTTAAACCGGCCCACCGTTAAACGTGAACCGGCCTTCTAGGCTTTGAGCCTTGTCATCCGTCAATCCCGCACGCCGGATCACCAGTGAGTCCTAATGACCAGGTGGGTTGCTTGTAAACCGCTAGGTCAGGGCGGGTTGCCAGTAACTCGCCAAGTGTCAGCGGGGTCTTCAGATAAACCGCCAAGTCCGACCGGGTTAACTTCCGGCCGGTTTACACCGCAGGGTATATCCCCGACATTAGCCCCCAAGTTTAGCTTGGATTTATTCATGGTAAACTTATGCTGCAAAATAAACACAAGAACAAATTTGACGGGTTATGCTCCGGGTTAAGAATTTTTGTAAACCGGTACCTGATCATCCTTAAGTCCTTGTTATTTCCTCCTTCTGGGAAATCCGGGTCAACAGACCAGCTTTGTAATCAATTTGCCAACATTGGCTTGTCACCGAGAAATATTGTGAAGAATAACTCCTTTGACTCAGCTCCGCCGGTTTAAGAAATATGGGTCTGTAGCCCCCAAGTCTTAAGAGGAGAACATAGTGATAACTTAAGATTTGCTCCAATAAGTGTTTCAACCTTGAAGAAATCCGGTTTGTTCATCTCAATGATATAAACTGAATACTCCATATATGTAGCCCCCAAGTGCCGGGTTGTCATGCTTGCAGCAACTTGGGACTTGTAATTGCTTATAAAAACTTCAATCGGTGTAGCCCCCAAGGGTCGGGTCATTATGCAATAATTAGCAGGGACTTTATAAATATAATCATGTAGACTTGAGCAGTGATGTGTAGCCCCCAAGGGCCAGCTTAGTAAAATAATACTGAACCGGGACTTGATATATACTTCAATGAAAATAACGCCTTATAATGTAGCTTCCATCGTAGGGCTTGAACCCACGTCCACAAGGTTAAGAGTTTTGTGCTTTACCAACTGAGCAATGAATCCTACAATATTATGGACGAAAACTTGTGTACCTTGAATTTTTGACTGGAGCAATTGGTAGCCCCCAAGGGCCGGCTCATTACAATATGATGAGTCGGGTCTTCAATAAGACTAGTAAAAATGACTTTGCATTAGCCCCCAAGTGTCATGGTGCATGCTTGCAGCGACATGAGACTTGCATGTAATCTCAATTTGAATAATCTAGCCCCCAAGTGCCGGGTCGTGAGCCTGCAGCGACTCGGGACTATTCCTTCCATTGTAGAATAAATCATATCCTTTGATAAAATAATAACCGTTGCGCTAAAGCGACTTTGAAAACTCAATAATACCGGTTATTAATAACCATAAAAATCTAGCCATGTTGGCTATTCAAGATAATATAATCCGGTATGAAAACCTTATTCATTCAATATCATAATGAAAATCCAGCCAAGTTTAGCTATTTGAATAATATAACCCAATGATTTATAAGCGCATAATTCTGACGGCGCAATCCAAATATATATATATATATATATATATATATATATATATATATATATATATATATACTGGCGACTTATAGTCCAAAACCAGGCCGGTTTAACAAACACCGGATAATTTCTCATCATACTGGCAACTTATAGTCAAAAGCCAGGCCGGTTTTAACAAACCTGTTTCTGCATACAACAAGTTTAAAGTGTCCTGGCGGTTTACCGCCGGACGGGTCATAATGCCCAACATATAACCTGGTTTTATAACCAAGGCCGCACTTAAGAATATTCAAATATGAAATAGATCATACCTGTGGCATCGAATCACATTGTTGGTTTTACCAACTTTTTGTAGTAAAGGTGATAACCCCAATCTTGAGTATTGATAACTCCTTCCATATTGTGCCGGTTTATGATAAAACCGTGCCGGGTTGTGATAAACACCGTGTTACTCCATAAGAGGATGTTAACAACAAGGATCAAACCGGGCAAATAGTCTCCGGATTGACGTGAACTGTGTTCCGTCAATTGATTGGTTGAAAACTTTGTCGGTTTTAAAAACACAATAAAAAGCAAAGAAAACTTCAAAGAAAAGTATAAATCAAGTGCAATGACAAAACGTTGCAAAAAAGGTTTATTTGAGCTGATTAGATGGTGTTACCATGGCCGAACACGACCAAGCTCCCGTTAGGTGTAACTATGGTTCTAGTCATCCAGGTCCCCAAATGAAACCGTGGCATTTATGCCGATCAAGTGGCATGGTCATGGTTCGGGTTCGACCAAGCCCCCAAGTGATTCTGTGGCCTTAGGCCGATCAAGAGGCATGAGTGGTTCAGACATGACCAAGTCCCCAAGTGATCTGGTGGCTCTCGCCTATCAAGAGGTATGGTATTGGTTCGGACACGACCAATCCTCCAAGTGATATAACACAATGCTTTTAAAAAGCAAACTCAAGGGGTAAACCGGAGGCCGCTTTAGAACAACTCCGTGTAACCACACATGATGTAAAAGACCAGAGACCCTGCTTTATGAAGCAGAAGCCCCCATATGATCAATAATATGTCAGGCTAGTAAGGCGGGATACCCATGTTTAAACCGCGCATCATGGCAGCAGGTCCTCTTTGGCAATTTTTAACTTTTTGCAAGAGATAAATTCTTCTTGAACCGGATGTTAAACCGGATATTGAGAGCTTCAAAGCTTTGTGATTTAATTTGTCCTACATTGAAGAACTTGCAAGACAAAGTAATGGCTCCTCTTTTTTAAAAGAAAGCAATATATAATATAAAAATATACCGGATGGATTTCACCTGATGCGTCAGGTCAGAGATTATCACCGCAGAGTTGATGATCACCGGGTGAAGCTGAAATTACCCGCAGGTGAGTCGGCCGCGGGAGCTAAGCAGATGAGCCGGCCCGGTGTTGTAAACCGGTGCGGACGAGCAAATTGTCCTCCATGTTGTAGACCGGCGCAGACGGGAGAAATCGGTACCGGTGTTGCAAACCGGCACGGACAGACGAATTAATGTAGACCGAGTCCGCAGAGGCGGCAGCTTTGTGCACGTCCATTAAATAGCAATCAAACGCGATCTCGGCAAGTCGATGTAAACCGGGCCGCAAGGGCGACGACTTGTGCGCATCCATTCATCAGGTAATATGTCACGGACTATCACCGGGTGGAGCATTATCAGCCCGTGCTCCATACCGTGGTATAGACCACATTTGTAGTGAATAATTATCCTGTATACAAAAATATACAGATCAAAGTAATTGTTCTTTGACAAAAACAATATGCACTAATAAATAAACTTAGATGGATGTCACCTAATTTTTTTTGTCAGATGAACGTGGATACTGGGATCAAAACATATCAAATATCTGATGTCTCCATGTGACCTTCTCCTGATCAAAACATGGTGCAACGAGGTGGCATCAGCCACAGAGGGGACGGATCGTCGGCGGGGGTAACTCGAAGGAACGTAGTGAGGTAAACCGACAATGACTTCAACACGGCACTTGGCGGTTCAGAGGCCGGTTTGACGCAGCCCGACGGGGCCGGCGCAAAGTGAATCAGAGGCGGGTGCATGGGCGGAATGGCTACTGGTATCGAGGAACAGCAAAGCGACGCGAGGTCTGCATGGGGGCAGCTCAGAGATCGAGTCTGACTTCTTTCTTCTCTTATTCCGATGGAATTGTTCCCTTTCCTTTTTGTTGACTCTGGTATTTGACCATTGACCACTTGCGTATTAGCAATACTTAGCACCATGTTGATTTGATGGATTATCATCATCCATTGGTGTGGACTGTAGATGCGAAAAATCATGCGGCGGCTGCTCCTTTTCCTATCAGATCTCTCTCTTTCTTTATTTCTTTCTTTTTTTACGCTAAGCAGTCCGGCTTAGATCAGCTTGTTATGTATAACAACCTTGGCAACCAGTAATATGTCTCGGTGGACGTGGCATCCGATGGTAAAAACAAAGGCCGGACTAACTCTGTACTAGTGCCTCCATACGTCATAGTGGATAGCGGCATAGTAGTTGATGATTTGTTTTTGGTCTCCCTGAGAAGGAATCAATGACCGGTCACATCTGCAATTACGGCCAAAGAATCAAACAGCTGCCTTAGACTTTGACGCCACCCCACGTGTTCCGGTTTGGAATAGAAGTAGCAGCAGCGCCCGCGCATAGGACGACGCGTACATACTCATCTCGGATTCGACGACTTGGATAGATGGCTCGGCCTCTGACCCGGATACGAGTAGCGGCTTTTTGGGTCGAATCTGCAGCGAAAACTTCCATTATCTTGACGACTTGCGGCAGCGTACATATGCATAACCCGAACTCTCGCCTCAATATTGTTCGCGCTGCTCAAACTGGCTTTCTTCATGTGGAAACTTACGAACTTCTCAAACCCTAAAAAGATCCCTTCAAGAACTCAACACCATCGTGCGCAGGCCCCACGGTGGGCGCCAACTGTCGTGGAATTGTCACGGCAGATGTCCTTAGTGTCAGGACTTAGTCGCGAGGCCAACGCATCTATGTGGTAGCTTGAGAGGGGTTGAGCGGGACGAGAGACGTGATGTTTTACCCAGGTTTGGCCCCTCACGGTGGAGGTAAAAGCCTACATCCTGCTTCATTGATATTGATGATGATGATCACGGTTACAAGAGTGCTCTAACTTGAGAGCTATTGTCTAAACCTAATTTGTCCGACTTGTGAAACTTGTCAATCTTGTCCCTTTTGGGGAGCCCTGCCCCTCCTTATATATGTTGAAGGGGCGGTTTACATGTGGAGTCCTATTAGGATTAGGACTAGTCTATCTCTAATACAAATCGGATACAAGTCCAGGTCTTAGCTCCTTGTAAGATAATGTTCCTCATGCCTTTCCTCTTAAACCGACCCACCGTTAAACGTGAACCGGCCTTCTGGGCTTTGGGCCTTGTCATCCGTCGATCCCGCACGCCGGATCACCAATGAGTCCTAATGACCTGGTGGGTTGCTTGTAAATCGCCAGGTCAGGGCGGGTCGCCAGTAACTCGCCAAGTGTCAGCGGGGTCTTCAGATAAACCGCCAAGTCCGGCCGGGTTAACTTCCGGCCGGTTTACACCGCGGGGTATATCCCCGACAAGTACCTTCGTCTTGATCAGATCCACTGGTTCATTAGCCTCCACATCGCCTTGACGAATCTCCAATGGATTTATGTGTCTTGCTGGCCCCGCAACAAGACATCAATTGGGAAGAGATCACTCCAACTGTTCCATGTTATGGTCATTGAGAATGTGCCTTTCCTTGAGAGATTGCTTGTATCGGATCTAGAAGGTCCAACAAAAATCAGGGTCATTTGACGCACCGAAATTGACATTGTTGGTGCACTCGTCTGCCAAATTCTCCGAACTCTTTATTGGATTCGTAATCGTTCAAGTACAGCACTCATCTTCTTCTCCGTCTTCTTGAAATTCACATTTTTAAATTTCTTCTTGATGTATTTACGACCGTCTTCCAGAAAATGATTCCCACAAGCTTGACCCAATCTATGCGCACAGTGAAGATCTTCATAAAACCTATCGGCCCCAATCTAGATCAAGTTGTTGGATTCCTTACATGCTCTCCGTGCACGGAGAAGCAACTCTTCGAGGTGAAAATTCTTTCCTATTAGTAAACGGTAATCACAACATAGCTCAAATTTTTCGTAATTTTCCCAAATTACGATGACAAGTGTAGTGTTCAAAACTGCATCTACGCACTACACCAAAAGAAATGTTTTTAGTATTTTTTCTCACCTGATCACCTGCATCGTTTTTTCGTTGTACTACTATAGTAGCCTAGGCTAGTCATAGTGGAAAGTAACTTAGACTACTCCAGTAACTCTATGGTTACCCTAAGAGCAAGTACTACCTCCGTCCTGGTTTACTCTTCCTATTTTGTAGTATTAAAATTTGACCATAGATTTAACTGACAAAATGTTAATGCATGTCACTAAGAACTATATCCTTGGATTCATATTTGAACATAATTTCAAATGGTGTAAGTTTTAGTGACATGCATTGGCATTTTCTTACATAAATATATGGTCAAAATTTTATACTAAATAAGAGGTATTACAAAAGTGGGCTATAATGACCCTCCACTATGTAGGCCAAAACACGTGCCAAATTCACTTGTGATGCATTTGGCATCGATGCCCCTCCATTGCTCACCTGGTGCCCCAATCTGGATCACCTACTTTGCTCCGGTGCCAAATTAATTCACACAATGAAAAACACTTACGTGGGAGAGAGAGAGGACTGAGGCAATAAAAAACACTTGTTTGGGAGAGTGAGAGGCTGGTATAGTTGGTTTGATTGATTTGTTTATACATGTGGGTCTATGTGCACAGTGGTGCCAACTCTCTCACATCGCGAGAGCGGTGCCAAAATCTTTTGATTTGACATCGATGTGTATTATGGCATCGGCCACATAGTGGAAGGCAACAAATGCCCAAGCTCTTCACGTACTCCTAGGTAAATGAGAGGAAAGAGAAAGAGAGAGAGTGAAAAAATATCACTAGCCAGCCAACCCTATCGTATGAGCGAATGATATTGGTACCTCTTGATGACACGACAATCTTATACAGCCAGCTGCTCTAATATGGTCTCTTCTTTTGTAGATAAAAAAAGACCCGAAAGTGAAAAATGTGCTGCACTATAACAATCTCATCGAATGCCTTGATCTCCATCTTACAGAAATTGATTTGATCGACTACCGAGGCAGCACATCTGAGATTAAATTGACCAGGTTCTTTGTTCTGGAGGCAAGTGTGCTCAAGGTAATGAGGTTTGGCGTTCTCTGGCGCAACAATGAATGGCGTGCTGATCACCGCAAGCGTCTAAGCCTAAATGACAAAGTCCCCGCAGAAGCTGAATTTGTTTTTGAAACATCAAGTGGCCAGATACTCGAAAACTTATTTTCCCATTAGTGACTTGTCAGGGAGGTGGATTTTAGTTTGTACGATAATGCTGCATCCACCTAAAGTAACGAAAGTTCTTACGTAAACTTCATAGTAATTCCCTCTTCGTAGGTGCAGCATTACTCCTAACATTTGTAATATCAGTTTGAAACTTGTAATATTGTCGTGTCCTATTCCTGTGTTTTCAAAATCCTACGAATCAAACAGGTCCTGAGTTGGTGATGATGTTGTGCCTGCCATCTTTCACCAATAGCTATCGGATCTAGATCTGACGCATACAAACCAAACTTCTCCAGTTTTGCAAAAAGATGCCCGCACTTGTTCCCTATTTACAAACAACTCCTTGTATCTCACAATCAGCCTTATCTCCTCCCCACCATATCTAGAAGGCCATGGAAAAATCTGGCGCGATGGCCACTGCCGGCGTCGTCCACCCCCCAATCTTTTTCGTGCAATGCACGGGCATCTACGCACGGGAAATTATGTCGAACACGGCTAGTTGTAAGCAGGCTAGGTCTACAGCCATGATGATAGTGACTGCATACGGTGAGGCTGACTATGGTACGCCGAACACGGCGCCTATACTCAGGTGTCATCTTCGGCGTAGGGTCTTGTCACTTCACTGTGAGGAGCAGCACATAATAATTTGACCAACAGGTAGTACAGTGCTACTGCATTGGTAGTACTACTACTACTAGTACTAGCACCACCGTCTGGATTTAGTAGTACTACCACGTCCATCTGGATTTAGTATTTGACTAGCAATATCTAGTAATGCATGTCACAAAAAATGTACTACTCCCTCTGTAAATAAATACATGGTGTATTATTTTATTCCACTTAATGTCTTTTTGCTGCTTAATAGGATTACATGCAATGAACTAACCACTGCATGTGATGTTTGGTAGTCTCAAGTCATTGAAAGCATGCACGGGCACGGAGGGGGACGCAACTTCATTGACTTACTGCACCTGCCTTTGGGTGTATGACACGTGGGCCCAACGGGTGGCTGGCCAACCTGTCATGCAGCCAAAGGCAGGTGCAGTAGAGGGGCGAGGAGTAGATGGCCAACACGCACGTGAATTCAATGCAGTCTGCACTTCACATATAAAGGCTCCCGCCAGTCCAATCTACGAAATCCTATGCACCTACGCACCCAAGGGCAAGAGTGATCACTCCAATCGCAAGATCGGTTGACTAGAAGCTAGACCCATTGAGGCGACGAGCGTGAGCATCAGCCGGCTGTGCCAGATGGTCCACGACGCCGGACTGCGGCCCGGCACCGAGGAACGTCTCCAGGTAGTGCTTTAGGCCACCAGGGCGAGGGGCCGCTTGGACGACAGCTTCATCTCCTTTTTCGACGATGTCCTCGTCGGCTTCCTCGACAAGTTCACCATCGTCAAGAAGCTCGCGGACGACATTAACGTACGCCTCCAGCCCACGTGCCCAGGCTCTGCGATGCTTGCCACCCTCAACGGCCTCTATGGTGACAACCTCTTCGATGCACTGGTGGCCCTGCGACTGCCCGCCGTCGCGTCGGAGAATGTCCACCTTGAGGTCGCGCTCGCCGCGCAGAGCCTGGCGCAGCAAGACACCATCAACATAATCACCCACGTCTATGCACAAATCATCCACAAGGACTACTACATGCAAGAGGAGGACGATAGGACGCTGGACTTCTTGGACCGCAGGGCAACCTTGGACGATATTGTTCAGAAGCACGTTGAGCTTTCCGCCAACGCCGCTGCTCCTCACACGTCGGTTGTGACCCGGTGCACTAGTGCGTGAGGATGTCGTTGATGGATCCATATGTATCTTTATCTTTCCGTCAAATCCATGTAGTAGTATATGGTACTACTAGTAATTATCTTACCTTTCGCATCAACTTCATAATTTTCCTACGTACTCCATGCATGAACCGTGCCAGAACCAAACTTCTCATTACTCTAGGGAAAATCATTATTTCTATCTATCGATCCCCCATGGAGCAGAACCAAATTTTACAAGTTACAAGTTCAAAAGGAAAAGCC
Source organism: Triticum aestivum (assembly GCF_018294505.1). Classification (NCBI taxonomy): domain Eukaryota; kingdom Viridiplantae; phylum Streptophyta; class Magnoliopsida; order Poales; family Poaceae; genus Triticum; species Triticum aestivum. The sequence continues at coordinate 529,801,873 of NC_057806.1, read as the reverse complement.
TGCCGTGTTCGCGTCACACCCCCACATGGTTTGTCTGGCACATCGCTCAAGGGGGAATGCGTGCTGTGTTGCATTTTCACTTACAAGTGGGACCGCAGTTAAGCAAACCGACTATCGGCAAACCCCCTCCCCGCCCACCGCACGATGGCTGAGAAAACAGGAGGGAGAAGAGATGGCTGTAGCTAGCACGGACTACAAGAAAATTGGTGTCGGATGGGACTCATGTGGGTGGTGTGTGCTGTACTGCTAGACATGAATGCTAGTTATGGCCCATGCCACCCCACTATATCGAGGTGCTGGTTACGTAGAACAAATTTCCTGGAGTCCATGCTCAGGCCTCCTCTATCTCTCTTCTTAGACAGCCAGCAGACGTGCAGAGCCCATCGTCTGTTTGCTCATATGCGGTCCCACATGTCAGTGAAAACGCAAGAGGACCCACTGAACCTGCACATCTTTCACCTCGACGTGCTGGTGATGAAAAACAAATCCAATAAAGATCTTCGGTGGCCGCTTTTGGAGTTACTCAAGAGTAGTAAGATTCTATTTACAGTTTAACCCAAGATGCACATCACGTGGCTTCACCTACCACTCTATTATCTTGCATGACATGACCTGGATGCTGGATGTCCCACGTGTCGGCAAAAGGAGGAAGAACTCGACCAAATCTTCGGTTGTGCTCTTAGATTAGACTAGTTGTGCTAACTTAAAATTTTATTGTGTAGAATGGATGCAAGTTTTGGTATTGGGAAGAAAAGTACAATGATATATTGATAGAGCGCAATTTAGTAGATGTTCTAGCACTTTTAGCTAGCATAGAGGCTTAGAGATGAGACTAGTGCACTTGTTGATAGAATAGAGGCTAGACACGTCTACTTCTTTACACTCGAAGAAGAAAGAAGCACGCGGGATCGAGCCTCCGCAGATCAACAATGAATGCATCGAGAAGGCACTAATCCAACTTAGAGGAGCAGTTATGGAAGTTGGATATCTTCTAAAATGTATTCTTGTGGTTCTTGTTTTTCTAGTCAAAATTTTAGTGATGTATTTCCATGTACCAAAAATCAATGATGAAAAAAGATATGTGTTTGCAAAGAAAAATGTACGCGGCCGGGATGCGTCCGCGCGTTCGGCGCACGGCCACTGCATCCGAGAAATGGCCCAGACACGACCCTATTGCCCTACCCAGACGGACAGAATCCGGGCAAAATGGAGGTCTGTTTGGGGTCGTGTGTTGGAGTTGGCCTTACAAGTGGGACCGCAGTTGAGGAAACCAACTATCGGCAAACCCCCACCTCGCCCGCTGCGCGATGGCTGAGTTAGAGAAACGACAAGGTTGAAGAGATTGTTGTAGCACGGACTCCAACAAATATGGTGTCAGATGGAAGTCGTGCTGGTGGCGTGTGCCGTACTCCTGGACATGAATGCTTGTTCTGGCCCATGCCACCCTACTACTCCTACTACTTATAGTAGTAGTATAGAGGATTTGAGGTGTTGGTTACGTACAGCGAACACATTAACATATGGCCCACCTCACACTATGGCCAAATTTCCTGGAGACTGTGCTAGGTTAAAAAGTGTTATTTGTGAGGATGGGTGGCTGGTCTCAAGTTTAAAACTTGTTGTATTACGTACGTAGACATAGAGATAGTGCAGCATGTGAAGCTAGTACAAATAGTGTACTATTGTTGATTGGCCTCATCCGATAACCTGTTGCAATGCATGTACAATTATTTATTCAGAAAATATTTTTTTGCCTCCTCGCAGCACCCACTCAGAGAAGCGACTCGAAAGTCATTCATAAATTTAGTAAATTTATCACAGGCATATCATTTTATTACATACAACAGGTCATCAACCCACAACAACAACGAGGATAAATTATAAATACTAAAGTTTTCATGGCCAACTACCATCAATCTCGAGACCAACGCATGACTGATCATCCAGACTAAAGCGACCTACTTTATCACGACCAGGGTAGGGAACCACCGTAATGTCCGACATATAGATACAGTTGCTTCTCATAAATGATAGTAATGTTGTGTCAACAGCAGTTGGATCGCCTTTCACCATCATTGGATAGTTTTGTCCAAGGAAGAGCGAGTTTGCTCCAAAATTATCAATACGGTACCAGAGAGAAGGTGTTGGCGCTAGCGCAGTAGTATCCATCCCGAATACCATACAATGATTGTTGGAATAGGTCCGGAGAGTGCGACCATGGGAGACAACACATGCTTCCTTAGTAGTAACATCAGTAGTGGGTTGTATACAGACAAGAAGGAGTGATCCATTGGAAGTTGCCAGGCGCCACTGAGTATATCGTCCCTCCTCGTCCTCATCTCCCCCTTGGTTATAAAATTTTTCAAGTATAGGTGGTGGAATGTCCACAGGACCTTGGAAACACAAGAAGAATGTTAATTAGTAGAGAAGGGAAACTTGCTAACTCGCATGCATGTGGATGAAACAATTATAATTACGGTAGAAGAAAAACGTACCGAAACTATGAGGATCCCATGCAAAAACAGTGCCACGAGTGGTGGCAGCAAACACAAGACCCTCGTATTCAATTGCATCACAGTACACATCCGTGTATAGAAACTGATTTTTGAGCAATATCCATCTAGTCGAACCACGACGTACGGCAACAAACTTGTCAAAGATAGCAACAACTTGATAGTTCTTGTAATCCCAAGAGCGGTTGGGAACTCGAGAAATTGCTATCTTCTGTAGACGACAGTCACCATGATCATATTTGAACGTACGTAGATCATCTGTGTGCTCAACCTCAGGGCACTCGGAGATTTTTGGAAGTGGAATCCGCTGACGCGAGTGTACACATTCACAAGTTCCCACTCGCAATTGTACCCAATATAAACAACCCAATCTCCATTTGTGCCTGCCCAAGCCTTGCCCTCTTAACATCATACATATCATTATCAAGCGACATCAACTTGCACAAGGCGAGGCTTCCCTCGTCCCCGCGCCAGTCAGAAGGGTCACGGCAAACAAGATAGGGGAGATCAAACCGCTCCTGGACCCTTGTGTTCCTTGTAATGATGTTATTAGTTGAGTCAAGAATGGGCTTGAACGAACCTGCCATGCTAGCCGAGGTGATGACGTTGCACCGATCAATGAGTTCCCCCACCACGTCATCTTTCAGATTGGGGCAAGTATAACAAGGTCATTTCTAGCTTGTTCCCTCCATGGAGAAGACGATCGAACAATGGCAGAAGGAAGGGTGAAGGCAAATGGAGGAGGGAGGAAGAGCGTGTGATAACAGTTCCAAATCGAGAGGGAAAGGTGAAGAGTCGGTGGACGGTTCCCAGTTTGCCACGGTACACGAAGAGGCGCCCCGGCCTACACGTCCTTTCGGAAATTGTACAAAAGGACTCACCATCGTCTCACTGACATGTTGGAACGGAACCACATGTCAACGAAACATGGAGTGTAATTTCTCGTGCAAAATGCGATCTAGCCGCGTTGGCCCGAGGTGCCGCATTAGTTATCGACCTTTATTTTTTAACATGCAATCTGAGTGGATAGCTCCTGTGGTCATCACACGTGAGCGGATATATAGGTGGGCTAGGTGGGCAGGCGGCAACAATCTAAGTGCTAAAAGAGTTGATCTCGAAAAAAGAGTTGATTCAATGCTTGGTTTTGTTTGTATTTTCCAACTATGACCATTGGATAGAATGAATCAATGGCTTACGTTCAAAGTTATTCTCATAGTACTATAGAATGGTATAGGAATCTGGGGATATTTGGTTGATTTTATATCGTTGAATAATATAAAATATTATGAGTGCAGACGCTCCACCCCAAGATTTGTAGCTCCTTCTTGGTCGTCGGGAATCTATGTTCTTCCACTCTTTCATTTAAGACATGAGCTTTGTTCATCCTGTTGCCGGCTGATACGTCTCCGTTGTATCTATAATTTTTGATTGTTACATGCCAATATTATACAACTTTCATATACTTTTGGTAACTTTTTATAATTTTTTTGGGATTAACATATTGATCCAGTGCCTAGTGCCAGTTCCTGTTTATTGCATGTTTTTTGTTTCGCAGAAAATCCATATCAAACTGAGTCCAAACAGGATAAAAACTGACAGAGATTTTTTTTGGAATATATGTGATTTTTGGGGAAAAATCCACGCGAGACGATGCCCGAGGGGGCCACGAGGCAGGGGGCGCGCCCCACGGGGGCAGGCGCGCCCCTGACCCTCGTGGCCACCCCGTAAGGCGGTTGATGCCCTTCTTTCGCCGCAAGAAAGCTAATATCTGGATAGAGATCGTGCTAAAATTTCAGCCCAATCGGAGTTACGGATCTCCGGGAATAAAAGAAACGGTGAAAGGGTAGAATTTGAGAACGTGGAAACAGAGAGAGACAGAGAGACAGATCCAATCTCGGAGGGGCTCTCGCCCCTCCCACGCCATGGAGGCCAAGGACCATAGGGGAAACCCTTCTCTCATCTAGGGAGGAGGTCAAGGAAGAAGAAGACAAAGGGGCCCCCTCTCCCCTTCTCTTTCGGTGGCGCCGAAACGCTGCCGTGGCCATCATCATCGCTGCAATCTTCACCAACAACTTCACCGCCATAATCAACAACTCTTCCCCCTCTATGCAGTGGTGTAACCTCTCTCTTACCCGATGTAATCTCTACTTAAACATGGTGCTATGTATGGCTATCCTATGAAGTTTGAGTAGATCCGTTTTGTCCTATGGGTTATTTGATGATCGTGATTGGTTTGAGTTGCATGTTTTATTATCGGTGCTGTCCTATGGTGCTCTCCGTGTCGCGCAAGCGTGAGGGATCCTCGCTGTAGGGTTTGCAATATGTTCATGATTTTCTTATGGTGGGTGGCGTGAGTGACAGAAGCACAAACCCGAGTAAGTAGGTTGTTTGCGTATGGGATAAAGAGGACTTGATACTTTAATGCTATGGTTGGGTTTTACCTTAATGATCTTTAGTAGTTGCGGATGCTTGCTAGAGTTCCAATCATAAGTGCATATGATCCAAGTAGAGAAAGTATGTTAGCCTATGCCTCTTCCTCATATAAAATTGCAATAATGATTACCGGTCTAGTTATCGATTGCCTAGGGACAAATAACTTTCTCATAAGTCGTAACAAAAAGCTCTCTACTAAACCTGACTTAGTTGTGTCTTTATCTAAACAGCCCCTACTTTTTATTTACGTGCTCTTTATTATCTTGCAAACCTATCCAAAAACACCTACATAATACTTCTAGTTTCATACTTGTTCTAGGTAAAGCGAATGTCAATCGTGCGTAGAGTTGTATCGGTGGTCGATAGAACTTGAGGGAATATTTGTTCTACCTTTAGCTCCTCGTTGGGTTCGACACTCTTACTTATCAAAAACTATTGTGATCCCCTATACTTGTGGGTTATCAAGACCTTTTTCTGGCACCGTTGCCGGGGAGCAATAGCGTGGGGTGAATATTCTCGTGTGTGCTTGTTTGCTTTATCACTAAGTAATTTTTATTTGCTATTCTTAGTTGTTCTTTATCTTTAGTTATGGATATGGAACACAAAATACCAAAAAAATTAGGTGTACTGGCTGCTCATGGAGATGAGGAACCTCCTAAAACCCTCGATGCTCGTTATGTGACAGATATTATGTACTACTTTGATAATCCAGAGAAAACCCCATTCAATTTGGTAATGGGAGACACGTTGGATCAACGTGCATACTTTAGGGATTATCCTTGACTCAAAAAGGGAAACTATTATGGGATCAAATTTATATGTTGAAATGGTATGTTAGGCAACTATGCTTGAGATATGATTATACTTGTTGCTCTAGGATGAAGGCTCCACACCTTCCCTTTTTATGCAAATTTAATGATAATGAAACTTTGGCTTCTTATGCTAGAGGTATATATGACTATTATGATGTGGAACAAATAGAAGAATTTGTTGCTTTTATGGGTGCTTATGAAATTGAATCTATGTTCAAAGAATATGAAAATCTTTATGATGTTGTCTACAGACCTGAAAATTTAGCTATCCTTAAATACTGTTATGAGAATTATGAATACAATTCCGATATTGATGCGTTTATTGAGAAAGTCTCCGATGTCCCAGAAGAGACTAAAATATATGGAAGAAGAAATTGATGAAACTGTGAGCTCATTGGATGAAAAAGATGAGGAGGAGAGCGAAGAACGAAAGGAGGAAGAGCAGATTGATCACCCATGCCCACCTTCTAATGAGAGTAACTCTTCAACTCATACATTGTTTAATTTCCCTTCATGCTTACCGAAGGATGAATGTTATGATAATTGCTATGATCCCGTTGATTCTTTTGAAATATCCCTTTTTGATGATGCTTGCTATGCTTGTGGCCAAGATGCCAATATGAATTATGCTTATGGAGATGAACTTGCTATAGTTCCTTATGTTAAACATGAAATTGTTGCTATTGCACCCACACATGATAATCCTGTTATCTTTTTGAATTCTCCAAACTACACTATATTGGAGAAGTTTGTGCTTATTAAGGATTATATTGATGGGTTGCCTTTTACTACTACACATGATGATTTTGATGAGTATAATATGCATGTGCTTGCTTCTCCTACTTGCAATTATTATGAGAGAGGAACTATATCTCCACCTCTCTATGTTTCCCACACGATAAAATTGCAAGAAACTGTTTATACTATGCATTGGCCTTTACTATGTGTGCATAAATTGTTCTTTTATGACATACCGATGCATAGGAAGAGAGTTAGACTTCGTCATTACACGATATATGTTTCTTTGTGCTCACTACTAAATTACAAATCATTGCTAATTAAAATTGGCTTTGATATACCTTGGGATCCTGGTGGATTCACTACTTGAGCACTATATGCCCAGGGAGACAAACCGGAAGTTTTAGAGAGTCATTTATTTCTGTTGAGTGCTTTCATATAGTTTAAAAACAACAAAAATAAAGAGGGGAACCCAAAACTTTTTCAAAAAGGAAAGTGAAAGTGAGAGAGACAAGCATTGTTGAAGTGGGAGCTAGCCTTGAACTTTGTTCATGCTCACAGAAACTTTGTGAATCTTGATTACAGAAACTTTTCAAAAAAATAATTATCCCCTTGTACAATTCCATTGTATTATAAAAATAATGTGCCAAGGTTTGCCTTTAGGATGTTTACAGTGCTTGTTGGTTTGTATGGTGCAGGACAGAAACTTTGGATGTAGTGCGCAATTTTTCGTTTTTTACCAGAACGTCAAATGGTTCTGATTCTTTTTGCACTATCTTTCTATACATTTTTTTATTTTTCCTAATTTTGGAAGAATTCTTCAAGTATCATAAGTATGGTGAATGTTCAGATTATTATAGACTGTTCTGTTTTAGACAGATTCTGTTTTTGATGCATAGTTTGCTTGTTTTGATGAAACTATCAATTTATATCAGTGGATTCAGCCATGGAAAAGTTATATTAAAATAGCTACAATGCAAAAACAAAATATGAATTGGTTTGCAACAGTACTTAGAGTAGTGATTTGCTTTATTATACTAACGGATCTGACCGAGTTTTCTGTTGAAGTTTTGTGTGGATGAAGTGTTCGATGATCGAGAAGGTCTCGATGTGAGAAGAAGAAAGAGAGGCAAGAGCTCAAGCTTGGGGATGCCTGAGGCACCCCAAGTAAATATTCAAGGAGACTCAAGCGCCTAAGCTTGGGGATGCCCCGGAAGGCATCCCCTCTTTCTTCAACAAGTATCGGTATATTTTCGGATTCGTTTCGTTCATGCGATATGTGCAATCTTGGAGCGTCTTTTGCATTTAGTTTTCACTTTTCTTTTATGCACCATGCTGGTATGAGATAGTCCTTGGTTGATTTATAGAATGCTCTATGCACTTCACTTATATCTTTTGAGTATGGCTTTATAGAATGCTTCATGTGCTTCACTTATATCATTTGAAGTTTGGATTGCCTGTTTCTCCTTACATAGAAAACCGCCATTTGTAGAATGCTCTTTTGCTTAACTTATATTTGTTAGAGCATGGGCATATCTTTTGTAGAAAGAATTAAACTCTCTTGCTTCACTTATATCTGTTTAGAGAGATGACATGAATTGGTCATTCACGTGGTTAGTCATAAAATCCTACATAAAACTTGTAGATCACTGAATATGATATGTTTGATTCCTTGCAATAGTTTTGCGATATAAAGATGGTGATATTAGAGTCATGCTAGTGGGTAGTTGTGGATTAGTAGAAATACTTGTGTTGATGTTTGTGATTCCCGTAGCATGCACGTATGGTGAACCGTTATGTGATGAAGTCGGAGTATGATTTATTTATTGATTGTCTTCCTTATGAGTGGCGGTCGGGGACGAGCGATGGTCTTTTCCTACCAATCTATCCCCCTAGGAGCATGCACGTAGTACTTTGTTTAGATGACTAATAGATTTTTGCAATAAGTATGTGAGTTCTTTATGACTAATGTTGAGTCCATGGATTATACACACTCTCACCCTTCCATCATTGCTAGCCTCTCTAGTATCGGGCAACTTTCATCGGTACCTTAAACCCACCATATAACTTCCTCAAAACAGCCACCATACCTACCTATCATTGCATTTCCATAGCCATTCCGAGATATATTGCCATGCAACTTCCATCATCATCATATACATGACTTGAGCATTCATTGTCATATTGCTTTGCATGATCGTAAGATAGCTAGCATGATGTTTTCATGGCTTGTCCATTTTTTGATGTCATTGCTACGCTAGATCATTGCACATCCCGATATACCGCCGGAGGCATTCATATAGAATCATATCTTTGTTCTATTATCGAGTTGTAATATTGAGTTGTAAGTAAATGAAAGTGTGATGATCATCATTATTAGAGCATTGCCCCAGTGAGGAAAGGATGATGGAGAATATGATTCCCCCACAAGTAGGGATGAGACTCCGGACGAAAAAAAAGAGAGAAAGGCCAAAAAAAGAGAAGGCCCCAAAAAATAAAAAATAAAAAATGAGAGAAAAAGAGAGAAGGGGCAATGTTTACTATCATTTTACCACACTTGTGCTTCAAAGTAGCACCATGTTCTTCATATAGAGAGTCTATCGAGTCATCACTTTCATATACTAGTGGGAATTTTCATTATAGAACTTGGCTTGTATATTCCGATGATGGGCTTCCTCAAACGCCTGAGGTCTTCATGAGCAAGCAAGTTGGATGCACACCCACTTAGTTTCAGTTCGAGCTTTCATACACTTATAGCTCTAGTGCATCCGTTGCATGGCAATCCCTACTCACTCACATTGATATCTATTGATGGACATCTCCATAGCCCGTTCATACGCCTAGTTGATGTGAGACTATCTTCTCCTTTTTGTCTTCTCCACAACCACCATTCTATCCCACCTATAATGCTATGTCCATGGCTCACGCTCATGTATTGCGTGAAAGTTGAAAATGTTTGAGAAACGTCAAAAGTATGAAACAATTGCTTGGCTTGTCATCGGGGTTGTGCATGATGTGAATATTTTGTGTGGTGAAGATGAAGCATAGCCAGACTATATGATTTTGTAGGGATAACTTATTTTGTAGGAATATTTTGTATGGTCTAGAGCATCCAAGAGGAAATTGTGGATCGCCAGGTGACCAAGTTGGTGAAGGTTTGGAAGTCACTTGAAGACTTACCATGAGTGATTGGGCGAGGTCTGTGTGACTTTAGCTCAAGGGGAATACGGTGAGGACTAAGTGTCCTGAACTGTGTGTTCAGGACTGGGTGTCCGGGACTGTGTGTCATCGGGTTTGAATACCTAGCCGCCCTAACCAGACGTACAACTGTCACAACAATTGGAACTGGTCTACCAAATCATTGTCTTCACCAAGCTTATTGATTCTATTTCCTCAACCCTTTCATTTCCTCATTACTATGTTGTGTGTTTGTTCATATCTGTTTGAAGGCTTTGACTGAAGACTTTCTCAATTTCCTCAGTTCAATTTCTTCAGTCTATTTGTCTTCATCCTGTTTTATCCCGTGCTTATGCTTTCTGTACTCTGTGTCTTGTTTTAAATTCATCATGATGTCCATGCTTATGTTATGTCATGTCTGCATCTGAGTACTTATTCCGCTGCAAGTAGTTCTTCGCTCAAAATTTTCCTCACCCTGAAATTCCTCAGTGAAGAATTTATAAAAAATCGCCTATTCACCCCCCCTCTAGTCGACTTAACACACTTTCAAAGGCGCAATATGCCGCCCTCATGGCGCTTGGGGGGGGAGGGAAGAAAGCCATGGAGGAGGTTGGGGAGGGCGAGAAGCACGACCGCGGTGGAAGACCAACTCCAAGAAGGAGGACAAGCGGGATGCGGCGTCCAACGCCTTGATCGTTACCGTGGAGGGCATGATGACCAAGAAGGACTCAAGGAAGGAGAAGCGCCGACAAGACAAGGAAGATCAAATGAACGCCTTCATGGAGATTCAAAGGAGGAGGCTCGAGATGGAGGCGGAGAAGCAAGCGAGGATGCTTGAGATGGAGGCAGAGAAGCAAGTGAGGATGCTCGAGATCGAGGCCGCCAATGCCAAGACCAAGGCGAAAGAAGTAGCTCTCGCTAGCATGATGATGGAGGTGGAGATCATGAAGGTGGACCTCAACACCGTGTCACCGAGGAAGAGGCCATGGTTCGAGAAGATGCAGACCAACATGCTCAAGTTCGACGGCGAGTGATCTATGGCGGCAGGCGCCATCCTTTTGTGTATGTCAGCAAGTGTGCTTGCATGACCACACCCGAGATGGCGTGGTCGAACTCCCGACCTTTTTTTGTGTGCTAGCATGTGTGCCGACCGCTGGCAAGCGCACCAACAAGACTGTGTGATGGCCTTTTTAGAGGCTGACATTGTATGCCGGCCGCTGGCATGGTGTCGGTATGAACTTTGGGCGGCGGCATGCCCGCTGGCATGATCTATGACCGTGGACCTTTTAAATTTGCACGCAGACATGAAATTGGTTGCTTGCGTTGTGCACGGGCGACCAAAAGAAAAAAAATGAACGGACACCGAATGGGCGACTGACCCATACAGACAAAAAACAGACAAAATCGTCGCCCGTTCGGGTCGGCGCATTAGAGTTGCTCTAATATAAAAGCGTTTAGATCACTATTCTAGTTATCTAAACGTTGAGAGTACAGTGCAAAAAAGTGATTTCTTTTAGACGTAAAAAAAGGTGATTTGTTTGGTAAATGCACACATGTATACTATGTATGTCAAATTTTCACGTCATTTTACTTTCATACGTGACGTACAAAGAAAAGATAAATATGTATTTTTAAATGGGCGTCTTCTTTTTTTGTTTTTAGGCCTGATTTTCTTTTGGAGACGTTCCGTCAACGACGAGGTGCCTACGGTGACTTCGTAAATTTCAAGATGATATGCCGGCTCAGTCTTTCGAAGATGCTCATAAGGATAGGGTGTGCGTGTGTGCGTTCATAGGGGTGAATGTATGTGCGTGTATTTGAGCGCTTGTGTGTGTAGTGATGTTCAGAAAAAAGCTTACAAATTACTTTTTTTTCAAAACAAAAATTCATGAATCCGTAGTGAACACATGCAAGTTTCCATATAATTATTGTTGTTTTTAGAACTTCTAAATATGATTTTTTATTTTTTTAAATAAAGGGCACCATGGTGCCCGTGCACCATACTTCACGCTCCACGAAAGACACTCTACTTGCTGTAAAAAGAAGATAGGATGAAATACAATCTCCTTGATGGATGCCTCTTTTCCCTATTGAACATGATCAAAAAAGATAATGAGCTAATCGCGTCCATAGCAACCGAAATGCAATGCATGTTAAAACCAATTTTTTCACTGTCTTTTGTAGATACGACCATTTCACCTGGTCGTGTGTTTTCATCATATCCACTGTTAGCACACACTGCACGTGGGCTCTTGGCTTGCTCCTTCTCATAAAATCAAGTCACACATATACCACCATAAAATTATTTGTTAGAAGACATTTTGGAACAAAGGTCGTCTGCCACTCTGAAATGACTTCAAGCAAAATGATTTCGAAATGGTTTGCGATAACCTTGGAAGCAATCTTATATGTGACATTACATAAACTTATGTGGCAAGACTCGGAGAGAACAGTAGGATGATCCCTTTGGGATTAAGACCATAATGGTGTTTTTGATTGTACCAATGCTCTCGATGCCCTTGACGACACCCATAATTGCACTAGTCACATCGGAAACGAAAATATGAAAGTAATGCTAGAAAAAATGTGTCGGAAAGCCACCAGATATGGGAGAGAGGGATTGCAGCACCCGAGCTCCATTGCTCCATGTATTTAAACATTTTGAAATTTGTGTTTTTGAAGTTTCAAAAAAATGCGAAATTTTTCCCGGGGATACATATACACATTTCGAATACCCATGGCAAGTTTCGGTAGAAATCTCGTTTTGTTTTGGGCTATAGAAAAAAAAACAAAATTCTAACATTATATAGCAAAAAATGGATGCTATTTATGTCAGAAATTTCTCTTTTTAGGCATGTGTGTATGTATTCACGTATTTGGTTTAAGATTTTTTTAGCAACGGAGGTGTGTTTTTCAAAATTTTCAAATACCATGTGCAATGGAGCCGTAGCTGCAGGCCCTTTTTGTCAGATATGGGGTCTTCATCGAAAACATTTGAAAAAGTTCACTTATTAACCTCGTCTTGTACTATTAACCTCGTCTTGTACTATTCATCTTACAAAGGTCGTGACGAACCAACCTGTAGTTGAGATAGTTAGGTGGACAGTGGTATCCCCAACCCACCAGGGTTCAAATCCTGGTGCTCGCATTATTTCTGGATTTATTTCAGGGTTTCCGGCGATGCGCTTTCAGTGGGAGGAGACGTTCCCGTCGATGACGAGGCGCCTACGGTGACTTCGTAAATCTCAAAATGATATGCCGGCTCAGTCTCTCGAAGGTGCTCATAGGGGTAGGGTGTGCATGTGTGCATTCATAGGGATGAGTGTATGCGCGTGTATATGAACGCTTATGTCTGTAGTGATGCTCAAAAAAAATCTTACAAAGGTCGTGCGTGTCGTGCCTGGCCTTAAGGCCTGACTTTCAGGATCTTGTTCCATGGCGAGGCAAACACGGGCCGGGCCTTTTGATCGCGTGCCGTGCCAAAAATCCGTGCCCACGGGCGGCCCGCGCGATACGGCCCATAAGGCCAGGTTTGCTTTGAGACAGGCTGAGAGATACGCGTGATCCGGCGGCCGTTCCTTGGAACTGGATGCACGCACGAGCTGGTGCAAAACGCCTGCACCCACCTCCGCATCGCGCGAGCAGCTTCACGCTAGGGAGGGAGGGGTCGCGATTCCCCACCTGGTTCCACCTCCGCTCCTCGGCCGCAGCCACAGTAGAGAGACCACCGCCTCCGCAGCCATGGCCGCCGCCGCCGCCGCCGTCGCCGAGCCCAAGACCAAGTACGATCGCCAGCTCAGGTAACGCGTCGGCCCTCTTCCTCCCTCCCTCCCTCCCTCCAGCACACCCTCGGTCACATCTCCGCGTGACTGGCGCGTAGATTCCGAGCGTTCGCCGTCGATTCGAGGGGTTTAGGGTTCTGCCGCGGATGGAATTACGCTCGGGCTCGTCGGGTTCGGGTTGGGCACGGGGCGACGTCTGATCTAGGGTTTATGCTTCCGCTGTGATTCGGCTAGCGGGTGGCCTGCTGCTAAGATTCGGACGCTGCGGGGTCTGGGCAGCTGCTGTTGTTTGGGTTTCTGAAACCGTTTTTTGGGTACTGATGACTGAGCCAGCTGCAAGTTTCCTACCCAGTTACCTGAAAAGCTGAGATGTTTAAACCCTTGGTCTGGAAATTTTGTCAAGGCGCATGAGTTTTGGTGTCTGTCACCTGTCAGCCCATCGCAGCTGTTAGTTTAACCTGCCTCCTTGTTTAATCTGGACGATTTGTCCCTTCTGATTGATCCTTTATCACATCCATAGCAATGGCGTGAGAAATTTTGTAATCGAGCTATCTATTTGGAACAAGCAATTCAGCATTATCAAAACCTGCTTATCCATGAGACCAGGATAGCAACAACATTTCCTGTTACAAATCCTTGGTGCTGATTAGTGTAAATCAAAATTATAATTCATGGCACATGCTTTACTTTATAAATTTAATATGGCCCACATTCTATTGTATGGCCTTCACCTTTCCCCCAATTATGTCTTATGCTATAGTATGATATATGTTTTATTATTATTATTATCCGCGTAAGTTACTCCCTATGAAATCTGAGGACACACATATGCACATATTGAAAGCTACATGGTGTTTCAAATGTGAATTACAGGATATGGGGTGATCAAGGACAGGCTGCACTGGAGAAGGCTAGTATATGCTTGCTTAACTGTGGCCCTACAGGAACTGAAGCGCTGAAGAACCTTGTGCTTGGAGGAATAGGGAGTGTTACTGTTGTTGATGGCTCCAAAGTCGAACAATCGGACCTGGGAAACAATTTTTTGTGTAAGTCCTTAGCTATGCAGTCCTTTCTGTTCCTGAATTCGTTTCCTAAATTGATGACACTCATATTTACTGGGAGGTCTATATTTATTTTCAGTGGATGAAGGGTGCTTGGGTCAATCAAGAGCAAAATCTATATGTTCATTCCTACAAGAGCTCAATGATGCTGTGAAAGCCAAGTATGTTGAGGAGTCACCAGCAACAATGATAGATACAAATCCTTCATTCTTTTCCCAGTTCACTATTGTCCTTGCTACCCAGGTGTGTGTTTTGGTACACTCCCAAGATAAACCGCAAAATCAGCGATTAATATGCTGGTGCTTCCTATGTAGATTTTTTTTGCTGAACGAATACTTGTGATTTCTGTGAAGCCAAAAAATTGGAGTGATTAAAATCTTGGGTTGTGGGTTAGTAAGTTTGTAGGGTCAGGGCAATGCACCAGATATTCATAAGTCATAACTGAATAACCTATACAGCTTACTTTCGATTACAAATAGTTGTATCCTGGAAAGAAGTGAATCTCTTTGTATAATTAATAGTAAAGGTCAACACCTGTCATAGCATTTTTTAAGCAGGAAAACATTTGGATTGTGGTAGGTGACTACCTGAAATTCCTGTTTCATATCAGAGAACAACATGATTTGAGCCTGTGACCACATGATATTAGGCAGTGTTTTGAAGCTGCCATTTAAAAAATTGCAAGAAGTCTTTTGTTCTTTTGGGGATATATTAATTAAAGTTAGATAAATATATTTGTCCTCTCACTTTTCATCGAACATGTTTAGAAGGCAATGCTACATTTTTGTGCAACTTGATGAAATGCCCATGTCGTGTCATGGAAGCTGTTCAACCAAATGGGATCACCATAATTCAGTGTCAAATAAGACATGAAGTGACTACTTAAGGTCAACTGGCATGGGCATTTCATCTACTTATGTAAACTACTCATAACACGGTGGTCGCACGAAAATTGTTACAAGTAAAAATGTAAGATCTCCCAACTGGTATAATTAGTTATTTTCATTTGCTACAAAATTTTATTGCACTATACATCTATTGCGGACACACACAAAAAAAACAGGCATCTGAATTACCATTAAATTAAAATTTGGTTTAATTTTCCCTTAATGATATACTAATTACTGGGTGCATAGTTTAGGGATATGGTGTGGTTCGTATACTGCCTATCTGGCCATCTTTGCAATCGATGGTTTATTGAGTAGACCGATGATTCATATTTTTGGCATGTCACTGTTAGCGCCGAACCTGTTTTACAGTTTTTATCTCCCGCACTTTGTTGAATGTAGATGCCACAAGAATTTCCAGTTTGCTGTCGAAGTCTTTTAGCCTATTTCTGGGCAAAAAACATCTATATGCAGAGTGCGCCTCTCAAATAAGGTTACTGATACCAAATTTTCACTACTGCAGCTTCCGGAGAGTTCTTTATTGAAATTAGACAGTATCTGCAGGAGCGCAAATATTGTGTTGGTTGCTGCGCGTTCATATGGTCTAACTGGGCTTGTCAGGGTCAGCATCAAGGTACTTCATATATCTATCGTAACCCCAAAAATAAGTATAGTGCCTCCATATACCAAATTATCATGATGTCATTATATCACAATTGCAAGGACTGGTAATTGTAAATTCTTGCTTGTTTGATACATTGCCACCTGAGTGGCTGATCCGGTTTAGTACTTCATTATACACCAGCATCTAACCATATTTGGGTGAAGTTATGGGCCAAATCATGTTAAGAAAATTGACCATTTTTTTTCTTGTAATGTATTATTAGGAGCACTGTGTTATAGAATCAAAACCGGACCACTCTTTGGATGACTTACGGTTGCACAATCCCTGGCCGGAACTCAAGCAGTAAGAGATATTCATTTCTCTATTGTTTGCAGAAAAAATTGTATGATAATTGTCTCATTCTCAAGGAAATATTTGTTGCTGATTTTCTATTGACTTGCAGATTTGCAAAGTCAATTGATATATGTGACAAAGATCCTGTTGTGCACAAGCATACTCCATACATTGTTATCCTCGTGAGGCTTGCTGAAAAATGGGCTGATGCACACGATGGGCAATTACCTTCGACCAGGCAAGAGAAAAGGGAATTTAAGGTACATGATCTTTTGGGTTTGCTGGCCGACAAATTGAACAGATTTCTCTGGTCGTTGACTAAGCTACTGTTTTTGCCAGGACCTAATTCGAGCCCATATGCTTAACGTAGATGAAGACAATTATAAAGAAGCAGTAGAATCTTCATATAAAGTTTCAGTAACTCCAGGAATCAGTAAGTTACTTCTACAATTACTTTTATGAATGTAACTTCAACACGATTCGCTGCTTACTTTTCTTCATACCATACATGAAAACTACTTGAATTAATGCGACTTCAACTCCGTGCTCAACATATTTAATGAGTGCAAGTGCAACCTATGTGGCAGCCCCAAAACTTCTTCACACTAAACTTTTACATATAGTCTGCATTCGGATTAGTAATGGCTTCACATAGTTTACTGAGTCTTAAACATGAATAGTTTGTGGATTTATCTAGATCAGAGTTCAGCTATCTGCTTCAGCCTTTTCTTTAGGGAAAACAGTGGGGGATGCCCCCACAGCTATTATTTTTGAGAATGCTACAGTGATCCGTGGTGGTTGATCAAAGATAACCTGCTTTGTTACAGTGTATGGTGCTGTTGCAGAGCAGCAACTGTAATATCTGAGTACCATCTGGCTATACTATAAAAATAACATTGTCACCTTATATTTCTGGTGCGAGCATTTGCTAGGTTATTCAGTCACATGCTTGTCAGTTTGAACTGTATATGAATAACAGTTCATTTTGCTGTTCTCTATCCTTTCCTTAAACAGTACCATGGCGTTGGTGTCAGCTAATATTGGTGTGCATGGTAGATTTGACAGGAAAACAATACCATTCATGTTATGTCACCTGATGGTAGCACTAAGATGTCATGAAAATAATGGCAGCCACATGCTCTGAAACGATTTATAACATGTATTGTTGAAAAAAAATCTGTCACTTACTCCTTTCACAAATATATATGCTTCATGAATTTACTTTGAAATTTGAGTAGTCCTATTTCTAGATGATGTGTTTGTTCTGTTATTTATTTGTATAGATAAAGTGCACCTGTGCAGAATTGATAGTTCTGACTCATGATGTTTTTTGCTAGGTGATGAAATCCGTCAGATAATTGATGATAGCTCCTCTGAAGTCAATTTATCTTCTTCAGATTTCTGGGTTTTAGTTGCTTCTTTGAAGGTACCTTCATTAGATAGCCCATGATTCCTTAATATCTGAACATAGTGAGGATGAACGCTAATACATTTGCCACTGCACTGTTATGTGAAATACCACTCGCTAGATACCTTTTGATGTCGTTGGCACAAATTCAGAAAGTTTCTTATGTGTGTGTGGATGGGTGCGGGGTTGCGACTTTACTCTATGATACCGATATACTTACAGCCGCATTTATGCTACAATTATTTAAAGCCAAAGGATGAAGTAGTTCTAGCTAGAAGCCTCAGCTGAAGTGGATGATAGGTGGTTCATAACTTGTTTTTTATTAGCTAAAGCCACATATGAGTTATTACTGGAGAGGCCCCATTAGAGCAATAAACCTATATGCTAGGTAGCTGTTTTAGGAAGTGAATGTATGGACTATTCAGAAACTGTCCACAACTGTTACCTGGTGAAGGCACAGGGTTCCTTTTGTACATCTTTTTGTGCAATCATTTCTTTCTTACCATGGTTTTCCATTTCTTAAGTCGCATTGCCTTCTTTCTGTTTTACAGGAATTTATTGCAAATGAGGGCAATGGTGAGCTACCTCTCGAAGGAACAATACCGGATATGACATCACTTACTGAGTAGGTTTCTTGCAACTATCATCCCTCAGGTTCAAGTTTATTGCCATAACTGTATCTTCTATTACATGAACTTTATAAAGGATCCGTTTTCTGACCAATGCAGGTATTATGTAAGCTTACAAAAGATTTACCAAGCTAAGGCTGAATCTGATTGTCTTGCCATAGAGCATCGCGTGAAGAGTATTTTGAAGCGAATTGGTAGAGACCCTGATTCTATTTCAAGGGCATGTATCAAAACGTTCTGCAAAAACACTAGAAAACTCAAAGTAAGATGTTATCTTCAGGGGCTTATATATTTGTAACTTCTTTTTCTGATCGAATATCTTATTGCATGAACCCTTGATGATTGTGGTAGATAGTTTGGTTTTATGATGGATATACCTTTCAGTGTTCTGTTATCCACTCCCGTGTTTGATGATGAATTTTAAAGTTTATTTCCATGAAATGATGTGCCAATTACTGCTCACTTATTTGTTAATCTTTTTTTAGGTGATAGGACTATTGTAGATTCTCCTCCAAAATGAGCAGATTGCACAGCACATTCAAGTCTTGTATTGGCAGTGCAACTTCTGGCTTAAATTTCTTGCTACATGTGCTAACTGTTAGCTTTTAGTTTTAAACAGTTTTGATTGTATAATAAGTACATAAATATTGTAAAAGATGACCAAAAAGTCGACCATTCTTATTGGAACCTGTTATTTATCTTGTTTCTACCTTTCCCCATTCTTGTTCTTTTGGATCAACTATATGTGCTCCCATTGTTGAGTGATTTCTGTTGTCTAGGTCTGTAGATACCGCAGTATGGAGGAGGAGTTCAGTTCTCCAGTCCTATCTGAAGTTAAAAAGTACTTCGCCGACGAAGACAGTTGGTCAGCATCTATTATTCTTATGTTTTCGTTCCATCTCTTCTGTTGTAACCAACACAGAAAATTATTATACATTTTTCACATTTCATGCTATTACTATTATGTATGTTCTGCAATATTGTTACTCCCTCCGTTCCCAATTGTAAGATGTTTAAACCTTTTTCTGAATCAGATGTATGTAGACACGTTTTAGTGTGTTTGTTCACTCATTTCAGTCTGTATCCAAAACATCTTATATTTCGGAACAGAGGTACTCCCTCCGTCCCAAAATTCTTGTCTTAGATTTGTCTAAATACGGATGTATCAAGTCATGTTTTAGTATTGCATACATCCGTATCTAGACAGATCTAAGACAAGAATTTTGGGACGGAGGGAGTACCCCCTCCGTTCCAAATTACTTGTCGCAGGTATGAATGTATCTAGATGTATTTTAGTTCTAGATACATCAATTTCTACGACAAGTAATTTGGAACGGAGGGAGTAGTATTTATCATATGCAGGGCATCTAGAACTAGGCAATTCTAAAATGCGTAGAATTTAGCTTTTTTTTTCAAAGGCACTTTGTGAAACTACTGTAATACAGATACTATGGTGGCCCTTCATGTGGGTATCTAGAGCAGAACATTTCCATTTGCTTGTTCCCAGTATCAGGCTACCAGCACGAGTTTCTTTCTTGTTAGAAGTAAATGTTCTTTCAGCCATCGTTGACCGTATTACAAAATGCACTGCAAGTTTTGTGCACACATGGGTTTATGCGCTTTGAATATTGTGTGCGACTATGTTGGAGCTGTTAGCCTCTGGTTTATTTGCATTCCTCTTTTATGTTCTAAATTTATTGGCTTCTCAAATGACAAGCGATTTTATTGATGCAGCTTCGCAATGAACTTCTATGTTCTGCTACGGGCTGTTGACAGGCTTGCTGCCAACTACAGTAGATTACCTGGAATATTCGACAGGTACATGACAAGAATGTGCATTCACTTGTGGCGATAATTGTGATATCATGCTTTTAATGTTTTTATAATACTGATTAAGCACTGGATTCACTAGTGAGATTGGTGAGGATGTTCCTAGGCTGAAGGAGGCTGCTGTCTCGGTGCTAAGTGACATGGGTTTGAAGGGATCATCCTTGTCCGAAGACCTGATTGCTGAAGTGTGCCGGTTTGCGGGTGCAGAGATTCACCCTGTCGCTGCCTTCATAGGCGGAGTGGCCTCCCAGGAAGTTATCAAGGTATGCTCCTCTCTTCACCGACCTTATCGAGCTAGCTATAACCAGGAGGATTATGTTGTTGTCTCTTACTAACAAGTTGTTTCGCTCCTTGTCCAGCTGGTGACCAAGCAGTTTGTGCCGCTGAATGGAACATTCATATTCAACGGAATCGACCTCAAGTCTCAAGTTCTGGCCTTATGACATGGCTTGGTTATCTTGTAGAGTGCTTTGGAACGGTCATCCAATTGGGTAGTAAACCTAGCTAGATTCTGCGTCACGGCCTCGGTGCATGCAATGAAAATCATTCTGTCCATTTATGTACCTTGGTACTGAGGTAGTGTAATTCGCACAGCGGCTGCAGATCAGCTCTATACGAATTCATGGGGCCCCTTCCCCCCTCTTTTGCCGTTGATACTTGTTGGCAGTGGAATGTGGGATGCTTAGTTCCTACTGGCAACTATAAATCATCTTGGCTAAGAAAATCTTTGCTTAATGACCAAGCTCAAATTCGATCATTTGTGTTGAAACATCTTTATACCCAACAGACTAAAAATGGTCTTAACTAATAATAAATAAAGGTTATAAAGGATGGGTACGAAACCTTGACTCTTCTTGATGTATCTGGCCCCCAAAAGTAGAAACCTATATTTGGGGGTTACAGCATTCATTACCGGCTGAGAGCATTACTAGTAGAACCCTCAAACCCAACCCTTATAACAGAATATTCTCCATGAACGACGTTGTCGTTGCGCGCGGGAGGTCGACGGGGCTGCCGCCGGCGACGGGGGCGACTAGCAGCGGCGGTCGCTGGCGTAGGCGTGGGCGCGGGAGTTGGGAGAATTTTTCCCTCCCGCGCGATTATAACCGCCAAATGAGAGTTGGGGTAGGTTTTGCTCCCCAACCCTTACTTTTGAGAATTGGGAGAGGGTTTGAGGGTTGGACCTTTAAAATTTTTTTAAGGGTTTGAGGATTAAGGGGTTCTAGTCTACGGCTTTTTTTCGACGAAACCTGTAAAAAAAACAGTTATTTTTAGGTGTTTGAGCGTTTGAGGGCTCTACTAGTAATGCTCTGAGAATGGTATGATCGGAGTACCTGCTGACGATAAAATGCAGCTTCAGATAGAGGAATTGTAGGCAATAGTTGTGGATCCGGAACTTCCAGAGCAAGCTCTTCTTGTGGATTCTGGCCGTCTTGAAAATCTTGATCCATCTTGCACATCATTGGTGCTGGATGTGTATGCCATCGTGGTGGTTACGTGCCTGACCGACGGTGTGGCTGGTTGGTGTTGTGACTCGTGTGACAACGATGTGCAAGAAGAGTGGGGTGGGGTCGTGGCATATCATTCGTCGTCGACTGTTTGTTTTGTCTCGGCATGACGTGGTGGCAACTGGCAACAATGCCATGCAATGACCAGGTCGGGCTATGTTGGTGCAAGGGGCGCTTCTTTCTCCTACAAGGCTTGATACTCCTACAAGGCTTGTTACTGAAGTCGGAGCTGCCTAGTCCTCGACGCGGCTGGTGGATTTCTTGGCATATGCCGGCAGGTTTCTTGTGCAACATTTGTTTTGAGGCTCTTTGGTTGTCCATGGTGAAGTCGGAGTTGCTTGTTGGAGGAGAAGTGATGATGATGACAGAGGCTCTTGGTTGGTTGTCCATGATGAAGTCGGAGTTGCTTATTGAAGAAGTGATCACAATGACATATCATAGACAATCTCAACGGCGTTTCTCTCCTTGGCGGTGTGCGTGGATCTTGTGGGTAGCCAGGTAGACCGGGGTGCCTTGTTTTGTGGGAGTGTTGTAATGGTTTTCGTCCAGACTTCCGCATATTAACCAAGCAATTCTCTTCACCCTTTTTAACAAATCAAGTCCTAGGGGCTGACTTCAATATTCTTTTAACTGTGGGCTTAACTTAGTCATCTGTGGGTCGGCAGCAACTTGTGCATCTCAGAATTTCTAGGCCAGTTTGCTCTCTGGTACTTGTTGTATTGTCATTGTGCAACTTCTTCTAAAGTCTGAAGTGCATCCTAACTTCTTTTGGGTGCTTCACAGAAGTTAGAAAAAGAGAATTTCCAGGTAGTTCCTTTGATGTAATATATGGCTGTTCTCCCCGGAGTATTCTACACTCAAATTAAACATAAGAATTAAGAAATTTTCTTATGTTTCCTTTCCTATTGTTTATGTACTCCCTCCGTTCCTAAATATAAGTCTTTGTAGATATTTCACTATGGACTACATACGGAGCAAAATGAGTGAATCTACACTCTAAAATGCATCTACATACATCCGTATGTGATGCATAGTAAAATATCTACAAAGACTTATATTTAGGAATGGAGGGAGTATTTTACTTGCATGATAACTGCAAAAGGAATGCTCTTCTGTTTATTTTCCTCTTATGTACACAAGTTCTCCCAAGGTAGCAAGCAGTTGAGTAATTACAAGTCATGGAACACAAGATGCCACACGATTCATAAGGATACTCATAGACAAAAACTTGTGTACATAATTCAACTAAGTCTGAGAATGTTAGCAAATTCATGTAACTCAAGCTGTGGTAACATAAGGAAAAAAACACTAACAAGAATCTACCATGCGTCTCCCCTATGTTGTGAGCAACAGATACACAAGGCCTTTCAAATATCCAATAATTTCAGATCCACCGAGCTTTGAGATTCCGAAAACCCTGTCGACGAAAGTTATTGGGACCTAGACATGACAAGCAAAGTTTACAACTATCAAAGCCAAGATATTTTAAATCCAGCCTTACACAAATGAAAATGGAACCGATTACCTCTTCGATGTGATAACCTTTCCTAGTAGCCCTGACAATCATCTCCATTTGGAATACATAGCCCTTGCTGACGCAGCAGGAGATGACATCCTCCAAAACACTTCGCTTATATAGCCTAGGAAACCGGCAAAAGTGTCAAACAATAGAAATTATAAGGGGCTTGTTCTATTCGTATAGAAATGAGACACACCTAAACGATCCAGTCAGATCAGAAGCTCCGGGCTGTAGCAACGTCTGTGCTAGAACATTCGCTCCCCTGCTAGTCACCTTACGCATAAGATTCCAACCATGGACACCACCGTTGCTAACATAACGGGTGCCAGTTACAATGTCAGCACCGGTTTCCTTTTGCTTCCTGGTCATTGATGGAACATGATTAAAAGAAAAGCTATATAGGTTCTTCTAACTCCTAATTACTTTTTTCCCATGGGCTCGGAGAGCTTAGCTACACCAAACCTCGCTGGAGTAGTTTCAGCCATTAAATCAAACAACTATCACACAAGTACATATCTATGACTTGGTTAGCCAAGATTCCATTTCTAGACCTGACAAGAGCAAACTGGTTAACTAAGACATATTTTGCCAAAGAGAACAGACCAATCAAAACAGAACAGATTAAATGTACACAATATTTCAAAGCATACAGTAGGGCAGTGTCAGTGCCCATGTCAGCCTCTGTAAAGACCTGGGGGAAATGGCTCAGAGAAAACCTTTCGCCGAATCATATCACATCATGCTACTACCATCCCGGAACGACGACGAGAAGATCTCGAATATTCGTGTCTCGGAGGCAGCCATAAGACCAGCCTTTCAATTTCTCATCACTGCCACACAATTATAACCGGTATCTATCTAGAAACAAAGCACACGAGAACACACGTCGATAGAGGATCCAAGAAAGAAGGAGGTGCAGCAGCAGAGAATAGGCAGAGCTCCTTCCAGTTTCCTCAGTAAAACAAAATACAAAGCTGTAAATCCAATCTTTCTTTCTGGATAAATTCAAAAGCATCACTGAGTATATGATTCTGACCTGATGAAGCTTGGCAAATATTTTGGCTGTTCAGAATAGAAAAAGGAATCATCAGTAACTAAAAGGAACAGAACTATTTAAATAGTTTAACTATGCCAAATAACAGAGAGAAGAAAATGTGAAGAATCATACATGATGAGATAGATCTGCATCCATTATAACAACGAACTCCCCTGATGCATGCTTTAATCCATGCATATATGCAGTACCTAAATGTTTATAGAAGTTTGTTAACACGAACATCAAGCATAACATTCACCATATGTCGAAATGGGCAGCTAAGCTCACCAAGTCCTAGCTTCCTTGGTCTAGCTCGCAGTAGCTGGTATTAGATAAAAGATATCGAGGTAAGTCATAAATAACCGAAACCCGGACCACATATATATACATATAAACTCATACATCAGCATGTTTGTTAAATTACTTACAACACGATCTTCGCCATATAATTGCTGCAACTGCTTTACAACGTCTTGAGTGCCATCAGGGCTTCCATCATCGACAATAATGATTTCGAACTTGGAATCACTACAGTAGAAAGTTGCAGCAAGTTTAGTAAAACATATGCAACAGCCTTGCCATTTGAAATACACCAAAATTAAGCTGACGAGATAATATGAGTACACAGAAGCAACAAAACAGGTTGTAATGCTGACCGCCCAAAACTAGCCAAGGATGCACTATGATGAAGGTCATCTAGGGTATAAACGGCGCTAAGTGCTACGTAACTGAAACCAGCTGCACACACTGACAGGACCACACATACTTTGGATAACTCTGGAAAACTGCCTAGTCTTGGAGAAATAACATGAACCGGAAACTAGTTTCGAAATATCCATATGACACGGTCGCCTTGCTTGATCTATGTCCTTTGAGAGATCTTGTCACAAGATCAAGCGGACAACAGGGACTGAATTCAGCTGAGCACGGCTGACGGCACCACTAGCACTTGGCAGCTACACATGATGAGATGCGACAGCGATCATATCTCATGGCCTAAATCCAACGTAATAATTAGTTCCAAAGGCGTGTTATACATTTGCACTGTGGAAGTGGAGAATTGGAGAATCCCAGAGCCATTAGCAGTCAATTGTAAACAAAGATTTCGATTGCTGTCAACGACCAAGTTTATCTGCAAACCGGAAAATCTGAGACGGCTCTAAATCTATCTGGAATTCTGGATCACGAACGCCCTCCGCCCTACAGAGATAACGATCTCAACTAGTACCTACCGGGAGAAGTAGAAGAGGATGAGCATGGGCAAGCAAAACAGGTGGGTAAAGGCAGGGGGTTACGGGAGGTGCTTGAAGATGAGGTAGACGATGAGTGCTACGTTGAGGCGCTCGTTGTAGGTGGGAACGATGATGCTGTACTCCGGCCTGCCGCCGCCCGCCTCCGCTCCAGTCTCCATCGAGCAGAGCAGCGCGGCAGATCTCCCTCCCACCCTGGATTCGGGCCGCGGCTGCTGGTTGTCGCCTTCGCAGACAGGGGAGATCTCGGGTCGAGCGGGCGGCGGTGCGGGGCGGAGAAGGCGGGTCGGGATCGCGCGGTGGAGGAAGTGCAGGGAGGAAGGCGGAGGACGACCGGCGGGCGCCTGGCGGGAGAGTGGAGGTCCGGCGGCAGAGGAGCAGTCTTTTTTTTAGGGGTCGGCAGAGGAGCAGTCGAGCGGGCTAGCGAAACAGCAGACCCAAACCTGACCAATTGGGCCGGCACGGCCTGGCACACGCGTAAACATGGCAGGCACGGCACGGCCCGCCTAGTCATGTTTATAAGTGAGCGGGCCCGTGCCCTCAGGTCCATTATGGCCCAAATACTTCGATTTTTTATAGGAAAAACTGAAAAATGCAGAAAAAGGAATAAAAAAGAGGCAAAGTGTCATGTGGTATAAATTTTGAGCTTTACTAGTGACTGCCTCATTAAAACATTCAATCCTTTAAAAGACAAAAAAAGAGTACAAAGCCACGCTCTAGGTTACAAGAGAAAAGAAAATTACAAAAGGATAAGAATACTACAAAAGAAAATGAAAAAATCTCCCTTTTCCTCTTCGTGAATGGCAATGTTTTTCTAGTTCTTTGTTTTTTTTGTAATGTGTTGGGCTCTTCTTCTGGCTAGTTCCCATCTTTCATAGTCATTAGTGTTCTCATTAAAGTCTTCCTCGTCCTCTTCATTGAAGCTCACATTGTCATTGTTGGAGTGTTCCGCTAACTCCCTACCACCCGCAAGCACAAGTGTTGATGCTCCTATTGAAGAGTTTGGGGCACATGAGGAAGAACCAAATATATTACTCTACACTCCTTTCTTTTTTCCTACAGTTGGTGCTGATGGAGGTCGTTGCATGCGAACTCTCACATACTTTGGTTTGTATTTATCACAAGTTCCAGAGATCTTATCACGAACATCAATGAAATAAGCAGAATATTCTACATTTTGGACACAACTAGTGTAGTGAGTGCATTAGCAAACCCATCAAGTTTAGCCCTAGGATCCATTTATCTCTCTACAAGTCCATTGGTGCTCACTTGCAGACCAGGCATACAATAACAAACTTTCATTATTCCCTTCTTCTCATAACTCGTCTCCTCTATGATATCATCATTAGATGAAGGTGACCAACTGAACTTGTCAATGTGATCAAACCAAATACTCTATCCGAAATAATATTTCTAACTTCGAGCATGGCCCATGTAAAATCCCCCATGAAATATCTAAACCGAGAAATATGGGCTTCCTAATCTGCACAGTAAACATGGACTCCACCAGTACAACATCCGTACATACATGCTCTCATCTACTGAAGAAAAAAGGCCCAAAAATTAAACCATACAGAAACCACCAGTCTAAACCCTAGGGTAGAACCTGTTTTTGCCATGTTATAGTTGGAACTAGGAAAAATACACCAATGCTACACCAAATATCAACAAACTAACATGATTTGGAGATTAAAACCTCAAAATTTTATCCCCTCCCCAAAACCCCGATCCAAACAATAGCATCGAGCGCCGATTTCGCCCCGTACATGCTCAAACTACAAAAGTGGCAGAAATGCAACATGAAATATCTAAGATAGAACATGATTTGGAGCATAACAGGAAGGATTATTGAGCACTTACCATATTGGGGCGGTGGTGCATGCTCCGTGCGACGAACATGAGTCATCGCAAACCAAATCTGTCGTGAACATGCCTTCTCTCGCGAATAACCTCTCCCCAAGCCTTCTTCCAGGCGGGAAATCATGTCACCGATCACCACGGCCTATGGCGGTTGATCAGCTTCTCTACCGCCTCCTGACTCATCCTCTCCTCATCCCGAGTGCACTGATTAGGCACAAATGAGAGACAGATAGAGCTGGAGAAATTCGTGCAAAATGTAAGGGCGGGCCGACATCACATTTTCAAAAACACCCCCGCTTTTGCCATGTTGTCGGTCAGTCGGTCAGACCATACACCACATCAACGGAATACATAGGCAAAGTGTACTGATGACCATCTCTGTTCACTAGTGTAACGTTCATGACTGTACTCCGGGTATTCCTGAGTAGTGACCGAACTGAATTTTGAGGATGAGCCCAGTGACTGCAGGTGAATTCACCGATGTGTATGCCATGACCTATTTGGGGGTAACGACAACTTTGTTCGTGACGGTAGGATGGAATCCTCCAAACAAGGAAGTTTTACACTTCCCAACTCCAAACGACTTTTTCTATAAACTGATTATTCGTATAAAAAATAAGTAAAACTGATTTCGCAAAGAAAAAAAAATGGCTAAAAATTTGTGTGCTCTAAATCCATTAAAAAAAACCAAAAAGGAGGATAACCCCCGGTCTCCCTAGCCGACAACAAGACCCTCTCTCTGTTTTTCATAGATTCCGAGATCAACGCCGCGCTTAAGGCTATGAAGCTTCGAGCCCCGGGTGCAATGGGAGAAAAAAAAAGAAAGAAACAGAGTGGCATCAGTGCAAGAAAGGACATAAAGTGGAGACCGACATAATCCGACACTCAATCTGCTCCTGGGATGCATGGGCCCTGCATCTGCATGCCATTCTGATCTGCCAATAGGATCACCAGTGCATCTCATCATTCGTGTCACATCTCTACGAATTCACAGCCGCACAGAGTACAAGATAGCAACGCATCAGGCTGGTCACAATGGGCAAGAACATAAGCTAGTAACTTACACACTTCCCTAGACTATGTTACTACCTCCATAGTGGATAGGACATCTATGTAGTGTCATGCAACGATGTATTTATTAGGTTATAGACTCGTTGTTTCTTGAAATGTGTGATGTTCCGGTAACTTAGCTAGTTACCACAAGCACATCTCTCTTCATTAAATGCGTGCCACATAAGCAAAGTTGTATTGGAGTGTGTGATGTTACTCCTAAGTTCCTCCCCACCGTGACCAGCCTCACGCGCGCGCGCAAATTAAAAAAAAAAGCAGGGGACATGGAAATTCCCAAGTCAAACGGGGTAGGCGCCGCTGCATATTGTATCATCAGCTATCTCCTGGTTTCCGGTCTTCGCCCGCTGGGTTTCTTATTCGATCTGGTGACAATCAAGAAAGCTCCATCCACGAACCACTCGCCCCACTGCTAGACATGGATCCCGCCGCCGGCGAGAAGCCGCACGCCGTGTGCCTGCCGTTCCCGGCGCAGGGGCACATCACGCCGATGATGAAGCTGGCCAAGGTCCTCCACTGCAGGGGCTTCCACGTCACCTTCGTCAGCACCGAGTACAACCACCGCCGCCTCGTCCGCTCCCGCGGCCCGAGCGCCGCCGCGGGCCTCCCCGGCTTCGTCTTCGCCACCATCCCCGACGGCCTGCCCTCGTCGGACGCCGACGCCACGCAGGACCCGGCGTCGCTCTCCTACTCCACCATGACCACCTGCCTCCCCCACTTCAAGAACCTGCTCGCTGGCCTCAACGGCAGCGCGTCCGGGGTGCCGCCGGTCACGTGCGTCGTGGCGGACGGCCTCATGAGCTTCGCCGTGGACGCCGCGAGGGAGCTCGGCGTGCCGTGCGCGCTCTTTTGGACGGCCAGCGCCTGCGGCTACATGGGCTACCGCAACTTCCGCCCTCTCATCGACCGAGGCATCATTCCCCTCAAAGGCTAGCTATGAGTTCCTCATCTTCTTCCTTCAAAATTTTGACTTTGCCTAAATCTTCTTCAGTATCTCAACAACGAATTGATTTTGCGTGGAGACCGTACAGACGAAGAGCAGCTGACCAACGGGTTCATGGACATGGCGGTAGACTGGGCGCCCGGGCTGAGCAAGCACATGCGGCTCAAGGACTTCCCGACCTTCCTCCGCACGACGGACCGCGACGACACCCTGCTGACCTTCCAGCTACACCAAGTGGAGCGCGCCGAGGCGGCCGACGCCGTCATCATCAACACCATGGACGAGCTCGAGCAGCCGGCGCTGGACGCCATGCGCGCCATCATACCGGCCATCTACACCATCGGCCCGCTCAACTCCCTCGCCGACCAAATCGTCCCCCGCGGGGACCCGCTGCGCACGGTGAGCTCCAGCCTCTGGAAAGAGGACGACGTCTGCCTGCAGTGGCTCGACGGCAAGAGGGCCCGCTCCGTGGTGTACGTGAACTTCGGGAGCGTGACCGTGATGAGCAGCCACGAGCTGGCGGAGTTCGCGTGGGGGCTGGCCAACAGCGGCCAGGAGTTCCTCTGGATCGTCAGGCCGGACGTCGTGAAGAGCAGCGAGGCCGCCGGCGCCGCGCTGCCCCCCGGGTTCCTGGAGGCGACCAGGGACAGGGGCCTCGTGGCAAGCTGGTGCGACCAGGAGGCGGTGCTGCGGCACGACGCCGTGTGCGCGTTCCTGACGCACAGCGGGTGGAACTCGACGGTGGAGGCCCTCTGCGGCGGCGTGCCGATGCTGTGCTGGCCCTTCTTCGCGGATCAGCAGACCAACTGCCGGTACAAATGCGCCGAGTGGGGGGTGGCGATGGAGATCGGCGACAACGTGCGGCGGGAGGTGGTCCAGCGGAGGATCGAGGAGGCGGTGGGCGGGGAGAAGGGCGGGGAGATGAGGAAGAGAGCGACCGAGTGGAGGGAGGCGGCTGTCCGGTCCACGGCGAGATCGTTGACCTATCTTGATTCGCTCATCCATGGTGTGTTGCTATCTGGCAAGAATGGTTAGCTTCTCTTTTCTTTCCATGATCGGGACACCAAAATTTTAGAATTTTTTATTTTTCCTAGTATCTATTTTTAATTTCACTATTCATATAAGGTGCACGGCACTCCTATGCATTTTCGGGTTTGCACGCTCCTAACAAATTGGATGGATGGATGTATCGAAATGGGATTCGCTAAGGCTTTGTTCGGTTACACCCTGCCCTAAGAGGATTGGAGAGAATTTGGGGGGATTTGACCTGTAGAGGATTTAATCTACCTTAATCCCTGTCAAAATCCCTCCACAACCCTGTCAACCGAACATGGCCTAATGGTTTCCGTAGCTGTTGTAGTGAACCACATCTTCTTAACGAAAACCGGGCCGTGTGGTCCCTCTATTCAAAAGATAGATAAAGATCAGTTTTACAAGAGGTGATAATGGGATTGTTTGGAACGTCAATGTGTACTAGTATTAGCTATTGGTTTACTTGATACAAGGGCTCGAAGAAGAATGAAAGATCAGAGAAGAATGAAAGAACTGGTGAATGCCAACCAATCTGCATTCATTTAGGGCAGAAATTTACATGATAACTTTTTGCTGGTGAGACATGTGGCTAGAAGGATTCATGCGCGGAGAACCCCTGGAGTGTTTCTGAAGATTGATATTTCAAGGACTTTTGACTCACTACCGTGGCTTTTCCTCTTTGAGTTATTGCGAGCCAAAGGTTTTGGACAAAATTTCACTCGATGGGTGGAAATTTTGCTACAAACTGCGAGCACGAAGGTGATTATTAATGGCTGTACAAGGATAAATTTCTCACATGCCAACGGCTTAGGAGATCCCGTCTCCCGGCCGCTCTTGGTCATAGCGATGGATGTGCTCACGACACTAATCACCAAGGCTACATTTGAGGGTCCTCTTTCCTCTTACCCCGGGAATAACAACAACACAGAGGCAATCCATTTACGCCGATGATGTAGCTCTTTTTGTACGCCCCCTCCGCTATCGATCTCTCATGCGTCAGATGTGTGCTCATTGTCTTTGGAGAGGCCACGGGATTGAGAGTCAACTACACAAAGACATCTGCTATACTCATAAGGGGAGATCAAGATGACAGAGATGGAGTTGGACAGTACCTACAATGTCAATTTGGAGCCTTCCCTTGCTTAAGAACTTCGTACCATCCTGGCGGGGCGGCCTTATATAGAGACTGGGAAGATTGATACTGGTAAAGAGCGTTATTGCAGCAAGACCGTCGCATCACTTGCTAGTGTTAGATGCACCACAGTGGGTTTTTGAGGAGATAGATGCTTGGATGAGGTCCTTCTTTTGGGCCGGAAAAGAGCCCACAAATGGAGGGCAATGCTTGGTTGCATGGAACACAATATGTAGGCCAACTCAGTTTGAAGATCTGGGTGTGAAGAACTTGAAACTGCAAGCTCTCTCCCTTCGAGTATGGTGGGAATGGCTGAGAAGGATGGACAAAGATCAACCATGGTAGGGGCTGACATTTATGATTGATGGCAAGGCTAGAGCAGTCTTTGCTAGCACGGTGGTCGTCACTATGGTTGTAGAAGATAGAGTGCTCTTCTGCACCAATCGGTGGCTTCAGGGCTTTGCTATTGGTGATATCGCACCAACGCTTGTGGTTGAAGTGGACACGCACATAAAAAATTGTAGGACTGTGCAACAAGCGCTGCTGGATGATGCATGGTTGCATGATATCAGGGAGACATATCCTTCACAGCTCAAATACAACTCATGCGCCCGCAGCATGTCATTGCCAATGTGCCTAGAAACACAAGGGAGGTGGACAGTTTCAGCTGGCATGTGAGGATTTTGGTTCGTACACAGCTAAATCGATGTACAACCACTTGTGGCAAGGCATGGCACGCTCGAGCACTACTACGTGCATCTAGAGGAGTTGGGCAACTCCAAAATGCAAGATCTTCGCATGGCTAGCTTCACAATACCAATTATGGACATCAGATCGCCGGGTTCGCCATGGGCTGCAAGACAAACCCTCAACATGTTACACATGCCTACATGCAGGGGCGGAGCTCTGTTGGGGCCAAACTGGACCATGGCCCGCCCAGGTTTTTTGCACTTTTTATTTTACCTATGCATCGGAGCACAACCAATCTGCAACCCACTAAGTACATGGTCGATCTAAAGCACTTCGCGTCTCGCTCGCAGTCGCCAACTTGCCACGCGAGAGCATGTAGCTGGCACGAGCATGTAGCAGCTCTGGAGCTTCTCCTGGCCGCAGCCAGCAGGGGCACTCAACACTTGTACCTAGGCCTAGCATCGGCCGACAACGTAGATCTAGCGTCGCACATCCAGGGGCCAGTTGGGCAGGTAGACAGCTCCACCCCGCTCTCGCCCTCCGACTTGCTGTACGGGCACCCAGATTGCGGGTCAGCAAGAGATCACAAGTAATCAACGAGTTCAGCGATGGAGTTAGATACAAATTTCTCATATGCATATCTGTCCACCGTAAAGTCATGGTTAGATATCAAGGTTGGTCCATTCGATTGGGGAAACGAACTGGACGAAAATAGTAATAGACTGCACAACTAATTTTCCTACAATTGCTTCATTAGATAGCCCGCCTTTTGCACTCAATTATTCTTTACGTTTTATAGATGAAAATATATATTTGGTAGCCATAATCAATGGGCAGCAAAGCTACTGACACTCACGGAAGAATTGACTTGGTTTTCGAAAGAAAAGGAGAACATTCTAAAAATTATATTAATAAATACATATTTGATCGCTCCATCTTATAACCTTGTATCATATACTATTGCATGTGCTTCGTTCAAAAAATATTGTGATCTGCCTTTGTCTCGCCAGCCCGCACAACTTTTTCCTTTGAAGCTCCTGAAGGAAATATGCCCTAGAGGCAATAATAAAATTGTTGTTTATATTTCCTTATATCATGATAAATGTTTATTATTCATGCTAGAATTGTATTAACCGGAAACTTAGTACATGTGTGAATACATAGACAAACAGAGTGTCACTAGTTTGCCTCTACTTGACTAGCTCATTGAATCAATGATGGTTATGTTTCCTAACCATAGACATGAGTTGTCATTTGATTAACGGGATCACAGATGTGGTTGACTTGACCCATCCGTTAGCTTAGCTCGATGATCGTTTAGTTTGTTGCTATTGCTTTCTCCATAACTTATACATGTTCCTATGACTATGAGATCATACAACTCCTGAATACCGGAGGAACACTTTGTGTGCTACCAAACGTCACAACGTAACTAGGTGATTATAAAGGTGCTCTACAGGTGTCTCCGATGGTGTTTGTTGAGTTGGCATAGATCGAGATTAGGATTTGTAACTCTGATTGTCGGAGAGGTATCTCTGGGCCCTCTCGGTAATGCACATCACTATAAGCCTTGCAAGCAATGCCACTAATGAGTTAGTTGCGGGATGATGTATTACAGAACGAGTAAAGAGACTTGCCGGTAACGATATTGAACTAGGTATTGAGATATCGATGATCGAATCTCGGGCAAGTAACATACCGATGACAAAGGGAACAACGTATGTTGTTATGCGGTTTAACCGATAAAAATTGCTACCTCTTGAGCACTGCGTTGGTTTTCCCTTGAAGAGCAAAGGGTGATGCAGTAAAGTAGCGTAAGTATTTCCCTCAGTTTTTGAGAACCAAGGTATCAATCCAGTAGGAGATCACGCTCGAGTCCCACGCACCTACACAAACAAATAAGAACCTCGCAACCAACGCGATAAAGGGGTTGTCAATCCCTTCACGGTCACTTACGAGAGTGAGATCCGATAGATATGATAAGATAATATTTTTGGTATTTTTATGATAAAGAGAAATAAAGATGCAAAGTAAAATAAACGGTAATAGAAATAACAAAGTGTTGGAAGATTAATATGATGGAAGATAGACCCGGGGGCCATAGGTTTCACTAGTGGCTTCTCTCAAGAGCACAAGTATTACGGTGGGTAAACAAATTACTATCGAGCAATTGATAGAATTGAGCATAGTTATGAGAATATCTAGGTATGATCATGTATATAGGCATCACGTCCGTGACAAGCAGACTGAAACGATTCTGCATCTACTACTATTACTCCACACATCGACCGCTATCTAGCATGCATCTAGAGTATTAAGTCCATAAGAACAGAGTAATGCCTTAAGCAAGATGACATGATGTAGAGGGATAAATTCATGCAATATGATATAAACCCCATCTTTTTATCCTCGATGGCAACAATACAATACATGCCTTGCTGCCTCTGCTGTCACTGGGAAAGGACACCGCAAGATTGAGCCCAAAGCTAAGCACTTCTTCCATTGCAAGAAAGATCAATCTAGTAGGCCAAACCAAACTGATAATTCGAAGAGACTTGCAAAGATAAACCAATCATACATAAAAGAATTCAGAGGAGATTCAAATATTGTTCATAGATAAACTTGATCATAAACCCACAATTCATCGGATCTTGACAAACACACCGCAAAAGAAGATTACATCGAATAGATCTCCAAGAAGATCGAGGATAACTTTGTATTGAGATCCAAAGAGAGAGAAGAAGCCATCTAGCTAATAACTATGGACCCTAGGTCTGAAGTAAACTACTCACACATCACCGGAGAGGCCATGGAGTTGATGTAGAGGCCCTCCGTGATCGATGCCCCCACCGGCGGAGCTCCGGAAAAGGCCCCAAGATGGGATCTCTCGGGTACAGAAGGTTGCGGCGGTGGAATTAGGTTTTGGTGGTGCTCTTGGATGTTTGGGGGGGGGGTACGTGGACTTATATAGGAGGAAGAAGTAGGTCGGTGGAGCAACGAGGGGCCCATGAGGGTGGAGGGCGCGCCCCCCTGCCTTGTGCCCTCCTCGATCGTTTCTTGACGCCCACTCCAAGTTTCCTAGATCATGTTTGTTGAGAAAATCATGTCCCGAAGGTATCATTCCGTTTGGGCTCTGTTTGATATTCCTTTTCGGCAAAACTCTAAAATAGGCAAAAAACAACAATTTGGGCTGGGCCTCCGGTTAGTAAGTTAGTCCCAAAAATGATATAAAAGTGTAAAATAAAGCCCATTAACATCCAAAATAGATAATATAATAGCATGGAGCAATCAAGAATTATAGATACATTGGAGACGTATCAAGCATCCCCAAGCTTAATTCCTGCTCGTCCTCGAGTAGGTAAGTGATAAAAAAGAATTTTTGATGTGGAATGCTTTCTAACATATTTGTCAATGTATTTTTTCTTTATTGTGGCATGAATGTTCAGATCCGAAAGATTCAAGATAAAAATTTAAGATTGACATAAAAATAGTAATACTTCAAGCATACTAACTAAGCAATTATGTCTTCTCAAAATAACATGGCCAAAGAAAGTTATCCCTACAAAATCATATAGTCTGGCTATGCTCCATCTTCACCACACAAACTATTTAAATCATGCACAACTCGGATGACAAGCCAAGCAATTGTTTCATACTTTTGATGTTCTCAAACTTTTTCAATCTTCACGCAATACATGAGCGTGAGCCATGGATATAGCACTACATGTGGAATAGAATGGTGGTTGTGGAGAGGACAAAAAGGATAAGATAGTCTCACATCAACTAGGCGTATCAACGGAATATGGAGATGCCTATCAATAGATATCAATGTGAGTGAGTAGGGATTGCCATGCAACGGATGCACTAGAGCTATAAGTATATGAAAACTCAACAAAATAAACTAAGTGGGTGTGCATCCAACTTGCTTGCTCACGAAGACCTAGGGCATTTTGAGGAAGCCCATCATTGGAATATACAAGCCAAGTTCTATAGTGAAAAATTCCCACTAGTATATGAAAGTGATATCATAGGAGACTCTCTATCATGAGGATCATGGTGCTACTTTGAAGCGCAAGTGTGGAAAAAGGATAGTAGCATTGTCCCTTCTCTCTTTTTCTCTCATTTCATTTTTTTATTTGGGCCTTCTTTTTTTTTTCTTTTTTTGTCCGGAGTCTCATCCTGACTTGTGGGGGAATCATAGTCTCCATCATCCTTTCTTCACTTGGGACAATGCTCTAATAATGATGATCATCACACTTTAATTTACTTACAACTCAAGAATTACAACTCGATACTTAGAACAAAATATGACTCTATGTGAATGCCTCCGGCGGTGTACCGGGATGTGCAATGATGCATGAGTGGCATGTATGAAAAACTATGAACGGTGGTTTTGCCACAAATACGATGTCAACTACATGATCACGCAAGCAATATGACAATGATGAAGCGTGTCATAATAATGGAACGGTGGAAAGTTGCATGGCAATATATCTCAGGATGGCTATGGAAATGCCATAATAGGTAGGTATGGTGGCTGTTTTGAGGAAGGTATATGGTGGGTTTAAGGTACCGGCGAAAGTTGCGCGATACTAGAGAGGTTAGCAATGGTGGAAGGGTGAGAGTGCGTATAATCCATGGACTCAACATTAGTCATAAAGAACTCACATACTTATTGCAAAAATCTATTAGTTATCGAAGCAAATTACTACGCGCATGCTTCTAGGGGGATATATTGGTAGGAAAAGACCATCGCTCGTCCCCGACCGCCACTCATAAGGAGGACAATCAATAAATACATCATGCTCCGACTTCTTACCATAACGGTTCATCATACGTGCATGCTACGAGAATCACAAACTTCAACACAAGCATTTCTCAAATTCACAACTACTCAACTAGCATGACTCTAATATCACCATCTCCATATCTCAAAACAATTATCAAGTATCAAACTTCTCATAGTATTCAATGCACTTCTATGAAAGTTTTTATATTATTCCCAAAAGCAAATTTTCATGTTGTTCTAAAGGACTCTCAAAATAATATAAGTGAAGCATGAGAGATCAATTATTTCTATAAAATAAAACCACCACCATGCTCTAAAAGATATAAGTGAAGCGCTAGAGCAAAAACTATATAGCTCAAAAGATATAAGTGAAGCACATAGAGTATTCTAATAAATTTCAAATCATGTGAGTCTCTCTCAAAAGGTGTGTACATCAAGGATGATTGTGGTAAACTAAAAAGCAAAGACTCAAATCATACAAGATGCTCCAAGCAAAACACATATTATGTGGTGAATAAAAATATAGCTCCAAGTAAAGTTACCGATAGACGAAGACGAAAGAGGGGATGCCTTCCGGGGCATCCTCTAGCTTAGGCTTTTTGGTGTCCTTGAGTTTTACCTTGGGGTGCCATG
Source organism: Triticum aestivum (assembly GCF_018294505.1). Classification (NCBI taxonomy): domain Eukaryota; kingdom Viridiplantae; phylum Streptophyta; class Magnoliopsida; order Poales; family Poaceae; genus Triticum; species Triticum aestivum. Next base: position 529,764,185 of record NC_057806.1, on the reverse strand, counting down.
GTCGTACCCAAGCTTAGGCTCTTGACACTCCTTGTTCCATAATCCATCAAATCTTTACCCAAAACTTGAAAACTTCACAACACAAAACTCAAAATAGAAAATCTCGTGAGCTCCGTTAGCAAAAGAAAAGAAAACACCACTTCAAGGTACTGTAATGTGACGCCCCGAGACCGATGTGCCAGGTGTCTTCCAGTTATTCGCTGTTGTTGCCTTGTCATTTGCTTGCGTGTCATGCATCTCATATCATGTCATCATGTGCATTGCATTTGCATACATGTTCGTCTCATGCATCCGAGCATTTTCCCGTTGTCCGTTTTGCAATCCGGCGCTCCTATGTCACCCGGTGTCCCCTTCTACCTCTTTTCGTGTGCGGGTGTTAAACGTTCTCGGATTGGACCGAGACTTGCCATGCGGCCTTGGTTTACTACCGGTAGACCGCCTGTCAAGTTTCGTGCCATTTGGACTTCGTTTGATACTCCAACGGTTAACCGAGGGACCGAAAATGCCTCGTGTGTGTTGCAGCCCAACACCCCTTCAAAGTGGCCCAAAACCCACCTAAACCCCCTCCATCCTCTCGGTCGTTCGATCACGATCGCGTGGCCGAAAATCGCACCTCTTTTGGACTCTCCTAGCTCCCTCTACCTATAAATATGCGCCTCCCTCCAAAATTCTCGCGCAGATGATACCCTAACCTCCTCCTCCGTCGCCGCCGGACATGTCCACTCCGCCGCCGGACGCGTCCACCCCGCCGCCACATCACTCCGGCCAATCCGGAGCCGCCACCTCAGCACCGCCGCCGCCCTCCTCCACTCGCGTGCCGCCATGTGTCGCCGCCACCCTACTCCACCGCGCGGCCCGCCGAGCCCATCGCGGGCCCGCGCGAGCCCGACCGCGCCGCCCCCCGTCTGCGCTTCCCCGCCACCAGGCGTCTCCCGCCTGCGCGCCCCTGGCGTCCGAGCCGCCTCCCTTCCTCCACCGGCATCGCTCCTCGCCGGAGAACGACGACGTCGCCGCCCCGCCATGGTTGGCCACGGGAGCTCGCTGCGACTCCCCGCCGGCTGACCTCCCGCGCTGGAGCGCCGCCACAGCACCTCGTCCTCCCCGCCGATGACCAGATCCGGCCGCTCCAGCCCCAATCCGGCCACCCCGGCCCCGTCTCTGGCCATTCTCCGCCCCTGCGCCGCCGTACCTCCGCCTGCCGTCGCCGAGCTCCAGTCGCTCTCCGTCCCGCTCGTCCCCGCGCGCGGACACGTGCATGGGCCGCAGCCCGCTACTGTTCCTCCAGCAAGCCGCGACCCAGCGCCGGCCTGCCCCGCGTACCTCCTCTTCGCGTGGGCCAAGCCCAGGGTGAGCAAGCCCGCTATCCTTCGCCCAGTGCGCCCCGTAGCTATCCAGCGCTCACCCTTTTTCCTGAAATTCCACCAAGTCCCAGTAATTTTATGCATTTTCATCGCATCATAACTCCATCACCGTTGCTCTGATTTGTGCATGTAGCATATCAAAATGTTCGTCTCGACGAGTACATCATTTCATCTCATTGCATCATTTTCATTTGAGCTCATCTTGATGCCCGAAATGCTGTTGGAAGAGGGCTATGTGATGATAGTTTCAGATCTGTTTCAGCAAATGCACTTTTACCATTTTTGCCATGATTAATGTGTGCATGCTATGTTCCTGAGCTCTACATGTGTTTTGAAGTATGCCATGCCATCTTTATAGGGGTGTATGCCATGTATTTTTGTGATATTTGTGGTGACTAACACAAGCATGTAAAGTAGCTTACTCAATGATGCTGATTTCAGGGACTTCGAATTTCACTAAGTCCTTGCCCTGTCATTATTTTTATGCCATATGTTCATGTTGTTTCCGAGTGATCCGTGCCTCTTTTGAGCATGATCAGTAAGGATGTTTTGTAGATGATGTTGTGCCCTATCCATCCATGTCTTTGTTTGCAATTATGGAGCACCCTAGCTTGACTCAATCGAGCTCTACTTTTGCTATAAAATGTTCCTGGCAGATTGTTAACATGTTTAGCGATTTTGCCGAGCTTGTTGTTATTGATCCATGCATGCTATGTTGTTGTTCTCGCCATGTCTAGCTTCTATGCCATGTCTACTTGCTGGGTGTATGCTTAGATTATCATGCCATGCTTTGTAGTGAGTGCATCGAGCTCGTAAACATGCCTACTTGATGTCTGTTTTGCATGCTCCAGTTTTTCACTTAGTCTGAATCTATTTATGTTTTTGCTATGTTCACATGCTTGCAATTGTATTTTATGATCCCTTTTGGCTCAAGGTCAGTAAGGGACTTTTGTTATATGCTTTGATTAGCTTCATGCCATGCCTTGCTTTGCCATGTTATGTTCCTGTAGCATGTAGGTATCATGCTCTAAACATTGCTTCCTGATGATAAATTCCTGACATGCTGTTAATTTCACCAAGTCTAAAACCTGTTATCTTTTGCACTTTTGCCATGCTTGTTTGAACCTGTTAATGAGTGAATTAGCCGTAGCTCAGTGTTCATCTTTTGTCAAGCATCATGAGTGCATCCCTGCCATGTATTTTGTTGCCATGTTTGAGTGCAGTAGCTTATTTATCTCGATGCATTTAGGAGGCTACTTGCTGTTCATCGCAGACCGGTGCCATATTTGTTTTGCTTGTCATTTCCAAACCGTGCATCCGATTCCGGTGATCTTTATATCGATTTCGACCGAAATCAACTCCCCTTTCCAGTGGCACTCTTGGATTTCCAAGTTGAGGCCAGGTTCAATCATTCCTTTCCAAATCATGCATATGCATCACATACCGCATCCCGCATATCATGCCATGTTCATGTGTTGGTTGTTTACTATGTTGTATGCTTCTTTCTGGTGTTGCTTCTTCGGGTTGGTTCCGATAACGTCGCGTTTGTGAGGACCCGTTCGACTACGTCTGTTTGTCTTCTTCATGGACTCGTTCTTCTTCCTTGCGGGATCTCAGGCAAGATGACCATACCCTCGAAATCACTTCTATCTTTGCTTGCTAGATGCTCGCTCTTTTGCTATGCCTATGCTGCGATACCTACCACTTGCTTATCATGCCTCCCATATTGTTAAGCCAAGCCTCTAACCCACCTTGCCCTAGCAAACCGTTGTTTGGCCATGTTACCGCTTTGCTCAGCCCCTCTTATAGCGTTGTTAGTTGCAGGTGAAGTTTGGAGTTTGTTCCATGTTGGAACATGGACATTTTGTTGGGATATCGCAATATCTCTTATTTATATTAATGCATCTATATACTTGGTAAAGGGTGGAAGGCTCGGCCTTATGCCTGGTGTTTTTTTCCACTCTTGCCGCCCTAGTTTTCGTCATATCGGTGTTATGTTCCCGGATTTTGCGTTCCTTACACGGTTGGGTTATAATGGGAACCCCTTGACAGTTTGCCTTGAATAAAACTCCTCTAGCAATAACCAACATTGGTTTTACCATTCGCCACCTAGCCTCTTTTTCCCTTGGGTTCCGCGGACTCAAGGGTCATCTTTATTAAAACCCCCGGGCCAGTGCTCCTCTGAGTGTTGGTCCAAACTAGAGCCCCTTGCAGCGCCACCTCGGGGAAACTCGAGGGTTGGTTTTAGTTGTACGGATTGCTTATCCGATGTGCCCTGAGAACGAGATATGTGCAGCTCCTATCGGGATTTGTCAGCACATTTGGGTGGTGTTGCTGGACTTGTTTTACCATTGTCAAGGATGTCTTGTAACCGGGATGCCGAGTCTGATCGGATTGTCTTGGGAGAAAGAATATCCTTCGTTGACCGTGAGAGCTTGTGATGGGCTAAGTTGGGACACCCCCGCAGGGATTTGAACTTCCGAAAGCCGTGCCCGTGGTTATGGGCAGATGGGAATTTGTTAATGTCCGGTTGTAGAAAACCTAAAGTTGATCTTAATTAAAATACATCAACCGCGTGTGTAACCGTGATGGTCTCTTTCCGGCGGAGTTCGGGAAGTGAACACGGTGTTGGAGTTATGTTTGACGTAGGTTGTTCTAGGATCACTTCTTGATCGTAGTTTCTCGACCGTGCTTTGCCTTCTCTTCTCGCTCTCTTTTGCATATGTTAGCCACCATATATGCTAGTCGCTTGCTGCAGCTCCACATCATACCTTTTTACCCTACCTATAAGCTTAAATAGTCTTGACCGCAAGGGTGTAAGATTGCCGAGTCCCCGTGACTCACAGATACTTCCAAAACCAGTTTGCAGGTGCCGATGAAACCATGCAGGTGACGCAACCGAGCTCAAGGCGGAGCTCGATGAAGTTAGTGTCCTTTATGTTGTTCCGTTTCCAGTGATCAGTAGTGGAGCCCAGTTGGGATGATCGGGGATCTGTGTAGCATTTGGGGTAGTCTTCTTTTAATTTTGGTTCCGTAGTCGGACCTTGAGTGTATTTGCATGAATGTAATGCTTTATTCATGTATTGTGTGAAGTGGCGATTGTAAGCCAACTATGTATCTCTTTCCCTTATGTATTACATGGGTTGTGTGAAGATTACCTCACTTGCGACATTGCTTTCAATGCGGTTATGCCTCTAAGTCGTGCTTCCACACGTGGGAGATATAACCACATTGAGGGCGTTACATGTAATGAACTCATTCTTTATTTATATTTTTTTGACTAACTACTGCATGGCACAGCCTCATAGTCTTTTATTCCAAATGGAGCAATAGTCCAGTACAAGTTAACTATATACAGAAAGAAACAAAAGAGAGCCAAGGGAGGCAAACTTACCTAAACCTACCTATACAAAGGAGAACTCAAGGTAACCCTTCCAACCAGGCTAGGAGGAGGGGTCTAACATGAGCCTTAACTCTATGAGAAAGCAAAGTTAGGTCATGTACAAATTTACAACGCCAAGCACTAAACGTAGGTCGTTCCCCTCTGAAAGTCCTTCCATTCCGAAGAATCCAAATGTTCCAAGCTGCTGTGAACACCAGCTCAAAGAAAAAGCATTTAGCAAATCTTTGTCTGGCCAAAGAAATGCATTGATGGACATTAGAACCACCAGACCAGTCAATCTGCAAATAAGTCCAGATCCTCATACTGAAGTTATAGGAAAAAAACATGTGTTGACGATCCTCATAAATATGCTGGTGGCACAACACACAAAGATTATCAGCATCCCCAGCCCGCCAGTGCCTCCTCACCAGCAGGTCCTTGGTGTTGAGTCTGTCAAAGAATAGGAGCCAAGCAAAAACCTTGATTTTCAGCGTACATCGACTACTCCATAACCATTTGCAAGGCTGAATGGTGACCATATGAGAGTGCATGATGGTGTAGTAGCTCTTTGATGTGTAAGCTCCCGTGGGTCCTACCCAAGACCAAACATCATTAGCCAACAGGTCCCTATCCAAATTTTTCACCCAGACAGTGAGCGAATCAAGTTCAATAGCAGCCTGCTGGGAAATAGGCAACTGAAAGAAAGAGGCCCTATGGTGACTGTCAATGAAATCTGCCACAGAAATCTTATCATCGAAAGCATAAGAGAACAACCGAGGCAATCTATGTCTCAAAGGCATGGTTCTGTTGGGGAACATAGTAATTTCAAAAAAATTCCTACGCACACGCAAGATCATGGTGATGCATAGCAATGAGAGGGGGAGAGTGTGATCTACGTACCCTTGTAGATCGACAACGGAAGCGTTAACTTGGTTGATGTAGTCGTACGTCTCCACGGCCCGACCGATCAAGCACCGAAACTACGGCACCTCCGAGTTCTAGCACACGTTCAGCTCGATGACGATCCCCGGGCTCCGATCCAGCAAAGCATCGGGAGGAGTTCCGTCAGCACGACGGCGTGGTGACGATCTTGATGTTCTATCGTCACAGGGCTTCGCCTAAGCACCGCTACAATATGACCGAGGTGGAATATGGTGGAGGGGGGCATCGCACACGGCTAAGGAACGATCATGAAGATCAACTTGTGTGTCCATGGGGTGCCCCTTGCCTCAGTATATAAAGGATGGAGGAGGAGGAGGCCGGCCAAGGCTTTGTGCGGCCAGGATGTGGAGTCCTACTAGGACTCCAAGTCCTAGTAGGAGTCCACCAAGAGGGGAGGAAGGGAGAAGGAAGTGGAGGAGAAGGAGAGGTGGCCGGCCCCCTTTTCCCTAGTCCAATTCGGACTAGAGGGGAGGGGGGGCGCAGCAGCCCCTTGGCCCTTTCTCCTCTTCCCACTAAAGCCCATCAAGGCCCATTGCTTCTCCCGTAACTACCCGGCACTCCGAAAAATACCCGAATCACTCGGAACCTTTCCGATGTCCGAATATAGTCGTCCAATATATCGATCTTTACGTCTCGACCATTTTGAGACTCCTCGTCATGTCCCCGATCTCATCCGGGACTCCGAACTCCTTCGGTACATCAAAACTCATAAACTCGTAATATAACTGACATCAAAACCTTAAGCGTGCGGACCCTATGGGTTCGAGAACAATGTAGACATGACCGAGACACATCTCCGGTCAATAACCAATAGCGGTACCTGGATGCCCATATTGGCTCCTACATATTCTACGAAGATCTTTATCGGTCAGACCGCATAACAACATACGTTGTTCCCTTTGTCATCGGTATGTTACTTGCCCGAGATTCGATCGTCGGTATCCCATACCTAGTTCAATCTCGTTACTGGCAAGTCTCTTTACTCGTTCTGTAATACATCATCCCGCAACTAACTCATTAGTCGCAATGCTTGCAAGGCTTAAGTGACGTGCATTACCGAGAGGGCCCAGAGATACCTCTCCGACAATCGGAGTGACAAAATCTAATCTCGAAATACGCCAACCCAACATGTACCTTTGGAGACACCTGTAGTACTCCTTTATAATCACCCAGTTACGTTGTGACGTTTGGTAGCACCCAAAGTGTTCCTCCGGTAAATGGGAGTTGCATAATCTCATAGTTACAGGAACATGTATAAGTCATGAAGAAAGCAATAGCAACATACTTAAACGATCAAGTGCTAAGCTAACGGAATGGGTCAAGTCAATCAGATCATTCAACTAATGATGTGACCCCATTAATCAAATAACAACTCTTTGTCCATGGTTAGGAAACATAACCATCTTTGATTAACGAGCTAGTCAAGTAGAGGCATACTAGTGACACTCTGTTTGTCTATGTATTCACACATGTATTATGTTTCCGGTTAATACAATTCTAGCATGAATAATAAACATTTATCATGATATAAGGAAATAAATAGTAACTTTATTATTGCCTCTAGGGCATATTTCCTTCAGTCTCCCACTTGCACTAGAGTCAATAATCTAGTTCACATCGCCATGTGATTTAACAGCAATAGTTCACATCACCATGTGATTAACACCCATAGTTCACATCGATATGTGATCAACACCCAAAGGGTTTACTAGAGTCAGTAATCTAGTTCACATCGCTATGTGATTAACACCCAAAGAGTACTAAGTTGTGATCATGTTTTGCTTGTGAGATAATTTTAGTCAACGGGTCTGTCACATTCAGATCCGTAAGTATTTTGCAAATATTTATGTCAACAATGCTCTGCACGGAGCTACTCTAGCTAATTGCTCCCACTTTCAATATGTATCCAGATTGAGACTTAGAGTCATCTGGATCAGTGTCAAAACTTGCATCGACGTAACCATTTACGACGAACCTTTTGTCACCTCCGTAATCGAGAAACATATCCTTATTCCAGTAAGGTTAATTTTGACCGCTGTCCATTGAGCTACTCCTAGATCACGATTGTACTCCCATGCCAATCAGTGTAGGGTATACAATAGATCTGGTACACAGCATGGTATACTTTATAGAACCTATGGCTGAGGCATAGGGAATGACTTTCATTCTCTTTCTATCTTCTGCCGTGGTCGGGCTTTGAGTCTTACTCAATTTCACACCTTATGACACAGGCAAGAACTCTTTCTTTGACTGTTCCATTTTGAACTACTTCAAAATCTTGTCAAGGTATGTACTCATTGAAAAAACTTATCAAGCGTCTTGATCTATCTCTATAGATCTTGATGCTCAATATGTAAGCAGCTTCACCGAGGTCTTTCTTTGAAAAACTCCTTTCAAACACTCCTTTATGCTTTGCAGAATAATTCTACATTATTTCCGATCAACAATATGTCATTCACATATACTTATCAGAAATGCTGTAGTGCTCCCACTCACTTTCTTGTAAATACAGGCTTCACCTTAAGTCTGTATAAAACTATCTGCTTTGATCAACTTATCAAAGCGTATATTCCAACTCCGAGATTCTTGCACCAGTCCATAGATGGATCGCTGGAGCTTGCATATTTAGTTAACACCTTTAGGATCGACAAAACCTTCTAGTTGCATCGTATACAACTCTTCTTTAGTAAATCCATTAAGGAATGCAGTTTTGTTTATCCATTTGCCAGATTTCATAAAATGCGGCAATTGCTAACATGATTCGGACAGACTTAAGCATAGATACGAGTGAGAAAATCTCATCGTAGTCAACACCTTGAACTTGTCGAAAACCTTTTGCGACAATTCTAGCTTTGTAGATAGTAACACTACTATCAGCGTCCGTCTTCCTCTTGAAGATCCATTTATTCTCAATTGCTTGCCGATCAGTGGGCAAGTCAACCAAAGTCCATACTTTGTTCTCATACATGGATCATATCTCAGATTTCATGGCCTCAAACCATTTCGCGGAATCTGGGCTCATCATTGCTTCCTCATAGTTCGCAAGTTCGTCATGGTCTAGTAACATGACTTCCAGAACAGGATTACCGTACCACTCTGGTGCGGATCTCACTCTGGTTTACCTACGAGATTTGGTAGTAACTTGATCTAAAGTTACATGATCATCATCATTAGCTTCCTCACTAATTGGTGTAGATTCACAAGAACAGATTTCTGTGATGAACTACTTTCCAATAAGGGAGAAGGTACAGTTACCTCATCAAGTTCTACTTTCCTCCCACTCACTTCTTTCGAGAGAAACTCCTTCTCTAGAAAGTTTCCGAACTTAGCAACAAAAGTCTTGCCTTCGGATCTGTGATAGAAGGTGTATCCAATTAGATATCCTATGAAGACACATTTCTTCGATTTGGGTTTGAGCTTATTAGGATGAAACTTTTCCATATAAGCATCGCAACCCCAAACTTTAAGAAACGACAGCTTAGGTTTCTTGCCAAACCATAGTTCATATGGTGTCGTCTCAACGGATTTAGATGGTGCCCTATTTAACGTGAATGCAGCTGTCTCTAATGCATAACCCCAAAACGATAGTGGTAGATCGGTAAGAGACATCATAGATCGCACTATATCTAATAAAGTACGGTTATGACATTCGGACACACCATTACACTATGGTGTTCCAGGTGGCGTGAGTAGTGAAACTATTTCACATTGTTTTAATTGAAGACCAAACTCGTAACTCAAATATTTTACCTCTGCGATCATATCGTAGAAACTTTTGTTTTCTTGTCACGATGATTTTCCACTTCACTCTGAAATTCTTTGAACTGTTCAAATGTTTCAGACTTATGTTTCATCAAGTAGATATCCCCATATCTGCTCAAATCATCTGTGAAGGTCAGAAAATAATGATACCTGCTGCAAGCCTTAATATTCATCGGACCACATACATCAGTATGTATGATTTCCAACAAATCTGTTACGTGCTTCATTGTTCCGGAGAACGGCGTTTTAGTCATCTTGCCCATAAGGCATGGTTCGCAAGCATCAAGTGATTCATAATCAAGTGATTCCAAAATCCCATCAGCATGGAGTTTCTTCATGCGCTTTACACCAATATGACCTAAACGGCAGTGCTACAAATAAGTTGCACTATCATTATTAACTTTGCATCTTTTGGTTTCAATATTATGATGATGTGTATCACTACGATCGAGATCCAACAAACTATTTTCATTGGGTGTGTAACCATATAAGGTTTTATTCATGTAAACGGAACAACAATTTATTCTCTTACTTAAATGAATAACCGTATTACAATAAACATGATCAAATCATATTCATGCTTAACGCAAACACCAAATAACACTTATTCAGGTTCAACACTAATCCCGAAAGTATAGGGAGTGTGCGATGATGATCATATCAATCTTGGAACCACTTCCAACACACATCGTCACTTCACCCTTAACTAGTCTCTGTTTATTCTGCAACTCCCGTTTCGAGTTACTAATCTTAGCAACTGAACTATTATCAAATACTAAGGGGTTGCTATAAACACTAGTAAAGTACACATCAATAACATGTATATCAAATATACTTATGTTCACTTTGCCATCCTTCTTATCTGCCAATCACTTGGGGTAGTTCCGCTTCCAGTGACCAGTCCCTTTGCAGTAGAAGCACTTAGTCTCAGGCTTAGGATCAGACTTGGGCTTCTTCACTTGAGCAGCAACTTGCTTGCTGTTCTTCTTGAAGTTCCCCTTCTTCCCTCTGCCCTTTTCTTGAAACTAGTGGTCTTGTCTACCATCAACACTTGATGTTTTTCTCGATTTCTACCTTCGTCAATTTCCGCATTACAAAGAGCTTGGGAATCGTTTCCGTTATCCCTTGCATATCATAGTTCATCACGAAGTTCTACTAACTTGGTGATGGTGACTAGAGAATTCTGTCAATCACTATCTTATCTGGAAGATTAACTCCCACTTGATTCAAGCGATTGTAGTACCCAGACAATCTGAGCACATGCTCACTAGTTGAGCGATTCTCCTCCATCTTTTAGCTATAGAACTTGTTGGAGACTTCATATCTCTCAACTCAGGTATTTGCTTGAAATATTAACTTCAACTTCTGGAACATCTCATATGCTCCATGACGTTCAAAACGTCTTTGAAGTCCCGATTCTAAGCCGTTAAGCATGGTGCACTAAACTATCAAGTAGTCATCATATTGAGCTAGCCAATCGTTCATAACGTCTGCATCTGCTCCTGCAATAGGTCCGTCACCTAGCGGTGCATGAAGGACATAATTCTTCTGTGCAACAATGAGGATAAACCTCAGATCACGGATCCAATCCGCATCATTGCTACTAACATCTTTCAACACAATTTTCTCTAGGAACATATCAAAATAAACACAGGGAAGCAACAACGCGAGCTATTGATCTACAACATAATTTGCAAAATACTACCAGGACTAAGTTCATGATAAATTAAAGTTCAATTAATCATATTACTTAAGAACTCCCACTTAGATAGACATCCCTCTAATCCTCTAAGTGATCACGTGATCCAAATCAACTAAACCATGTCCGATCATCACGTGAGATGGAGTAGTTTCAATGGTGAACATCACTATGTTGATCATATCTACTATATGATTCACGCTCGACCTTTCGGTCTCCGTGTTCCGAGGCCATATCTGTATATGCTTGGCTCGTCAAGTATAACCTGAGTATTCCGCATGTGCAACTGTTTTGCACCCGTTGTATTTGAACGCAGAGCCTATCACACCCGATCATCACGTGGTGTCTCAGCACGAAGAACTTTCGCAACGGTGCATACTCAGGGAGAACACTTCTTGATAATTCGTGAGAGATCATCTTATAATGCTACCGTCAATCAAAGCAAGAATAAGATGTATAAAAGATAAACATCATATGCAATCAAAATATGTGACATGATATGGCCATCATCATCTTGCTTCTTTCATCTCCGTCTCCAAAGTACTGTCATGATCTATATCGTCACCGGCATGACACCATGATCTCCATCATATTGATCTATATCAATGTGTCGTTACACGGTCGTCTCGCCAACTATTGCTCTTGCAACTATTGCTATCGCATAGCGATAAAGTAAAGCAATTATTTGGCGCTTGCATCTTATGCAATAAAGAGACAACCACAAGGCTTTTGCCAGTTGCCGATAACTTCAACAAAACATGATCATCTCATACAACAACTTATATCTCATCACGTTTTGACCATATCACATCACAACATGCCCTGCAAAAACAGGTTAGATGTCCTCTACTTTGTTGTTGCAAGTTTTTACATGGCTGCTACGGGCTTAAGCAAGAACCAATCTTACCTACGCATCAAAACCACAACGATAGTTTGTCAAGTTGATGCCGTTTTAACCTTCGCAAGGACCGGGCGTAGCCACACTCAGTTCAACTAAAGTTGGAGAAACAGTCAGCCGCAAGCCACCTATGTGCAAAGCACGTCGGGAGAACCGGTCTCGCGTAAGCGTACGCGTAATGTCGGTCCGGGCCGCTTCATCCAACAATACCGCCGAACCAAAGTATGACATGCTGGTAGGCAGTATGACTTATATCGCCCACAACTCACTTGTGTTCTACTCATGCATATAACATCAAACCATAAAACCTAGGCTCGGATGCCACTGTTGGGGAACGTAGTAATTTCAAAAAAATTCCTACGCACACGCAAGATCATGGTGATGCATAGCAACGAGAGGGGAGAGAGTGATCTACGTACCCTTGTAGATCAACAACGGAAGCGTTAACTTGGTTGATGTAGTCGTACGTCTCCATGGCCCGACCGATCAAGCACCGAAACTACGGCACCTCCGAGTTCTAGCACACGTTCGGCTCGATGACGATCCCCGGGCTCCAATCCAGCAAAGCGTCGGGGAGGAGTTCTGTCAGCACGACGGCGTGGTGACGATCTTGATGTTCTATCGTCGCAGGGCTTTGCCTAAGCACTGCTACAATATGACCGAGGTGGAATATGGTGGAGGGGGGCATCGCACACGGCTAAGGAACGATCACGAAGATCAACTTGTGTGTCCATGGGGTGCCCCTTGCCTCAGTATATAAAGGATGGAGGAGGAGGAGGCCGGCCAAGGCTTGGTGCAGCCAGGATGTGGAGTCCTACTAGGACTCCAAGTCCTAGTAGGAGTCCACCAAGAGGGGAGGAAGGGAGAAGGAAGTGGAGGAGAAGGAGAGGTGGCCGGCCCCCTTTTCCCTAGTCCAATTCGGACTAGAGGGGAGGGGGGGCGCAGCAGCCCCTTGGCCCTTTCTCCTCTTCCCACTAAAGCCCATCAAGGCCCATTGCTTCTCCCGTAACTACCCGGTACTCCGAAAAATACCCGAATCACTCGGAACCTTTCCGATGTCCGAATATAGTCGTCCAATATATCGATCTTTACATTTCGACCATTTCGAGACTCCTCGTCATGTATCCGATCTCATCCGGGACTCCGAACTCCTTCGGTACATCAAAACTCATAAACTCGTAATATAACTGACATCGAAACCTTAAGCGTGCGGACCCTACGGGTTCGAGAACAATGTAGACATGACCGAGACACGTCTCCGGTCAATAACCAATAGCGGGACCCGGATGCCCATATTGGCTCCTACATATTCTACGAAGATCTTTATTGGTCAGACCGCATAACAACATACGTTGTTCCCTTTGTCATCGGTATGTTACTTGCCCGAGATTCGATCGTCGGTATCCCATACCTAGTTCAATCTCGTTACTGGCAAGTCTCTTTACTCGTTCTGTAATACATCATCCCGCAACTAACTCATTAGTCGCAATGCTTGCAAGGCTTAAGTGATGTGCATTACTGAGAGGGCCCAGAGATACCTCTCCGACAATCGGAGTGACAAAACCTAATCTCGAAATACGCCAACCCAACATGTACCTTTGGAGACACCTGTAGTACTCCTTTATAATCACCCAGTTACGTTGTGACGTTTGGTAGCACCCAAAGTGTTCCTCCGGTAAACGGGAGTTGCATAATCTCATAGTTACAGGAACATGTATAAGTCATGAAGAAAGCAATAGCAACATACTTAAACGATCAAGTGCTAAGCTAACGGAATGGGTCAAGTCAATCAAATCATTCAACTAATGATGTGACCCCATTAATCAAATAACAACTCTTTGTCCATGGTTAGGAAACATAACCATCTTTGATTAACGAGCTAGTCAAGTAGAGGCATACTAGTGACACTCTGTTTGTCTATGTATTCACACATGTATTGTGTTTCCGGTTAATACAATTCTAGCATGAATAATAAACATTTATCATGATATAAGGAAATAAATAATAACTTTATTATTGCCTCTAGGGCATATTTCCTTCAGGTTCAACCACCCAAATTCCAAGCATCAGACCAGAACAAAACCGAGTCCCCTTTGTTAACTGAAACAGAGGCAACATCTTTGTAATTACCAGCTAACTTAAAAATATCCTTCCACCAAAAGGAGCCACAAAGAACAGTGGCATGAGGGACAACTCCATCATAGTATGAATCCCACAACAAGGATACCCAGGGTATATCCGCTTTATTGTAGAATTTATGTAAGTGTTTAATGAGGAGCCCTTGGTTTTGAAGCTGCAAGTTGATGACCCCCAATCCTCCTTTTTCCTTGGGTCTACAAACCATATCCCACGCTACAAGGGATTGCCTCGGTGTATCAGAGTTTCCTCTCCAAAGACATTGGCGCATAATCCGCTCTAATTGCTTGATGATGCCAGGTGGAATGGATAGGGAGCAGAGGAAGTATATAAGCATGGACGAAAGAACCGATCTCAGCAACTGGAGTCTGCAACCTTGGTTCAACATAGATGAACTTGCAGTCAAATGCCTCTCAAGTGAATCCACAAAAGGCATCAGATCAAGGATCGTGGGCTTGGTCGTTCCCAAGGGGAGGCCAAGATAGGTGAATGGCAGTGATCCTAGAGTACATTGAAAGACCTGAGAAAGCTGAAGAGCCTCAGCTTCAGGGACATTAATAGGTACCATCATGGATTTAGCAAAGTTTACTCTGAGACCAGTAGATTCAGCAAAAACCTGCAACATAGCTCTGAGGGCTACGAGCTGGGCTTCATCCGCAGGGAGTAGCATGATAGTATCATCAGCATACTGGATTATTGGAAAATCCTTGTCATTGCAATCAATCGGCAGAGAGAGAGTACCATCCAACAACATCTTGTTAACAACCGACTGCAATAGGTCTGCTGCCAAAACAAAAAGCAATGGAGAAAAAGGGTCCCCTTGCCTAACCCCACGCTTACACTTAAAGTGATTGCCGGGGATGCCATTAAGAAGTACCTGAGAGTCACGAGAGGACAAAATTTCCTTGACCCAACCAATCCATTTGGGGGAAAACCTTTTGCCATAAGCAGAGCCAGAATGGCCTCATGCTCAATAGTATCAAAAGCCTTAGCAAAATCCAACTTTAAGAGAATGATTGGTTTCTTTGATTGCTTACACTGATAGATGTACTGAAACGCCCATGCCAAACAATCCTGAATAGACCGATGTTTCAAAAAACCATATTGGTTCTTGTGTATGCACTTGAGGATTACCTTTTGCAGTCGATTGGCCAACAGTTTGGTGAGGAATTTGAGGCAGGTAGTAGTTAAGGAAATAGGCCTGAAATCATTAGGTCCCATTGGCGCCAATATTTTGGGGATGAGGGTGATGAAGGAAGAATTGATATTCTGCAAGCTGATCCTCCCCTCAAAAAAGTCCTTAACTAACTTTCTGAAATCTGTCTCAATAATAGTCCAACATTTCTTGACAAACATACCGTTAAACCCATCAGGTCCAGGTGCTCGATCAGTAGGCAGATCTTTAAGTACCGCAGAAATCTCGTCATCAGAAAAGGGAGCGTCCAATTCCTCAAGGCCCAAGACAGGGGCAATCAGATAGGAGAGATCAAAACCCATGGAGATACCCTACGCTTGGCCCATTCTGGACTTAAAGGAGTTCCATAAAATTCCTGCCATTTGGTCATGATCACTGACAACAGAGTCATCCTCTCTCTGCAACGAGGAGATCGTGTTTCGTCTAAGCCTCTCCGAGGCCATAGCATGAAAGAACTTGGAGTTTTCGTCCCCCACCATGATATATCTGATGGTGCACCTCTGCTTCCAATATATATGATGCGGTTTCAGTATGCGTTCATACTGAAGCTTGACCCTTTTCCTGAAGTTGAACTCAGGCCTGGTCAGGGGTCTGAGTTCCTCAAGGTTATCAAAATACAAAACCACCTATGAACATTTAGTGGCCAACCTTTTTAAGGAGGAAAGATTAGTGCTCCACTTCTTGAGTGCAAGTCTCAACCTCTTGAATTTAACAGACAAAGTGGCAGGTGCAGATAAGCCCACAGCAACGGGCTCCTCCCAAGAGGTCTTAACATAGTCAAGAAAACCTGGCATTTCCACCCAAAAATTCTCAAAGCGGAAGATCTTCGACTTCGGAATAGTGGTATCGATTGACACAACACAAGGCACATGATCGGAGGAGGTTTTAGCCAAAGGAAATACTACTGTACTCGAATAAGCAGATATTCAGTCAGCAGTAGTAAAAAACCAATCCAGCTGCTCCAAAAGAGGCTGTTCCTGCATATTAGACTAGGTGTAGGCTCCGCCTTTCAGTGGTAACTCAAGCAAACCTAGATGGCCGATGATCTCATTGAACAAAAAAATATCATTAACATCTCCCCCAGGCCTATTCCTATTATCCAATGAACGGATAAAATTGAAATCTCCAAGTAAGAGCCAGTTTTGATCCAGAGGTATTAGAAGGTTATACAACCATTGAACAAAATCATCCCATTGTGGCCCATGGCATGGGCCATAGACAGACACCAAAGTCCAAGTTTCAGAATTATGCACAGACTTGAAAGTTATAACTAGGCCAAAGCGTTGTACCTCAACCAGAGTGCCACTAAAAATTGCTCAATTCCAAATAACCAGTATACCACCTGAGGCTCCCACAGGAGGGGAAAACGCAAAGCGATCGAACCTACGCGGACAAAAAGCACGTATCGATCTCAGATCAAAATGCTCGACCTTAGTTTCTTGCAGACATATGATAGAACATTTGCTCTCTTCAATTTTAGCCCTGACATCCCGTTGCCTGTCCTCAGAGTTCAGGCCACGCACATTCCAGCACAACACTCGCCAATTACGATAAGATGTATGATCCATAAACGCAGTAATAAAAGCATAGTAAACTCATAACTGCATAACAGAATGAGTAGCAGAGCATAACAAAGTTCACCCAAACGACAGATAGACCCAACACACATAAGTCCAGAATAATAACGACCCAAAAGAAACAAGGTCTCTAAACCCATCCCCATCCGAAATAAACAAGATCAATCATCATTGGGAGGCTTGGTCGATTCATCAAACTCCGGGCCCGCCATAAGCTTGGCCACCGTAAGATCTTCAGGAGGGATTTGCAGCGCCTCACCCAGCAACTGCAGAGTAGGGATAGGCGTCGGAGGTGGAAGCGCAACTCCATCTTCGTTCGGCTCCGGCACAGGGAGGCGTGGCTTCTTGGCCCGCGATCGACGTAGGCTTGAAGTCCTCATCGGGATGGCAGAGATGGGCTTGAAACCTGTATATTGGTGTTAAACTTACTGTATTCCAACTTCTCTAAGGTTTATAAACTCTTTTACTAGCCATAGATTCATCAAAATAAGCAAACAACACACGAAAAACTGAATCTGTCAAAAACAGAATAGTATGTAGTAATCTGTAGCTAACACAAACTTCTGGAACCCCAAAAATTCTAAAATAAATTGCTGGACGTTAGGAATTTATATATTAATCATATGCATATATGATTAACTAAATATCACTTTCCAAATAAAAATGGCAGCAATTCTCACGAGCGCTAAAGTTTCTGTTTTTTACAACAAAATCAAAAAGACTTCCCCAAGTCTTCCCAACGGTTCTACTTGGCACAAACACTAATTAAACACAAAAAACACAACCAAAACAGAGGCTAGATAAATTATTTATTACTAAATAGGATAAAAAAGCAAGGAATAAAAATAAAATTGGGTTGCCTCCCAACAAGCGCTATCGTTTAACGCCCCTAGCTAGGCATAAAAGCAAGGATAGATCTTGGTATTGCCATCTTTGGTAGGCAATCCATAAGTGGCTCTCATAATAGATTCATATGGTAATTTAATTTTCCTTTTAGGGAAGTGTTCCATGCCTTTACTTAATGGAAATTGGAATCTAATATTCCCTTCCTTCATATCAATAATTGCACCAATCGTTCTAAGGAAAGGTCTACCAAGAATAATAGGACATGAAAGATTGCAATCTATGTCAAGAACGATGAAATCTATGGGCACATAGTTCCTATTTGCAACAATAAGAACATCATTAATTCTTCCCATAGGTTTCTTAATAGTGGAATCCGCAAGGTGCAAGTTTAAAGAACAATTATCAAAATCACGGAAAACTATCAAATCACACAAAGTTTTTGGAATCGTGGAAACACTAGCACCCAAATCACACAAAGCATATCACTCATGATCTTTAATTTTAATTTTTATTGTAGGTTCCCACTCATCATAAAGTTTTCTAGGGATAGAAACTTCCAACTCATGTTTTTCTTCATAAGATTGCATCAAAGCATCAACGATATGTTTAGTAAAAGCTTTATTTTGACTATAAGCATGAGGAGAATTTAGCACGGATTGCAACAAGGAAATACAATCTATCAAAGAGCAATTATCATAATTAAATTCCTTGAAATCAAAGATAGTGGGTTCATTGATATCTAAATTTTTGACCTCTCAATCCCACTTTTACCAATTTTTGCATCAAGATCTAAAAACTCCGAATTTTTGGAACGCCTTCTAGGTAAAGGTGGCTCATCTTCAGTCCCATCATTATCAAGATTCATATTGCAAAACAAAGACTTAATAGGAGACACATCAATAACTTTTAGAACTTCATCTTTATTTTCATAAAAAAATTCTGGCTTAGCGGCCATCTTATTAACTAAGGTGGCCTGCTTATCCTAAACTTCAGCAATTAATTTTTCGAGATGAGCAATCTGAGATTTCAAACCATAAAATTCTTTAGACATATCATCAAGATCTTTATTCATATAACCCATAAAGCCTTTTTGTTCCTTAATCTCATTCCTAAAGAAATTATTATGCTCAAATTGTAAAGTCATAAAACTCCTGATGTTGCTTTTGATCTCTTCTAACCTTTTAAGGTGAAGATCACCAAATCTAGGTAGAGCCATCGTGACAAGCCAGCAATCCAACACATGAGCAAACAAGAAGCAAGAGAAAAAGAGGCGAACGGAAAAAAAAGAGGGTGAATAAAACAGCAAGGGTGAAGTGGGGGAGAGGAAAACGAGAGGCAAATGTCAAATAATGTAATGCGAGGGATAAGAGTTTGTGATGGGTACTTGGTATGTCTTGACTTGTGCGTAGACTTCGTCAAAACGGCGCCAGAAATGGCTTGTTGTCGGGAGTCAAATCTTGACTTGACTTGGCGCGAATCTCCCCGGCAACGGCGCCAGAAATCCTTCTTGCTACCTCTTGAGCACTGCATTGGTTTTCCCTTGAAGAGGAAAGGGTGATGCAGCAAAGTAGCGTAAGTATTTACCTTGGTTTTTGAGAACCAAGGTATCAATCCAGTAGGAGATCACGCTCGAGTCCCACGCACCTACACAAACAAATAAGAACCTCGCAACCAACGCGATAAAGGGGTTGTCAATCCCTTCACGGTCACTTACGAGAGTGAGATCCGATAGATATGATAAGATAATATTTTTGGTATTTTTATGATAAAGAGAAATAAAGATGCAAAGTAAAATAAACGGTAATAGAAATAACTAAGTGTTGGAAGATTAATATGATGGAAGATAGACCTGGGGGCCATAGGTTTCACTAGTGGCTTCTCTCAAGAGCATAAGTATTATGGTGGGTAAACAAATTACTGTCGAGCAATTGATAGAATTGAGCATAGTTATGAGAATATCTAGGTATGATCATGTATATAGGCATCACATCCGTGACAAGTAGACTGAAACGATTCTGCATCTACTACTATTACTCCACACATCAACCGCTATCTAGCATGCATCTAGAGTATTAAGTTCATAAGAACAGAGTAATGCCTTAAGCAAGATGACATGATGTAGAGGGATAAATTCATGCAATATGATATAAACCCCATCTTTTTATCCTTGATGGCAACAATACAATACGTGCCTTGCTGCCCCTGCTGTCACTCGCAAAGGACACCGCAAGATTGAACCCAAAGCTAAGCACTTCTCCCATTTCAAGAAAGATCAATCTAGTAGGCCAAACCAAACTGATAATTCGAAGAGACTTGCAAAGATAAACCAATCATACATAAAATAATTCAGAGGAGATTCAAATATTTTTCATAGATAAACTTGATCATAAACCCACAATTCATCGGATCTCGACAAACACACCGCAAAAGAAGATTACATCGAATAGATCTCCAATAAGATCGAGGAGAACTTTGTATTGAGATCCAAAGAGAGAGAAGAAGCCATTTAGCTAATAACTATGGACCCTATAGGTCTGAAGTAAACTACTCAAACATCACCAGAGAGGCCATGGAGTTGATGTAGAGGCCCTCCATGATCGATGCCCCCTCCGGCGGAGCTCCGGAAAAGGCCCCAAGATGGGATCTCTCGGGTACAGAAGGTTGCGGCGGTGGAGTTAGGTTTTCGTGGTGCTCCTGGATGTTTGGGGGTACGTGGACTTATATAGGAGGAAGAAGTAGGTCGGTGGAGCAACGAGGGGCCCACGAGGGTGGAGGGCGCGCCCCCTGCCTCCTGCCCTCCTCGATCGTTTCTTGACGCCCACTCCAAGTCTCCTGGATCACGTTTGTTGAGAAAGATCTTCGTAGAATATGTAGGAACCAATATGAGCATCCAGGTTCCGCTATTGGTTATTGACCAGAGATGAGTCTCGGTCATGTCTACATAGTTCTCGAACCCATTGGGTCCGCACGCTTAACGTTAGGTGATGATCGGTATTATGAGTTTATGTGTTTTGATGTACCAAAGGTAGTTCGGAGTCCCGGATGTGATCACGGACATGACGAGGAATCTCGAAAGGGACAAGACATAAAGATTGATATATTGGAGGCTATATTCGGACACCGGAAGGGTTTCGGATGATCTCGAAGAAAACTGGAGTGCTAGAGGGGTTACCGGAACCCCCCGGGGACTAATGGGCCTTAATGGGCCCTAGTGGAGAGAGAGAGGGGCTGGCCAGGGTAGGCCGCGCGCCCCCTCCCCTTGAGTACGAATAGGACAAGGAAAGGGGGGCGGGGCCCCCCTTGCCTTTCCCCTCTCCCACTCCTTCCTTCCCCCTCCTAGTCGGACTAGGAAAGGGGAGTCCTACTCCCACTAGGAGGAGGACTCCTCCTCTTGGCGCGCCCTCCCCCATTTCTCCTTTATATACGGGGGCAGGGGGCACCCCATGGACACACAAGTTGATCATTGACCCCTTAGCCATGTGCGGTGCCCCCCTCCACCATAATCCACCTCGGTCATATCATCGTAGTGCTTAGGCGAAGCCCTGCACTGGTAGCTTCATCATCACCGTCATCACGACATCGTGCTGACGAAGCTCTCCCTCGACACTCTGCTAGACCGTGAGTTCGTGGGATGTCACCGAGCCGAACGTGTGTAGATCGTGGAGGTGCCATACTTTCGGTACTAGGATCGGTCGGATCGTGAAGACGTACGACTACATCAACCGCATTGTCATAACGCTTCCGCTTACAGTCTATGAGGGTACATGGACAACACTCTTCCCCTCTCATTGCTATGGATCACCATGATCTTGCGTGTGCGTAGGAATTTTTTTTGAAATTACTGTGTTCCCCAACAGTGGTATCAAAGCCAGGTTTATGCCTAGATGTTATATGCACGAGTAGAACACAAAGGAGTTATGGGCATGGGTATATACATATTGCTTGCCGTCACTAGTTGATTCTATTGTTGGATAAAGCAGCTCAGACCGACATTACGCGTACGCTTACGCAAGACTGGTTCTACTGATGTGCTTCGCACACAGGTGGCTAGTGGGTGTCTGTTTCTCCAACTTTAGTTGAATCGGATTCAATGAGCAGGGTTCTTTCTGAAGATCAAAAAGCAATCACTATACCACATTGTGGTTTTTGATCCGTAGGTAAGAACGGTTCTTGCTCAGCCCATAGCAGCCACGTAAAACTTGCAACAACAAAGTAGAGGACGTCTAACTTGTTTTTGTAGGGCTTGTTGTGATGTGATATGGTCAAGACGTGATGAGATATAAGTTGTTGTATGAGATGATCATGTTTTGTTAAAGTTATTGGCAACTGGCAGAAGCCTTATGGTTGTCTCTTTATTGCATAAGATGCAAGTGCCAAATAATTGCTTTAATTTATCGCTATGCGATAGCAATAGTTGCAAGAGCAATAGTTGGCGAGACGACCATGTGATGACACGTTGATAGAGATCAAGATGATGGAGATCATGGTGTCATGCCGGTGACAATAGAGATCATGACGGTACTTTGGAGATGGAGATCAAAGACGCAAGATGATCATGGCCATATCATGTCACATATTTTGATTGCATGTGATGTTTATCCTTTATGCATCTTATTTTGCTTTAGTTCGGCGGTAGCATTATAAGATGATCTCTCACTAAATTTCAAGGTATAAGTGTTCTCCCTGAGTATGCACCCTTGCGACAGTTCGTCGTGCCAAGACACCACGTGATGATCGGGTGTGATAAGCTCTACGTTCACATACAACGGGTGCAAGCCAGTTTTGCACACGCGGGATACTCGGGTTAAACTTGACGAGCCTAGCATATGCAGATATGGCCTCGGAACACTGGAGACCGAAAGGTCGAGCGTGAATCATATAGTAGATATGATCAACATAATGATGTTCACCATTGAAAACTACTCCATCTCACGTGATGATCAGACATGGTTTAGTTGATTTGGATAACGTGATCATTTAGATGACTAGAGGGATGTCTATCTAAGTGGGAGTTCTTAAGTAATATGATTAATTGAACTTTAATTTATCATGAACTTACTCCTGATAGTATTTGCATAATTGTGTTGTAGATCAATATCTCGCAATGTAGCTCCCCGTTTTTTATATGTTCCTAGAGGAAAACTATGTTGAAAGATGATAGTAGCAATGATGCAGACTAGGTCTGTGTGAGGGAGTCCTGGACTAGGGGGTCCTCGGACAACCGGACTATATACTTTGGCCGGACTGTTGGACTATAAAGATACAAGATTGAAGACTTCGTCCCGTGTCCGGGTAGGACTCTCCTTTGCGTGGAAGGCAAGCTTGGTCATTCGGATATGTAGATCTCCTCCCTTGTAACCGACTCTGTGTAACCCTAGCCCCCTCCGGTGTCTATAGAAACCGGAGGGTTTAGTCCGTAGAACGACAATCATAATCATAGGCCAGCTTATAGGGTTTAGCCTCTACGATCTCGTGGTAGATCAACTCTTTTAATACTCATATCATCAAGATCAATCAAGCAGGAAGTAGGGTATTACCTCCATCGAGAGGGCCCGAACCTGGGTAAACATTGTGTCCCCTGCCTCCTGTTACCATCCGCCTTAGACACACAGTTCGGGACCCCCTACCCGAGATCCGCTAGTTTTGACACCGACATTGGTGCTTTCATTGAGAGTTCCACCGTGTCGTCACCATAAGGCTTGATGGCTCCTTCGATCATCAGTAATGATGCAATCCGGGGTGAGGCTTTTCCCCCGGACAGATCTTCGTATTCGGCGGCTTCGTACTGCGGGCCAACTCACTTGGCCATCTGGAGTAGATCGAGAGCTACGCCCCTGGCCATCAGGTCAGGTTTGGAAGCTTAAACTATACTGCCGACATCCGCAGAGACTTGATCTTCGATGGATTCAATCCCATGCCAGGTGCGCCGCACAGTCGCGATGAGCATGACTTAGCTCTGCAGCTGGACGGTGTCCGGGAGATCACACATGTGGCTACTCCGGCCTTCAATCCGGAGCATATCATGTCATCCGAGGACGGGTGGATGGACCCCGCCACGGAGGCCGCACACTCAGTGGCGATAGAGCCGAATACTGACTTCACCTCCTACGAGACCTGTGTTGCCGGATCCTTGGATTCGTCCCCGGCCACAGGCTCCGAACCGCCCGTGTCCGTGCCTATCAAATCTGATTGGGAACCGATCATGGAGTTCACCTCCGCGGATATCTTTCAGCACTCACCCTTAGGCGACTTACTAAAATCATTGAGGTCTCTCTCCTTGTCAGGATACCCTTGGCTGAACTATGTCCGGCTCGAGTGGGAAGCGGACGACGAAGAAATCCGTCCCCCACCCACCACCCACTTAATAGCCACTGTCGACGACTTAACCGACATGCTTGATTTTGGCTCCAAAGACATCGATGGTATGGACGGCGATGTAGGAGAAGAACAGGAACCACCGCCCATAGGGCGCTGGACTGCCACCTCATCATATGATATATACATGGTGGACACCCCCAAAGAAAGCGATGGCAATAAGGCAACAGAGGATAATCCCCCCGAGAAGCAATCTAAGCACCGGCGTCAACGGTGCCGCTCTAAGCCCCGCCATAGAAAGAACGGCGATACCGGCACAAGAGACAATAACGCTGCGGATAGCACCGAAGATGAAGACAATCCCCTCCAGCCAGGCCTCGAGCGGGAGGATGGGCAAGCCAGCCCTAAGGAACAGGCAGCAGACGGAGAATCAGAGGATGACAATTACATACCTCTCTCCAAAGGCGAGGCGAGCCTCGGTGATGAAGAATTTATCATGCCTGAGGATCCTGCCGAACAGGAGCGCTTCAAGCGCCGGCTTATAGCCACAGCAAAAAGCCTGAAGAAAAAGCAGCAGCAGCTTCAAGCTGACCAAGATCTGCTAGCGGATAGATGGACCGAGGTCCTGGCAGCCGAGGAATACGAACTCGAGCGCCCAACCAAAAGTTACCCAAAACGCAAGTTGTTACCCCAACTCGAGGAGGAAGCACTAAAGCCTACGCTCCCAGCATATGATGCGGCTGACCGACCACCTCGTGGCCAAGACAAAGTGACATATCAGGCCGAAGTCCAGCCCGCACCCCGTCGCCAGTCAAACAAAAATACCAAGGCCCGGGGCAACACGCAGGACCTGGGAGACGTATTGGAAAACAAAGCAGGACATACAAGATCGATCTACAGATCACGGGGGCGCGCCCCAACACGTGACGACGACCGTCATGCCGGATATACCAAAAGAAAATCCGGCCGGGCCGAATACAGCAGACAATACTCATATGAACTGCGTCGTGACATAGCCCGGCATAGAGGCGCCGCACACCCCCTATGCTTCACGGATGAAGTAATGGATCACGAATTCTCAGAAGGGTTCAAACCCGTGAACATCGAATCATATGATGGTACAACAGACCCCGCGGTATGGATCGAAGATTTCCTCCTCCACATCCATATGGCCCGCGGTGACGATCTACATGCCATCAAGTACCTCCCATTAAAACTCAAAGGGCCTGCTCGGCATTGGCTCAATAGCCTGCCGACAAACTCCATTGGCAGTTGGGAGAATCTGGAAGACGCATTCCTTGACAACTTCCAAGGCACTTATGTGCGACCACCGGATGCCGATGACTTGAGTCACATAACCCAACAGCCAGGGGAATCAGCCAGGAAATTCTGGACTCGGTTCCTAACTAAAAAGAACCAAATTGTTGACTGTCCAGATGCCGAGGCATTAGCGGCATTTAAGCATAATATCCGCGACGAGTGGCTCGCCCGACACCTCGGCCAAGAAAAGCCGAAATCCATGGCAGCCCTCATGACACTCATGACCCGCTTTTGTGCGGGCGAGGATAGCTGGCTGGCTCGCAGCAACAACACATCAAGAAACCCTGGCAATTCAGATGCCAAGGATAGCAACGGCATGCCACGTCGCAACAGACACAAGCGCCACAACAACGGTGACAACGCCGAAGACACGACAGTTAATGCCGGATTCAGCGACCCTAAATCCGGTCAGTAGAAAAAGCCGTTCAAAAGAAGCAATCCGGGACCGTCCAGCTTGGACCGCATACTCGATCGTTCGTGTCAAATTCACGACACCCCCGATAGACCAGCCAACCACACCAACAGAGAATGCTGGGTGTTCAAACAAGCCGGCAAGTTGAATGCCGAAAACAAGGAAAAGGGGCTGCATAGCGACGACGAGGAGGAGCCCCGGCCTCTGAACACCGGAGGACGGAAGAAATTTCCTCCCCAAGTGAAAACGGTGAACATGATATGCACAACCCATATTCCCAAGCGGGAGTGGAAGCATGCACTAAGGGGCGTCTATGCGATGGAGCCAGTCGCCCCAAAGCTCAACCCATGGTCTTCTTGTCCAATCACCTTTGATCGCAGGGACCACCCCACCAGTATTCGTCATGGCAGTTCTGCCGCATTGGTCCTCGACCCCATCATTGACGGATTTCACCTCACTCGAGTCCTTATGGACGGTGGCAGCAGGCTGAACCTGCTCCATCAGGATATAGTATGCAAAATGTGTATAGACCCCTCAAGGATCAAACCCACCAAAACCACCTTTAAAGGTGTCATCCCAGGTGTAGAGGCCTGTTGTACGGGCTCAATCACACTGGAAGTGGTCTTCGCATCTCCGGACAACTTCCGAAGCGAGGCGTTAATCTTCGATAGCGTGCCCTTCCGCAGTGGCTATCACGCACTGCTCGGACGAACCGCATTTGCCAGATTCAATGCGGTACCGCATTATGCATACCTCAAGCTCAAAATGCCAGGACCTCGCGGGGTTATAACAATTAATGGAAACACAAAGTGCTGGCTCCGCACGGAGGAGCACACTGCGGCCCTCGCAGCAGAAGCGCAAGGCAGCCTTATGAGGCAAACCTCCAATTAAGTGAAAAAGACCCCGAACACCTTCAAGCGAGTCTGGAGTACCCTGCAAGAGGATCGCCAGGCACGTTTAGAGCTCGCCTAGCAATTCGGCCTCCGTCCTAGTCCCATTCAAGCGGCTAGTCAAATTGTTGACTATCCAGATGCCGAGGCATTAGCGGCATTTAAGCATAATATCCGCGACAAGTGGCTCGCCCGACACCTCGGCCAAGAAAAGCCGAAATCCATGGCAGCCCTCACGACACTCATGACCCGCTTTTGTGCGGGCGAGGATAGCTGGCTGGCTCGCAGCAACAACACATCAAGAAACCCTGGCAATTCAGACGCCAAGGATAGCAACGGCAGGCCACGTCGCAACAGACACAAGCGCCGCAACAACGGTGACAACGCCGAAGACACGACAGTTAATGCCGGATTCAGCGGCCCTAAATCCGGTCAGCAGAAAAAGCCGTTCAAAAGAAGCAATCCGGGACCGTCCAGCTTGGACCGCATACTCGATCGTTCGTGTCAAATTCACGGCAGCCCCGATAGACCAGCCAACCACACCAACAGAGAATGCTGGGTGTTCAAACAAGCCAGCAAGTTGAATGCCGAAAACAAGGAAAAGGGGCTACATAGCGACGACGAGGAGGAGCCCCGGCCTCTAAACACCGGAGGACAGAAGAAATTTCCTCCCCAAGTGAAAACGGTGAACATGATATACGCAACCCATATTCCCAAGCGGGAGTGGAAGCGTGCACTAAGGGACGTCTATGCGATGGAGCCAGTCGCCCCAAAGCTCAACCCATGGTCTTCTTGTCCGATCACCTTCGATCGCAGGGACCACCCCACCAGTATTCGTCATGGCGGTTCTGCCGCATTGGTCCTTGACCCCATCATTGACGGATTTCACCTCACTCGAGTCCTTATGGACGGTGGCAGCAACCTGAACCCGCTCCATCAGGATATAGTAAGCAAAATGGGTATAGACCCCTCAAGGATCAAACCCACCAAAACCACCTTTAAAGGTGTCATCCCAGGTGTAGAGGCCTGTTGTACGGGCTCAATCACACTGGAAGTGGTCTTCGGATCTCTGGACAACTTCCGAAGCAAGGCGTTAATCTTCGATAGCATCCCCTTCCGCAGTAGCTATCACGCACTGCTCGGACGAACCACATTTGCCAGATTCAATGCGGTACCGCATTATGCATACCTCAAGCTCAAAATGCCAGGACCTCGCGGGGTTATAACAATTAATGGAAACACAGCGCTCGCTCCGCACGGAGGAGCACACTGCGGCCCTCGCAGCAGAAGCGCAAGGCAGCCTTATGAGGCAAACCGCCAATTCAGTGAAAAAGACCCCGAACACCTTCAAGCGAGTCTAGAGTACCCGGCAAGAGGATCGCCAGGCACGTTTAGAGCTCGCCTAGCAATTCGGCCTCCGTCCTAGTCCCATTCAAGCGGCGAAATTTGCGCCGCGCGTACATAATTATGCACTCAAGATACCATGGGCATAGGCGGAGGCACGGCCATGGCATGGCCCACAATGCGGCTCAACCGCTTCAGGACCCGTATACCTTTAACATTTTCTTCCTTTCAGGCCCCTATTCTCTGAAGGCCCTCTCCGATCGTCTGATTATCGGACCCATCATGGGAAGGAAACACCAAGGAAGCAAGAAGCTCTGACGTGCAAGGGAATCCCCTGGTGGTCCCTGATAACGACCGCTATACCTGTTTTACATACCCACACGCAGCTTGCCCTTGGATAGGACATGTCAAATAGTCCTATTTTTGCTTACTGCACCACTTGTATACATACGCTTTGACGTATCATTTAAATAACAATGTACAACGTTAGCTTATTATCACATTTCTTCATCTTTTTTCCTGTCTACTTATTTACGACAAATTGCACCCGTCCATTCTGGTATGTCCAGTGCGCCAGGGGCTTCAGTGTACCCCATAACATGGCAAGAAAAGTCCGAACACTTTCGACAGTGCGGCACCCCAAACTTATAGCATTATATGCATCAACTCTGAATCATGTCTTGGGTCAATAGTTGGGTTTGCTCGGCTCCCATGTTTTGGTACCTTACGTTCCGCTATATCGGCTAAGGTAGCACTGGGAGAACTACTGCGATTGTGTCCCGGTTCTTCCGGACGAGCACCTCAGTAGAGAAAGCCAAAGACTGACTGTCATGACGTGATGAGAGCTGGTCGCTGTTCGAGAGGTCTCAAATCCTTAAAGATTTTTTCTGCTTCGGGCGAGGAGTCGGCCTTGTCCGACTTAGGCGTACATAGCACCCCAAGTTCGGCCTTCCGAATACTAGGGGCTTCGCCAAAATCTAAAATTGTAGACTTCTATGGCTAAGTGAGAGTGATAAAGCTTTATAGTCCAATTGCCTGGTTCGTTGTGCTGAACACCTCCTTCGAAGGACCCAAAACTGGGATAAAGAGTGATCAGGTTTATCCCGAACACCTCAGTACTAGTTACATGGGGGCAGAAGTCGACGACTGGCCAACTCTCAAATTTTAGAAACGGCCGCACAGAAGGTAATATTTTAAATTAACAAGCGTTACATAGCACACATGAACTCGTTTCACATTATAGGATCACATGAGTACATTCATTCAAATATTACATCCTTAGCACATTCCTCTGCCCCAAGGCGAGCACCCTTCAAGCCACTGTCATAATACTTTTCGGGGTGGCGATGCTCCTTGCCCTCCGGCGGCCCCTCCTTCACTAGGTTTTTGGTGTCCATCTTTGTCCAGTGCACTTTCGCCCGGGCAAAAGCCCTGCGCGCACCCTCAATGCAGACGAACCGCTTTATGACTTCAAGCTAGGGGCAGGCGTTCACAAGCCGCCTCACCAGGCCGAAATAGCTACTAGGATGGGGCTCGCCAGGCCACATCCAGACTATGAGGCCCTTCATGGCCAGTTCGGCCGCCTTGTGAAGCTCGACCAGTTGCTTCAACTGGTCGCTCAAGGGCATCGGATGCTCAGTCCCAGTATACTGAGACCAGAACAACTTCTCCGTCGAGCTCCCTTCCTCGGTCCAGTAGAACTCCACGGCATTCGACACACTGCTGGGTAGATCTGCGAATGCTCCTGGAGAACTCCAAATTTGGGTAAGTAAAAGGAAAGTTTCCTTAACATGCTTGCTTTGCATAATCAATGCCTTACCCGCCGCTATCTTCTTGACCGCCTCAAGTTCCTGGAGGGCCTTTTGGGCTTCGGCCTTGGCATTTTGTGCGGTCTCGAGGGCCTTCACAAACTCGGACCCTTGCGTTTTAGAGTCATGCTCCAAGGACTCGTACTTCTTGACAAACTCCTGGAGGTCTTGCTGAACCTCGCCGACTCGAGCCTCTTGCTTCTCGCGCTCGGCGCGCTCCTTGGCCGCTTTGCCTTTGGCCTCGGACATCGCCTTCTTCAGGGCCGCCAGTTCGCTCATGGCCCCTAGCAAAATTCATGACGATCCTGTGATCTAACAACCAGTTTCCTTTTTCTTTATCAATAAACAGACAAGGTATTACTTACCTTTGTTCCCTTCGAGCTGCCTCTTGGTAAGGCCGAGCTCTTCCTCGGACCGCTCAAGGTCCCGCTTCGGTGTGGAGACCTCCGTCGTGTGAGCGGCAGCGGCCAGCAGTGAAGCCTGCTTATTCACATAGACATATTCTGATTAGACTCATGTGATTATTATTTGATCCTCTGTTCGACCTTTCTTCGCGAACACCAAACAGAGCATCTGGGGCTACTGTCTATGGGGTAACATTTTCGCATAATTTGATTACTTACCTCAAAGCCTGTTAGGAGGTTGGCACAGGCTTCAGTCAGTCCGCTTTTGGCGGACCGAACCTTCTTGACCACCGCACTCATGATAGTGCGGTGCTCTTCGTCAATGGAAGCGCCGCGAAGCACTTCCAGCAAATTGTCCGATGCCTCTGGATGGACAGAGGCCATCGGCACAGACGGCTTGCTGAAGGAAATATGCCCTAGAGGCAATAATAAAGTTATTATTTATTTCCTTATTTCATGATAAATGTTTATTATTCATGATAGAATTGTATTAACCAGAAACATAATACATGTGTGAATACATAGACAAACAGAGTGTCACTATTATGCCTCTACTTGACTAGCTCGTTGATCAAAGATGGTTATGTTTCCTAGCCATAGACAAAGAGTTGTCATTTGATTAACGGGATCACATCATTAGGAGAATGATGTGATTGACTTGACCCATTCCGTTAGCTTAGCACTCAATCGTTTAGTATGTTTCTATTGCTTTCTTCATGACTTATACATGTTCCTATGACTATGAGATTATGCAACTCCCGTTTACCGAAGGAACACTTTGTGTGCTACCAAACGTCACAACGTAATTGGGTGATTATAAAGGTGCTCTACAGGTGTCTCTGAAGGTACTTGTTGGGTTGGCATATTTCGAGATTAGGATTTGTCACTCCGATTGTCGGAGAGGTATCTCTGGGCCCACTCGGTAATGCACATCACTTAAGCCTTGCAAGCATTGCAACTAATGAGTTAGTTGCAGGATGATGTATTACGGACGAGTAAAGAGACTTGCCGGTAACGAGATTGAACTAGGTATTGAGATACCGACGATCGAATCTCGGGCAAGTAACATACTGATGACAAAGGGAACAACGTATGTTGTTATGCGGTATGACTGATAAAGATCTTCGAAGAATATGTGGGAGCCAATATGAGCATCCAGGTTCCGCTATTGGTTATTGACAGGAGACGTGTCTCGGTCATGTCTACATAGTTCTCGAACCCGTAGGGTCCGCACGCTTAAAGTTTTGATGATGGCTATATTATGAGTTTATGAGTTTTTATGTACCGAAGATTGTTCGGAGTCCCGGATGTGATCACAGACATGACGAGGAGTCTCGAAATGGTCGAGACATGAAGATTGATATATTGGAAGCCTATATTTGGATATCGGAAATGTTTCGGGTGAAATCTGGATTTTACCGGAGTACCGAGGGGTTACCGGAACCCCCCCGGGGGCTTAATGGGCCATAGTGGGCCTTAGTGGAGAAGAGGAGAGGCGGCTAGGGCAGGGCCACGCACCCCTCCCCCTCTAGTTCGAATAGGACAAGGAGAGGGGGGCGGCGCCCCCCCTTTCCTTCCTTTCTCCCTCCTCTTCCCCCCTTCTCCTAATCCAACAAGGAAGGGAGGGAGTCCTACTCCCGGTGGGAGTAGGACTCCTCCTGGTGCGCCTCCTCCTGGCTGCCCATACCTCCCCCCTTGCTCCTTTATATACGGGGGCAGGGGGCACCCCATAGACACAACAATTGATTTGATCTTTTAGCCGTGTGCGGTGCCCCCCTCCACCAGAGTCCACCTCGATAATACTGTAGCAGTGCTTAGGCGAAGCCCTGCATCGGTAGAACATCATCATCATCACCACGCCATGGTGCTGACGAAACTCTCCCTCAACACTCGGCTGGATCGGAGTTCGAGGGACGTCATCGGGCTGAACGTGTGCTGAACTCGGAGGTGCCATGCGTTCGGTACTTGATCGGTCGGTTCGTGAAGACGTACGACTACATCAACCGCGTTGTGCTAACGCTTCCGCTTTCGGTCTATGAGGGTACGTGGACAACACTCCCCCCTCTCGTTGCTATGCATCACCATCATCTTGCGTGTGCGTAGGTATTTTTTTGAAATTACTACATTCCCCAACAGTGGCATCCAAGCCAGTTTTTATGTGTAGATGTCATATGCACGAGTAGAACACAAGTGAGTTGTGGGCGATATAAGTCATACTGCTTACCAGCATGTCATACTTTGGTTCGGCGGTATTGTTGGATGAAGTGGCCCGGACCGACATTACGCGTACACTTACGCGAGACTAGTTCTACCGACGTGCTTTGCACACAGGTGGCTGGCGGGTGTCAGTTTCTCCAACTTTAGTTGAACCGAGTGTGGCTACGCCCGATCCTTGCGAAGGTTAAAACAGCACCAACTTGACAAACTATCGTTGTGGTTTTGATGCATAGGTAAGAATGGTTCTTGCTCAGCCCGCAGCAGCCATGTAAAACTTGCAACAACAAAGTAGAGGACGCCTAACTTGTTTTTGCAGGGCATGTTGTGATGTGATATGGTCAAGACGTGATGAGATATAAGTTGTTGTATGAGGTGATCATGTTTTGTTGAGGTTATCGGCAATTGGCAGAAGCCTTATGGTTGTCTCTTTATTGCATAAGATGCAAGAGCCAAATAATTACTTTACTTTATCGCTATGCGATAGCAATAGTTGCAAGAGCAATAGTTGGCGAGACGACCATGTGATGACACATTGATATAGATCAAGATGATGGAGATCATGGTGTCATGCCGGTGACGATGGATATCATGACGATGCTTTGGAGATAGAGATCAAAGGCACAAGAGGATGATGGCCATATCATGTCACATATTTTGATTGCATGTGATGTTTATCTTTTATACATCTTACTTTGCGTAGTTATGACGGTAGCATTATAAGATGATCTCTCACTAAATTTCAATATAAAAGTGTTCTCCCTGAGTATGCACCGTTGCCAAAGTTCATCGTGCCCAGAGACCACGTGATGATCGGGTGTGATAAGCTCTACGTCCATCTACAACGGGTGCAAGCCAATTTTTGCATGCGCAGAATACTCGGGTTAAACTTGACGAGCCTAGCATATGCAGATATGGCCTCGGAACACTGGAGACCGAAAGGTCGAGCATGAATCATATAGTAGATATGATCAACATAGTGATGTTCACCATTGAAAACTACTCCATTTCACGTGATGATCGGTTATGGTTTAGTTGATTTGGATCACGTGGTCACTTAGATGATTAGAGGGATGTCTATCTAAGTGGGAGTTCTTAAGTAATTTGATTAATTGAACTTTAATTTATCATGAACTTAGTCCTTGTAGTATTAGCATATCTATGTTGTAGATCAATGGCTCGCGTTTAGCTCCCCTGTTTTATTTTTTATATGTCCCTAGAGAAAACTAAGTTGAAAGATGTTAGTAGCAATGATGCTGATTGGATCCGTGATCTGAGGATTATCCTCATTGCTGCACAGGAGAATTATGTCCTTGATGACCGCTAGGTGACAGACCTATTTGTAACACCCTCGATGCGGCTATAGCTCCCACGTGTCGAGGCACGACTTAGAGGCATAACCGCATTGAAAGCAATGTCGCAAGTTAGGAAATCTTCACAACATCCCATGTAATATAGATAATAAAAGGGGAGATACATAGTTGGCTTACACTCGCCACGTCAATCAAAGTACATAAATAGCACTACAACATTCAAACACTCATGGCCCGACTATGGTGCCAAAATAAAAGACAAACCCAACATGCGACACGGTCCCGATCACCCCAACTGGGCACCACTACTGATCATCAGGGAAAGACACGTAGTATCGGCGTGAGTCCTCGTCGAACTCCCACTTGAGCTCAAGCGCGTCATCTGGAATGGAATCATCAGGCCCTGCATCTGGTTTGGAAGTAATCTGTGAGCCACAGGGACTCAGCAATCTCGCACCCTCGCGATCAAGACTATTTAAGCTTATAGGTAAGGCAGGGTAAAATATGTGGAGCTGCAGCAAGTGACTAGCATATATGGTGGCTAACCTGTTCGCAAAAGAGAGCGAGAAGAGGAGGCAAAGCGCGAGCGAGTAATCTAGAGAACAACCGGCGCAAGCATAACTCCAACACCATGTTCACTTCCCAGACTCCGCCGAGAAGAGACCATCACGACAACTCACATAGTTGATTCATTTTAATTAAATTAAGGTTCAAGTTATCTACAACCAAACATTAACAAATTCCCATCTGGCCATAACCACGGGCATGGCTTTCGAAAGTTCAAATCCCTGCATGGGAGTCCCAACTTAGCCCATGACAAGCTCTCACGGTCAATGAAGGAATAGACCTTTTCCCGAGACGTTCCGATCAGACTCGGTATCCCGGTTCTTTAAGACACTTTGACAAGTTAAAACAAATCCAGCAACACCACCCGAATGTGCCGACAAATCCCGATAGGAGCTGCACATATCTCGTTCTCAGGGCACACTCAGATGAGCCAGACGTCGGGTAGACTAGCCCAGAGTTGTCCCTGGTAGCCCCGGACATCGCTCGGTTGGACCAACACTCAGAGGAGCACTGGCCCGGGGGGGGGGGGTTAAATAAGATGACCCTCGGGCTCCGGAAACCCAAGGGAAAAAAGAGGCTAGGTGGCAAATGGTAAAACCAAGGTTGGGCATTGCTGGAAAAGCTTTAATCAAGGCGAACTATCAAGGGGTTCCCATTATAACCCAACCGCGTAAGGAACGCAAAATCCGGGAACATAACACCGATATGACGGAAACTAGGGCGGCAAGAGTGGAACAAAACACTAGGTGAGAGGCTGAGCCTTCCACCCTTTACCAAGTATATAGATGCATTAAGATAACATGGCAATATAATGATATCCCAACAAGTAAATAATGTCCCAACAAGGAACGGTCTCCAATCTTCACCTGCAACTAGCAACGCTATAAGAGGGGCTGAGCAAAGCGGTAACATAGCCAATCAACGGTTTGCTAGGACATGGTGGGTTAGCGGTTTGACATGGCAATTTGGGAGGCATGATAAGCAAATGGTAGGCATCGTAGCATAGGCATAGCAAAAGAGCGAGCATCTAGCAGAGCAAAGATAGTAGTGATTTCGAGGGTATGATCATCTTGCCTGCAAAGTTGTCAGAGTTGACTGGATCCTCGAAAGCAAACTCAATGGGCTCCTCGTTAGCGAACTCATCTCCCGACTCTACCCAAACAAGACAAACAAGCAACGAGGACACAATCAACCACGTGCAAGGCTCAAACAATATGATGCAAACATGGTATGCTATGCGGGATGCGATATATGATGCATATGCAAGATTTGACACAGAATGAATGAACCTGGCCTCAACATGGAAATCCAAGTGTGCCACTGGAAAGATGAGATGAAATCGCTTGAAAACGATATAAAGAACACCGGAATCAGAGTTACGGTTTGGAAATGGCAAGCAATTCAAATATGGCCACAGTCTGCGATTTACAGCAAGTAGCCATCTAAATGCAACAAGATGAACATGCTACAGCACCCAAAAATGGCATCAAAATACATGGCAGGGATCCACTCATGAAGCTTAACAAAATACTAGCACTGAGCTACGGCCAATTCATCCATTAGCAGGTTCAAACAAGCATGGCAAAAATGCATTTGACAAACAGATCTCAGACTTAGTGAAATTAACACTTGTCTGGAATTTCAGATCAGAAGCACTCTTTGGAGCATGAAAACAATATACTACAGGACCTGAACATGGCAAAGTAAAGCATGGCATGGAGCTACTCAAAGACCTTAACAAAAGTCCCTTAGTGACCTTGAGCCAAAAGGGATCAGAAAATATATTTGCAAGCATGTGAACATGGCAAAACATAATCAGATCACAGACTCAGTGAAAACTGGAGCATGCTGAAACATATATCAAGTAGGCATGTTTACGAGCTCGTTGCACTCACTACAGAGCAAGTAATGACAATATAGGCATACACCCATCAAGAATACACAAAATACAAGCTATACATGGCAAGAACAATAACATAGCATGCACGGATCAACTACAACATCCTCGGCAAAATCGCTAACAAGTAGACAATCTGCCCAGATTCACTAAATGACAAAAGTAGAGCTCGATTGACTCGAGCTAGGGTGCTCCATAATTGCAAACAAAGACATGGATGGATAGAGCACTACAAGATTAATAAAACATCCTTACTGATTATCCTCAAAAGAGGCACGGATCACTAGGAAACAACATGAACATACGGCATAGTGAAATAAACAGATCAAGGACTTAGTGGAATCAACATTAACGAATGCTCCACTTTGCAAGCTTGTGCTAGTCACCACACACATCACAAAAATACATGGGTTGCACCTCTGGAAAGATGGCAAAGCATATAACAAAACTCATGAAGAGCTCAGGGGTATATCATGCACACAATAATCATGGCAAAAATGACAAATATCTAATTGGAGCAGTAGATCTGATAATTATCTCAAATAGCACACTTCTAACAGCATTTCGGGCATCAAGATGAACTCAAATGAAAATGATGCAATGAGATGAAATGATGTGCTCTCTGAGACGAACATTTTGATATGCTATATGCCCAAAACGGATCTACGGATGAGGAGATACAACATGATGAACATAGCCAAAATAAATAGGGACTTAGGAAGAAATATGAGGTCAACCCTTCTCAGATCTAGGGTTTCACGCCGGCGCACGAACCGAGGCAGAACTCCGGCGAGGTGACGGCGGCTCCGGCGAGGGAAGTCGAGGGGAAGGCCGGGAAGGGGCGGATCCGCCCCCCTCTCGTCCCGATCCGGCGAGGGCGGCGCTCCGGCCGGCGATGGCAGCGAGGGGCGCGGGGCGGCGCTGGCGGCCGGCTCCGGCGAGCTGCTGCGGCGACCGGGGCGAGGTCTGGCCGGCAACGGCGTACGCGGCGGACGGCGTCGGAGAAGAGGAGGCGCGGGGCAGCGCTGGTCGATGGGCCCGGGAGGGCCCCGCACGGGCTCGCGGGTCCGTGGGGTCGGCGGCGATGTGGGCGCCCGGGCGGGCGAATGGCAGTGCACCACGTGGCAGCGGCGGGGCAGACCGGACACGTCCGTCGGCGAGGGGTTTTGTCCGGCGGGCGGCGATGATGATTTGGATCTAGGTTTTCGGGAGGAAGGGGAAGGAGAAATTCGGGGGTGTCTTTAAATAGGCATAGAGGGAGCTAGGAGTGTCCAAATGAGGTGCGGTTTTTGGCCACGCGATCGTGATCAAACGCTCTAGAGGATGGAGAGGGTTTTTGGTGGGTTTTGGGCCAAATGGAGGGGTGTTGGGCTGCAACACACACGAGGCCTTTTTGGTCCCTCGATTAACCGTTGGAGCATCAAACGAAGTCCGAATGGTACGAAACTTGACTGGCGGTCTACCGGTAGTAAACCAAGGCCGCTTGGCAAGTCTCGGTCCAATCCGGAAATGTTTAATCCCCACACACAAAAGAAGGGTAGAAATGACCACCGGAGGAGAACGGAGCGCCGGAATGCAAAACAGACAACGGGGAAAATGCTCGAATGCATGAGATGAACACGTATGCAAATGCAATGCACATGATGACATGATATGAGATGCATGACAAAGATAACAACACACGGAGACAAAGACCCGAACCCGAGAAAATAAAATAACTTAACGCCGGAAATGGCAAGAGTTGGAGTACATATTGGGAAAATCATATCCGGGGTGTTAAACTATTGCAGGAGCAGATGCAGACGTTATGAATGTTTAGCTAGCTCAGTATGATGACTACCTGATAGTTTAGTGCACCATGCTTAACAGCTTAGAATCAGGACTTCAACGACGTTTTGAACGTCATGGATCATATGAGATGTTCCAGGATTTGAAGTTAATATTTCAAGCAAATACCCGAGTTGAGAGGTATGAAGTCTCCAACAAGTTCTATAGCTAAAAGATGGAGGAGAATAGCTCAAGCAGTGAGCTTGTGCTCAGATTGTCTGGGTACTACAATCACTTGAATCAAGTGGGAGTTAATCTTCTAGATAAAATAGTGATTGACAGAATTCTCTAGTCACCATCACCAAGTTAGTAGAACTTCGTGATGAACTATAGTATGCAAGGGATGACGAAAATGATTCTCGAGCTTTTCATGATGATGAAATCGATGAAGGTAGAAATCAATAAAGAGCATCAAGTGTTGATGATTAACAAGATCACTAGTTTCAAGAAAAGGGCAAAGGGAATGAAAGGGAACTTCAAGAAGAACGGCAAGCAAGTTGCTGCTCAAGTGAAGAAGCCCAAGTCTGGACCTAAGCCTGAGACTAAGTGCTTCTACTGCAAAGGGACTGGTCAGTGGAAGCGGAAATGCCCTGAATATTTGGTGGATAAGAAGTATGGCAAAGTGAACAAGGGTATATTTGATATACAGGTTATTGATGTGTACCTTACTAGTTTTTATAGTAGCCCCTGTGTATTTGATACTTGTTCGGTTGCTAAAAATTAGTAACTCGAAACAGGAGTTACAGAATAAATAGAGACTAGTCAAGGGTGAAGTAACGATGTGTGTTGGAAGTAGTTCCAAGAATGATATGATCATCATCGCACACTCCCTATACTTTCGGGATTAGTGTTGAACCTAAATAAGTGTTATTTGGTGTTTGCGTTGAGCATGAATATGATTTGATCATGTTTATTGCAATACGGTTATTCATTTAAGTTAGAGAATAATTGTTATTCTGTTTACATGAATAAAACCTTCAATGGTTATACACCCAATGAAAATGCTTTGCTGAATCTCGATCGTAGTGATACACATATTCATAATACTGAAGCCAAAAGATGCAAAGTTAATAATGATAGTGCAACTTATTTGTGGCACTGCCGTTTAGGTCATATTGGTGTAAAGCACATGAAGAAACTCCATGCTGATGGGTTTTTGGAATCACTTGATTATGAATCATTTTGATGCTTGTGAACCATGCCTCATGGGCAAGATGACTAAGACTCCATTCTCCGGAACAACGGAGCGAGCAACTGACTTATTGGATATAATACATATTGATGTATGAGGTCCGATGAGTGTTGAGGCTCGCGGCAGGTATCATTATTTTCTGACCTTCACAGATGATTTGAGCAGATATGGGTATATCTACTTGAAGAAACATAAGTCTGAAACATTTGAAAAGTTCAAAAATTTCAGAGTGAAGTGGAAATCATCGTAACAAGAAAATAAAGTTTCTACGATCTGATCACAGAGGCGAATATTTGAGTTACGAGTTAGGTCTTCAATTAAAACAATGTGGAATAGTTTCACAGACTCATGCCACCTGGAACACCACAGCGTAATGGTGTGTCCGAACGTCATAACCGTACTTTATTTGATATAGTGCAATCTATGATGTCTCTTACCGATTTACCACTATCGTTTTGGGGTTATGCATTAGAGACAGCTGCATTCACATTAAAAAGGGCACCATCTAAATCCGTTGAGATGACACCGTATGAACTGTGGTTTAGCAAGAAACCTAATTTGTCATTTCTTAAAGTTTGGGGTTGCGATGCTTATGTCAAAAAGTTTCATCTTGATAAGCTCAAACCCAAGTCGGAGAAGTGCGTCTTCATAGGATACCCAAATGTAACTGTTGGGTACACCTTCTATCACAGATCCGAAGGCAAGATATTTGTTGCTGAGAATGGATCCTTTCTAGAGAAGTAGTTTCTCTCGAAAGAAGTGAGTAGGAGGAAAGTAGAACTTGATAAGTTAACTATACCTGCTCCCTTATTGGAAAGTAGTTCATCACAGAAAACTATTTTTGTGACTCCTACACCAATTAGTGAGGAAGCTAATGATGATGATCATGTAACTTCAGATCAAGTTACTACCGAGCCTCGTAGGTCAACCAGAGTGAGATCCGCACCAGAGTGGTACGGTAATCCTGTTCTGGAAGTCATGTTAATTGACCATGACGAACCTACGAACCATGAGGAAGCGATGATGAGCCCAGATTCCGCGAAATGGCTTGAGGTCATGCAATCTGAGATGGGATCCATGTATGAGAACAAAGTGTGGACTTTGGTTGACTTGCCCAATGATCGGCAAGCCATCGAGAATAAATGGATCTTCAAGAGGAAGACGGACGCTGATAGTAGTGTTACTATCTACAAAGCTCGAATTGTCGCAAAAATGTTTTTGACAAGTTCAAGGTGTTGACTACGATGAGAATTTCTCACTCGTATCGATGCTTAAAAGTCTGTCCAAATCATGTTAGCAGTTGCCGCATTTTAGGAAATCTGGCAAATGGATATCAAAACTACATTCCTTGATGGATTTATTAAAGAAGAGTTGTATATGATGCAACCAGAAGGTTTTGTCAATCCTAAAGGTGCTAACAAAGTGAGAGAGCTCCAGCGATCCATCTATGGACTGGTGCAAGCATCTCGGAGTTGGAATATATACTTTTATAAAGTGGTCAAAGCATATGGTTTTATACAGACTTGCGGTTGAAGCATGTATTTACAAGAAAGTGAGTGGGAGCACTACATCATTTCTAATAAGTATATGTGAATGACATATTGTTGATCAGAAAAAATGTAGAATTTTCTAGAAAGCATAACGGAGTGTTTGAAAAGAGGTTTTCAAAGAAATACCTTGATGAAGCTGCTTACACATTGAGCATCAAGATCTATAGAGATAGATCAAGACGCTTGATAAGTTTTTTAATGAGTACATATTTGGACAAGATTTTGAAGTAGTTCAAAATGGAACAGTCAAAGAAGGAGTTCTTGCCTGTGTTGCAAGGTGTGAAGTTGAGTAAAGACTCAAAACCCGACCACGGCAGAAAATAGAAAGAGAATGAAAAGTCATTCCCTATGCCTCAGTCATAGGTTCTATAAAGTATGTTATGCTGTTTACCAGTCCTATTGTATACCTTAGCATTTTTCTGGCAAGGGAGTACAATGGTGATCTATGAGTAGATCACTAGACAGCGGTCAAAATTATCCTTAGAGGACGAAGGAAATATTTCTCGATTATGGAGGTGATAAAAGAGTTTTTCGTAAAGAGTTACATCGATGCAAGATTTTTACATCGATCTAGATGACTCTAAGTCTCGATCTGCATACATATTGAAAGTGGGAGAAATTAGCTAGAGTAGCTCTGTGCAGAACATTGTTGACATAGAAATTTGCAAAATACATACGGATCTGAATGTGGCAGACCCGTAGACTAAACTTCACTCACAAGCAAAACATGATCACACCTTAGTACTCTTTGGGTGTTATTCACATAGCGATGTGAACTAGATTATTGACTCTAGTAAACCCTTTGGCTGTTGGTCACATGGCAATGTGAACTATGGGTGTTAATCACATGGTGATGTGATCTATTGGTGTTAAATCACATGGCGATGTGAACTAGATTACTGACTCTAGTGCAAGTGGGAGACTGAAGGAAATATGCCCTAGATGCAATAATAAAGTTATTATTTATTTCCTTATTTCATGATAAATGTTTATTATTCATGCTAGAATTGTATTAACCGGAAACATAGTACATGTGTGAATACATAGACAAACAGAGTGTCACTAGTATGCCTCTACTTGACTAGCTCGTTGATCAAAGATGGTTATGTTTCCTAGCCATAGACAAAGAGTTGTCATTTGATTAACGGGATCACATCATTAGGAGAATGATGTGATTGACTTGACCCATTATGTTTGCTTAGCACTCGATCGTTTAGTATGTTGCTATTGCTTTCTTCATGACTTATACATGTTCCTATGACTATGAGATTATGCAAATCCCGTTTACCGGAGGAACACTTTGTGTGCTACCAAACGTCACAACGTAACTGGGTGATTATAAAGGTGCTCTACAGGTGTCTCCGAAGGTACTTGTTGGGTTGGCGTATTTCGAGATTAGGATTTGTCACTCCAATTGTCGGAGAGGTATCTCTGGGCCCACTCGGCAAAGCAAATCACTTAAGCCTTGCAAGCATTGCAACTAATGAGTTAGTTGCGGGATGATGTATTATGGAACAAGTAAAGAGACTTGCCAGTAACGAGATTAAACTAGGTATTGAGATACCGATGATCGAATCTCGGGCAAGTAACATACCTATGACAAAGGGAATAACGTATATTGTTATGCGGTCTGACCGATAAAGATCTTCGTAGAATATGTGGGAGCCAATATGAGCATCCAGGTTCCGCTATTGGTTATTGACCGGAGACGTGTCTCGGTCATGTCTACATAGTTCTCGAACCTGTAGGGTCCTCACGCTTAAAATTTCGATGACGGTTATATTATGAGTTTATGAGTTTTGATGTACCGAAGGTTGTTCGGAGTCCAGGATGTGATCACGGACATGACGAGGAGTCTCGAAATGGTCGACACATGAAGAAGATTGATATATTGTAAGCCTATATTTGGATATCGGAAATGTCCCGAGTAAAATCGGGATTTTACAGGAATACCGAGGGGTTACCGGAACCCCCCGGGGGCTTAATGGGCCATAGTGGGCCTTAGTGGAGAAGAGGAGAGGCGTCTAGGGCAGGACCACGTGCCCCTCCCCCTCTAGTCTGAATAGGACAAGGAGAGGGGGCAACACCCCCCTTTCCTTCCTCTCTCTCCCTCCTCTTCCCCCCTTCTCCTAATCCAACAAGGAAGGGAGGGAGTCCTACTCCCGGTGGGAGTAGGACTCCTCCTGGCGCGCCTCCTCCTGGCCGGCCACACCTCCCCCCTTGCTCCTTTATATACGGGGGCAGGGGGCACCCCATAGACACAACAATTGATTTGATTTTTTAACCGTGTGTAGTGCCCCCTCCACCATAGTCCACCTCGATAATACTGTAGCGGTGCTTAGGCGAAGCCCTGCGTCTGTAGAACATCATCATCGTCACCACGCCGTCGTGCTGACAAAACTCTCCCTCAACACTCGGCTGGATCAGAGTTTGAGGGATGTCATCGGGCTGAACGTGTGCTGAACTCGGAGGTGCCGTGCGTTCGGTACTTGATTGGTCTGATCGTGAAGACGTACGGCTACATCAACCGCGTTGTGCTAACGCTTCCGCTTTCGGTCTACGAGGGTACGTGGACAACACTCTCCCCTCTCGTTGCTATGTATCACCATGATCTTGCGTGTGCGTAGGAATTTTTTTGAAATTACTACGTTCCCCAACACTTGCCCCCCTTGGCGAGGGATCGCCTGACAGAATGTGGAACCACTGGAGGTTCCGGAGCAGTATTCGGCTGGGGGCTAGAATTGCTGCCACCGACATTAGAGCCCATGGGAGTCTTGCCCCTCGTGCACCCAGCGTCCGGAATGTCACCTTGGGGCGCCTCTGGAACTGTCCCCCCTTGGTTCAGTACCCTTTGAGACAACACCTCGACGTTGTCCGTAGGGCGGGGGGAGGAGGCGGTCGGGAGTGAATCACTATTCATCTCTGACAGACCCAAACACTCATCCGAAGAGGATACGTCGATATGGGCTTTGTATGGGCTGCATGATCATGTTCGACATGATAAGAAGCAATGAAATAAAACATACCAAGAACTGTTATGGTATCCGGATACTTACGACTTCACCAGGGGCTTGTCCCTGGGTAACCACTCCTCGTCGCTAAATGCGGCCATCGTGGAGCAGTCCGGAAGGAGAGTCCTTCCCTTATTGGACCCTTCGGCCTCCCCTGACGGGGTGGCCTTCCTTTTCTTGTCCCCCCCCCGGCTGGGGGGGGGGGAGAACTTTCCTCTTCCTCCTCGTTTTCATGAGAGGAGGGTGCCTCGGTGTTATCGGACGATGATTCCGATACGACCTTGCGCCGGAGACCTTTCCTGGTCCCCATGGCCTTCTTCTCCGATGCCTCATAGGGCGCCGGAACCAACATCTCCGTTAAGAGAGCCCTTGCTAGATCTTCGGGCAGTAGGGCCGGACAATCGATCCGCTCCGCTGTCGCGACCCATTCCTGTTAAATGGCGTGGAGACTCATATCCCTCACATGATTATACCGGGGAAAGGAACATCTTATGAGATATAAATAGCTTACTGGATTGGCGGGGCGCTTTGCGCTGAGTCCGCGATCCTCGGTAAGGGGAGGAGGTACCTCGGCGGGCTTGAACAGCACCCTCCAGACGTCTTGGTGCATCGTGTCGAAAAGCTCTTGCAGCATCTGGTGCTTGGCCGGGTCGAACTCCCACATATTGAATGCCCATCTTTGACACGGGAGGATCCGGTGGAAGAGCATGACCTGGACCACGTTGACAAGCTTGATTTTCTTGCTTATCATATTTTTTCACAGTTTTGGAGTCCGGTCAGCTCTACCGATGAACCCCATGATAGGCCCTTCTCTTTCCAGGAGGTGAGCCGCGTGGGGATGCCAGGTCGAAATTCGAGGGCCGCCGCCCAGTTGGTGTCGCACGGCTCGGTGATGTAGAACCACCCGATTGCCACCCCTTCATGGTCTCCACATAGGATCCTTCGAGCAAGGTGACGTTGGGCATTTTGCCCACCATGGCGCCTCCGCACTC
Source organism: Triticum aestivum (assembly GCF_018294505.1). Taxonomy (NCBI): domain Eukaryota; kingdom Viridiplantae; phylum Streptophyta; class Magnoliopsida; order Poales; family Poaceae; genus Triticum; species Triticum aestivum. The sequence goes on along the minus strand of NC_057806.1, from coordinate 529,719,331 downwards.
CGCTTGCTGGCCGACCACCACCTTCGGTTTCACGTTGAAGGTCTTCAGCCACAGGCCGAAGTGGGGCTTGATGTGGAGGAAGGCCTCGCACACGAAGATAAACGCTGAGATGTTGAGGATGAAATTGGGGACCAGATCATGGAAGTCCAGCCCGTAGTAGAACATGAGCCTGTGGACGAATGGGTGGAGGGGAAATCCCAGCCCGCGGATGAAGTGGGGGAGGAATACAACCCTCTCATGGGGTTCTGGAGTAGGGACGATCTGCCTCGCATCTGGGAGCCGGTGTGCGATATCTGCGGCCAGGTATCCGGCTTCCCGGAGCTTCGTAATGTCCTCCTCCGTAACAGAGGAGACCATCCACTTGCCTCCCGCTCCCGACATGTTTGGAGTGGTTTTTCGGAGAAAATGCGAACTTGGGCGCTGGAGCTCGAGTGCGCAAGAATGGATGGGCAGGGAAGAAGAAGGTGTGGGTGAAAAGGAGCAGTCCTTATCCTTTTATAAGGGCGGAAGAAGCTATGCGCCTCCCCACCTGCCTGGTAAACTCGCCTGTTCCCCAAGCGCCGTGATTCATGGCGCGGTTGGGTTACCCGCACCCGTATTGATGAGAATCCCATGATAAGGGGACACGATCTCTGCTTCGACAAGACGTGCCAATAAAACCGCCTTGCAATGCTTGCAGTGGCTGGTTGAGCAAAATAGTTCGAATAATGACTGGGCCATGACGTGATGTCATGTTATGAAAAGTTTTCAGCAGATTAGATTTGTGGAATAATATACTCTCTGCGGTGGTATGTGGAATTTGTTTTGTAGAGCTGGACACGATCCTTGTGTTCAAAATCTTCCATGGAGTATTCAGAGAAGGAACCCGCCTTGCAATGCCGAAGACAATCTGCGCGCCGGACTCATCATCATTGAAGCCTGGTTCAGGGGCTACTGAGGGAGTCCTGGACTAGGGGGTCCTCGGACAGCCGCACTATATACTTTGGCCATACTGTTGGACTATGAAGATACAAGATTGAAGACTTCGTCCCGTGTTCAGGTAGGACTCTCCTTTGCATGGAAGGCAAGCTTGGCAATTCGGTATGTAGATCTCCTCCCTTGTAACCGACTCTGTGTAACCCTAGCCCCCTCCGGTGTCTATATAAACTGGAGGGTTTAGTCCGTAGAACGAGAGTCATAATCATAGGCTAGCTTTTAGGGTTTAGCCTCTACGATCTCATGGTAGATCAACTCTTGTAATACTCATATCATCAAGATCAATCAAGCAGGAAGTAGGGTATTACCTCCATCGAGAGGGCCTGAATCTGGGTAAACATTGTGTCCCATGCCTCCTGTTACCATCCGCCTTAGACGCACAGTTCGGGACCCCCTACCCGAGATCCACCGGTTTTGACACCGACACTGTGATCTGGGGATTATCCTCATTGCTGCACAGAAGAATTATGTCCTTGATGCACCGTTAGGTGACAGACCTATTGCAGGAGCAGATGCAGACGTTATGAACGTTTGACAAGCTCGGTATGATGACTACTCGATAGTTTAGTGCACATGCTTTACGGCTTAGAACCAGGACTTCAAAAATGTTTTGAATGCCACGGAGCATATAAGATGTTCCAAGAGTTGAAATTGGTATCTCATACTCATGCCTGTGTCAAGAGGTATGAGACCTCTGACAATACTTTGCCTACAAGATGGAGGAGAATTGCTCAACGAGTGAGCATGTGCTTAGAATGTCTGAGTACTACAATCACTTGAATCAAGTGGGAGTTAATCTTCCCGATAAGATAGTGATTGACAAAGTTCTCTAGTCACTATCACCAAGTTACTAGAACTTCGTGATGAACTATAATATGCAAGGGATAATGTAAACGATTCCCAAAGCTCTTCGTGATGCTAAAATCGGCGAAGGTAGAAATCAAGAAAAAGCATCAAGTGTTGATGGTTCACAAGACCACCAGTTTCAAGTAAAAGGGCAAGGGAAAGAAAGGGAACTTCAAGAAGAATGGCAAGCAAGTTTCCACTCCCATGAAGAAGCCCAAAGCTAGACCCAAGCTTGAAACTGAGTGCTTCTACTGCAAAGGAAATGGTCACTTGAAGTGGAACTGCCCCAGATACTTGGAGGATAAGAAGGATGGCAAAGTGAACAAAGGTATATTTGATATACATGTTATTGATGTGTACTTTACTAGTGTTTATAGCAAACCCCTCGGTATTTGATACTAGTTCAGTTGCTAAGAGTAGTAACTTGAAACGGGAGTTGCAAAATAAACAAAGACTAGTTGAGGACGAGGTGACGATGTGTTTTGGAAATAATTCCAAGGTTGATAAGATCACCATCGCACACTCCCTTTACCTTCGGGATTAGTGTTGAACCTAAAATAAATGTTATTTGGTGTTTGCGTTGAGCATAATATGATTGGATCATGTTTATTGCAATATGGTTATTCGTTTAAGTCAAAGAATAATTGTTATTCTCTTTAAAACCTTCTGTGGTCATACACCCAAGGTGAATGGTTTATTGAATCTTGATCGTAGTGATACACATATTCATAATATTGAAGACAAAAGATGCAAATTTAATAATGATAGTGCAACCTATTTGTGGCACTGTCGTTTAGGTCATATTGGTGTAAAGCGCATAAAGAAACTCCATGCTGATGGACTTTTGGAATCACTTGATTATGAATCACTTGATGCTTGCGAACCATGCCTCATGGGCAAGATGACTAAGACTCCATTCTCCGAAACAATGGAGCGAGCAACTGACTTATTGGAAATAATACATACTGATGTATGGGATCCGATAAGTGTTGAGGCTCGCGGCGGGTGTCGGTGTCAAAACCAGCGGATCTCGGGTAGGGGGTCCCGAACTGTGCGTCTAGGCCGGATGGTAATAGGAGGCAAGGGACACGAAGTTTTACCCAGGTTCGAGCCCTCTCGATGGAGGTAAAACCCTATGTCCTGCTTGATTAATATTGATGATATGGGTAGTACAAGAGTAGATCTACCACGAGATCAGAGAGGCTAAACCCTAGAAGCTAGCCTATGGTATGATTGTTGATGTGTATGTTGTCCTACGGACTAAAACCCCCCAGTTTATATAGACACTGGAGAGGTTTAGGGTTACATAGAGTCAGTTACAATGGTAGGAGATCTGAACATCCGTATCGCCAAGCTTGCCTTCCACGCCAAGGAAAGTCCCTTCCGGACACAGGATGGAGTCTTAAATCTTGTATCTTCATAGTCCAGGAGTCCGGCTGAAGGTATAGTCCGGCCATCCGGACACCCCCTAATCCAGGACTCCCTCAGTAGCCCCTGAACCAGGCTTCAATGACGATGAGTCCGGCGCGCAGATTGTCTTCGGCATTGCAAGGCGGGTTCCTCCTCCAAGTACTTTATAGAAGATTTGAAACACAAAGATAGTGTCCGGCTCTGCAAAATAAGTTTTCCACATATTGCCATAGAGAGAACAATATTTACACAAATCTAATCTGCGACGTATTCCGTAGCGTGACACACCACGACCAAGCCTTTATCCGAGTCGTTTCATTATCCCACCTCAGCGCATTATGCGAGGCGGTTTCCTTGGCACGTCTTGTCGAAGCAGAGATCGTGTCCCCTTATTCCGGGATTCTCATCAATACGGGCGTGGGTAACCCAATCACTTCTAGGACTCCTAGACCATAGGCAAGTTCAAACGGACACGGAGAGGACACTCGATATCCACCCTCTTTATAAAGGGACGAGGCCTTTTATTTTTCCCTCCCGTGCTCAATCGAATCCTTCCCTTCAGTCATGTGTGGATCTAGCCTTCAAGGCCGATGGGTGCCTTCTTCCGTCACAGAAGAAGACGTCAAAAAGTTGAGGGAGGCCAGATATCTGACCGCCGAGATTCTGCATCAGCTGCCTCCTCGGGGGCAGGCCGTCCCCTCCCCCGAACCCAACGGGAGCGTCGTGTTCGTCTCCCACTTCCTTCGAGGTCTAGGCCTTGCATTGGATCCTTTTGTCAGGGGCTTAATGTTTTACTATGGGCTAGATTTCCATGATCTAGCTCCGGACTCCTTTCTTCATATCACGAAATTTATTGTTGTGTGCGAGGCCTTCCTCCGGGTTACCCCTCACTTTGGCCTATGGCTCAAGACCTTTGAAGTAAAACCGAAGATGATCGAGGGGCAACATGCGGAGTGTGGAGGTGCCTCAATACACAAGATGACGGGAGCTGCATGGCCCAAAGGTTCCATTCCAGAGGTGTCTGAATTATGGCAACAGGAGTGGTTCTACATCACGGCTCCTAGAAGTGCCAAGTGGGCGGCCGCCCCTGTCTTCCGCCCGGGCCGTCCACCACCGCTGATGTCATGGATTAGCAGAGGATTGAGCTGGGGTCCGGCCAAGGATGTGCCTATACTACAAAGCCGCATTCAAGATCTCTTTAATGGAGATTTTAGTTTGGTTGCGGTAACACAAGTTATGCTGGTTCGTCAAGTCCAGCCTTGCAAACACCGACCTCTTCGCTTGTGGGAGTTCAATCCCGAGGGACCGCGCGCCATTCAAAATTTCCTCGGCCTGACGCATGAGGAGACATACAAGTCGTTCTTCGCACCTCAAGTGGAGTGTCCGGAAATCACCGAGGACGCGGGCCTGAGTAGCAACCGCGCCGCCGAACAGGTAAGGCAACTTCCGACCGAGCGCACTACCTCTCCTTTGATGCGAAGTTATTTCTGAGAGTTCGCTTTTTGACCAAGACTGGCTAACGAAGGCGAAGTTGATTCGGTGCTCGGCCCCCCTCCCTGAGGGTTTGGAAAATCCGATATTGGAAAAGATGCTCCAGACCGCACCCTGCCCGGAGCCCTTGAAGGAAAATGCGGGCGGTCGCGGGCCCCCAACGCTGGCCGCTCTAGCCGAGGGAGCGAGCGTCTCCATGAAGGAAGATGATCAGAAGAGGAAAAGGATTGCGTCCGGGGATTCGGAAGCCGAAGCTTCCAAACGGGAGAAGAAGTCTCCCACAGAGGGTCCTACCCCGGGGGGTGCGGTTGCTGCACAAAGTCCGGGGGGGATCAATTCTCCCTCGAGTCGTAAGTGACCCAAAGTACTTTAATAGTACATATATGACATCTTTTCTTCTGAGAAAATAACCACTGCATATATCTTTGCAGTTCGGGCCTTAGCCCCTCTCAGATGAGCTCGTCTTTGGGGGATCTTCTTCCGGAGATGATGGAGAGCAAAACGCCTCCTCCGGACTCCTCCGCTCCGGAAGCGGGCGGTCCCGAAGTGTCGTCGTGGAGGGCCTCTCCGGGTCCGGCGAGGCCAGAAGATAATTCCGTCGACCCCCGAAGCTTCCCATGTACGGCTCCCGAAGAGAGCAGGCAAACGAGTCCGGCATCGTCTAGTGTACGGTCGGATGTTCTGAGGGAGTTGGTGGGGCGAGCGGCCATCTCAGATGAACACCGTGTGCTGATGAATACGGTGATGGAGAGAATCTCGTCCGCCGAAAGCGGATTGCATAAAGCTTTTATGAGTCTACTAACATGTTTTGAGGTATGTAAAATAATGTATGATAGTCCTGCACATGCTAAGTGTGCCCTGTGTAGATAGTAGCCCCTGACACTCTGGTTGTCGCTGGGAACGACGACGATCAGAGGATCATAATCCCAGGTAGTAACCATACTGCTTTTATGAGCAGGTGATGGAAGCTCCGGTGGCTAGCCGGACTAGCGAGTTTGCCCATTTAAAACGGCAGTTGGATGCGGCAGACGCCGACATCGAGCTTGTTAACAAAAGGCTTGATGAGGCGCAAGGTAGGTGTTATTATCTGGTAAACGCCGCATAGTAAGAGCAGCACTAAGCCAATATATTTAACATGTTATTACTGCAGATGGAGCTGCCACTGTTGAAGCCTTGTGGGCGGAACTTGCCCGAGCCAAGGAACAAGCGAGATTGGGTAATGCGGCTGCTTTGAAGGCGGCCGAAGAGTTGCGAGCCGAGAAGGCCGCATTGAGGGCGTTACATGTAATGAACTCATTCTTTATTTATATTGGTGTTAAACTTACTGTATTCCAACTTCTCTAAGGTTTATAAACTCTTTTACTAGCCATAGATTCATCAAAATAAGCAAACAACACACAAAAACAGAATCTGTGAAAAACAGAACAGTCTGTAGTAATCTGTAGCTAACGCAAACTTCTGGAACCCCAAAAATTCTAAAATAAATTGCTGGACGTGAGGAATTTATCTATTAATCATCTGCAAATATTATTACCTAAATATCACTTTGCAAATAAAAAAGGCATCAATTCTCGCGAGCGCTAAAGTTTCTGTTTTTTACAACAAGATCAAAAAGACTTCCCTAAGTCTTCCCAACGGTTCTACTTGGCACATACACTAATTAAACACAAAAAACACAACCAAAACAGAGGCTTGATAAATTATTTATTACTAAATAGGATAAAAAAGCAAGGAATAAAAATAAAATTGGGTTGCCTCCCAACAATCGCTATCGTTTAACGCCCCTAGCTAGGCATAAAAGCAAGGATAGATCTTGGTATTGCCATCTTTGGTAGGCAATCCATAAGTGGCTCTCATAATAGATTCATATGGTAATTTAATTTTCCTTTTAGGGAAGTGTTCCATGCCTTTACTTAATGGAAATTGGAATCTAATATTCCCTTCCTTCATATCAATAATTGCACCAATCGTTCTAAGGAAAGGTCTACCAAGAATAATAGGACATGAAGGATTGCAATCTATGTCAAGAACGATGAAATCTATGGGCACATAGTTCCTATTTGCAACAATAAGAACATCATTAATTCTTCCCATAGGTTTCTTAATAGTGGAATCCGCAAAGTGAAAGTTTAAAGAACAATTATCAAAATAACGGAAACCTATCAAATCACACAAAGTTTTTGGAATCGTGGAAACACTAGCACCCAAATCACACAAAGCATAGCACTCATGATCTTTAATTTTAATTTTTATTGTAGGTTCCCACTCATCATAAAGTTCTCTAGGGATAGAAACTTCCAACTCATGTTTTTCTTCATAAGATTGCATCAAAGCATCAACGATATGTTTAGTAAAAGCTTTATTTTTTGACTATAAGCATGAGGAGAATTTAGCACGGATTGCAACACGGATTGCAATCGCCAAATAATTGCTTTACTTTATCACTATGCGATAGCAATAGTTGCAAGAGCAATAGTTGGCGAGACGACCATGTGATGACACGTTGATAGAGATCAAGATGATGGAGATCATGGTGTCATGCCGGTGACGATAGAGATCATGACAGTACTTTGGAGATGGAGATCAAAGACGCAAGATGATCATGGCCATATCATGTCACATATTTTGATTGCATGTGATGTTTATCCTTTATGCATCTTATTTTGCTTTAGTTCGGCGGTAGCATTATAAGATGATCTCTCACTAAATTTCAAGGTATAAGTGTTCTCCCTGAGTATGCACCATTGCGACAGTTCGTCGTGCCGAGATACTACGTGATGATCGGGTGTGATAAGCTCTACGTTCACATACAACGGGTGCAAGCCAGTTTTGCACACGCGGAATACTCGGGTTAAACTTGACGAGCCTAGCATATGCAGATATGGCCTCGGAACACTAGAGACCGAAAGGTCGAGCGTGAATCATATAGTAGATATGATCAACATAATGATGTTCACCATTGAAAACTACTCCATCTCACGTGATGATCAGACATGGTTTAGTTGATTTGGATCACGTGATCATTTAGATGACTAGAGGGATGTCTATCTAAGTGGGAGTTCTTAAGTAATATGATTAATTGAACTTTAATTTATCATGAACTTACTCCTGATAGTATTTGCATAACTGTGTTGTAGATCAATATCTCGCAATGTAGCTCCCCGTTTTTTATATGTTCCTAGAGGAAAACTATGTTGAAAGATGATAGTAGCAATGATGCGGACTAGGTCTGTGTGAGGGAGTCCTGGACTAGGGGGTCCTCGGACAACCGGACTATATACTTTGGCCAGACTGTTGGACTATAAAGATACAAGATTGAAGACTTCGTCCCGTGTCCGGGTAGGACTCTCCTTTGCGTGGAAGGCAAGCTTGGTCATTCGGATATGTAGATCTCCTCCCTTGTAACCGACTCTGTGTAACCCTAGCCCCCTTCGGTGTCTATATAAACCGGAGGGTTTAGTCCATAGAACGACAATCATAATCATAGGCCAACTTCTAGGGTTTAGCCTCTACGATCTCGTGGTAGATCAACTCTTGTAATACTCATATCATCAAGATTAATCAAGGAGGAAGTAGGGTATTACCTCCATCGAGAGGGCCCGAACCTGGGTAAACATTGTGTCCCCTGCCTCCTGTTACCATCCGCCTTAGACGCACAGTTCGGGACCCCCTACCCGAGATCCGCTAGTTTTGACACCGACATTGGTGCTTTCATTGAGAGTTCCACTGTGTCGTCACCATAAGGCTTGATGGCTCCTTCGATCATCGGTAACGATGCAATCCGGGGTGAGGCTTTTCCCTGGACAGATCTTCGTATTCGGTGGCTTCGTACTGCGGGCCAACTCACTTGGCCATCTGGAGCAGATCGAGAGCTACGCCCCTGGCCATCAGGTCAGGTTTGGAAGCTTAAACTATACTGCCGACATCCGCGGAGACTTGATCTTCGATGCATTCAATCCCATGCCAGGTGCGTCGCACAGTCGCGATGAGCATGACTTAGCTCTGTAGCTGGACGGTGTCCGGGAGATCACACATGTGGCTACTCCGGCCTTCAATCCGGAGTAGATCATGTCGTCCGAGGACGGGTGGATGGACCCCGCCATGGAGGCCGCACACTCAGTGGCGATAGAGCCGAATACTGACTTCACCTCCTACGTGACCTGTGTTGCCGGATCCTTGGATTCGTCCCCGGCCACAGGCTCCGAACCGCCCATGTCCGTGCCTATCGAATCTGATTGGGAACCGATCATGGAGTTCACCTCCGCGGATATCTTTCAGCACTCACCCTTAGGCGACTTACTAAAATCATTGAGGCCTCTCTCCTTGTCAGGAGACCCTTGGCCGAACTATGTCCGGCTTGAGTGGGAAGCGGACGACGAAGAAATCCGTCCCCCACCCACCACCCACTTAATAGCCACTGTCGACGACTTAACCGACATGCTTGATTTCGGATCCAAAGACATCGATGGTATGGACGACGATGTAGGAGAAGAACAGGAACCACCGCCCATAGGGCGCTGGACTGCCACCTCATCATATGATATATACATGGTGGACACCCCCAAAGAAAGCGATGGCAATAAGGCAACAGAGGATAATCCCCCCGAGAAGCAATCTAAACACCGGCGTCAACGGTGCCGCTCTAAGCCCCGCCATAGAAAGAATGGCGATACCGGCACAAGAGACAATAACGCTGCGGATAGCGCCGAAGATGAAGACAATCCCCTCCAGCCAGGCCTCGAGCGGGAGGATGGGCAAGCCAGCCCTAAGGAACAGGCAGCAGACGGAGAATCAGAGGATGACAATTACATACCTCTCTCCAAAGGCGAGGTGAGCCTCGGCGACGAAGAATTTATCGTGTCTGAGGATCCTGCCGAACAGGAGCGCTTCAAGCGCCGGCTTATAGCCACAGCAAAAAGCCTGAAGAAAAAGCAGCAGCAGCTTCAAGCTGACCAAGATCTGCTAGCGGATAGATGGACCGAGGTCCTGGCAGCCGAGGAATACGAACTCGAGCGCCAACCAAAATTTACCCAAAACGCAAGTTGTTACCCCAACTCGAGGAGGAAGCACTAAAGCCTACGCTCCCAGCGTATGATGCGGCTGACCGACCACCTCGTCGCCAAGACAAAGCGACATATCAGGCCGAAGTCCAGCCCGCACCCCGTCGCCAGTCAAACAAAAATACCAAGGCCCGGGGCAACACGCAGGACCTGCGAGACGTATTGGAAAACAAAGCAGGACATACAAGATCGATCTACAGATCACGGGGGCGCGCCCCAATGTGTGACGACGACCGTCACACCGGATATACCAAAAGCAAATCCGGCCGGGCCGAATACAGCAGACAATACTCGTATGAACTACGTCGTGACATAGCCCGGCACAGAGGCGCCGCACACCCCCTATGCTTCACCGATGAAGTAATGGATCACGAATTCTCAGAAGGGTTCAAACCTGTGAACATCGAATCATATGATGGTACAGCAGACCCCGCGGTATGGATCGAAGATTTCCTCCTCCACATCCACATGGCCCGCGGTGACGATCTACATGCCATCAAGTACCTCCCATTAAAACTCAAAGGGCCTGCTCGGCATTGGCTCAATAGCCTGCCGACAAACTCCATTGGCAGTTGGGAGAATCTGGAAGACGCATTCCTTGACAACTTCCAAGGCACTTATGTGCGACCACCGGATGCCGATGACTTGAGTCACATAACCCAACAGCCAGGGGAATCAGCCAGGAAATTCTGGACTCGGTTCCTAACTAAAAAGAACCAAATTGTTGACTGTCCAGATGCCGAGGCATTAGCAGCATTTAAGCATAATATCCGCGACGAGTGGCTCGCCCGACACCTCGGCCAAGAAAAGCCGAAATCCATGGCAGCCCTCACGACACTCATGACCCGCTTTTGTGCGGGCGAGGATAGCTGGCTGGCTCGCAGCAACAACACATCAAGAAACCCTGGCAATTCAGACGCCAAGGATAGCAACGGCAGGCCACGTCGCAACAGACACAAGCGCCGCAACAACGGTGACAACGCCAAAGACACGACAGTTAATGCCGGATTCAGCGGCCCTAAATCCGGTCAGTGGAAAAAGCCGTTCAAAAGAAGCAATCCGGGACCGTCCAGCTTGGACCGCATACTCGATCGTTCGTGTCAAATTCACGGCACCCCCGATAGACCAGCCAACCACACCAACAGAGAATGCTGGGTGTTCAAACAAGCCGGCAAGTTGAATGCCGAAAACAAGGAAAAGGGGCTGCATAGCGACGACGAGGAGGAGCCCCGGCCTCTGAACACCGGAGGACAGAAGAAATTTCCTCCCCAAGTGAAAACGGTGAACATGATATACACAACCCATATTCCCAAGCGGGAGTGGAAGCGTGCACTAAGGGGCGTCTATGCGATGGAGCCAGTCGCCCCAAAGCTCAACCCATGGTCTTCTTGTCCGATCACCTTCGATCGCAGGGACCACCCCACCAGTATTCGTCATGGCGGTTCTGCCGCATTGGTCCTCGACCCCATCATTGACGGATTTCACCTCACTCGAGTCCTTATGGACGGTGGCAGCAGCCTGAACCTGCTCCATCAGGATATAGTACGCAAAATGGGTATAGACCCCTCAAGGATCAAACCCACCAAAACCACCTTTAAAGGTGTCATCCCAGGTGTAGAGGCCTGTTGTACGGGCTCAATCACACTGGAAGTGGTCTTCGGATCTCTGGACAACTTCCAAAGCGAGGCGTTAATCTTCGATAGCGTCCCCTTCCGTAGTGGCTATCACGCACTGCTCGGACGAACCGCATTTGCCAGATTCAATGCGGTACCGCATTATGCATACCTCAAGCTCAAAATGCCAGGACCTCGCGGGGTTATAACAATTAATGGAAACACAGAGAGCTCGCTCCACACGGAGGAGCACACTGCGGCCCTCGCAGCAGAAGCGCAAGGTAGCCTTATGAGGCAAACCGCCAATTCAGCGAAAAAGACCCCGAACACCTTCAAGCGAGTTGGAGTACCCTGCAAGAGGATCGCCAGGCACGTTTAGAGCTCGCCTAGCAATTCGGCCTCCGTCCTAGTCCCATTCAAGCGGCGAAATTTGTGTCGCGCGTACATAATTACACACTCAAGATACCATGGGCATAGGCGAAGGCACGGCCATGGCATGGCCCACAATGCGGCTCAACCGCTTCAGGACCTGTATACCTTTAACATTTTCTTCCTTTCAGGCCCCTATTTTCTGAAGGCCCTCTCCGATCGTCTGATTATCGGACCCGTCACGGGAAGGAAACACCAAGGAAGCAAGAAGCTTTGACGTGCAAGGGAATCCCCAGGTGGTCCCTGATAACGACCGCTATACCTGTTTTACATACCCACACGCAGCTTGCCCTTGGATAGGACATGTCAAATAGTCCTATTTTTGCTTACTGCACTACTTGTATACATACGCTTTGACGTATCATTTAAATAACAATGTACAACATTAGCTTATTATCACATTTCTTCATCTTTTTTCCTGTCTACTTATTTACGACAAATTGCACCTGTCCATTCTGGTACGTCCAGAGCGCCAGGGTCTTCAGTGTACCCCATAACATGGCAAGAAAAGTCCGAACACTTTCGACAGTGCGGCACCCCAAACTTATAGCATTATATGCATCAACTCTGAATCATGTCTTGGGTCAATAGTTGGGTTTGCCCGGCTCCCATGTTTTGGTACCTTATGTTCCGCTATATCGGCTAAGGTAGCACTGGGAGAACTACAGCGATTGTGTCCCGGTTCTTCCGGACGAGCACCTCAGTAGAGAAAGCCGAAAACTGAATGTCATGACGCGGCGAGAGCTGGTCGCTGTTCGAGAGGTCTCAAATCCTTAAAGATTTTTTCTGCTTCGGGCGAGGAGTTGGCCTTGTCCGACTTAGGCGTACATAGCGCCCCAAGTTCGGCCTTCTGAATACTAGGGGCTTCGCCAAAATTTAAAATTGTAGACTTCTATGGCTAAGTGAGAGTGATAAAGCTTTATAGTCCGATTGCCTGGTTCATTGTGCTGAACACCTCCTTCGAAGGACCCAAAACTGGGATAAAGAGTGATCAGGTTTATCCCGAACACCTCAGTACTAGTTACATGGGGGTAGAAGCCGACGACTGGCCAACTCTCAAATTTTATAAACGGCTGCACAGAAGGTAATACATTAAATTAACAAGCGTTACATAGCGCACATGAACTCGTTTCACATTATAGGATCAGATGAGTTCATTCATTCAAATATTACATCCTTAGCACATTCCTCTGCCACAAGGCGAGCACCCTTCAAGACACTGTCATAATACTTTTCGGGGTGGCGATGCTCCTTGCCCTCCGGCGGCCCCTCCTTCACTAGCTTTTCGGCGTCCATCTTTGCCCAGTGCACTTTTGCCCGGGCAAAAGCCCTGCGCGCACCCTCAATGCAGATGGACCACTTTATGACTTCAAGCCAGGGGCAAGCGTTCACAAGCTGCCTCACCAGGCTGAAATAGCTGCCAGGACGGGGCTCGCCAGGCCACATCCGGACTATGAGGCCCTTCATGGCCAGTTCGGCCGCCTTGTGAAGCTCGACCAGTTGCTTCAACTGGTCGCTCAAGGGCATCGGATGCTCAGTCCCAGTATACTGAGACTAGAACAACTTCTCCATCGAGCTCCCTTCCTCGGCCCAGTAGAACTCCACGGCATCCGACACACTGCTGGGTAGATCTGCGAATGCTCCTGGAGAACTCCAAATTCGGGTAAGTAAAAGGAAAGTTTCCTTCACATGCTTGCTTTGCATATTGAATGCCTTACCCGCCGCTATCTTCTTGACCGCCTCAAGTTCCTGGAGGGCCTTTGGGCTTTGGCCTTGGCATTTTGTGCGGGGTCTCGAGGGCCTTCACAAGCTCGGACCCTCGCATTTTAGAGTCATGCTCCAAGGACTCGTACTTCTTGACAAACTCCTGGAGGTCTTCCTGAACCTCGCCGACTCGGGCCTCTTGCTTCTCGCGCTCGGCGCGCTCCTTGGCCGCTTTGCCTTTGGCATCGGACATTGCCTTCTTCAGGGCTGCCAGTTCGCTCATGGCCGTTAGCAAAATTCATGACGATCCTGTGATCTAACAACCAGTTTCCTTTTTCTTTATCAATAAACAGACAAGGTATTACTTACCTTTGTTCCCTTCGAGCTGCCTCTTGGTAAGGCCGAGCTCTTCCTCAGACCGCTCAAGGTCCCGCTTCGGTGTGGAGACCTCCATCGTGTGAGCGGCAGCGGCCAGCAGTGAAGCCTGCTTATTCACATAGACATATTCTGATTAGACTCCTGTGATTATTATTCAATCCTCTGTTTGGCCTTTCTTCGCGAATACCAAACAGAGCATCAGGGGCTACTGTCTATGCGGTAACATTTTCGCATAATTTGATTACTTACCTCAAAGCCTGTTAGGAGGCTGGCACAGGCTTCAGTCAGTCCGCTTTTGGCGGACCGAACCTTCTTGACCACCGCACTCATGATAGTGCGGTGCTCTTTGTCAATGGAAGTGCCGCGAAGCGCTTCCAGCAAATTGTACGATGCCTCTGGATGGACAGAGGCCATCGGCACAGACGGTTTGCTGAAGGAAATATGCCCTAGAGGCAATAATAAAGTTATTATTTATTTCCTTATTTCGTGATAAATGTTTATTATTCATGTTGGAATTGTATTAACCGGAAACATAATACATGTGTGAATAAATAGACAAACAGAGTGTCACTAGTATGCCTCTACTTGACTAGCTCGTTGATCAAAGATGGTTATGTTTCCCAGCCATAGACAAAGAGTTGTCATTTGATTAACGGGATCACATCATTAGGAGAATGATGTGATTGACTTGACCCATTCCGTTAGCTTAGCACTCGATCATTTAGTATGTTGCTATTGCTTTCTTCATGACTTATACATGTTCCTATAACTATGAGATTATGCAACTCCCGTTTACCGGAGGAACACTTTGTGTGCTACCAAACATCACAATGTAATTGGGTGATTATAAAGGTGCTCTACAGGTGTCTCTGAAGGTACTTGTTGGGTTGGCGTATTTCGAGATTAGGATTTGTCACTCCGATTGTCGGAGAGGTATCTTTGGGCCCACTCGGCAATGCACATCACTTAAGCCTTGCAAGCATTGCAACTAATGAGTTAGTTGCGGGATGATGTATTACGGACGAGTAAAGAGACTTGCCGGTAACGAGATTGAACTAGGTATTGAGATACCGACGATCGAATCTCGGGCAAGTAACATACCGATGACAAAGGGAACAACGTATATTGTTATGTGGTATGACTGATAAAGATCTTCGGAGAATATGTGGGAGCCAATATGAGCATCCAGGTTCCGCTATTGGTTATTGACAGGAGACGTGTCTCGGTCATGTCTACATAGTTCTCGAACCCGTAGGGTCCGCACGCGTAAAGTTTTGATGACGGCTATATTATGAGTTTATGAGTTTTTATGCACTGAAGGTTGTTCGGAGTCCCGTATGTGATCACGGACATGACGAGGAGTCTCGAAACGGTCGAGACATGAAGATTGATATATTGGAAGCCTATATTTGGATATCGGAAATGTTTCGGGTGAAATCGGGATTTTACCGGAGTACCGAGGGGTTACCGGAACACCCCCCCTGGGGGCTTAATGGGCCATAGTGGGCCTTAGTGGAGAAGAGGAGAGGCGGCTAGGGCAGGGCCGCGCACCCCTCCCCCTCTAGTCCGAATAGGACAAGGAGAGGGGGGCGGCGCCCCCCTTTCCTTCCTTTCTCCCTCCTCTTCCCCCTTCTCCTAATCCAACAAGGAAGGGAGGGAGTCCTACTCCCGGTGGGAGTAGGACTCCTCCTGGCGCGCCTCCTCCTGGCCGCCCACACCTCCCCCCTTGCTCCTTTATATACGGGGGCAGGGGGCACCCCATAGACACAACAATTGATTTGATCTTTTAGCCGTGTGCGGTGCCCCCCTCCACCAGAGTCCACCTCGATAATACTGTAGCAGTGCTTAGGCGAAGCCCTGTGTCGGTAGAACATCATCATCATCACCACGCCGTCGTGCTGATGAAACTCTCCCTCAACACTCGGCTAGATCGAAGTTCGAGGGACGTCATCGGGCTGAACATGTGCTGAACTCGGAGGTGCCATGTGTTCGGTACTTGATCGTTCAGTTTGTGAAGATGTACGACTACATCAACCGCGTTGTGCTAATGCTTCCGCTTTCGGTCTACGAGGGTACGTGGACAACACTCTCCCCTCTCGTTGCTATGCATCACCATCATCTTGCGTGTGCGTAGGTATTTTTTTTTGAAATTACTATGTTCCCCAACAGTGGCATCCAAGCCAGTTTTTATGTGTAGATGTCATATGCATGAGTAGAACACAAGTGAGTTGTGGGCGATATAAGTCATACTGCTTACCAACATGTCATACTTTGGTTCGGCGGTATTGTTGGATGAAGAGGCCCGGACCGACATTACGCGTACGCTTATGCGAGACTAGTTCTACCGACGTGCTTTGCACACAGGTGGCTGGCGGGTGTCAGTTTCTCCAACTTTAGTTGAACCGAGTGTGGCTACGCCCGATCCTTGTGAAGGTTAAAACAACACCAACTTGACAAACTATCGTTGTGGTTTTGATGCATAGGTAAGAATGGTTCTTGCTCAGCCCGTAGCAGCCACGTAAAACTTGCAACAACAAAGTAGAGGACGCCTAACTTGTTTTTGCAGGGCATGTTGTGATGTGATATGGTCAAGACGTGATGAGATATAAGTTGTTGTATGAGATGATCATGTTTTGCTGAGTTTATCGGCAATTGGCAGAAGCCTTATGGTTGTCTCTTTATTGCATAAGATGCAAGAGACAAATAATTACTTTACTTTATCGCTATGCGATAGCAATACTTGCAAGAGCAATAGTTGGTGAGACGACCATGTGACGACACATTGATATAGATCAAGATGATGGAGATCATGGTGTCATGCCGGTGACGATGGATATCATGACGACGCTTTGGAGATAGAGATCAAAGGCACAAGAGGATGATGGCCATATCATGTCACATATTTTGATTGCATGTGATGTTTATCTTTTATACATCTTACTTTGCTTAGTTATGACGGTAGCATTATAAGATGATCTTTCACTAAATTTCAATATAAAAGTGTTCTCCCTGAGTATGCACCATTGCCAAAGTTCATCGTGCCCAGAGACCACGTTATGATTGGGTGTGATAAGCTCTACGTCCATCTATAACGGGTGCAAGCCAGTTTTTGCACACACAGAATACTCGGGTTAAACTTGACGAGCCTAGCATATGCAGATATGGCCTCGGAACACTGGAGACCGAAAGGTCGAGCGTGAATCATATAGTAGATATGATCAACATAGTGATGTTCACCATTGAAAACTACTCCATTTCACGTGATGATCGGTTATGGTTTAGTTGATTTGGATCACGTGGTCACTTAGATGATTAGAGGGATGTCTATCTAAGTGGGAGTTCTTAAGTAATTTGATTAATTGAACTTTAATTTATCATGAACTTAGTCCTTGTAGTATTAGCATATCTATGTTGTAGATCAATGGCTCGCGTTTAGCTCCCCTGTTTTATTTTTTATACGTTCCTAGAGAAAACTAAGTTGAAAGATGTTAGTAGCAATGATGCGGATTGGATCCATGATCTGAGGATTATCCTCATTGCTGCATAGGAGAATTATGTCCTTGATGACCGCTAGGTGACAGACCTATTGCAGGAGCAGATGCAGACGTTATGAATGTTTAGCTAGCTCAATATGATGACTAGCTGATAGTTTAGTGCACCATGCTTAACAGTTTAGAATCGGGACTTTAGCGACGTTTTGAACGTCATGGATCATATGAGATGTTCCAGGATTTGAAGTTAATATTTCAAGCAAATACCCGAGTTGAGAGATATGAAGTCTCCAACAAGTTCTATAGCTAAAAGATGGAGGAGAATAGCTCAAGCAGTGAGCTTGTGCTCAGATTGTCTGGGTACTACAATCACTTGAATCAAGTGGGAGTTAATCTTCCAGATAAAATAGTGATTGACAGAATTCTCTAGTCACCATCACCAAGTTAGTAGAACTTCATGATGAACTATAGTATGCAAGGGATGACGAAAATGATTCCCAAGCTTTTCATGATGATGAAATCGATGAAGGTAGAAATCAAGAAAGAGCATCAAGTGTTGATGATTAACAGATCACAAGTTTCAAGAAAAGGGCAAAGGGAAAGAAAGGGAACTTCAAGAAGAACGGCAAGCAAGTTGCTGCTCAAGTGAAGAAGCCCAAGTCTGGACCTAAGCCTGAGACTAAGTGCTTCTACTGCAAAGGGACTGGTCACTGGAAGCAGAAATGCCCTGAATATTTGGTGGATAAGAAGGATGGCAAAGTGAACAAGGGTATATTTGCTATACAGGTTATTGATGTGTACCTTACTAGTATTTATAGTAGCCCCTGTGTATTTGATACTTGTTCGGTTGCTAAAAATTAGTAACTCGAAACAGGAGTTACAGAATAAATAGAGACTAGTCAAGGGTGAAGTAACGATGTGTGTTGGAAGTAGTTCCAAGAATGAAATGATCATTATTGCACACTCCCTATACTTTCGGGATTAGTGTTGAACCTAAATAAGTGTTATTTGGTGTTTGCGTTTCGCATGAATATGATCTGATCATGTTTATTGCAATACGGTTATGCATTTGAGTTAGAGAATAATTGTTATTCTGTTTACATGAATAAAACCTTCTATGGTTATACACCCAATGAAAATGCTTTGCTGAATCTCGATCGTAGTGATACACATATTCATAATACTGAAGCCAAAAGATGCAAAGTTAATAATGATAGTGCAACTTATTTGTGGCACTGCCGTTTAGGTCATATTGGTGTAAAGCGCATGAAGAAACTCCATGCTGATGGGTTTTTGGAATCACTTGATTATGAATCATTTTGATGCTTGCGAACCATGCCTCATGGGCAAGATGACTAAGACTCCGTTCTCCGGAACAACGGAGCGAGCAACTGACTTATTGGATATAATACATACTAATGTATGAGGTCCGATGAGTGTTGAGGCTCGCGGCAGGTATCGTTATTTTCTGACCTTCACAGATGATTTGAGCAGATATGGGTATATCTACTTGAAGAAACATAAGTCTGAAACATTTGAAAAGTTAAAAAATTTCAGAGTGAAGTGGGAAATCATCGTAACAAGAAAATAAAGTTTCTATGATCTAATCGCAGAGGAAAATATTTGAGTTACGAGTTAGGTCTTCAATTAAAACAATGTGGAATAGTTTCACAAACTCATGCCACCTGGAACACCACAGCGTAATGGTGTGTCCGAACGTCATAACCGTACTTTATTTGATATAGTGCAATCTATGATGTCTCTTACCGATTTACCACTATCGTTTTGGGGATATGCATTAGAGACAGCTGCATTCACATTAAAAAGGGCACCATCTAAATCCGTTGAGACGACACCGTATGAACTGTGGTTTAGCAAGAAACCTAAGCTGTCGTTTCTTAAAGTTTGGGGTTGCGATGCTTATGTCAAAAAGTTTCATCTTGATAAGCTCAAACCCAAGTCGGAGAAGTGCGTCTTCATAGGATACCCAAAAGTAACTGTTGGGTACACCTTCTATCACAGATCCGAAGGAAAGATATTTGTTGTTGAGAATGGATCCTTTCTAGAGAAGGAGTTTCTCTCGTAAGAAGTGAGTAGGAGGAAAGTAGAACTTGATAAGTTAACTATACCTGCTCCCTTATTGGAAAGTAGTTCATCACAGAAAACTATTTCTATGACTCCTACACCAATTAGTGAGGAAGCTAATGATGATGATCATGTAACTTCAGATCAAGTTACTACCGAGCCTCGTAGGTCAACCAGAGTGAGATCCGCACCAGAGTGGTACGGTAATCCTGTTCTGGAAGTCATGTTAATTGACCATGACGAACCTACGAACCATGAGGAAGCGATGATGAGCCCAGATTCCGCGAAATGGCTTGAGGCCATGCAATCTGAGATGGGATCCATGTATGAGAACAAAGTGTGGACTTTGGTTGACTTGGCCGATGATCGGCAAGCCATCGAGAATAAATGGATCTTCAAGAGGAAGACGGACGCTGATAGTAGTGTTACTATCTACAAAGCTCAAATTGTCGCAAAAATGTTTTTGACAAGTTCACGGTGTTGACTACGATGAGAATTTCTCACTCGTATCGATGCTTAAAAGTCTGTCCGAATCATGTTAGCAGTTGCCGCATTTTAGGAAATCTGGCAAATGGATATCAAAACTACATTCCTTGATGGATTTATTAAAGAAGAGTTGTATATGATGCAACCAGAAGGTTTTGTCAATCCTAAAGGTGCTAACAAAGTGAGAGAGCTCCAGCGATCCATCTATGGACTGGTGCAAGCATCTCGGAGTTGGAATATATACTTTGATAAAGTGGTCAAAGCATATGGTTTTATACAGACTTGCGGTGAAGCATGTATTTACAAGAAAGTGAGTGGGAGCACTACATCATTTCTAATAAGTATATGTGAATGACATATTGTTGATCAGAAAAAATGTAGAATTTTCTAGAAAGCATAACGGAGTGTTTGAAAAGAGGTTTTCAAAGAAATACCTTGATGAAGCTGCTAACACATTGAGCATCAAGATCTATAGAGATAGATCAAGACGCTTGATAAGTTTTTCAATGAGTACATATCTGGACAAGATTTTGAAGTAGTTCAAAATGGAACAGTCAAAGAAGGAGTTCTTGCCTGTGTTGCAAGGTGTGAAGTTGAGTAAAGACTCAAAACTCGACCGCGGCAGAAAATAGAAAGAGAATGAAAAGTCATTCCCTATGCCTCAGTCATAGGTTCTATAAAGTATGATATGCTGTTTACCAGTCCTATTGTATACCTTAGCATTTTTCTGGCAAGGGAGTACAATGGTGATCTATGAGTAGATCACTAGACAGCGGTCAAAATTATCCTTAGAGGACGAAGGAAATATTTCTCGATTATGGAGGTGATAAAAGAGTTTGTCGTAAAGAGTTACGTCGATGCAAGCTTTTTACATCGATCTAGATGACTCTAAGTCTCGATTTGCATACATATTGAAAGTGGGAGAAATTAGCTAGAGTAGCTCTGTGCAGAGCATTGTTGACATAGAAATTTGCAAAATACATACGGATCTGAATGTGGCAGACCCGTAGACTAAACTTCACTCACAAGCAAAACATGATCACACCTTAGTACTCTTTGGGTGTTATTCACATAGCGATGTGAACTAGATTATTGACTCTAGTAAACCCTTTGGCTGTTGGTCACATGGCAATGTGACCTATGGGTGTTAATCACATGGTGATGTGAACTATTGGTGTTAAATCACATGGCGATGTGAACTAGATTACTGACTCTAGTGCAAGTGGGAGACTGAAGGAAATATGCCCTAGATGCAATAATAAAGTTATTATTTATTTCCTTATTTCATGATAAATGTTTATTATTCATGCTAGAATTGTATTAATCGGAAACATAATACATGTGTGAATACATAGACAAACAGAGTGTCACTAGTATGCCTCTACTTGACTACCTCGTTGATCAAAGATGGTTATGTTTCCTAGCCATAGACAAAGAGTTGACATTTGATTAACGGGATCACATCATTAGGAGAACGATGTGATTGACTTGACCCCTTATGTTAGCTTAGCACTCGATCGTTTAGTATGTTGCTATTGCTTTCTTCATGACTTATACATGTTCCTATGACTATGAGATTATGCAAATCCCGTTTACCGTAGGAACACTTTGTGTGCTACCAAACATCACAACGTAACTGGGTGATTATAAAGGTGCTCTACAGGTGTCTCCGAAGGTACTTGTTGGGTTGGCGTATTTCGAGATTAGGATTTGTCACTTTGATTGTCGGAGAGGTATCTTTGGGCCCACTCGGCAAAGCACATCACTTAAGCCTTGCAAGCATTGCAACTAATGAGTTAGTTGCGGGATGATGTATTATGGAACAAGTATTGAGACTTGCCGGAAACGAGATTAAACTAGGTATTGAGATACCGACGATCAAATCTCGGGCAAGTAACATACCGATGACAAAGGGAACAACATATATTGTTATGCGGTCTGACCGATAAAGATCTTCGTAGAATATGTGGGAGCCAATATGAGCATCCAGGTTCCGCTATTGGTTATTGACCGGAGACGTGTCTCGGTCATGTCTACATAGTTCTCGAACCCGTAGGGTCCACACGCTTAAAGTTTCGATGACGGTTATACTATGAGTTTATGAGTTTTGATGTACCGAAGGATGTTCGGAGTCCCGGATGTGATCACAGACATGACAAGGAGTCTCGAAATGGTCAACACATGAAGAAGGTTGATATATTGTAAGTCTATATTTGGATATCGGAAATGTCCCGTGTGAAATCGGGATTTTACCGGAGTACCGAGGGGTTACCGGAACCCCCCGGGAGCTTAATGGGCCATAGTGGGCCTTAGTGGAGAAGAGGAGAGGCGGCTAGGGCAGGACCGCGTGCCCCTCCCCCTCTAGTCCGAATAGGACAAGGAGAGGGGGGCGCCCCCCCCCCCCCTTTCCTTCATCTCTCTCCCTCCTCTTCCCCCCTTCTCCTAATCCAACAAGGAAGGGAGGGAGTCCTACTGCCGGTGGGAGTAGGACTCCTCCTGGAGCGCCTCCTCCTGGCCGGCCACACCTCCCCCCTTGCTCCTTTATATACGAGGGCAGGGGCACCCCATAGACACAACAATTGATTTGATCTTTTAACCGTGTGCAGTGCCCCCCTCCACCATAGTCCACCTCGATAATACTGTAGCGGTGCTTAGGCGAAGCCCTGCGTCTGTAGAACATCATCATCGTCACCACGCCGTCGTGCTGACGAAACTCTCCCTAAACGTTTGCTGAACTTGGAGGTGCCGTGCGTTCGGTACTTGATCAGTCTGATCGTGAAGACGTACGGCTACATCAACCGCGTTGTGCTAACGCTTCCCCTTTCGGTCTACGAGGGTACATGGACAACACTCTCCCCTCTCGTTGCTATGCATCACCTTGATCTTGCGTGTGCGTAGGAATTTTTTTGAAATTACTACGTTCCCCAACACTTGCCCCCCTTGGCGAGGGATCGCCTGACAGAATGTGGAACCACTGGAGATTCCGGTGCAGTATTCGGCTGGGGGCTAGAATTGCTGCCACCGACATTAGAGCCCATGGGAGTCTTGCCCCTCATGCACCCAGCGTCCGGAATGTCACCTTGGGGCGCCTCCGGAACTGTCCCCCTTGGTTCAGTACCCTTTGAGACAACACCTCTACGTTGTTCGTAGGGCGGGGGGAAGAGGCGGTCAGGAGTGAATCACTATTCATCTCCGACCGGCCCAAACACTCATCCGAAGAGGATACGTCGATATGGGCTTTGGATGGGCTGCATGATCATGTTCGACATGATAAGAAACAATGAAATAAAACATACCAAGAACTATTATGGTATCCGGATACTTATGACTTTGCCAGGGGCTTGTCCCTGGGTAACCACTCCTCGTCGCTAAAAGCGGCCGTCGTGGAGCAGTCCGGAAGGAGAGTCCTTCCCTTATTGGACCCTTCGGCCTCCCCTGATGGGGTGGCCTTCCTTTTCTTTCCCCCCCCCCGGCTGCAGGGGAGAACTTTCCTCTTCCTCCTCGTTTTCATGAGAGGAGGGTGCCTCGGTGTTATCGGACGATGATTCCGATATGACCTTGCGTCGAAGACCTTTCCTGGTCCCCATGGCCTTCTTCTCCGACGCCTCATAGGGCGCCGGAACCAGCATCTCCGTTAAGAGAGCCCTTGCTGGATCTTCGGGCAGTGGGGCCGGACAATCGATCCGCTCCGCTGTCGCGACCCATTCCTGTTAAATGGCGTGGAGACTCATATCCCTCACATGATTATATTGGGGAAAGGAACATCTTATGAGATATAAAGAGCTTACTGGATTGGCGGGGCGCTTTGCGCTGAGTCCACGATCCTCGGTAATGGGAGGAGGTACCTCGGCGGCCTTGAACAGCACCCTCCAGACATCATGGTGCATCGTGTCGAAAAGCTCTTGCAGCATCTGGTGCTTGGCCGGGTCGAACTCCCACATATTGAATGCCCGTCTTTGACACGGGAGGATCCGGCGGAAGAGCATGACCTGGACCATGTTGACGAGCTTGATTTTCTTGCTTATCATATTTTTTACACAGTTCTGGAGTCCGGTCAGCTCTACCGATGAACTCCAGGATAGGCCCTTCTCTTTCCAGGAGGTGAGCCGCGTGGGGATGTCGGATCAAAATTCGGGGGACGCCGCCCAGTTGGTGTCGCACGGCTCGGTGATGTAGAACCACCCCGATTGCCACCCCTTCATGGTCTCCACATAGGAGCCTTCGAGCAAGGTGACGTTGGGCATTTTGCCCACCATGGCGCCTCCGCACTCCGCTTGCTGGCCGACCACCACCTTCGGTTTCACGTTGAAGGTCTTCAGCCACAGGCCGAAGTGGGGCTTGATGCGGAGGAAGGCCTCGCACACGAAGATAAATCCTGAGATGTTGAGGATGAAATTGGGGGCCAGATCATGGAAGTCCAGCCCGTAGTAGAACATGAGCCCGCGGACGAATGGGTGGAGGGGAAATCCCAGCCTGCGGATAAAGTGGGGGAGGAATACAACCCTCTCATGGGGTTCTAGAGTAGGGACGATCTGCCCCGCGTCTGGGAGCCGGTGTGCGATATCTGCGGCCAGGTATCCGGCTTCCCGGAGCTTCGTAATGTTCTCCTCCGTAACAGAGGATACCATCCACTTGCCTCCCGCTCCCGACATGTTTGGAGTGGTTTTGCGGAGAAAATGCGAACTTGGGCGCTGGAGCTCGAGTGCGCAAGAATGGATGGGCAGGGAAGAAGGCGTGGGTGAAAAGGAGGAGTCCTTATCCTTTTATAAGGGCGAAAGAAGCTATGCGCCTCCCCACCTGCCTGGTAAACTCGCCTGTTCTCCAAGCGCCGTGATTGATGGTGCGGTCGGGTTACCTGCACCCGTATTGATGAGAATCCCATGATAAGGGGACACGATCTCTGCTTCGACAAGACGTGCCAATAAAACCGCCTCTCAATGCGTGCAGTGGCTGGTTGAGAAAAACAGTTCGAATAATGACCGGGCCATGACGTGATGTCATGTTATGAAAGTTTTCAGCAGATTAGATTTGTGGAATAATATACTCTCTGTGGTGGTATGTAGAATTTGTTTTGCAGAGCTGGACACGATCCTTGTGTTCAAAATCTTCCATGGAGTATTCAGAGAAGGAACCCGCCTTGCAATGCTGAAGACAATCTGTGCGCCGGACTCATCGTCATTGAAGCCAGGTTCAGGGGCTACTGAGGGAGTCCTGGACTAGGGGGTCCTCGGACAGCCGAACTATATACTTTGGCCATACTGTTGGACTATGAAGATACAAGATTGAAGACTTCGTCCTGTGTTCAGGTAGGACTCTCCTTTGCATGGAAGGCAAGCTTGGCAATTCGGATATGTAGATCTCCTCCCTTGTAACCGACTCTGTGTAACCCTAGCCCCCTCCGTGTCTATATAAACCGGAGGGTTTAGTCCGTAGAACGAGAATCATAATCATAGGCTAGCTTTTAGGGTTTAGCCTCTACGATCTCGTGGTAGATCAACTCTTGTAATACTCATATCATCAAGATCAATCAAGCAGGAAGTAGGGTATTACCTCCATCGAGAGGGCCCGAATCTGGGTACACATTGTGTCCCATGCCTCCTGTTACCATCCGCCTTAGAGGCACAGTTCGGGACCCCCTACCCGAGATCCGCCGGTTTTGACACCGACACTGTGATCTGGGGATTATCCTCATTGCTGCACAGAAGAATTATGTCCTTGATGCACCGTTAGGTGACAGACCTATTGCAGGAGCAGATGCAGACGTTATGAACGTTTGACAAGCTCGGTATGATGACTACTCGATAGTTTAGTGCACATGCTTTACGACTTAGAACCAAGACTTCAAAAATGTTTTGAATGCCACGGAGCATATAAGATGTTCCAAGAGTTGAAATTGGTATCTCATACTCATGCCCGTGTCAAGAGGTATGAGACCTCTGACAATACTTTGCCTACAAGATGGAGGAGAATTGCTCAATGAGTGAGCATGTGCTTAGAATGTCTAAGTAGTACAATCACTTGAATCAAGTGGAAGTTAATCTTCCCGATAAGATAGTGATTGACAGAGTTCTTTAGTCACTATCACCAAGTTACTAGAACTTCATGATGAACTATAATATTCAAGGGATAATGTAAACGATTCCCAAAGCTCTTCGCGATGCTAAAATCGGCGAAGGTAGAAATCAAGAAAAAGCATCAAGTGTTGATGGTTGACAAGACGACTAGTTTCAAGTAAAAGGGCAAGGGAAAGAAAGGGAACTTCAAGAAGAATGGCAAGCAAGTTTCCACTCCCATGAAGAAGCCCAAAGCTAGACCCAAGCTTGAAACTGAGTGCTTCTACTACAAAGGAAATGGTCACTGGAAGTGGAACTGCCCTAGATACTTGGCGGATAAGAAGGATGGCAAAGTGAACAAAGGTATATTTGATATACATGTTATTGATGTGTACTTTACTAGTGTTTATAGCAAACCCCTCGGTATTTGATACTAGTTCAGTTGCTAAGAGTAGTAACTTGAAACGGGAGTTGCAAAATAAACAAAGACTAGTTGAGGACGAGGTGATGATGTGTGTTGGAAATAATTCCAAGGTTGATAAGATCACCATCGCACACTCCCTTTACCTTCAGGATTAGTGTTGAACCTAAAATAAATGTTATTTGGTGTTTGCGTTGAGCATAATATGATTGGATCATGTTTATTGCAATATGGTTATTCGTTTAAGTCAAAGAATAATTGTTATTCTGTTTAAAACCTTCTATGGTCATACACCCAAGGTGAATGGTTTATTGAATCTCGATCGTAGTGATACACATATTCATAATATTGAAGCCAAAAGATGCAAATTTAATAATGATAGTGCAACCTATTTGTGGCACTATCGTTTAGGTCATATTGGTGTAAAGCGCATAAAGAAACTCCATGCTGATGGACTTTTGGAATCACTTGATTATGAATCACTTGATGCTTGTGAACCATGCCTCATGGGCAAGATGACTAAGACTCCATTCTCCGGAACAATGGAGCGAGCAACTGACTTATTGGAAATAAGACATACTGATGTATGGGATCCGATAAGTGTTGAGGCTCGCGGCGGGTGTCGGTGTCAAAACCGGCGGATCTCGGGTAGGGGGTCCCAAACTGTGCGTATAGGCCGGATGGTAACAGGAGGCAAGGGACACGAAGTTTTACCCAGGTTCGGGCCCTCTCGATGGAGGTAAAACCCTACGTCCTGCTTGATTAATATTGATGATATGGGTAGTACAAGAGTAGATCTACCACGAGATCAGAGAGGCTAAACCCTAGAAGCTAGCCTATGGTATGATTGTTGATGTGTATGTTGTCCTACGGACTAAAACCCCCCGGTTTATATAGACACCGGAGAGGGTTAGGGTTACATTGAGTCGGTTACACTGGTAGGAGATCTGAACATCCGTATCGCCAAGCTTGCCTTCCACGCCAAGGAAAGTCCCTTCCGGACACAGGACGGAGTCTTCAATCTTGTATCTTCATAGTCCAGGAGTCCGGTTGAAGGTATAGTCCGGCCATCCGGACACCCCCTAATCTAGGACTCCCTCAGTAGCCCCTGAACCAGGCTTCAATGACGATGAGTCCGGCGCGCAGATTGTCTTCGGCATTGCAAGGCGGGTTCCTCCTCCAAGTACTTCATAGAAGATTTTAAACACAAAGATAGTGTCCAACTCTGCACAATAAGTTTTCCACATATTGCCATAGAGAGAACAATATTTACACAAATCTAATCTGCTGACGTATTCCGTAGCGTGACACACCACGGCCAAGCCTTTATCCGAGTCGTTTCATTATCCCACCTCAGCGCGTTATGCGAGGCGGTTTCCTTGGCACGTCTTGTCAAAGCAGAGATCGTGTCGCCTTATTCCGGGATTCCCATCAATACGGGCGTGGGTAACCCAACCGCTTCTAGGACTCCTAGATCATAGGCAAGTCCAAACGGACACGGAGAGGACGCTCGATATCCACCCTCTTTATAAAGGGGCGAGGCCTTTTATTTTTCCCTCCCGTGCTCAATCGAATCCTTCCCCCACCTCAAGCTCAAACGCCCAAAGTTCAGGTCAGGTGCTCCGAACCTTCAGTCATGTCCGGATCTAGCCTTCAAGGCCGATGGGTACCTTCTTCCGTCATGGAAGAAGACGTCAAAAAGTTGAGGGAGGCCAGATATCTGACCGCCGAGATTCTGCATCGGCTGCCTCCCCGGGGGCAGGCCTCCCCTCCCCCGAACCCAACGAGAGCGTCGTGTTCGTCTCCCACTTCCTCCATGGTCTAGGCCTTGCATTGGATCCTTTTGTCAGGGGCTTGATGTTTTACTACGGGCTAGATTTCCATGATCTAGCTCTGGACTCCTTTCTTCATATCACGACATTTATTGTTGTGTGCGAGGCCTTCCTCCGGGTTACCCCTCACTTTGGCCTATGGCTCAAGACCTTTGAAGTAAAACTGAAGATGATCGAGGGGCAACATGCAGAGTGTGGAGGCGCCTCAATACACAAGATGACGGGAGCTGCATGGCCCAAAGGTTCCATTCCAGAGGTGTCTGAATTATGGCAACATGAGTGGTTCTACATCACGGCTCCTAGAAGTGCCAAGTGGGCGGCCACCCCTGTCTTCCGCCCAGGCCCTCCACCATCGCTGATGTCATGGATTAGTAGAGGATTGAGCTGGGGTCCGGCCAAGGACGTGCCTATACTACAAAGCCGCATTCAAGATCTCTTTAATGGAGATTTTAGTTTGGTTGCGGTAACACAAGTTATGCTGGTTCATCAAGTCCAGCCTTGCAAACGCCGGCCTCTTCGCTTGTGGGAGTTCAATCCCGAGGGACCGCGCGCCATTCAAAATTTCCTCGGCCTGACGCACGAGGAGACGTACAAGTCGTTATTTGAACCTCAAGTGGAGTGTTCGGAAATCATTGAGGACACGGGCCTGAGTAGCAACCGCGCCGCCGAACAGGTAAGGTGACTTCCGACCGAGCGCACTACCTCTCCTTTGATGCGAAGTTATTTCTGAGAGTTTGCTTTTTGACCAGGACTGGCTAACGAAGGCGAAGTTGATTCGGTGCTCGGCCCCCCTCCCTGAGGGTTTGGAAAATCCGATATTGGAAAAGATGCTCCAGACCGCACCCTGCCCGGAGCCCTTGAAGGAAAATGCGGGCGGTCGCGGGCCCCCAACACTGGCCGCTCTAGCCGAGGGAGCGAGCGTCTCCATGAAGGAAGATGATCAGAAGAGGAAAAGGATTGCGTCCGGGGATTTGGAAGTCGAAGCTTCCAAACAGGAGAAGAAGTCTCCCACAGAGGGTCCTACCCTGGGGGGTGCGGTTGCTGCACAAAGTCTGGGGGGATCAATTCTCCCTCGAGTCATAAGTGACCCAAAGTACTTTAATAGTACAAATATGTCGTCTTTTCTTCTGAGAAAATAACCACTGCATATATCTTTGCAGTTCGGGCCTTAGCCCCTCTCAGATGAGCTCATCTTCGGGGGATCTTCTTCCGGAGATGATGGAGAGCGAAACGCCTCCTCCGGACTCCTCTGCTCCGGAAGCGGGCGATCCTGAAGTGTCATCACGGAGGGCCTCTCCGGGTCCGGCGAGGCCAGAAGATAATTCCGTCGACCCCCGAAGCTTCCCGTGTCCGGCTCCCGAAGAGAGCAGGCAAACGAGTCCGGCATCGTCTAGTGTACGGTCGGATGTTCTGAGGGAGTTGGTGGGGCGAGCGGCCATCTCAGATGAACACCGTGTGCTGATGAATACGGTGATGGAGAGAATCTCATCCGCTGAAAGCGGCTTGCATAAAGCTTTTATGAGTCTACTAATAGGTTTTGAGGTACGTAAAATAATGTACGATAGTCCTGCACATGCTAAGTGTGCCCTGTGTAGATAGTAGCCCCTGAGACTCTGGTTGTCGTTGGGAACGACGACGATCAGAGGATCATAATCCCAGGTAGTAACCATACTGCTTTTATGAGCAGGTGATGGAAGCTCCGGTGCCTAGCCGGACTAGCAAGTTTGCCCATTTAAAACGACAGTTGGATGCGGCAGACGCCGACATCGAGCTTGTTAACAAAAGGCTTGACGAGGCGCAGGGTAGGTGTTATTATCTGGTAAATGCCGCATAGTAAGAGCAGCATGAAGCCAGTATATTTAACATGTTATTACTGCAGATGGAGCTGCCACTGTTGAAGCCTTGCGGGCGGAACTTGCCTGAGCCAAGGAACAAGCGAGATTGGGTATTGCGACTGCTTTGAAGGCGGCCGAAGAGTTGCGAGCCGAGAAGGCCGCGCATGGCGAGAGCCGGGATAAGATGGCCAATATGGCCGTAGAATTAAAAGCCGCTATCGACCATTGCTGGGCTCTTGAAAAGGAAAACCAGGCGAACGCATCGGACCTTGAGAAGGCTGCTGCAACGGGAAAAGACCTTCGCTCTGCTATGAGGGCAAAGAAGGAGGAGCTGTGGGAAGCCGGGGATATTGTAGCCGGGAAATCCTTTATGCTGCAGAGGAAGTTCGGAGATCCACGGTATGCCCCTCTAGATCGGCTATGGAGTTCGGAGGATGTGTATATGGATTTGGCGGCGAGCGCTGCCGATGAGGCCAAATACTTCCAGAGTCAGACGGGCCGTGAAGTAGACCAGCTGTTTTTGAAACAATTCCTTTCTCCCGAGCATCCGCTTTCATTGACGGACCAATTAGCCGAATGGGCCAAACTAAATAGGTTGTCCAGACTCTCCATGAGGTCTGTTGTGGATCAGCTATGGCCGGGAAGGTCGAAACCGAGCAGCTATTTCAGCTTGGTGCAGCAGTTCCTTGACGTGGTGTCGCGCATAAATGCGGTGAAGAGGTCGGCGTGCATAGAAGGCGCACAAATGGCCTTTGCCCGTGCTAAAGCATATTGGGTAGAGATGGATGCTACCATTGTTACAGTGCAGGATTCGGCCATAGGTCGAAGGGCTGTTGAGCACTACTTTGAGGAAGTTCTTGAGGGTGCTCATTTGATAGAGACCCAGTGCTCAAAAAATATTATGTTTGAGTGACATGTAATCTCATTGTAAGAGAAATGCTTTTATAAATTTTCATAAGGCTACTTTTATACTTTTGCCTGAAAGTAATGTGATGCCTCCTGGGCGGCCGTTTATGTATACATGTGTATAACCTGAAAGATTGCAATTGTCGGCTTCAACCCCCACGCATATAATGCGGAGGTGTTCGCAGAAACACGTGTTCACACTTAACCCAACGTCTTGGTCCTATTAAGGAGGTGATAGCGGAGCGAGCGAGGCAACCGGACTATAATGCTTTAACACTTTCACTTAGCCATAGGAGTTTGACAGTGGGGCTACTAGATAGCCCCTGGTGGCTCCGCACTCTCCCGATCCTAGGGTGCGTATATGCCTGGCCGGAAAGCGGCCCTTTGTTAAGGCGGAGGAATTCTAACATTCCCATGGGTCATCGAGTGGTTGACCAGTCTCGTGCTAGATCATGATAGTCAGTTTTTGGCTTTCTCTACTGAGGTGCTCGTCCGGATGAACCAGGGCACAATCGCAGTAGTTCTCCTGGTGCTACCTTAGCCGGTAAAGCGGAACGTAAGGCACCAAAACACAGGAGCCAGGCAAACCCAACATTTGACGAAAGACAATGATTCGGAGCTGATGCATATAGGGCCAAACTCGAGACGCCGAACACTCCCTAAGGTATTCGGTCTTTGTGGTATAAACCGGGCCTAAATAATGGCCTTCGTAAGAAGCCCCTTGTGTCCAGGTACGTGCATTGTTCTGGCGTGGCCACATGCCAAGACGTCAGCATCCTTCTCAACGGTGGATATGTATCAACAAGAGACAGTAAAAAGGTTTACGCAGGGTCTTAATCTAAAAAGAATCCTTGGAGCGGGTCCCTGATGCACGTCTGCGCCTGTGTCTCCGTTGTGCCGTATCCTGGACGGGTGTGGCATGATGATTGTCTGTAAAAGAGAGGAATTTAGGTGAAAAAGGTTGTCGTGCAAAAAGATAATTAAAGAAACTATGCATAATTCAAGATGAGGAGGAATGGCCACATGTCTGCGCGCGTTGAGCCCCTTGTAAATAGGGGTGTGACCATTTATTCGGTATAAGTACCGGCGCCAGACTCGATTAGTTGTGTCTGAGGTCTTGACGACCTATGGGGCGCTTTGGCTAGTCCGGGCGCCTCTAGTGTGTGGCTGCCAAGGCAGCCTCACTCTCTTCGGCGCGCAGAGATCGCTTGATATTTCGGTGCACTGAAATGATGCCGCGTGGACCGGGCATCTTGAGTGTGAGGGAGGCGTAGTGTGGTATTGCATTAAAGCGAACGAAAGCTTCGCGCCCGAGCAGTGCTTGATAGCCACTTTGAAATAGAGCGATGTGGAAGGTTAAATGCTCGTTACGGAAGTAATCGGGGGAGCCGAATATGACTTGTAGTAGGAGGGAGCCCGTACAACGAGCCCCTGGGCCTGGCGTTACTCCTTTAAAGGTAGTATTGCTATGGCGAATTTGTGTTGGGTCTAACCCCATCCCGCGGATTGTATCCTGGTATATTAGGTTTAGGCTGCTGCCGCCGTCCATCAAGACTCGTGTGAAGTGATATCCGCCAATTACTGGGTCTAATACCAAGGCAGCCCATCCTGCGTGTCGGATACTTGCTGAGTAATCGCGATGGCGAAAATGACCGGTTGAGACGACCATTGGTAGGACTTTGCGGTGACAGGCACTTGGGTATATTTTCCTGGGGGTGCCGCATTGTTTTTTCCCTTGATCGTGTGTAGTACGTTTACTGTTTTGACTTCTGGTGGGAACTTCTTTTGTTCCCCAGTGTCTTGCTTGGGAGGCTCGTCCTCCTCTTCACTTGGTGTATCCTCCCCCTTGTGTACGGCGTTGAGCTTGCCGGACTGCTTGAAGACCCAACATTCTCTGTGGGTGTGATTAGCGGGCTTGCTAGGGGTACTATGTATCTGACATACCTGGTCTAGAATTTTGTTGAGGCTGGACGGTTCATCCCTGGTGCCTTTAGTGGGCGGCTTTTGACCTGGCCGGGAGCTTTTGAATCTGGCATTTACTGTCGTGCCCTTCGTGCTGTCTTCTTTATTCCGGCATTTGCTATTGCTATTGCGCTGTGATTTCCCGTTTCCATCTCTAACTTCAGATGTACTGGGGTCGCTGGTGCTGCATCTGGCTAGCCAGCTGTCCTCACCCGCGCAAAAGCGGGTCATGAGGTTTGTTAATGCGGCCATCGTTCTCGGCTTATTTTGGCCGAGGTGTCTGGCGAGCCATTCGTCATGGATGCTATGCTTGAAAGCTGCCAAGGCTTCGGCGTCCGGATAGTCAACAATCTGGTTCTTTTTAGTGAGAAACCTGTTCCAAAGCTTTCGGGCTGACTCTCCGGGCTGTTGAGTTATATGACTCAAATCGTCCACATCCGGAGGTCGGACATAAGTTCCTTGAAAATTTGCCCGAAAGGCGTCTTCGAGCTCTTCCCAACTTCCAATGGAGCTTTCGGGGAGGCCTTTGAGCCAGTGATGAGCTGGCCCTTTGAGCTTGAGGGGTAAGTATTTGATGGCGTGGAGATCATCTCCTCGAGCCATATGGATATGAAGGATATAGTCCTCAATCCAAACCCCAGGGGTTGTTGTTCCATCGTATGCCTCTATGTGTACGGGCTTGAATCCCTTTGGAAATTCATGGTCCAGCACCTCATTGGTGAAACATAGGGGGTGTGTGGCACCCCTGTAACTGGGTGTACCGCGTTGTTCTGATGCTTGTTGTGTTGCATTGTATGCTGGGGCGCGCTTGCGTGGTCCATAGATGGATCTTGTTGCGCCGTCCATTGGGTGCGAGCCCTCGCGTGGTCGCGTGTTGTATTGTGAGCGGCATTGTATGCCGTTCTGTGTTGATAGAGGGGTCGTCTATCCGACCAGGTGGTTGCTTTGATATTTGGTTGTGGGGGGTTGGAGGCCTCCTCATCGAATTCGGGTAGCAGCTTCCGCTTTGGGTAGCTCTTTGAGGGGCGATCGTTGCCGTACATTGCTGCTGTATTAAGTATTTTACTCCATCTGAATTGGAGTTTGTTTTGCGCGGCCTTGAGCCTTCGCTTCTGCTTTTTAAGGCTCCTTGCAGTGGCAACGAGCCTTTCGCGGGCATTCTGATGCTCCGGGTGCCTGTCCGGCGTTATGTCGTCCGGACCATTATCCCTGATAGGATTTGTTTGTTCTGTTTGAATATCCAGATTGCCGTTGTTCGGCAGCAGTTCGCCCTGCTCCAGCGCTGGGTCTGTGTGATCGCTATTTCTGTTGAGGCGGGATTTGGGGCGGCGCTTGCGTCGCCGTTTTGACTGCTTTTCGAGGGAACAGGCCTTCGGTGCGTCCTTCCGCTCCTCGTCATCATCTTGTGGTGCGTCCACCGTGTATACGTCATATGACGAGGTGGCGTTCCAGGGCCCAACAGGCGCTGGTTCTTCATTGTCTCCTTCATCAGCGTCCATACCGTCGATGTCTTTGGAGTCAAAGTCGAGCATGTCGGTTAAATCGTCGACAGTGGCTACAAAGTGGGTGGTGGGTGGGCTTTGAATTTCTTCATCGTCCGTATTCCAACCTTGCTGACCGTAGTCCGGCCAGGGCTCTCCTGATAAAGAGAGAGACTTCAGTGACTTCAGGATATCGCTGAAAGGCGAGTGCTGAAAGACGTCCGTGGTCGTGAACTCCATGATCGGCGCCCAATCGGATTCGATCGGCAGGGGCGCGGAGGGTTCGGAGTCCGGAGAAGAATCCGGCTCCGCGGAGTCACGAGTCTCGCAGAGTACAGGGCTGGTGTTCGGCTCAACCGCCGTTGGGATCACAGCCCCCGAGGTGGCGTCCAACCGCCCATCCTCGATCAGCGCGGTTGGCTCTGAACTAAGGGTCGGAGCCGATGCGGGTGCGGCCTCCGGGGCACTGTTTGGCGGCAGAGCTAGATCATGCTCGTCGTGACAGTGCGGCGCGCTCGGGGGTGGTTCGAGTCCGTTGAAGATCAAGTCCTCACAGATGTTAGCCGTGTAGTTTAAATTTCCGAATCTGACCTGACGGCCATGGGCGTAGCTTTCGATCTACTCTAGATGGCCAAGTGAATTGGCCCACAGTGTGAAGCCGCCAAAGACGAAGATCTGTCCGGGGAGGAAGGTCACACCCTGGTCTGCATTGCCATTGATGATCGTAGGAGCCATCGGGTCTGATGGCAACGGCAGAGAGGAACTCTCAATGAAAGCACCAATGTCGGTGTCAAAACCGGCGGATCTCGGGTAGGGGGTCCCGAACTGTGCGTCTAGGCCGGATGGTAACAGAAGGCAAGGGACACGAAGTTTTACCTAGGTTCGGGCCCTCTCGATGGAGGGAAAACCCTACGTCCTGCTTGATTAATATTGATGATATGGGTAGTACAAGAGTAGATCTACCACGAGATCAGAGAGGCTAAACCCTAGAAGCTAGCCTATGGTATGATTGTTGATGTGTATGTTGTCCTACGGACTAAAAACCCCCGGTTTATATAGACACCGGAGAGGGTTAGGGTTACATAGAGTCGGTTACAATGGTAGGAGATCTGAACATCCGTATCGCCAAGCTTGCCTTCCACGCCAAGGAAAGTCCCTTCCGGACACAGGACAGAGTCTTCAGTCTTGTATCTTCATAGTCCAGGAGTCCAGCTGAAGGTATAGTCCGGCCATCCGGACACCCCCTAATCCAGGACTCCCTCAGCGGGTATCATTATTTTTTGACCTTCACAGATGATTTGAGCAGATATGGGATATATCTACTTAATGAAACATAAGTCTGAAACATTTGAAAAGTTCAAAGAATTTCAGAGTGAAGTGGAAAATCATCGTAACAAGAAAATAAAGTTTCTATGATCTGATCATGGAGGCAAATATTTGAGTTACGAGTTTGGTCTTCATTTGAAACAATGTGGAATAGTTTCGCAACTCACGCCACCTGGAACACCATAGCATAATGGTCTGTCCGAACATTGTAATCATACTTTATTGGATATGGTGCGATCTATGATGTCTCTTACCGATTTACCACTATTGTTTTGGAGTTATTAATTAGAGACAACTGCATTCATGTTAAATAGGGAACCATCTAAATCCGTTGAGATGACACCGTATGAACTATGGTTTGGCAAGAAACCAAAGTTGTCATTTCTTAAAGTTTGAGGTTGCCATGCTTATGTGAAAAAGTTCCAAACTGATAAGCTCGAACCCAAATTGGCGTAGTGCATCTTCATAGGATACCCAAAAGAAATTGTTGGGTACACCTTCTATCACACATCCGAAGGCAAGATATTTTGTTGCTAAGAATGGATCCTTTCTAGAGAAGGAGTTTCTCTCGAAAGAAGTGAGTGGGAGGAAAATAGAACTTGATGAGGTAATTGTACCTTCTCCCGAATTGGAAAGTAGTTCATCACAGAAATCAGTTCCAGTGATTCCTACACCAATTAGTGAGGAAGTTAATGATGATGATCATGGAACTTCAGATCAAGTTACTCCTGAACCTCGTAGGTCAACCAGAGTACTGTCTGCACCAGAGTGGTACGGTATTCCTGTTCTAGAAGTCATGTTACTAGACCATGACGAACCTATGAACTATGAGGAAGCAATGATGAGCCCAGGTTCCGCAAAATGGCTTGAGGCCATGAAATCTAAGATGGGATCCATGTATGAGAACAAAGTATGGACTTTGATTGACTTGCCTGATGATCGGTGAGTCATTGAGAATAAATGGATCTTCAAGAGGAAGACAGACGCTGATAGTAGTGTTACTATCTACAAAGCTTGAATTGTCGCAGAAATGTTTTTGACAAGTTCAAGGTGTTGACACGATGAGAATTTCTCACTCGTATTGATGCTTAAAAGATTGTCTGAATCATGTTAGCAGTTGTTGCATTTTATGAAATCTGGCAAATGGATGTCAAAACTGCATTCCTTAATGGATTTCTTAAAGAAGAGTTGTATATGATGCAACCAGAAGGTTTTGTCGATCCTAAAGGTGCTAACAAAGTGAGCAAGCTCCAGCGATCCACCTATGGACTGGTGCAAGCATCTCGGAGTTGGAATATATGCTTTGATAAAGTGATCAAAGCATATGGTTTTATACAGACTTGCGGTGAAGCCTGTATTTACAAGAAAGTGAGTGGGAGCACTACAGCATATCTGATAAGTATATGTGAATGACATATTGTTGGTCGGAAATAATGTAGAATTTTCTGGAAAGCATAAAGGAGTGTTTAAAAGGAGTTTTTCAAAGAAAAGACCTCAGTGAAGATGCTTACACATCGAGCATCAAGATCTATAGAGATAGATCAAGACGCCTGATAAGATTTTTCAATGAGTACATACCTTGACAAGTAGTTCAAAATGGAACAGTCAAAGAAGGAGTTCTTGCATGTTTTGCAAGGTGTGAAGTTGAGTAAAGACTCAAACCCGACCACAACAGAAAATAGAAAGAGAATGAAAAGTCATTCCCTATGCCTCAGTCATAGGTTCTATAAAGTATGCTATGCTGTGTACCATTCCTATTGTATACCTTCGCATGATTCTGGCAAGGGAGTGCAATAGTGATCTAGGAGTAGATCACTGGACAGTGGTCAAAATTATCCTTAGAGGATTAAGGAAACATTTCTCGGTTATGAAGGTGATAAAAGAGTTCGTCGTAAAGAGTTACGTTGATGAAAGCTTTTTACATCGATCTAGATGACTCTATGTCTCGATCTGGATACATATTGAAAGTGGGAGCAATTAGCTAGAGTAGCTCCGTGCAGAGTGTTGTAGACATAGAAATTTCCGAAATACATACAGATCTGAATGTTGCAGACCTGTAGACTAAACTTATCTCACAAGCAAAACATGATCACTCTTTGGGTATTAATCACATAGCGACGTGAACTAGATTATTGACTCTAGAAACCCTTTGGGTATTAGTCACATGAAGATGTGAACTAGATTATTGACTCTAGTGCAAGTGGGAGACTGAAGGAAATGTGCCCTAGAGGCAATAATAAAGTTGTTACTTATATTTCCTTATATCATGATAAATGTTTATTATTCATGCTAGAATTGTATTAACCGGAAACTTAGTACATGTGTGAATACATAGACAAACAGAGTGTCACTAGTTTGCCTCTACTTGACTAGCTCATTGAATCAATGATGGTTATGTTTCCTAACCATAGACATGAGTTGTCATTTCATTAACGGGATCACGTCATTAGAGAATGATGTGATTAACTTGACCCATCCGTTAGCTTAGCACGATGATCGTTTAGTTTGTTGCTATTGCTTTCTCCATAACTTATACATGTTCCTATGACTATGAGATCATACAACTCCCGAATAAGACATTGATGGAGCGTGTCATAATAAACGGAATGGTGGAAAGTTGCATGGCGATATATCTCGGAATGGCTATGGAAACGCCATAATAGGTAGGTATGGTGGCTATTTTGAGGAAGGTATATGGTGTGTGTATGCTACCGCTGAAAGGTGCGCGGTATTAGAGAGGCTATCAATGGTGGAAGGGTGAGAGTGCGTATAATCCATGGACTCAACATTAGTCATAAAGAACTCACATACTTATTGCAAAAGTTTATTAGTTATCAAAACAAAGTACTACATGCTGAACGAAATATGCCCTAGAGGCAATAATAAAGTTATTATTTATTTCCTTATATCATGATAAATGTTTATTATTCATGCTAGAATTGTATTAACCGGCAACATAATACATGTGTGAATACATAGACAAACAGAGTGTCACTAGTATGCCTCTACTTGACTAGCTCGTTGCTCAAAGATGGTTAAGTTTCCTAGCCATTGACAAGAGTTGTCGTTTGATTAACGGGATCACATCATTGGGAGAATGATGTGATTGACCTGACCCATTCCGTTAGCTTAGCACTCGATCGTTTAGTATGTTGCTATTGCTTTCTTCATGACTTATACATGTTCCTATGACTATGAGATTATGCAACTCCCGATTACCGGAGGAACACTTTGTGTGCTACCAAATGTCACAATGTAACTAGGTGATTATAAAGGTGCTCCACAGGTGTCTCCGAAGGTACTTGTTGGGTTGGCGTATTTCGAGATTAGGATTTGTCACTCCGATTGTCGGAGAGGTATCTCTGGGCCCTCTCGGTAATGCACATCACTTAAGCCTTGCAAGCATTGCAACTAATGAGTTAGTTGCAGGATGATGTATTACGGAACGAGTAAAGAGACTTGCCGGTAACGAGATTAAAACTAGGTATTGAGATACCGACGATCGAATCTCGGGCAAGTAACATACCGATGACAAAGGGAACAACATATGTAGTTATGCGGTCTGACCGATAAAGATCTTCGTAGAATATGTGGGAGCCAATATGAGCATCCAGGTTCCTCTATTGGTTATTGACCGGAGACGTGTCTCGGTCATGTCTACATAGTTCTTGAACCCGTAGGGTCCGCGCGCTTAACGTTTCGATGACAGTTATATTATGAGTTTATATGTTTTGATGTACCGAAGGTTGTTCGGAGTCCCGGATGTGATCACGGACATGACGAGGAGTCTCGAAATGGTTGAGACATGAAGATTGATATATTGGAAGCCTATGTTTGGATATCGGAAGTGTTCCGGGTGAAATCGGGATTTTACCGGAGTACCGGGAGGTTACCGGAACCCCCCGGGAGGTTAATGGGCCTTAGTGGGCCTTTACGGAGAAGAGGAGAGGCGGCTAGGGCTGGGCCGCGCGCCCCTCCCCCCTAGTCTGAATAGGACAAGCAGAGGGGGGCGGCGCCCCCTTCCTTCCTCTCTCCCTCCTCTTTCCCCCTCCCAAGTCCTAATCCAACTAGGAAAGGGGGGGAGTCCTACTCCCAGTGGGAGTAGGACTCCTCCTGGCGCGCCCTCTCTCCTGGCCGGCCACACCCCCCTTGCTCCTTTATATACAGGGGCAGGGGGCACCCTAGAGACACAACAATTGATCAGTTGATCTTTTAGCCGTGTGCGGTGCCCCCTCCACCATAGTCCACCTCGATAATACTGTAGCGGTGCTTAGGCGAAGCCCTGCATTGGTAGAACATCATCATCGTCACCACGCCGTCGTGCTGATGAAACTCTCCCTCAACACTCGGCTGGATCGGAGTTCGAGGGACGTCATTGGGCTGAACATGTGCTGAACTCGGAGGTGCCGTGCGTTTGGTACTTGATCGGTCGGATCGTAAAGACGTACGACTACGTCAACCGCGTTGTGCTAATGCTTCCTCTTTCGGCCTACGAGGGTACGTAGACAACACTCTCCCCTCTCGTTGCTATGCATCACCATGATCTTGCATGTGCGTAGGATTTTTTTTTTGAAATTACTACGTTCCCCAACAGTGGTATCCGTGCCTGGTTTTATGCGTAGATGTCATATGCATGAGTAGAACACAAGTGAGTTGTGGGCGATATAAGTCATACTGCTTACCAGCATGTCATACTTTGGTTCGGCGGTATTATTGGCTGAAGCGACCCGGACCGACATTACGCGTACGCTTACGCGAGACTGGTTCTACCGACGTGCTTTGCACACAGGTGGCTGGCGAGTGTCAGTTTCTCCAACTTTAGTTGAACTGAGTGTGGCTACGCCCGGTCCTTGCGAAGGTTAAAACAGCACCAACTTGACAAACTATCATTCTGGTTTTCATGCGTAGGTAAGAATGGTTCTTGCTAAGCCCATAGCAGCCACGTAAAATTTGCAACAACAAAGTAGAGGACGCCTAACTTGTTTTTGTAGGGCATGTTGTGATGTGATATGGTCAAGACATGATGCTAAATTTTATTGTATGAGATGATCACGTTTTGTAACCGAGTTATCGGCAACTGGCAGGAGCCATATGGTTGTTGCTTTATTGTATGCAATGCAATCGCCCTGTAATGCTTTACTTTATCACTAAGAGGTAGCGATAGTCGTAGAAGCATAAGATTGGCGAGACGACAATGATGCTACGATGGAGATCAAGGTGTCACGCCGGTGACGATGCTGATCATGATGGTGCTTCGGAGATGGAGATTACAAGCACAAGATGATGATGGCCATATCATATCACTTATATTGATTGCATGTGATGTTTATCTTTTATGCATCTTATCTTGCTTTGATTGACGGTAGCATTATAAGATGACCCCTCACTAAATTATCAAAGTATACGTGTTCTCCGTGAGTATGCACCATTGCGAAAGTTCTTCGTGCTGAGACACCACGTGATGATCGGGTGTGATAGGCTCTACGTTCAAATACAACGAGTGTAAAACAGTTGCACACGCGGAATACTCAGGTTAAACTTGACAAGCCTAGCATATAACAGATATGGCCTCGGAACACGGAGACCGAAAGGTCAAGCGTGAATCATATAGTAGATATGATCAACATAGTGATGTTCACCGTTGAAACTACTCCATCTCACGTGATGATCGGACATGGTTTAGTTGATATGGATCACGTGATCACTTAGAGGATTAGAGGGATGTATATCTAAGTGGGAGTTCTTAAGTAATATGATTAATTGAACTTAAATTTATCATGAACTTAGTACCTGATAGTATCTTGCTTGTCTATGTTGATTGTAGATAGATGGCCCATGATGTTGTTCCGTTGAATTTTAATGCGTTCCTTGAGAAAGCAAAGTTGAAAGATGATGGTAGCAATTACACGGACTGGGTCCGTAACCTAAGGATTATCCTCATTACTGCATAGAAGAATTACATCCTGGAAGCACTGTTGGGTGCCAGGCCTGCTGCTAATGCAACTGACGACGTTAAGAACGTCTGGCAGAGCAAAGCTGATGACTACTCGATAGTTCAATGTGCCATGCTTTACGGCTTAGAACCGGGACTTCAACAACGTTTTGAACGTCATGGAGCATATGAGATGTTCCAGGAGTTGAAGTTAATATTTCAAGCAAATGCCCGGATTGAGAGATATGAAGTCTCCAATAAGTTCTATAGCTGCAAGATGGAGGAGAATAGTTCTATCAGTGAACATATACTCAAAATGTATGGGTATCATAATCACTTGACTCAACTGGGAGTTAATCTTCCTGTTGATAGTGTCATTGACAGAGTTCTTCAATCACTACCACCAAGCTACAAAAGCTTCGTGATGAACTATAATATGCAAGGGATGAATAAGACTATTCCCGAGCTCTTCCCAATGCTAAAGGCTGCGGAGGTAGAAATCAAGAAGGAGCATCAAGTGTGATGGTCAATAAGACCGCCAGTTTCAAGAAAAAGGGCAAAGGGAAGAAGAAGGGGAACTTTAAGAAGAACAGCAAGCAAGTTGCTGCTCAGGAGAAGAAACCCAAGTCTGGACCTAAGCCTGAGACTAAGTGCTTCTACTGCAAGCAGACTGGTCACTGAAAGCGGAACTGCCCCAAGTATTTGGCGGATAAGAAGGATGGCAAGGTGAACAAAGGTATATGTGATATACATGTTATTGATGTGTACCTTACTAATGCTCGCAGTAGCACCTGTGTATTTGATACTGGTTCTGTTGCTAATATTTGCAACTCGAAACAGGGGCTATGGATTAAGCGAAGATTGGCTAAGGATGAGGTGACGATGCGCGTGGGAAATGGTTCCAAAGTTGATGTGATCGCAGTCGGCACGCTACCTCTACATCTACCTTCGAGATTAGTATTAGACCTAAATAATTGTTATTTGGTGCCAGCGTTGAGCATGAACATTATATCTGGATCTTGTTTGATGCGAGACAGTTATTCATTTAAATCAGAGAATAATGGTTGTTCTATTTATATGAGTAATATCTTTTATGGTCATGCACCCTTGAAGAGTGGTCTATTTTTGTTGAATCTCGATAGTAGTGATACACATATTCATAATATTGAGGCCAAAAGATGCAGAGTTGATAATGATAGTGCAACTTATTTGTGGCACTAGCGTTTAGGTCATATCGGTATAAAGCGCATGAAGAAACTACATACTGATGGACTTTTGGAACCACTTGATTATGAATCACTTGGTACTTGCGAACCGTGCCTCATGGGCAAGATGACTAAAACGTCGTTCTCCGGTACTATGGAGAGAGCAACAGACTTGTTGGAGATCATACATACAGATGTATGTGGTCCGATGAATGTTGAGGCTCGTGGCGGATATCGTTATTTTCTCACCTTCACAGATTATTTAAGCAGATATGGGTATATCTACTTAATGAAACATAAGTCTGAAACGTTTGAAAAGTTCAAAGAATTTCAGAGTGAAGTTGAAAATCATCGTAACAAGAAAATAAAGTTTCTACGATCTGATCGTGGAGGAGAATATTTGAGTTATGAGTTTGGTCTTCATTTGAAACAATGCGGAATAGTTTCGCAACTCACGCCACCCGGAACACCACAGCATAATGGTGTGTCCGAACGTCGTAATCATACTTTACTAGATATGGTGCGATCTATGATGTCTCTTACTGATTTACCGCTATCGTTTTGGGGTTATGCTTTAGAGACGGCCGCATTCACCTTAAATAGGGCACCATTGAAATCCGTTGAGACGACGCCTTATGAACTATGGTTTGGTAAGAAACCAAAGTTGTCGTTTTTGAAAGTTTGGGGCTGCGATGCTTATGTGAAAAAGCTTCAACCTGATAAGCTTGAACCCAAATCGGAGAAATGTGTCTTCATAGGATACCCAAAGGAGACTGTTGGGTACACCTTCTATCACAGATCCGAAGGCAAGACTTTTGTTGCAAAATTTGGAGTTTTTCTAGAGGAGTTTCTCTCGAAAGAAGTGAGTGGGAGGAAAGTAGAACTTGATGAGGTAATTGTACCTGCTCCCTTATTGGAAAGTAGTTCATCACAGAAACTGGTTTCTGCGACACCTACACCAATTAGTGAGGAAGTTAATGATGATGATCATGAAACTTCAGATCAAGTTGTTGCTGAACCTCGTAGGTCAACCAGAGTAGGATCCGCACCACAGTGGTACGGTAATCCTATTCTGGAAGTTATGTTACTAGACCATGACGAACCTATGAACTATGAAGAAGCGATGGTGAGCCCATATTCCGCGAAATGGCTTGACGCCATGAAATCTGAGATGGGATCCATGTATGAGAACAAAGTGTGGACTTTGGTTGACTTGCCCATTGATCGGCAAGCAATTGAGAATAAATGGATCTTCAAGAAGAAGACTGACGCTAACAGTAATGTTACTGTCTATAAAGCTTGACTTGTTGCGAAAGGTTTTCGACAAGTTCAAGGGATTGACTACGATGAGACCTTCTCACCCGTAGCGATGCTTAAGTTTATCTGAATCATGTTAGCAATTGCCGCATTTTATGATTAT
The DNA here is from genome assembly GCF_018294505.1 of Triticum aestivum. Lineage (NCBI taxonomy): Eukaryota > Viridiplantae > Streptophyta > Magnoliopsida > Poales > Poaceae > Triticum > Triticum aestivum. Next base: position 529,674,990 of record NC_057806.1, on the reverse strand, counting down.
GAAATTTGGCAAATGGATGTCAAAACTGCATTCCTGAATGGATTTCTGGAAGAAGAGTTGTATATGATGCAACCGGAAGGTTTTGTCGATCCAAAGGGAGCTAACAAAGTGTGCAAGCCCCAGCGATCCATTTATGGACTGGTGCAAGCCTCTCAGAGTTGGAATAAACGCTTTGATAGTGTGATCAAAGCATTTGGTTTTGTACAGACTTTTGGAGAAGCCTGTATTTACAAGAAAGTGAGTGGGAGCTCTGTAGCATTTCTAATATTATATGTGGATGACATATTGTTGATTGGAAATGATATAGAATTTCTGGATAGCATAAAGGGATACTTGAATAAGAGTTTTTCAATGAAAGACCTCGGTGAAGCTGCTTATATATTGGGCATCAAGATCTATAGAGATAGATCAAGACGCTTAATTGGACTTTCACAAAGCACATACCTTGACAAAGTTTTGAAGAAGTTCAAAATGGATCAAGCAAAGAAAGGGTTCTTGCCTGTGTTACAAGGTGTGAAGTTGAGTAAGACTCAATGCCCGACCACTGCAGAAGATAGAGAGAAAATAAAAGATGTTCCCTATGCTTCATCCATAGGCTCTATCATGTATGCAATGCTATGTACCGAACCTGATGTGTGCCTTGCTATAAGTCTAGCAGGGAGGTACCAAAGTAATCCAGGAGTGGATCACTAGACAGCAGTCAAGAACATCCTGAAATACCTGAAAAGGACTAAGGATATGTTTCTCATTTATGGAGGTGACAAAGAGCTCATCGTAAATGGTTACGTTGATGCAAGCTTTGACACTAATCCGGACGATTCTAAGTCGCAAACCGGATACGTGTTTACATTGAACGGTGGAGCTGTCAGTTGGTGCAGTTCTAAACAAAGCGTCATGGCGGGATCTACGTGTGAAGCGGAGTACATAGCTGGTTCGGAAGCAGCAAATGAAGGAGTCTGGATGAAGGAGTTCATATCCAATCTAGGTGTCATACCTAGTGCACCGGGTCCAATGAAAATCTTTTGTGACAATACTGGTGCAATTGCCTTGGCGAAGGAATCCAGATTTCACAAGAGAACCAAGCACATCAAGAGACGCTTCAATTCCATCCGGGATTTAGTCCAGGTGGGAGACATAGAAATTTGCAAGATACATATGGATCTGAACATTGCAGACCCGTTGACTAAGCCTCTTCCACGAGCAAAACATGATCAGCACCAAGGCTCCATGGGTGTTAGAATCATTACTGTGTAATCTAGATTATTGACTCTAGTGCAAGTGGGAGGCTGAAGGAAATATGCCCTAGAGGCAATAATAAAGTTATTGTTTATTTCCTTATATCATGATAAATGTTTATTATTCATGCTAGAATTGTATTAACCGGAAACATAATACATGTGTGAATACACAGACAAACAGAGTGTCACTAGTATGCCTCTACTTGACTAGCTCATTGATCAAAGATGGTTAAGTTTCCTAGCCATTGACATGAGTTGTCATTTGATTAACGGGATCACATCATTAGGAGAATGATGTGATTGACCTGACCCATTCCGTTAGCTTAGCACCCGATCGTTTAGTATGTTGCTATTGCTTTCTTCATGACTTATACATGTTCCTATGACTATGAGATTATGCAACTCCCGATTACCGGAGGAACACTTTGTGTGCTACCAGACATCACAACGTAACTGGGTGATTATAAAGGTGTTGTACAGGTGTCTCCGAAGGTACTTGTTGGGTTGGCGTATTTCGAGATTAGGATTTGTCACTCCGATTGTCGGAGAGGTATCTCTGGGCCCTCTCGGTAATGCACATCACTTAAGCCTTGCAAGCATTGCAACTAATGAGTTAGTTGCGGGATGATGTATTACGGAACGAGTAAAGAGACTTGCCGGTAACGAGATTGAAACTAGGTATTGAGATACCGATGATCGAATCTCGGGCAAGTAACATACCGATGACAAAGGGTACAACGTATGTAGTTATGCGGTCTGACCGATGAAGATCTTCGTAGAATATGTGCGAGCCAATATGAGCATCCAGGTTCCACTATTGGTTATTGACCGGAGACGTGTCTCGGTCATGTCTACATAGTTCTCGAGCCCGTAGGGTCCGCACGCTTAACGTTTCGATGACAATTATATTATGAGTTTGTATGTTTTGATGTACCGAAGGTTGTTCGGAGTCCAGGATGTGATCACGGACATGACGAGGAGTCTCGAAATGGTCGAGACATGAAGATTGATATATTGGAAGCCTATGTTTGGATATCGGAAGTGTTCCGGGTGAAATCGGGATTTTACTGGAGTACCGGGAGGTTACCAGAACCCCCCGGGAGGTTAATGGGCCTTAGTGGGCCTTTACAGAGAAGAGGAGAGGCGGCCAGGGCTGGGCCACGCGCCCCTCCCCCCTAGTCCGAATAGGACAAGGAGAGGGGGCGGCGCCCCCCCTTCCTTCCTATCTCCCTCCTCTTTCCCCCTCCCAAGTCCTAATCCAACTAGGAAAGGGGGGAGTCCTACTCCCGGTGGGAGTAGGACTCCTCCTGGCGCGCCCTCTCTCCTGGTCGGCCGCACCCCCCTTGCTCCTTTATATACTGGGGCAGGGGGCACCCTAGAGACACAACAATTGATCGGTTGATCTTTTAGCCGTGTGCGGTGCCCCCCTCCACCATAGTCCACCTCGATAATACTGTAGCGGTGCTTAGGCGAAGCCCTGCATCGTTAGAACATCATCATCGTCACCACGGCATCGTGCTGAGGAAACTCTCCCTCAACACTCGGCAGGATCGGAGTTCGAGGGACGTCATTGGGCTGAACGTGTGCTGAACTCAGAGGTGTCGTGCGTTTGGTACTTGATCAATCGGATCGTGAAGACGTACGACTACATCAACCGCGTTGTGCTAAAGCTTCCGCTTTCGGTCTACGAGGGTACGTGGACAACACTCTCCCCTCTCGTTGCAATGCATCACCATGATCTTGCGTGTGTGTAGGAATTTTTTTTGAAATTACTACGTTCCCCAACACGTGCATGCTCCTAGGGGGATAGATTGGTAGGAAAAGACCATCGCTCATCCCTGACAGCCACTCATAAGGAAGACAATCAAAAAATAAATCATACTCCAACTTCATCACATAGTTTCTACCGGAGAGTCAAGACGAAAACGTGTGCCATCCCCTATGCATAAGTTCACCAGGTCACGGAACTCGCAAGTTTATCACCAAAACATACATCAAGTGGATCGCGTGATATCCCATTGTCACCACAGATAAGCACATGCAAGACATACATCAAGTGTTCTCAAATCCTTAAAGACTCAATCCATAAGATAACTTCAAAGGGAAAACTCAATCCATTACAAGAGAGTAGAGGGGGAGAAACATCATAAGATCCAAATATAATAGCAAAGCTCGCCATACATCAAGATCGTACCACCTCAAGAACACGAGAGAGAGAGAGAGGGAGAGAGATCAAACACATAGCTACTGGTACATACCCTCAGCCCCGAGGGTGAACTACTCCCTCCTTGTCATGGAGAGCGCCGGGATGATGAAGATGGCCATCGGAGAGGGATTCCACCCTCCGGCAGGGTGCCGGAACGGGTCTAGATTGGTTTTCAGTGGCTATCGAGGCTTCTAGCGGCGGAACTCCCGATATATTCTTTCCTTCGATGTTTTTAGGGTATATGGGCATACATAGGCGAAAGAAGTCGGTCAGGGGAGCCACGAGGGGCCCATGAGGGTGGGGGCGCGCCCAGGGGGTAGGGCACGCCTCCCTGCCTCGTGCCTCCCTCGAAGCTTCCCTGACGTCTACTCCAAGTCTCCTGCATTGCTTCCGTTCCAAAAACAACTCTCCCGAAGGTTTCATTCCGTTTGGACTCCGTTTGATATTCTTTTTCTTTGAAACACTGAAATAGGCAAGAAAACAACAATTTGGGCTGGGCCTCCGGTTAATAGGTTAGTCCCAAAAATAATATAAAAGTGTATAATAAAGCCCATAAACATCCAAAACAGATAATATAATAGCATGGAACAATCAAAAATTATAGATACTTTGGAGACGTATCATGTACTACCAAACATCACAACGTAACTGGGTGACTATAAATGTGCTCTACAGGTGTCTCCGATGGTGTTTGTTGAGTTGGCATAGATCAAAATTAGGATTTGTCACTCTGATTGTCGGAGAGGTATCTCTGGGCCCTCTCGGTAATGCACATCACTATAAGCCTTGCAAGCAATGCCACTAATGAGTTAGTTGCGGGATGATGTATTACAGAACGAGTAAAGAGACTTGCCGATAACAGCATTGAACTAGGTATTAAGATACCAACGAACGAATCTCGGGAAAGTAACATACCGATGACAAAGGGAACAACGTATGCTGTTATGCGGTTTGACCGATAAAGATCTTCATAGAATATGTAGGAACCAATATGAGCATCCAGGTTCCGCTATTGGTTATTGACCGGAGATGAGTCTCGGTCATGTCTACATAGTTCTTGAACCCGTAGGGTCCGCACGCTTAACGTTAGATGACGATCGGTATTATAAGTTTACGTGTTTTGATGTACCGAAGGTATTTCGGAGTCCCGGATGTGATCACAGACATGACGAGGAATCTCGAAATGGTCGAGACATAAAGATTGATATATTGGACGGCTATATTCGGACACCGGAAGGGTTTCGGTTGATCTCGGAGAAAACTGGAGTGCCGGAGGGGTTACCGGAACCCCCCGGGGACTAACGGGCCTTAATGGGCCCTATTGGAGAGAAAGAGGGGCCGGCCAGGGCAGGCCGCGCCCCCCTCCCCTTGAGTCCAAATAGGACAAGGAAAGGGGGGCGGCGCCCCCCTTGCCTTTCCCCTCTCCCACTCCTTCCTTCCCCCTCCTAGTGGGACTAGGAAAGGGGGGTCCTACTCCCACTAGGAGGAGGACTCCTCCTCTTGGCACGCCCTCCTAGGGCCAGCCGGCCTCCCCCTTTGCTCCTTTATATATGGGGGCAGGGGCCACCCCATGGACACACAAGTTGATCATTGATCCCTTAGCCGTGTGTGGTGCCCCCCTCCACCATAATCCACCTCGGTCATATCGTCGTAGTACTTAGGTGAAGCCCTGCGCCGGTAGCTTCATCATCACCATCATCACGCCGTCGTGCTGACGAAGCTCTCCCTCGACACTCTGCTGGATCATGAGTTCGTGGGACGTCACCGAGCCGAATGTGTGCAGATCGCGGAGGTGACGTACTTTCGGTACTAGGATCGGTCGGATCGTGAAGACGTATGACTACATCAACCGCGTTGTCATAACGCTTGCGCTTACGGTCTACGAGAGTACGTGGACAACACTCTTCCCTTCTCGTTTCTATGCATCACCATGATCTTGCGTGTGCATAGGATTTTTTTTAAATTACTGTGTTCCCCAACAGCCCCGCCACTGCCTACAGGATGAGGATAATGTGGATCACATCCTCGCTCAATGCGTCTATGCGCGAGAGGTATGGCACGGCTGCTTTGAGATAAATGTGACCATCCTGAAAACTGAAGATACTTTCATGGCCTGGTGGGAGAGGACACACCGCCGTTTTCGACAACCATACAAGAGGGGCGTCGACACTCTGGTAATTGCCACTGCTTCGCTATTTTCGAAGCAAATGAATGTGAGATTCTTCAATAGAACCGAGCAAATTAGAACACCTATGAGGCTTGTGCGGCTAAATTTTGAAAGAGATCAAGTCGTGGAAGACTGCAGGAGTTGGAGGGGTCGGCTTAAGTAGATTTGTGAGAGAGTAGTTTTTTTGTTTATTGGTAGTATTGGTGCACCTATGTCGATGTTTGCATCTTCATAGGTCTCTTGTAAACTATTGTTCTCCATTCTATAAAAATATGGTATGCCATTGTCGTACTCTTGAAAAAAATAAACATCATATATAATATGGCCATTTGATAGCTCAATTTGCTAGGATTGCAATCTATTACAGCTACATCTAGGCTACTCCCTCTTTACACTAATGTAAGACGTTTTAGAGTCTTCTGCTTACAGAGGGAGTATTTGCTACAAGGATTCCATAGCAGAATCATATCTCTCATGTCATAAGGAAACCACGTGCTCCCTCGGTCACTCCTGTGGGTGACCAGGGAGCAATCCCTAGCCGTCGCCAATGCTCCACGCCACTGTCCCCATCCCCTCGCCGCTGGGCAAAGCTCATGTGGATCAGCGACGGCGGGGCTCTTTTCCTCCTCCTTTTTCAGATCGAGCGGTGTACGCCGGTTGAATCGGAGGGAGCTCGGGCTCAGGCGTGTGGCATCTCAGGGCGGTGCAGCAAGGCAGTGGGGTGGTGGCGCTCGGTGCGCGGCTGAGGGTGGTGCAGCGTGATGTGAGGCGCTGGCCCAGGGGCGGCCAGATGTTGCAGCGGGTGCACGGGAGAGTGCAGCCCAGATCTAGTGCACGGTGGCTGGAAAATTAGATCTTTTGCCCCACTTTACATCCCCATTAGATAATTTTCCCTCCCCTCCCCCTCTGAGAGGCTGCCGGGTGGAGCCGGGGCCACTAGTGATTGAGACAACCCAGGGGCAAATCATCTAATCCCTTGTAAAGTGGGGCAAATCATCTAATCCCACCATGCCAACCAGCCAGCCAAGGCCACCATCCACGTGCATCGGAGCACCTCGCAGACCGCGCAACCGAAGGGTGCCGCGCGCACCAGCCTTTCGCCTCCGGGGAGATTAGTTGGTCCGCAGGGTGCTCCGATCCGCATGGATGGTGGCCTTGGCTGGCTGGTTAGCGTGGTGTGGCGGATTTGACATCTTCGATCGTCTAGCGCAGGCAATGGCTGGGCACCGCCGTGGTCCTTAGCCTCGTGTGGCGCCCCCCTGCTCCCTGGCTGGCAAGGTGCTCAGCAGTGTGCGACAGTGATTGTACGTCCAGTTGCTCTGCTCCTAGTATGTCATGGGCGGATCTGACATGGGTGGATGCTGTTTTGGCCGCCAGTGGCCTCCGTGAGGCGCGACTGGCTGCTTTGCGTCTCTTCATCGACAAGCTGACCTTGGTTTGGTGGTCTTGCCAACACCGATGCGGGTCGTTGAAGTGGTGTTCAGAAGCTCGGGTGAAAACCATGTCTTGGTTTTTGGCCTATGACCAGCGTTGGTGATGCCTGCGGGCATCATGGACCTTTTTGGAAGCATCATTTTCTTGCTTTCTCACCCCTGGTGCACAGGTCGATCGATGCATCTCCAGGGGGAACCCTAGATCCGTGTGATCAGATGAAGGCGGTGCCTTGGCGTCGTATCCCCTCTTGAGGGCTTTGTCTTTGGAGCGGGGCATTGGCAAGAGGGACAAGTGGAAGATGGTGATTGTTGGCGTCAAGACTTCTGGCGCAACGATGGCGATGCCAAGCAAAGTCGGAGGCTTGAAATGGTTGTCGTAGCCGGCTCTTCTCCAGGGTGTCCATGTGATTACCTCGGGTTGTTTTGTTGCAGTGAAGTTGGAGCTGTGGCGGCAGGGCCCCTGTGGCAACGATGATAGGCAACAGGTGGTCTACTCGGTGTCTCCCATGGCGCCACCCATGCATAGTTCTCCTTCGGAGCTCTCCATCAGAGCGGAGTTGCGTTGCCTTCGTTGCGGGTGGTTGGTGTTGGGGAACGTTGCAGAAAACAAAAATTTCCTACGGTTTCACCAAGATCCATCTATGAGTTCATCTAGCAACGAGTGATCGGATTGCATCTACATACCTTTGTAGATCACGCGCGGAAGCGTTCAAAGAACGGGGATGGGGAAGTCGTACTCGACGTGATCCAAATCACCGAAGATCCTAGCGCCGAACGGACGGCACCTCCGTGTTCAACACACGTACGGTCAGCGTGACGTCTCCTCCTTCTTGATCCAGCAAGGGGGAAGGAGAGGTTGATGAAGATCCAGCAGCACGACGGCGTGGTGGTGGATGCGGCAGTCACCGCAGCAGGGCTTCGCCGTTCTTCTACGAGAGGGAGAGGTGTAGCAGGGGAGAGGGAGGCGCCAAGACTCAAGGGTGCGGCTGCCCCTCCCTCCCCCCTTTATATAGGCTCCCCAAGGGGGGGCACCGGCCCTAGGAGATGGGATCTCCTAGGGGGGCGGCGGCCAAGGGTGGAGTGGCCCCCAAGGCAAGTGGGGCGCCCCCCCCCCCCACCCTAGGGTTTCCAACCCTAGGCGCAGGGGGTGGGCCAAAGGGGCGCACCAGCCCACTATGGGCTGGTTCCCCTCCCCACTTCAGCCCATGGGGCCCTCCGGGATGGGTGGTCCCACCCGGTGGACCCCCGGGACCCATCCGGTGGTCCCGGTAAAATACCGGTGACCCCCGAAACTCTCCCGATGGCCAAAACTACACTTCCTATATATAATTCTTCACCTCCGGACCATTGCAGAACTCCTCGTGGCGTCCGGGATCTCATCCGGGACTCCGAACAACTTTCGGGTTACTGCATATTCATATCTCTACAACCCTAGTGTCACTGAACCTTAAGTGTGTAGACCCTACGGGTTCGGGAGACATGTAGACATGACCGAGATGGCTCTCCGGTCAATAACCAACAGCGGGATCTGGATACCCATGTTGGCTCCCACATGCTCCTCAATGATCTCATCGGATGAACCACGATGTCGAGGATTCAAGCAACCCCGTATACAATTCCCTTTGTCAATTGGTACGTTACTTGTCCGAGATTCGATCGTCGGTATCCCAATACCTCGTTCAATCTCGTTACCGGCAAGTCACTTTACTCGTACCGTAATGCATGATCCCGTGACCAGACACTTGGTCACTTTGAGCTCATTACGATGATGCATTACCGAGTGGGCCCAGAGATACCTCTCCGTCATACGGAGTGACAAATCCCAGTCTTGATCCGTGTCAACCCAACAGACACTTTCGGAGATACCCGTAGTATACCTTTATAGTCACCCAGTTACGTTGTGGCATTTGGTACACCCAAAGCACTCCTACGGTATCCGGGAGTTACACGATCTCATGGTCTAAGGAAAAGATACTTGACATTGGAAAAACTCTAGCAAATGAACTATACGATCTTGTGGTATGTTTAGGATTGGGTCTTGTCCATCACATCATTCTCCTAATGATGTGATCTCGTTATCAATGACATCCAATGTCCATAGTCAGGAAACCATGACTATCTGTTGATCAACGAGCTAGTCAACTAGAGGCTTACTAGGGACATGTTGGTGTCTATGTATTCACACATGTATTACGATTTCCGGATAACACAATTATAGCATGAATAAAAGACAATTATCATGAACAACGAAATATAATAATAATGCTTTTATTATTGCCTCTAGGGCATATTTCCAACAGTCTCCCACTTGCACTAGAGTCAATAATCTAGTTACATTGTGATGAATCGAACACCCATGGAATTCTGGTGTTGATCATGTTTTGCTCTAGGGAGAGGTTTAGTAAACGGATCTGCTACATTCAGGTCCGTATGTACTTTACAAATATCTATGTCTCCATCTTGAACATTTTCAGGAATGGAGTTGAAGCGACGCTTGATGTGCCTGGTCTTCTTGTGAAACCTGGGCTCCTTGGCAAGTGCAATAGCACCAGTGTTGTCACAGAAGAGTTTGATCGGCCCCGACGCATTGGGTATGACTCCTAGGTCGGTGATGAACTCCTTCACCCAAATTGCTTCATGCGCTGCCTCCGAGGCTGCCATGTACTCCGCTTCACATGTAGATCCCGCCACAACGCTCTGCTTTCAACTGCACCAGCTTACTGCCCCACCATTCAAAATATACACGTATCCGGTTTGTGACTTAGAGTCATCCAGATCTGTGTCAAAGCTAGCGTCGACGTAACCCTTTATGACGAGCTCTTCGTCACCCCCATAAACGAGAAATATTTCCTTAGTCCTTTTCAGGTACTTCAGGATATTCTTGACCGTTGTCCAGTGTTCCTTGCCGGGATTACTTTGATACCTACCTACCAAACTTACGGCAAGGTTTACATCAGGTTTGGTACACAGCATGGCATATATAATAGACCCTATGGCTGAGGCATAGGGGATGACACTCATCTCTTCTATATCTTCTGTCGTGGTCGGACATTGAGCTGAGCTCAATTTCACACCTTGCAACACAGGCAAGAACCCATTCTTAGACTGATCCATATTGAACTTCTTCAATATCTTATCAAGGTATGTGCTTTGTGAAAGACCTATGAGGCATCTTGATCTATCTCTATAGATCTTGATGCCTAATATATAAGCAGCTTCTCCAAGGTCCTTCATTGAAAAACTCTTATTCAAGTAGGCCTTAATGCTGTCCAAAAGCTCTATATCATTTCCCATCAAAAGTATGTCATCTACATATAATATGAGAAATGCTACAGAGCTCCCACTCACTTTCTTGTAAACGCAGGCTTCTCCATAAGTCTGCATAAACCCAAACGCTTTCATCATCTCATCAAAGCGAATGTTCCAACTCCGAGATGCTTGCACCAGCCCATAAATCGAGCGTTGGAGCTTGCACACCTTGTCAGCATTCTTAGGATCGACAAAACCTTCTAGCTGCATCATATACAATTCTTCCTTAAGGAAACCATTAAGGAATGTCGTTTTGACGTCCATTTGCCATATCTCATAATCATAGTATGCGGCAATTGCTAACATAATTCGGACGGACTTCAGCTTCGCTACGGGAGAGAAAGTCTCATCGTAGTCAACCCCTTGAACTTGCCGATAACCCTTATCGACAAGTCGAGCTTTATAGATGGTAACATTGAAGGAAATATGCCCTAGAGGCAATAATAAAGTTATTATTTATTTCCTTATTTCATGATAAATGTTTATTATTCATGCTAGAATTGTATTAACCGGAAACATAATACATGTGTGAATACATAGACAAACAGAGTGTCACTAGTATGCCTCTACTTGACTAGCTCGTTAATCAAAGATGGTTATGTTTCCTAACCATGGACAAAGAGTTGTTATTTGATTAACGGGATCACATCATTAGGTGAATGATCTGATTGACATGACTCATTTCCATTAGCTTAGCACCCGATCGTTTAGTATGTTGCTATTGCTTTCTTCATGACTTATACATGTTCCTATGACTATGAGATTATGCAACTCCCGTTTGCCGGAGGAACACTTTGTGTGCTACCAAACGTCACAACGTAACTGGGTGATTATAAAGGTGCTCTACAGGTGTCTCCAAAGGTACATGTTGGGTTGGCATATTTCGAGATTAGGATTTGTCACTCCGATTGTCGGAGAGGTATCTCTGGGCCCTCTCGGTAATGCACATCACTTAAGCCTTGCAAGCATTGCAACTAATGAGTTAGTTGTGAGATGATGTATTACAAAACGAGTAAAGAGACTTGCCGGTAACGAGATTGAACTAGGTATTGGATACCGACGATCGAATCTCGGGCAAGTAACATACCGATGACAAAGGGAACAACGTATGTTGTTATGCGGTCTGACCGATAAAGATCTTCGTAGAATATGTAAGAGCCAATATGGGATCCAGGTCCCGCTATTGGTTATTGACCGGAGATTTGTCTCAGTCATGTCTACATTGTTCTCGAACCGTAGGGTCCGCACGCTTAACATTACGATGACAGTTATTATGAGTTTATGCATTTTGATGTACCGAAGTTAGTTCGGAGTCCCGGATGTGATCACGGACATGACAAGGAGTCTCGAAATGGTCGAGACATAAAGATTGATATATTGGACGACTATATTCGGACACCGGAAGGGTTCCGGGGAAGTTTCGGATAAAACCGGAGCACCGGGGGGTTACCGGAACCCCCCGGGGGGTTAATGGGCCTTATGGGCCTAATGTGGAGAAGAGGAAGGGGCTGCCAGGGCAGGCCGCGCGCCCCCTCTCCCCCTAGTCCGAATTGGACAAGGAGGGAGGGGCGGCGCCCCCCCTTTCCTTCTCTCTCCACCTCTCCTAGTTGGACAAGGAACGGGAGGGGAGTCCTACTCCCGAGTAGGACTCCTCCTGTGCGCCTCCTCTAGGCCGGCCGCACCCCCCCTTGGATCCTTTATATACGGAGGCAGGGGGGCACCCTAGAACACACAAGTTGATCTTCGTGATCGTTCCTTAGCCGTGTGCGGTGCCCCCTTCCACCATATTCCACCTCGGTCATATCGTAGTAGTGCTTAGGTGAAGCCCTGCATCGGTAGAACATCATCATCGTCACCACGCCGTTGTGCTGACGAAACTCATCCCCGAAGCTTTGCTGGATCGGAGCCCGGGGAGCGTCATCGAGCTGTACGTGTGCCAAGAACTCGGAGGTGCCAGAGTAACGGTGCTTGGATCGGTCAGATCGGAAGACGTACGACTACTTCCTCTATGTTGCGTTAATGCTTCCGTTGCGGTCTACAAGGGTACGTAGACAACACTCTCCCCTCTCATTGCTATGCATCATCATGATCTTGCGTGTGCGTAGGAAATTTTTTGAAATTACTACGAAACCCAACAAACATTACCATCCGCGTCCGTCTTCTTCTTAAAGATCCATTTGTTTTCTATCGCTCGCCGATCATCGGGCAAGTCTGTCAAAGTCCATACTTTGTTTTCATACATGGATCCTATCTCGGATTGCATGGCTTCAAGCCATTTGTTGGAATCTGGGCCCGCCATTGCTTCTTCATAGTTCGAAGGTTCACCGTTGTCTAACAACATGATTTCTCAGAACGGGTTGCCGTACCACTCTGGTGCAGAACGTGTCCTTGTGGACCTGCGAAGTTTAGTAGAAACTTGATCTGAAGTTTCATGATCATCATCATTAACTTCCTCTCTAGTCGGTACAGGCACCTCAGGAACATTTTCTTGAGTTGCGCCATTTTCTGGTTCAAGAGGTAATACTTCATCAAGTTCTACTTTCCTCCCACTTACTTCTTTCGAGAGAAACTCCTTCTCTAGAAAGGATCCATTTTTGGCAACAAAGATCTTGCCTTTGGATCTGAGGTAGAATGTAACATCCCAAATTTTCAATTTGGAATGTTATACATAGATCATCATGCATATCATATTTTCTTGCATTTTGGTCGATCCTAGAAAATTCACGCAACTCAAGGACCCTCGGAGAGAGTTGGAGATTTCGTTATTTTCATATTTGAGTTTTCTCAAATTTTGAAAAAAAAGGATCATTTGATTTATTTATTTTATCTTCAATAATTTTTCCGGTGTCAAAATATATGAGAGAGGGAATAATATGACTTTCCCAAATTTAGGAAAAATGAAGATTTAATAAATAGATCAAGTTTTGGTTTTGCCGAAGTTTTATTTGCATTTTATTTGGATAGGGAAAAATGCGCGTTTTCGAAAATTGCATTTTAGGTCCGGAGTAAAGTTCATTTTGTTCGGCTCATTTTTAGGAGTCGGGGAAAGTTTACTTTAGAAATTTTGGAGCCCGTTTAGATTTTCTTTTCTATGTTTTTCTGCGCGCGAAACCGTTTAAAAAAACCCGCAGGCCAGCCGGGCCAAAGGCCCAGCCAGCCGGCCACCCCAGCCCTAGTTGGACTCTAGGCTAGCTTTTTCCTTTGTTCCGTTTTCTTTTTCATCTAGGATTCCTATTCCTACTCTATTTCTTGTCCCCTACCCCAAGTTCCCCCCCCCTCCCCAATATAAATACCCCAACACCCCCCCCCTCTAAACCCATCAAATCAAACCCCAAGCCGCCGCCTTAGCCGCACCGCCGCCACGCCACCCCACACCCGCGCCGCCGCACCTTGCCCATGCCGCCGCCGCCCCACGCCACGCCGCCGGAGCCCCTCACCGGAGACCTCGCCGAGGTTGCCCCGCGTCTCTTTTCCTTGGATCATTTTCTTCTAATTGTTCCGATTCTTTTCTTCTCTTCCGATTCGTTTTCTTTCCGGTTCTTCTCTAAACCGTTCCGGTTTTCTAGATCGGTTTTTGTTTCGGTTTTCTTCCGAAACCCTAGATCGGATTCGTTTTCTTTTCTGATTTAGTTGCCTTTGGACCGTTCGCTGGACCGTTCGTCCTAACGAACGTGATCACCGGATTCTTCTAGGTTAACGAACGTCCGTTCGTTTAACCGTTCTTCTTTTTCTTCTCGTTGGATTTATTCCGCGATCGCGATCTCAGATCCGATCTTCGTTCTAGTTTATCTTCTCGCTCGTTTATCAGAATCAGGTGATTCAAGCGCCTGGAGTTTCGTTTCGAAACCGCCGTTCCGTCTAATCAACTTAAACAAGTTTTTGCCCCGGTAAAATTTGACCTAGTTTCAACTTGCTAGAACCGAGTTGTTCTCTTCCGCCGTTTGTTTTTCTGTTTCTTTGTTCGGTTCTTTCTTTCTTTGCAACCGGAGTTCTTAAGTTGAACTTTCTGGTTCGTTCTCTTGTTCGAGTTTTACCTGTGCATTAGATGAGTACTTATTGTATGCTTGTTGTTTGTCTGCGATAGATCACCCGGATTGTGCCGCCTGTTACTTCGAAACCCTAGGACTCGCGGATCATCAGCAAGGCAAGTAACACTTTGATCATACCTTTTCTACAACCCAGTTTTATTGCATTAGATCAATCCTCTCACATTGCATGATTAGGATCTAATTAAACTGTGGGATGGGAAGTAGATGAGGTAGTACCTATTACCTGTATTATTATGAAACCTTTGGGAGTTACTTCTATGTTTGCTTATTATGCCATGCTATGCTAGTAGACGTGGATTGGGTGAGTGATATCCATGACAGATGTGAGTTGATAATTTTAATGGTTTATCTAAGGTGGCAACTTAAACACACATCTGGGTGGATTGAGGCACCTGATGTCTATCAGGACTTGCCTGTTTTTTTCGGACCGCCACCCAGGCTCAAAGGGATCATAAGATCTTTCATGCTAGAAACTTCCGTGTGCAGCCACATGCTACTATGGGCTCTGGCGTAGTTGACTAAGTTGTGCGAACTCTTACGGGGTGGACTAGCAGATGTAGGGGTTGTAGGTGGTACGGTCTACCCCACATGTAAGGTGCTAGCGCTTCTGAAAGACTATGTCTCGGTCATCCGTTTCTCAAACACCATGTAGTGCGAGAAAACAAACGGAGGCGATCGAGCCATGTGGGGAAAAGTGCGCAAACCTCTACAGAGTGTACAAACTAATCATGATTAGCCGTGTCCCCGGTTATGGACAACTTGAGTATCTAGTACTTGAATATCATGTGAATCTCAACATGTTACTTCTAATTAATATTGTTGGGTTTAATTATTTTTAATTGGGATTGAGAATGCTGTCAACCATTCTCGATGTTTCACAACCACCATGATAGTTAAATAAATTTATTCCTTTGCAGTAGGGAAAAACTGGCTTTACGCAAAAACTGTAACCATAGAGCTTTCCACCAGCCATATATGCATATAGTATAGCTGTTTCATTCCATTACTCTCTATGTGTTACATTGCCAGCATATTCCATGTGCTGACCCGTTTTCTGGCTGCAACTTCTCATGTTGCAGACTTTTCAGACGACGAGTAAGGTGCTTTTAGGTCGTGGTTCTATACTCAGTGATGCCGTTGGAGTTGATGGACCCATTTATCTTCCGAGTCTTCCACTGTTATCGACACTAGATGGCCTTAAGCCATATTTATTGTAATAAGTTCTCTTTGAGACAACGATGTAATAAGTGTGTGATTGCCACTCTGCTATAAATCCTTCGATGTACTGTGTGGTGTCAGCATTACTGATCCAGGGATGACACCTGAGCACAGAGCACTTGATCCATTCGGGTCGGGTCGCTACAGAGAATGGTATCAGAGCACACGCTGACTGTAGGACACGACCACTAAGTTAAAGCCATAGATCACCATTCTCTTCTCATTTTCTAACTCCTCATCTTTTCTACTCTTTAGGATGACGAACGCGAAGATTAAGTACGCTCAACCGGATGAAGGCACACCATTTGGATTTCACCTGAAGGAAGTCACCAAGTACCTGAACATTGGATTACCAAGCTTCACGGGAACCTTCAACGCCACTCTGCCTGAAGAGGAGCGCTGGAAGATTCAAGCTCACGTTCCGGGAAGAACATTCGCGCCAATCACGAAGCCCATAGATAGTGTTTTCAATGCACCAACCTGGAGTCTGGGAAGGAGCATGGCAGCTCATATCACCATAGGACGCATTGGAGAAGTTTATCAAGAAGACCTCAAGGACACTATCTACCAGATTTGCGGACGCCGAGATGAACAATGGGAGTTAGTCAGCACCAAGAAGGATAGATCCATTGCATCTTTCATCCAGGAGTTAAACCAGCACATTCGACGCCACGAGAACCAGATGTGCAATGATATGATAGAGTTGAAGAATGCGAAGGCAAGGATCATCGAGCTAGAAGGAGAACTGAAGTCTACACGCAAGGACTACATGGACGAGATCGTAGCTCTAGCGAGACACAATGGCGATCTTAAGCAGGAGATTGAAGAACTCAAGAGGAAGTTAGCATCCAAGGAGGAAGACGAGTACGTCGCATGTCCGGACAACTACATCATCATCGACGACACCGATTCGGATCCAAGT
The DNA here is from genome assembly GCF_018294505.1 of Triticum aestivum. Taxonomy (NCBI): domain Eukaryota; kingdom Viridiplantae; phylum Streptophyta; class Magnoliopsida; order Poales; family Poaceae; genus Triticum; species Triticum aestivum. The sequence goes on along the minus strand of NC_057806.1, from coordinate 529,658,448 downwards.
GAACCCGACTTTGAAGACGAAGCTGGAGCAGATATCATGGAGTCTTCCACCGGTTCAAATTTCTAGATGACCACCAGATAGTAGTAGTATTCCCCCATGTAAACATTATAGTCGAGCACTTTTGCGATAGTTTTAGATCGTTTGTAAGCCCTTGTTTGATTGATTGAAGTGATTTTGTGTGCATTTGCTCATGTGCATTGGGGTAGTGTTTTCCCTTTAGACCTCACTCTATTCTTAATTCTCGTCTTTTCTAAACCCTCAGATGCCTCCGAGACGTGACAATGGATTTCCACCGGAGCTCACTCAGTTGATCCAGCAGCAGAATCAATTGATGCAGATGTTAGTCCAGAACCAGCAGAACAACAACAACAACCCACCACCACCACCACCTGTTGACCACTTAGCCCGTTTCCTTAGGCTGAATCCGCCGGTGTTTTCCAGTAGCACCGAGCCAATAGTAGCAGACGATTGGCTCCGCAAGATAGGAAGGGAGTTGACCACTGCAGGATGCACGGATGGTGAGAAAGTGAAGTTTGCCGCTCACCAGCTTGACGGACCCGCGGCAGCATGGTGGGAGAATTTCACAGCCACTTACCCAGTTGACACTGTCACATGGGATCAGTTTCAGCAAGCTTTCCGCACTGCCCATGTTTCAGCAGGAGCTATGGCCATGAAGAAGCGTGAGTTTCGCAACTTACGCCAAGGAGGAAGGACAGTTGGCCAGTACGTTGACGATTTAGCAAGTTAGCACGTTATGCCCCAGATGACGTTGCTACGGATGCAGCTAAGCAGGAGAAGTTTCTGGAAGGATTGAATGATGAGCTAAGCATGCAGTTGATGGTAGCCACTTTCAACAACTACCAGGAGTTGGTAGATCGTGCCATCATGATTGAAGGAAAGCAACAGCAGATTGAGAACCGTAAGAGGAAGTATGGACAGGGGAAGTATAACTCTGGAGCCCAGCAGAAGCCCCGTTTTGCCCCTAAACCGGGATTTCAGTTTCAGCACACCCATGGAGGAGGTAGCTCGCACAACCATAATGGCCACAAGAATGGTAATGGGAATGGAGGAAGCAACGGCCAGAACCGGACCACCCCATCGACCCCAACCAAGAGAGACCTGAGTCAAGTCACCTGTTTCAAGTGTTCCAAGACCGGACATTATGCCAATGAATGTCCTGAAGGCCAGAATGGAAATGGCAATGGAAGCTCTGGGAAGAAGCCGAACCCTTTCAATAGGGGACAGGTGAACCACGTTAATGTGGAGGAGGTTGAAGATCAGCCCGATGCAGTAATCGGTAAGTTTTTGGTTAAGTCATTTACCGCACTTGTTCTTTTTGACACTGGTGCATCGCATTCATACATATCAAGGGGATTTGTGGATAAATATAACCTGCCAACCCAAGCCCTTAGGTCACCCATGTTAGTAAGCTCACCAGGAGCGGAGTTCATGGCTAGACGATGGTGTGATCGGTTACCATTAAGGATTGGTAACTATGTGTTTCCCTCAGACCTAATAGTATTGGAATCTCAAGGATTGGATGTGATATTAGGCATGGATTGGTTGTCGATGTATGGAGGAAACATCGATTGTGCTAGTAAGTCAATTTTGCTTACCACACCAGAAGGAAGAAGGATCAAGTATGTATCCCGGCATGTGCCAAACAGGACACAAGTAAACTGCCTAACAGGAGTTGTCCAAGAGGAAGTACTAGTGGTAAAGGATTTTCCTGATGTATTTCCTGAGGAATTGCCAGGCATGCCACCGGATAGAGACATTGAGTTTTTGATTGAGTTATTGCCAGGTACAGGCCCAATATCGAAGCGACCATACCGGATGCCAGCAAAGGATTTGGTGGAAATTAAGAATCATATTAAGGAGTTATTGGATAAAGGTTACATTCGCCCAAGTTCTTCGCCTTGGGGATCACCCGTACTTCTAGTGGAAAAGAAGGATGGATCATTAAGGATGGTTGTTGATTATCGGGGATTGAATGAAGTAACCATCAAGAATAAGTACCCACTGCCAATGATCAACGATCTGTTTGATCGGTTGCAAGGAGCTAAAGTGTTTTCCAAGATCGATTTGCGATCAGGGTACCATCAATTGAAGATTCGAGAGCAGGACATACCTAAGACAGCATTCACCACGAGATATGGACTGTATGAGTATACCGTTATGTCATTTGGATTGACTAACGCACCTGCCTATTTTATGAACCTGATGAACAAAGTGTTTATGGAGTTTTTGGATAAGTTCGTCGTAGTGTTCATTGATGACATCCTGGTTTATTCAAAGAATGAAGAGGAGCATAAGGAACATTTGCGTTTGGTTTTGGAGAAACTAAGGGAACATCAGTTATACGCCAAATTCAGCAAATGTGAGTTTTGGTTGAAGGAAGTTGGATTCCTCGGACACGTTATATCCGGAGAAGGTATAGCAGTTGACCCCACAAAGGTTGAGACCGTAACCGAATGGGAAGCACCAACAACAGTTGGAGAGATCCGGAGTTTTCTTGGACTCGCAGGATACTACCGGAGATTCATTGAGAATTTCTCAAAGATTGCGAAGCCTATGACGGAGTTGTTGAAGAAGGATACTAAGTTCAAATGGACTGAGGAGTGTGAGGCTAGTTTCCAGGAGTTGAAGAAACGTTTGGTTACCTCACCAGTATTGATTTTGCCAGATCAGACCAAGGATTATGAGGTGTATTGCGACGCTTCACGTCGAGGACTTGGAGCAGTGCTTATGCAGGAAGGAAGAGTTGTTTCGTATGCTTCACGACAACTGAAGCCTCATGAGTTGAATTATGCCACGCATGATTTGGAGTTAGCAGCCGTAGTGCATGCATTGAAGACGTGGAGACATTTCCTCATTGGAAATCATTGTGAGGTGTACACGGATCACAAGAGTTTGAAGTACATTTTCACGCAGAAGGAGTTGAACCTCAGACAAAGGAGATGGTTGGAGCTCATCAAGGATTATGACATGAGATTGCATTACCATCCCGGAAAAGCTAATGTAGTAGCTGATGCATTGAGCCGTAAGAGCCATGTCAACACCCTAGTGACGGGAGAAGTACCAAAGGAGTTAGCAGAAAACCTTCGTGAGCTATGTTTGGAAATAGTTCCGAGAGGCTATGTAGCAGCATTGGAGATTCAGTCAACATTGATGGATAAGATCAGAGAAGCTCAGAAATCTGACAAGGAGATTGCTGCTATAAAAGAGAAATTGAGCGAAGGAAAAGCAAAGGGATTTCGTGAGGATGAGCACGATACCCTATGGTTTGAGGACCGTGTTTATGTGCCCAATGACCCGGAGATCAGGAAGTTGATTTTGCAAGAGGCACATGATTCACCGTATTCGATTCACCCAGGGAATACCAAGATGTATTTGGATTTGAAGGAAACATTCTGGTGGACCGGAATGAAGAAGGATATTGCAGCATATGTAGCAGTTTGTGACGTATGTCAGAGAGTAAAGGCAGAGCATCAGAAGCCAGCAGGATTGTTACAACCATTGCCGAGACCCGAATGGAAGTGGGATAAGATAGGCATGGATTTTATCACAGGACTACCCAGGACAAAAGCAGGCTATGACTCGATATGGGTAGTAGTTGATCGTTTGACGAAGGTAGCACATTTTATTCCAGTTAAGACCACTTACACCAGTGCTAAGTTGGCAAAGATATACATGACTAGGATCATTTGTTTGCATGGAGTTCCGAGGAGTATCGTATCAGATAGAGGAACCCAATTTACCTCAAAGTTTTGGAATCAGTTGCATGAAACTTTAGGAACCAGACTAGAGTTCAGCACAGCTTTTCATCCGCAGACAGATGGACAGACCGAGAGAGTCAATCAGATTTTGGAAGATATGCTGAGAGCTTGTGCACTAGATTATGGATCTAGTTGGGACGATAACTTGCCGTATGCGGAGTTTTCTTATAACAACAGTTACCAAACCAGTTTGAAGATGGCACCTTTCGAAGCTTTATACGGAAGGAGGTGCAGGACACCGTTGTCATGGGACGAAGTTGGAGACCGTCAATTCTTTGGACCAGATTTGATTAAGGAGTCTGAATGGAAAGTTAAGTTGATTCGCGATAGGCTCAAGGTAGCCCAGTCCAGGCAGAAGAGCTACGCAGATTCTAAACGCAAGGAGACAGTTTACGAAACCGGAGACAGAGTTTATCTCCGAGTATCCCCACTTCGAGGAGTTAAGCGCTTTGGAGTTAAGGGAAAGTTAGCACCGCGTTTCGTTGGACCGTACAAGATCTTGCAACGTATGGGAGAAGTCGCTTATAAGTTGGAATTACCATAGGGACTGTCAGGAGTTCATGATGTATTCCATGTTTCTCAGGTGAAGAAATGTCATGCCGAGATGGCGGAGGTACCGCTAAGAGACACCATGCCACTCGAAGTGATTCAGTTGAAGGACGACTTAACGTATGAGGAGAAGCCAGTCAAGATTCTCGATTATGCCAGCAGAATTACTCGCAGCAAGGTTATCAAGATTTGCAAAGTTCGGTGGAACCACCATTCAGAGGATGAAGCCACCTGGGAGAGAGAAGAAGATTTGCTCAAGGACCACCCTCACCTATTTTCTAGCCAACCCGAATCTCGAGGGCGAGATTCATCTTAAGGGGGGTGTTATACATAGATCATCATGCATATCATATTTTCTTGCATTTTGGTCGATCCTAGAAAATTCACGCAACTCAAGGACCCTCGGAGAGAGTTGGAGATTTCGTTATTTTCATATTTGAGTTTTCTCAAATTTTGAAAAAAAGGATCATTTGATTTATTTATTTTATCTTCAATAATTTTTCCGGTGTCAAAATATATGAGAGAGGGAATAATATGACTTTCCCAAATTTAGGAAAAATGAAGATTTAATAAATAGATCAAGTTTTGGTTTTGCCGGAGTTTTATTTGCATTTTATTTGGATAGGGAAAAATGCGCGTTTTCGAAAATTGCATTTTAGGTCCGGAGTAAAGTTCATTTTGTTCGGCTCATTTTTAGGAGTCGGGGAAAATTTACTTTAGAAATTTTGGAGCCCGTTTAGATTTTCTTTTCTGTGTTTTTCTGCGCGCGAAACCGTTTAAAAAAAACCCGCAGGCCTGCCGGGCCAAAGGCCCAGCCAGCCGGCCACCCCAGCCACCCCCCCCCCCCCGCGCGCGCTAGCGCCTGGCGCAGGAGGCAGCCGCCGCCGCCGTCTTAGCCGAGTCCTAGTTGGACTCTAGGCTAGCTTTTTCCTTTGTTCCGTTTTCTTTTTCATCTAGGATTCCTATTCCTACTCTATTTCTTGTCCCCTACCCCAAGTTCCCCCCCCAATATAAATACCCCAACACCCCCCCCCCCCTCTAAACCCATCAAATCAAACCCCAAGCCGCCGCCTTAGCCGCACCGCCGCCGCGCCACCCCACACCCGCGCCGCCGCACCTTGCCCATGCCGCCGCCGCCCCACGCCACGTCGTCGGAGCCCCTCGCCGAGACCTCGCCGAGGTTGCCCCGCGTCTCTTTTCCTTGGATCGTTTTCTTCTAATCGTTCCGATTCTTTTCTTCTCTTCTGATTCGTTTTCTTTCCGGTTCTTCTCTAAACCGTTCTGGTTTTCTAGATCGGTTTTTGTTTCGGTTTTCTTCCGAAACCCTAGATCGGATTCGTTTTCTTTTCCGATTTAGTTGCCTTTGGACCGTTCGCCGGACCGTTTGTCCTAACAAACGTGATCACCGGATTCTTCTAGGTTAACGAACGTCCGTTTGTTTAACCGTTCTTCTTTTTCTTCTCGTCGGATTTATTCCGCGATCGCAATCTCAGATCCGATCTTCGTTCTAGTTTATCTTCTCGCTCGTTTATCGGAATCAGGTGATTCAAGCGCCTGGAGTTTCGTTTCGAAACCGCCGTTCCGTCTAATCAACTTAAACAAGTTTTTGCCCCGGTAAAATTTGACCTAGTTTCAACTTGCTAGAACCGAGTTGTTTTCTTCCGCCGTTTGTTTTTTCTATTTCTTTGTTCGGTTCTTTCTTTCTTTGCAACCGGAGTTCTTAAGTTGAACTTTCTGGTTCGTTCTCTTGTTTGAGTTTTACCTGTGCATTAGATAAGTACTTATTGTGTGCTTGTTGTTTGTCTGCGATAGATCACCCGGATTGCGCCGCCTGTTACTTCGAAACCCTAGGACTCGCGGATCATCAGCAAGGCAAGTAACACTTTGATCATACCTTTTCTACAACCCATGTTTTATTGCATTAGATCAATCCTCTCACATTGCATGATTAGGATCTAATTAAATTGTGGGATGGGAAGTAGATGAGGTAGTACCTATTACCTGTATTATTATGAAACCTTTGGGAGTTACTTCTACGTTTGCTTATTATGCCATGCTATGCTAGTAGACGTGGATTGGGTGAGTGATATCCATGACAGATGTGAGTTGATAATTTTAATGGTTTATCTAAGGTGGCAACTTAAACACACATCTGGGTGGATTGAGGCACCTGATGTCTATCAGGACTTGCCTGTTTTTTTTGGACCGCCACCCAGGCTCAAAGGGATCATAAGATATTCATGCTAGAAACTTCCGTGTGCAGCCACATGCTACTATGGGCTCTGGCATAGTTGACTAAGTTGTGCGAACTCTTACGGGGTGGACTAGCAGATGTAGGGGTTGTAGGTGGTACGGTCTACCCCACATGTAAGGTGCTAGCGCTTCTGAAAGACTATGTCTCGGTCATCCGTTTCTCAAACACCATGTAGTGCGAGAAAACAAACGGAGGCGATCGAGTAATGTGGGGAAAAGTGTGCAAACCTCTGCAGAGTGTACAAACTAATCATGATTAGCCGTGTCCCCGGTTATGGACAACTTGAGTATCTAGTACTTGAATATCATGTGAATCTCAACATGTTACTTCTAATTAATGTTGTTGGGTTTTAATTATTCTTAATTGGGATTGAGAATGCTGTCAACCATTCTCAATGTTTCACAACCACCATGATAGTTAAATAAATTTATTCCTTTGAAGTAGGGAAAATTTGGCTTTACGCAAAAACTGTAACCATAGAGCTTTCCACCAGCCATATATGCATATAGTATAGCTGTTTCATTCCATTACTCTCTATGTGTTACATTGCCAGCATATTCCATGTGCTGACCCGTTTTCGGGCTGCAACTTCTCATGTTGCAGACTTTTCAGACGACGAGTAAGGTGCTTTTAGGTCGTGGTTCTATACTCAGTGATGCCGTTGGAGTTGATGGACCCATTTATCTTCCGAGTCTTCCACTGTTATCGACACTAGATGGCCTTAAGCCATATTTATTGTAATAAGTTCTCTTTGAGACAACGATGTAATAAGTGTGTGATTGCCACCCTGCTATAAATCCTTCGATGTACTGTGTGGTGTCAGCATTACTGATCCAGGGATGACACCTGAGCACAGAGCACTTGATCCATTCGGGTCGGGTCGCTACAGAGAAGGTATACCCAATAGTTTCTTTAGGGTATCCTATGAAGACGCATTTTTCCGACTTGGGTTCGAGCTTTTCAGGTTGAAGTTTCTTGACATAAGCATCGCATCCCAAACTTTTAGAAACGACAGCTTAGGCTTCTTCCCAAACCATAATTCATACGGTGTCATCTCAACGGATTTTGACGGAGCCCTATTTAAAGTGTATGCGGCAGTCTCTAAAGCATAGCCCCAAAATGATAGCGGTAAATCGGTAAGACACATCATAGATCGCACCATATCTAATAGAGTGCGGTTACGACGTTCGGACGCACCATTACGCTGAGGTGTTCCAGGCGGCGTGAGTTGTGAAACTATTCCACATTTTCTTAAGTGTGTGCCAAATTCGTGACTCAAGTATTCTCCCCATGATCTGATCGCAAGAACTTGATTTTCCTGTCACGTTGATTCTCAACCTCACTCTAAAATTCCTTGAACCTTTCAAAGGTCTCAGACTTGTGTTTCATTAAGTAGACATACCCATATCTACTCAAGTCATCAGTGAGGGTGAGAACATAATGATAACCACCGCGAGCCTCAACACTCATTGGACCGCACACATCAGTATGTATGATTTCCAATAAGTTGGTTGCTCGCTCCATTATTCCTGAGAACGGAGTCTTGGTCATTTTACCCATGAGGCATGGTTCGCACGTGTCAAATGATTCGTAATCAAGAGACTCTAAAAGTCCATTTGCATGGAGCTTCTTCATGCGTTTGACACCTATGTGACCAAGGCGGCACTGCAACAAGTATGTGGGACTATCATTATCAACCTTACATCTTTTGGTACTCACACTATGAATATGTGTAGCATTACGCTCGAGATTCATTAAGAATAAACCATTCACCATCGGAGCATGACCATAAAACACATCTCTCATATAAATAGAACAACCATTATTCTCGGATTCAAATGAGTAGCCATCTCGTATTAAACGAGATCCTGATACAATGTTCATGCTCAAACTTGGCACTAAATAACAATTATTGAGGTTCAAAACTAATCTCGTAGGTAAATGTAGAGGTAGCGTGCCGACGGCGATCACATCGACCTTGGAACCATTCCCGACGTGCATCGTCACCTCGTCCTTCGCCAGTCTCCGCTTTTTCCGCAGCTCCTGCTTTGAGTTACAAATGTGAGCAACTGCACCGATATCAAATACCCAGGAGCTACTACGAGTACTGGTAAGGTACACATCAATTACATGTATATCACATATACCTTTCGTTTTGCCGGCCTTCTTGTCCGCTAAGTATTTGGGGCAGTTCCGCTTCCAGTGACCACTCTCCTTGCAATAAAAGCACTCAGTCTCAGGCTTGGGTCCATTCTTTGGCTTCTTCCCGGCAGCTTGCATGCCGGGCGCGCCAGCTTGCATGCCGGGCGCGGCAACTCCCTTGCCGTCCTTCTTGAAGTTCTTCTTACCCTTGCCTTTCTTGAACATAGTGGTTTTATTCACCATCAACACTTGATGTTCCTTTTTGACTTCTACCTCTGCCGATTTCAGCATTGCAAATACTTCAGGAATGGTCTTTTCCATCCCCTGCATATTGAAGTTCATCACAAAGCTCTTGTAGCTCGGTGGAAGCGACTGAAGGATTCTGTCAATGACCGCGTCATCCGGGAGATTAACTCCCAGCTGAGTCAAGCGGTTATGCACCCAAACATTTTGAGTATGTGCTCGCTGACAGAACTATTTTCCTCCATCTTACAGCTGAAGAACTTGTCGGAGACTTCATATCTCTCGACCCGGGCATGAGCTTGAAAAACCATTTTCAGCTCTTCGAACATCTCATATGCTCCGTGTCTCTCAAAACGCTTTTGGAGCCCCGGTTCTAAGCTGTAAAGCATGCCGCACTGAACGAGGGAGTAATCATCAGCATGTGTCTGCCAAGCGTTCATAACGTCTTGGTTCTGTGGGACGGGTGCGTCACCTAGCGGTGCTTCTAGGACATAATCTTTCTTGGCAGCTATGAGGATGATCCTCAGGTTCCGGACCCAGTCCGTATAGTTGCTGCCATCGTCTTTCAGCTTGGTTTTCTCTAGGAACGCGTTGCAGTTGAGGACAACGTGGGCCATTTGATCTACAAGACATATTGTAAAGATTTTAGACTAAGTTCATAATAATTAAGTTCATCTATTTAATGAACTCCCACTCAGATAAACATCCCTCCAGTCATCTAAGTATAACATGATCCGAGTTAACTAGGCCGTGTCCGATCATCACGTGAGACGGACTAGTCAACATCGGTGAACATCTTCATGTTGATCGTATCTTCTATACGACTCATGCTCGACCTTTCGGTCTTCTGTGTTCCGAGGCCATGTCTGTACATGCTAGGCTCGTCAAGTCAACCTAAGTGTTTGCATGTGTAAATCTGTCTTACACCCGTTGTATGTGAACGTTGGAATCTATCACACCCGATCATCACGTGGTGCTTCAAAACAACAAACTGTCGCAATGGCGCACGGTTAGGGGGAACACTTTCTTGAAATTATTATGAGGGATCATCTTATTTACTACCGTCGTTCTAAGTAAACAAGATGCAAAAACATGATAAACATCACATGCAATCAAATAATAATAGTGACATGATATGGCCAATATCACATAGCTCCTTTGATCTCCATCTTGGGGCTCCATGATCATCTTGTCACCGGCATGACACCATGATCTCCATCATCATGATCTCCATCATCGTGTCTCCATGAAGTTGCTCGCCAACTATTACTTCTACTACTATGGCTAACACGTTTAGCAATAAAGTAAAGTAATTTACATGGCGTTTCTCAATGACATGTAGGTCATACAAAACATAAAGACAACTCCTATGGCTCCTGCCGGTTGTCATACTCATTGACATGCAAGTCGTGATTCCTATTACAATAGCATGAACATCTCATACATCACATATATATCATTCATCATTCATCACAACTTTGGCCATATCACATCACAAAACACTTGCTGCAAAAACAAGTTAGACGTCCTCTAATTATTGTTGCAAGTTTTACGTGGCTGCAATAGGGTTCTAGCAAGAACGTTTTCTTACCTACGTGAAAGCCACAACATGATTTGTCAACTTCCATTTACCCTTCATAAGGACCCTTTTTATCGAATCCGCTCCAATTAAAGTGGGAGAGACAGACACCCGCCAGCCACCTTATGCAACTAGTGCATGTCAGTCGGTGGAACCGGTCTCACGTAAGCGTACGTGTAAGGTTGGTCCGGGCCGCTTCATCCCACAATATTGCTGAAGCAAAATAAGACTAGTAGCGGCAAGAAAGTTGACAACATCTACGCCCACAACAAATTGTGTTCTACTCATGCAAAAAGAACTACACATAGACCTAGCTCATGATGCCACTGTTGGGGAACATTGCAGAAAACAAAAAATTTCCTACGGTTTCACCAAGATCCATCTATGAGTTCATCTAGAAACGAGTGATCGGATTGCATCTACATACCTTTGTAGATCACGCGCGGAAGCGTTCAAAGAACGGGGATGAGGAAGTCGTACTCGACGTGATCCAAATCACCGGAGATCCTAGCGCTGAACGGACGGCACGTCCGTGTTCAACACACGTACAGTCAGCGTGACGTCTCCTCCTTCTTGATCCAGCAAGGGGGAAGGAGAGGTTGATGAAGATCCAGCAGCACGACGGCGTGGTGGTGGATGCGGCAGTCACCGCAGCAGGGCTTCGCCGTTCTTCTACGAGAGGGAGAGGTGTAGCAGGGGAGAGGGAGGCGCCAAGACTCAAGGGTGCGGCTGCCCCTCCCTCCCCCCCTTTATATAGGCTCCCCAAGGGGGGCACCGGCCCTAGGAGATGGGATCTCCTAGGGGGGCGGCGGCCAAGGGTGGAGTGGCCCCCAAGGCAAGTGGGGCGCCCCCCCCCACCCTAGGGTTTCCAACCCTAGGCGCAGGGGGTGGGCCAAAGGGGCGCACCAGCCCACTATGGGCTGGTTCCCCTCCCCACTTCAGCCCATGGGGCCCTCCGGGATGGGTGGTCCCACCCGGTGGACCCCCGGGACCCATCCGGTGGTCCCGGTACAATACCGGTGACCCTCGAAACTCTCCCGATGGCCAAAACTGCACTTCCTATATATAATTCTTCACCTCCGGACCATTCCAGAACTCCTCGTGGCATCCGGGATCTCATCCGGGACTCCGAACAACTTTCGGGTTACTGCATATTCATATCTCTACAACCCTAGTGTCACCGAACCTTAAGTGTGTAGACCCTACGGGTTCGGGAGACATGTAGACATGACCGAGATGGCTCTCCGGTCAATAACCAACAGCGGGATCTGGATACCCATGTTGGCTCCCACATGCTCCTCGATGATCTCATCGGATGAACCACGATGTCGAGGATTCAAGCAACCCCGTATACAATTCCCTTTGTCAATCGGTACGTTACTTGCCCGAGATTCGATCGTCGGTATCCCAATACCTCATTCAATCTCGTTACCGACAAGTCACTTTACTCGTACCGTAATGCATGATCCCGTGACCAGACACTTGGTCACTTTGAGCTCATTATGATGATGCATTACCGAGTGGGCCCAGAGATACCTCTCCGTCATACGGAGTGACAAATCCCAGTCTTGATCCGTGTCAACCCAACAGACACTTTCGGAGATACCCGTAGTATACATTTATAGTCACCCAGTTACGTTGTGACGTTTGGTACACCCAAAGCACTCCTACGGTATCCGGGAGTTACACGATCTCATGGTCTAAGGAAAAGATACTTGACGTTGGAAAACTCTAGCAAATGAACTATACGATCTTGTGCTATGTTTAGGATTGGGTCTTGTCCATCACATCATTCTCCTAATGATGTGATCTCGTTATCAATGGCATCCAATGTCCATAGTCAGGAAACCATGACTATTTGTTGATCAACGAGCTAGTCAACTAGAGGCTTACTAGGGACATGTTGGTGTCTATATATTCACACATGTATTACGATTTCCGGATAACACAATTATAGCATGAATAAAAGACAATTATCATGAACAAGGAAATATAATAATAATCCTTTTATTATTGCCTCTAGGGCATATTTCCAACAGTTGGGTCTGGCACGATTTTGCTTGTGTTTCCACACAACCTTTATGGTGAGGGTGCGGTCGAGGTTCGTCTTCGGTGAAGTCGGAGTCTAGGAAGGGCGATGACGCATGTTGGGGAGACGTGGTAATGATGACATCCGAGTATATCTTGATGAGGCCTTCCTTGTTGAGGTTTGTGTGGGATATCTTTTGTGTGCCACTCGGCGGTTTGTGACGGTTTGAGCCCGGTTTTTCGTTAATTAATCAGGTAACTCCTTTCTGCTTATTTAATGGATGAGGAAAATCTTTTGCCTTCATTTCGAAAAAAAAAGGAATCATATCTCTCTGTATATTTGCCCCTTGAATCACAACTTCCCTGGAACCGAGACAAGATTGAACCGTAACTTGTTGAACGTGTCAACTGGCAATGCCTTTCTGAAGATATTTGCTAGTTTTTTTGCAGAAAAACTTTCAATCTATTCATCTTCAATCATGGCAGCACAACGAAAACCAGAAATAAAAATTACATCCAGATCCGTAGACCACCTAGCGACGACTACAAACACCGAAGCAAGCCGAAGGCGCACCGCCGTCATCGTCCCTCCATCGCCGGAGTCGGGCACAACTTGTTGTAGTAGACAGTCGGGAAGTCGTCGTGTTAAGGCCCCATAGGACCAGCACCCCAGAACAGCAACCGCCACCGATGAAAAATAACGTAGATCGGAAGGATCCAAACCGAAGACACACGAACGTAGACGAACAACGACGAGATCCGAGCAAATCCACCAAAGATAGATCTGCCAAAGACACACCTCCACACGCCCACCAACGATGCTAGACGCACCGCCGGAACGGGGGCTAGGTGGGGAGACCTTTATTCCATCTTCAGAGAGCCGCCGCCGTCTCGCCTTCCTGAGTAGGACACAACCCCTAACAAGATTGAAAAAACGACTAAAAATGGAGCCCTCCCGCCAGCCTTTGCCAAGATCCACCGCGCCTCCATGGCCCTAGGGCCACCAGAGACAAGGCGGACCTGCGCCGGCGCTGGCGAGAGGCACGAACCCTAACTTTCTTTCTTGGAGGAGGAGGAGGCGGAACCCTGGCCCTAGGTACGTGCGTACTAGGAAAACCACATATGACGAAGATATCTGCTAGTTGATCCTCAAATGAAACAAATCCGATGTCAAGTGACACTCACTCACGAACAAAATGAAAAATCAACCTCCATTCCATGTGCTTTGTTCAGTCGTGGCGCGTGAGTTTGGATATGTGCTGGGGCTCGTTGTGACTTGTGAGCAAGCATCAGTGGATTATAAATTGTCACATACAATATGTTTGTTTTGATCCTTGCACGGCTAGCTAGCCAAGGTTGTGCGGCTCCTATAATAGATCGCCGCGACATCCCAAGGTAGGTAGTAGAAACACTTGCCCCATTGTACATGATATAAGATTTTTTGTCCAAAAGGACCCCGTGTTGAACGCTATTGTCAAAAAGGACTACCTGCAGATAAAATTGTCAAAAAGGACCCCCTCACTAGTGGCGGCAGACGCGGCAGACGACATGTGTCACATGCCGCCACACCAGGAGGCGGCGGGCCCTACCACCATGGCAGGAGGCGGCCACGCGGGGCACAACGGGTTATCGCACAGTGGCGCAGCTGGGACGGAACGGGCCAGGAGTGGCGGGCCCGGCCGCCACTGGGCGAGGCGGCGAGTGCTGCCACTGCCGCTCCCTGGCCGACATCCCTGCTGCGCGCGGGCCGAGGCGTGGGCCAGGCCGCCACCGGAGGAGGCGGCATCTTTCCTGTTGCAGACGGCGCTGATTCTCACGGGCGGGAATCTGTGGATTTTGAGCCCTTGTGCCGGCACTGGTTGTTTTTGCCATGCTAATGCCGTGCTGCTGCTCAGGAATCACTCCGGCTTTTACTTCTTTTGCCTCATGGATGCGACGGCACTGTGGGAATTACTCACACGCTGCAGGAACCTGTAGGGGGCACCTCTGTTGCTGTTGCACGCGCGACAATGTCCCTGTTGCAGACTGCGGTGATTGATTCTCACACGACGATTCCCACGCATGCGGCCGGACAACCTGTGCTATGGCAGACGACGCTCATTTCCCATGCGGCGACGCTCATTTCCACGGGTGGGAATCCGATGCTCGTGAGGCCAAGGCAGCAGAAGAAGCTGGCAATGGAAAAGAAAAATATCCAGGCTGGACTCAGTAGATTCCTGTGGTAGTATTTTAAATTTCACAATCATTTGTATCTTTATTTATACAGTTTAATGTAGTTTTATTTCAGTAGTTAAATGTAGCTTTATTTTAACTCTACGATGTATCTTATTTTCAGTTTTACCGTGCCGTAATGGAAAATATATATATAGTTTTAGAATAAAGTAGTGGCATTTTCTTTCCCTCCACTAATTATCGAACAGCGTACAACAACTACAAAATGAAATTAAGATAGAACATAATGCCCTACAGTAAAAGAGTACAAACTAATAATGCAAGTACATCTAAATTAAACGGTAGAGCTGGAATACAGCTTAAAAACTACATGAAGGCATCATCGTCATCCTCCATCGATGCAGAACTCTTGCCATTCAAGGATGCAGAACTCTTACCCTTGGACGATGCAGAACTCTTGCCCTTCGAGAATGCAGTACTCTTGCCCTTGGACGATGCAGAACTCTTGCCCTTTGACGATGCAGAACCCGAAAGCGGCGGCATGAAGATATCATCTTCGTCCTCGCTCTCCTCAGTCCATAAAAATGGATGCTTTTCTGCGGTCCTTCTGAAAGTTTCACTCTTTGGCTCCACTACCTTCTTCCACCTTGCATGCAACCTAAGAAGTCCTTTACGTACCTCCTCATAGGTCCTTTCAGGCCACCCAGACCTACGTAATTCGTGAGCTAACTCATTCATTATGGTGTCACTACCGGTGAGTTCGTCCCATGGAACTATCCTATTGTCCATCCTGAAATCGGTAGCTAGCCTTAGAAGAGTCCTGCTCATCTCAGGGTGAAAACTACGATCAAAAGGATAATGGGACATCTCGACTACACTACACTCGAATGCTTATCCAGCTCCGTCTAAAGGGGGTTTTATAGGTAGACAGGAGAAAATGGCAGGAAATAACGACTGCAGTATGGCGGGAAAGGGTTGGCGGGAAGGGGTTGGCGGGAAGATATGGCGGGAAGGGGTTGGCGGGAAACGGGTGGCGGGAACATATGGAGGGAAAGCGTTGGCGGGAAAATATTGAGGGGAAAGGGTTGTGCGAAAATATTTTTTTTCAATGTATAAGATGGGCAATGGTTGCACAGTATTCATCAGCCAAAATTAAAAAAAATCATTTTGGCCTAACATAAGCTGAAGAGTGAAGCGGGATAGTATGGCGGCGATATGTATGGCTCGACACTAATTTTTTGATCAACAGCCGCCCGGAGAACATGACTGCAAGGGTAGCCCTCAAGCTTGGGGTTGTTACAAGTGCACTCATAGGACGTTGAGCCGAGGGTGACAGCTTACTTTTTTGACCCTATGTGGTGACCCTTAACGTACTTGGCTCGCACATTGACCTTCCACTTATTCCTAAGTGCGTCCACTTTCCTGCAGCCATAACTTTGGGACTTCTTTGCTTTCTCGTCCAGATGTATTTGCATCTTCCCGGACCATGGCTTGTTCAATTCAACTTGTGCTTTGGCGACGGTGACCCTGTCTGCAAAGTATGACAGGGTCCTGCTCCAAGTTTCTTCAATTAGGGCTGTGATAGGCAATGCTCGCACCCCTTTAAGAACACCATTGTACACCTCTGACATGTTGCTGGTCATTATTCCATACCGAGCCCCGGTGTCGTGGTCCTGCGCCCACTTGTCCAAATGAGGGGAATTCTCGCGGATCCATTGACTCAAATTTATGGGCGTCCTACAACCCCTCCGGTCTTCTCTCTGCGGCAAGGCTGCGCGGTCGATCTCACCATTGATACATGCCCAGATCGCATCCATTTTGGCTTCAATTTTTTGCATGCACGTCCTCTTGAATAACTTGAACCAATCCTTGTTTTTGAATTTGGAGTAAAAGTTTGCTGTCAAATGCCTCATGCACCACCTTCCCTCTAGATCGGGCCAGCCCCACTCTTGTTCCAATGCCTTAATTATGTCAAGAGCGCTTAATAATCCAGTGTTGCAATCAGAGATGATGCAAACACCTTCACGCTCTTTCACGACACCCATCTTCACGCAACTCAGGAACCACAACCAGCTATCTTTGTTCTCGCTCTCGACCAGTGCATATGCAATAGGAAGAAGCTGATTATTTGCATCCGCTACAATCGCCACCAATAGTGTGCCCTTGTACTTTCCAGTGAGAAAGGTACCATCAACTGATAATACCGGGCGACAGTGCCTAAAGGCTTGTATAGTCTGGGCGAATGCCCAGAATAAGCGGTCCAGGATTAGCTCACCCGGGTTCATTGGGTTTGGACGTTCTCTCCGCCAAACTTGAGTCCCCCTATTAGCATTTGCTATCTGATGAAGCATTTTGGGGGCATAAGAATAGGCCTCCTCATAGGTACCATACAAGTTCTTGAATATATTTTCCTTCGCACGCCTAGCCTTGCTGTAGCTGACAGGGAAGCCAATTTGATCCTCTGCATCTTTTTGCAGAGCCCTAACACTAATGTTGAGACTTCCCTGCACAATCGTTTCCATCATCTGTGCCACATATCTTGCTGTCACATTGCAGTGATTTGAAAGTCCCAGTTTGCTCACAGGTATGCTTCACTATTTTTGTGATATGCCATGACTGACATACCCCAGGCTTCAGTCTAGCGAGAACTCTTCCGCGGCAACCTTTCGTGATGTGGATGCATATGACCTTCAACTCTGTTTTATCAGACTGCTTCACTCTATGCTGGTGGTGGATACCAATTGCATAGCTACTCATTGCCTGGTAAGCAGACTTCTTGTCTGGGAAAACTTGCCCAACCTCCAGGCTCCCCGCTCCTAGACCAGAAGCAGAATGAAATTCATTGGTGATGCTCATATCCTGTAAAAACCCAGGTTGCAGTGCCGCCGCGACCGCCCTCTGAGGAGGAACATCTTCTTCTTTGCTTGACTCCGAAGACGCAGAAGAATGATCATCATCATCTAGCGCCTCCGGCAATCCCTCCACGTGTTCGCTCATGTCAACGGCCGCAGACCAATATCATGTGTCATACACAGGCTGGCCGCCCGCCGGTTCCGATGGGCCGACGCTAGGGGCTGATGTGATGGCCAACTCGACCTCACCAACCCTACTACTGCATCCGGCAACATCAGTGACTGAAATGAACTTCACATACACCATCGGCTGACCATACATTGAGTTATTGGGATTGCTTGCAAACCTCATGTACGACCCCCACGACCGATCACCCGTGACAGGCCGCAAACCCCAACGGAAGCTGTCCCATCATTTCCTCTGTCAACGACGAAGGCCTCCATTGTCATCTTTCCCCCTGCATCCCTGGGCCAAACACCGCTCGGATGCACCTTCTAACTTCTGCGTAACCCACGTTGACCATGTCTCTCACTACAACTGTAGTTGACTCGCAAAAGGACACATCCACCCCGAAAGGACCGTCACGTAAGACTTTCCCATAGTACACTACTAAATTTTTCATAGTACCTAACCAACACACATGTCTACATTTCAAATAATTAATAACTAGTACGATGACAACATTTACATATCATACGACTAAAATAATAATCGTATTTTCGTTACAAATATTCGGTATTTAAAGATCTATTTTTTCTCAAACTCGTCTACGAGCGTAACAAACTAAAACTCTGTTTGCTTTTCTCTAACTACCCCAAAAATATCCTAAAGTGGTTCTCGTAACATGCAAAAACTGAGCTTTTGGAAAAATTAGTAAAAACTAATTTTCTTACAACATGTTATGACAAAACCGAGGGTAATGACTCACTATCCAAACAACCACTAAACATAATAGTACAATAATAACATTTTAATATCATATGAGTAAAACATTTAATTTCTTCCGGCTTTATATAATTTTTTCATATCATACAATAACAATCATTTATTTACAAATAATAATATTTGCAGCGGCATGCACATTATTCACAACAGTACATCAATATAAAAAATATTAACAAAATTATGGTGCCATTTTATACCTTAGCTCCAATATGGATGTGCTTGCGAATGCAATTAAGCGTCAAAATAGTTCAAATAAATATCCGTCACCAGTACTATATGAACGGAGTCAACCTATTATCACATGAACATCAATATTACACGGATTTGTCTTTCTGCTATCAAAAGTATGAACATGGTACTTGCATGTATGTGGTCATCACCTCAAAAGGGACAGCGAAGATGGAAACACAATTTCTTCAATCACATCATTTCCTCCTTGTTTGCTACTAAGATGAATTATTTTACCTAATTACATACATCATGAAGTACATTAGCACCTAATCTTAACATATAAAATTTAGATTATTGCAACATAACAAAGTAGACCTAAGGTTTCCTAACCATAGACTTATTAATAAACATACCACATGAAATAACATATACCACATGCAATGAACAATTACAGTACAAGTTTTTCTTAATTACCGTATTAAGATTTCTCACATGTCAATACTAATGGATGCACCCTAACATTGATACAACATCTTTAACCTACTCTTCTAAAAAAATGTTATAAATGCTACATCTGTCGTCTGAAATTATTTCTAACCTCTAAGCACTAACATTGCATAGCTAATAACGAGCTAAAAGACTAACTAATTACCACCCTGCATGCACACAAAAATCAATGTATTGCAAAGCTCATACCTTGATCTTCAACTTCGTAGTTCACTTTGCTAGGCAAATCGTACTCCTGAAGCTCTAAATGACTCCAAAAAGTGATGAAATAATGCCTAACAAAACAGATAACACATAGTTATGAACTAAACAAAAAGAGTAAAAACATCATGCATGCAAATGAAACCAACAAAAATGAATAGATCTTACCTTCGTCTATCTTTTCTTCAACTTCAACATATTCAAAATCCAACTCTAAATCGCCCTAAATCACGACTGAAAGTGCCTAGTGAGTTTTTCTTTCTCTCTATTCTTACACACTCATAGGGTAGAAGAGGAGGCCAATGTGCTTGCGCACGGAGCAGAAGCATACTATATAAAAAGAAGAGGATCCCTGTAGTGTCGGCACAACAGGTTCCTGTAGCCTCGGATTCCCGCAACGAGTGAGTGATTCCCGCAGTGCCATCGCATCCGCTGAAGCAATAGTCAGAGTGATTCCTGCAGTGTCGTCGCATCCGCTGAGGCAAGAGAAGCAAAAGCCGGAGTGATTCCCGCCCGTGAAATTCGTCGTCCTCCGCGCGTGAGAATCACCCCACTTTGCAACAGCGAGCCCATGAATTTCGTCGCCGTTGCACGCGTGGGAATCATCCCAGTCTGCAATAGGACAGGTTGTCGGGCACAAACAGCGCGGCCGCCTCACCCGGTGGCGGCATGGCCCACAGTCACGTCGCGCGTGTAGCTGTGCCTGTCGGCCTGGGCATGGCATGGGCACGAGAGGCCACCTCACCCGATGGCGGCAGGGCCCACCAGGCTCGCCCCGTTCCGTCCCGGCACGAAGAACTGTACAAAGCACGTTTTAACCGCGCTGCCGCCTCCTGGCGTGGCGGCAGGTGCCACGTGTCGCCTGCCGCCACGGCACAGGGGGTCTTTTTTGTCAATTTCGTCTGGAGGGGGTCTTTTCTGGCAATTCCAGTGGGCAGGTGGTCTGTTTCGACAAAAAATCGATGATATAAAATACTCGATTTGCTAAGCTAAGCAAGAAAGGAATGAACGTATAGTATCTCGACAGTGGCATTGGCAAACATCTTCTACTCCGGCATTGGACTTGAACGTGAAACCGCACCTCTGAATCAACTTTTTTTTTTGAAACTCCCACAGTATTTTGTATTAAATGAAAATGCAGAAAACAGGGACCACAGTCCGAACACAATGTTTTCAAGATTACATGGTCACAATATCGAAGAGAAGGTGGTCCGAGCATACTACACTAAAAAGACAAGCAGCTAAAAGGGAAATTACAAAGAAGAGCACCAAAGACAGAGAGCTTGCTTCTTGGAGGCCTTGGTACGATGGGTCTCAAGATTAAGGGTCAGCAATGAAGAGAGCCTCCCAGGGCAGCTACAATGGACCCTTTTTTGCTGAAAACTGAAGGCATTTCTTATTTTTCAAATGCTCATATAATCATCTCCGAAAAACAGGGCACAGTTTTGGATCTAGCAAAGATTTGAGCCAACGTGGCCGCCAGAAGCCGGGTCACTTTAGCAATAGACCTAGAACTATAAGCAAAAGGCACTAAAAAAACCTAGATGATCCAACACACTAGAAGAGCGCGAAGCACGGTTAGGGCCAATGTCTGGAAGAATCAAGTCTCTTAGGGCAACCACTATGTGCCCAACGCCATATTGGCCACATAATCGCTCATGTCTTCTCTTTAAATTTGTCCATCAGTGGTAACTGAGCAAAATCTTTTTTTGTTTCAGTGGCATGTCTGCTCTTTCAAATCTTTGGCAAGATTGGATCAACATGTCAGCTGAGTAAACTTGATGCTTCCACGGAAGCCATCAAGTAACACAGAGCACCTGATGCAACTGTTCAAAGGCCAATTCAGAAAGGGGCCCTCTTGAAGCGCAGGTTGCATGGACGTGCCTGGATCATGGGCAAAGGAGTATAAACTGGGGAATCTTCACTTGGCCTTCTCACCAAACATCCTTCAAAAACAACATGCACGACCCAAGATCAAGGAACGCACCTCAAAATACCCCCAAAGAGTGCCACCAGAATTATCCAACCCCACAGACACCTTGCAGAATTTAAACAGGTCAAGCAAAAGCAAACAAAAATTAGAGGGGAATGGCACAATCTACTATATTTGCAGTAAAAACCAAGCCCGCGAGATCTTTGTGCAAGGCAAACTAGCTAAACAGATCAAGCAAAGTTCCACAGAAGCAAACCTTCACGCATAATCAACACCTGACACCCAACGAGAATGCATACAGACACAGCAGCAGCAGCTCAAGCAACATTACAACAGGACCTACCTCAAGCCCTTGCATCTCCGACATCAGGATTTATTCAGAAAATGTATTGGTTTGGTTCCAAGGCAAGAAAGAAAACACAAGAGTAGGATGCACATGATGCTTTAAGCTACAATTCTTCTATCACATGACAGTTTGGGCAGGATGCTAATCGCTACAGCGCATCAGGTAGGTAGGTTCAGAAACACGCAGGCTAGCTACTGCATACAACAAAACAGGAGAACGGACCAGAAGAAGAAGCCCCCATGGTTCTACTGCCCCTCTTTTGATTCTGACCTATCAGCCTTCCCACCGTTATCCCAGCCATCCCAGCCGCTCTGCCTGCTGTTGGGCCTATCCTGCTGCCTCTCGCTGCCTGACACTTGACGATCAAAATGTTTATCGTTTTGCCTGTCATGCTGAGGTCTCTCGTTGCTCGAAGGCCGCCTGTCATGCTGAGGTCTCTCGTTGCTCGAAGGCCGCCTGTCATGCTGAGGTCTCTCGTTGCTCGAAGGCCGCCTGTCATGCTGAGGTCTCTCGTTGCTCGAAGGCCGCCTATCAAAGTGGCGATCGTTTCTCTGTGAATATCCCTCGTCTCCTGGCGTATGGGAATAGGAGCAATGCTCTTTGTTGCAGCGACCAGACCTCTGGAAGACATGGCACGGCGGCCGTGACCCCCGACCCCCAGACTGAGGCCTCCATGACCTCCCACGCGAGCCACCACCATTAAAATCCTGCTGGTTGTTCCATGTCGGGTTCCCACTTGGTGAATTCCAGTTCACGTTATTATTCCCCTGGCCTGTGCCATTTACAGGGTTAGGACCTGAATTTCCCTGCGGAGGAGCACTCCAGCCACCGGCATTTTGACTTGCGTTTCCAACTTGGGGCACCCAACCAGGATAAGAATTTGCATTTCCTTGCGCAATGGCACCGCCCCAAGGGGCCATCGCAACTCCTTGCATCTGAGCTCCCATCATAGCAGCTGCATTTGGAGTCCCTTGGCCTTGATTTGTAGCCCACGCCATATTCAAGTTGGTGTTTCCTGGATTTGGTGTGACCCAGCCCATGTTTTGGACTGCATTTTGCTGTGTTGGCATGGTCATACCCATGTTGTAGCTGGCGGCACCTTGTGCTGGCCAGGGCATGTTCATATTAGTCTGTCCCATCATTCCCCAGGCCATGTTTGCATTACTCTGAAGTGTGGATCCCCAGTTCGTATTTCCAGCCCCCTGAGCTTGGCCAGATGTGTTTGCCACTTGTGCATGTGTCATCAGCTGTGTCGTGTTGGAGGCGTCGGTTGATTGGTTCCTTGCATCTGCAGGTGATCCATAATAACGACGTTAGGTAGGTTTACACTTGAAAACCATAATTCACAAGGAGCAACAAGAGATGTTTAAGATTGAAAACCCCTGAGACTTTGCATTAGAACTGTTGCAAGCAATGAGCTACCTTCAAATTGCTGAGTGTTTGATGGCGCAGCTCCGGGCTGAGCTAGTCCACGATCTGCAAGGAGAAAGAGATAATATACATCAAACTAAAATACATATGTACTACAAATTCCAAATTTCAACCAAATTTTTGAAGCATATAAACCATGCAAAGGGAAATACCATCACCTGAAGACTGCGAATTAACTATTTCTGTGCCCACTGTTGCAGGAGCTGGTACAGGAGTCAGCTGACCTACATTTCCTGCAACCGCATTATTCTGCCCTGAAAAGCCTCCTCCTATGGTTGGCTGAGGAAGTGCCATAGGATTTACTGCAGCACCAAACTGACTTGAGGATGCATTCCAACTTTCAATGAGAGATTGTTGGCTTGCAAAAGCTGCCTGAGGATTCTGCGTACCATAATAACTTTGTGCGCCAGGCTGGATCACAGTTGTTCCAGGATTTGTTGTATCCGGGAAAGACTGTGACTTATTTAAAACTGCTGATTTTGAAATATGTTCACCGGTTTTTGTCCTTTCCACAAGGGAGTCACCAGAGGGTCTAGCACCTACATCTGAGCTGCTTCTCAAGTAACCTCTGTCCGTTTGAGAAGAGCTACCAAGTGGTGGTTCCCACGGAGGCAGGTCTTTCTCAAACTTCCCAGCCAAAGCATCAGGCAACAATATTGAGTCCTCCTGCTTCTCATTAGACTTCCATATTTTCAAATTATGAGGGAAGTACCCACTGCTGTTCCATTTGCGCAGCTGAACTATTGAAAAGGGGCCTTGGATTTTATTAGAGGGGTCCATGTACTGCCATATCTTTTCAGACTCATTGACTGTTGACTGTGATGCTGGCGTTGGCGACATTAAATTAGCCGTTAGAGTTTGAGATGAGATAACAGATGGCCCATGTGGAGTATTAGCTGCCGTGGCTTCCACATTAACTTTTTGTGTACTGACGTTTGGACTCTCTGATTTACCTGTGTAACCAGCACTTTCACCATGAGAAGAAAATGTAGATCTCCGTCCATGAGGCGATTCCAATTGTGTACTTGACCATGTGTTTCGGTTTGACTCCCAGTTAGTTCTTGAATCTCGTGCAGCGTTCCTACCCTCTCCTTTACCAGGAGACACTGGATTGATATCTTTCCTAGAGAAAGAACCTCTCGGCCTACTGAAGCTACCTGTATAAAAGAAGAATGGAAGTCGATGCCAGACTCATAAGAAATTTGAATCAGGAAAAGAAATTACGGCAGAACAAAGCAAAATCAAGTTAAGTACTTCTCTCAGCATCCTCCTCTGGTTCTTCTGGAGATTCATAATTCGGATCCATGGCGGGGTCAGCATGTATTTCAGGTTCTTCCTTTAGCCTACGAGCACGCTCCTCTGGAGTACTTAGAAGCTTCAGCTTCTCTACACATTCTCTAAGCGTAAATACTGGTCAAGGCATGCAAGCTAAATTATCATACAACAGAAAGATATGCATCCTCATTGCAGAAAAAACTAAACTCAAAATACAAACAAACAAACAACCAGAAGAAAGGGAGGAGAAATATGACCATAATCTTGAATCATGATCTACAGAAACAACTAAATATTGATTGATCAAATAATGTCAAAAAGGATATTCTTTCCTATGGCCCATATCGCTGGCACGGTCACGAAGATGCGCAAGACGCATCTTTTCACTTTCAATCCACTGCAACGATCCAAATGCCATTCATGAATAAACAAATGAAATAGAAATGGTTGACTGGAAATACTAGTTGCTTACATCATTGACTTTCACAGACTGGAGAACCCTTGCCTTCTCCTGAATCTCTCCCTGGAAGATGGGATGGTTACAATAGAAAAACAGTGCACCGTAACACAAACACAACATAATAGTATGTAATAACAATAACATTACCACCGTCAGTCTTGAAATGAATCCACACTTTATGCTTTGCCGTAAACGTTTGCATTCCTCCTACAACAAGAACAATGATAGCAATCAGCAAATGCAAATACATCTACTGAATAAGCGCATTGCTTATATCATTATAGTAAAAGGTCGGTTACGTCAGCACCAATCACTTACTAACAGTATACAAAGTTACAGTAACTTAAACCAATATTTACTCCATTCCAATGAATAAGGCGCGCACACATCCCAAAATCAAACTTTGACCATAAATTAGACCAATATAATATATATTTTTGTGACTTAACAATTTACCACTGAAAACTTCTTGCGAATACGAATTCAAGGATATAATTTTTGTCATGCATAACCAACATTTAGTTGGTCTAATTTATGGTCAAAGTTCAATTTTGGAATGTGCGCGCCTTATTCATTGTAATGGAGGGAGTAATTCAGTACAGAAGAGAACTATAAAACCAAATATGGATTTCCTATTGAGTAGGACTATCATATTCCTATTGAGTAAAGAAAATACCTCAGTGAATTCTTGATTTGAGGTTATGTCAATAGTAATAACCTCTTTCTTGTCCAAGTTTAGTATCTCTAATGTTATGTCAGTTGCCTTTTTCCCACATTTATACTTCTCAACAGCTGTTCCAGTCCCTGCGCACAAATAAAGAAAAATTCAGCAATCAGACCCATGAAGAGCTGAATCTGACAACTGTTGTGAAAGTGTACCATCTTACCGACAATCTGCACAAGTCGATAGATGTCTTGCCTTTGACCTGTACCAGATATACGTATTCTCACAAATGCTCCAAGAACCTTCTCATTAAATGTGTCAGCATCACCTATCAACTCTTCCATTAGGTTGCGACGCAGGTATATCAAGCCGATATTATGGTTGTCTATCGCGGCAAAGTCATCAAGGTTCGTTTGCAGAGCTCTGTGATCATACTTCCGTGATTTCCTTCTTTTTTCTGAACTCATCACAACTGATGCTTCACTGTTACCATCAGCGTCCTGGCTAGGATCAGGGTCTACAACACCACCATGGTTGCCATCGATATCAGCTGGTGAGACCTCAGCCAAAGGAAAATGAGATTCAAGAAGCTTCAGCATTTCAAAATGCCCAACACGTTCTTTCCCAGAGAGACTTTGGAGCCAAGAATCACAAACTATCATGCTTTTCCCGCGAGGATCCCGCAGATTTTCACGTGCAATATACTCAAGTACAAGGCGTTGAACTTCATACTGAGATAGCACTGATTTGTCACCATTCCTCATATGTGCAACAAAATCCAAGAGCTCCTTTGAGGCCCAACTAGTATCCTCAGCTGAGGATGTCGATGTCCCCACACTTTCAGATTCTTTTGGTCCATGATCACTGCTTGAAGCACGCTTTGACAGTTGTCTAGCCTTTGCACCTCTAGGCTTCTTAGGCTTAGCATCACGGCTAACTGAGCCTTGTTTAGTATATTTACGAGTGGTGCCTTTCCCTTTGGAGCTGTCCTCGTCAGCAGCACGCTTTAATCGCTTCTTTCCCCTCGTTTTTGGTGAACTGTCTGAATTAGCCTCCTCTTCATCATTAGCTTCAGGTAGTTCACTAAGATGAGATCTATTATTTAGACGCCTAGCGGCTGATACTTCTGCATATGGCAATGGTAACTTCTCTTTCAAATTCAGCCAATAATCCTTGAACAAAGACCACCAGCTATCTTTGTCATCAAAATCTACATCCTGTTAAGTGCAGTCGTATAAGTAGAAAGTATGAGCACCAGAGAAACATTAATAGATCATTTCATGCATGTAAAGTTGCTGACATGACAACTGATCAGCAGGAAAAGAAGACATCTTACAAGCAATTTGCAGCAATACTAAGTTAAATGGACATGTCATGACAACAAAGCAGAAGGAAAGAACAAGCAGAAGCTAAACATAGACTAACCAACCAAAAGCTTCCCGGCATCCTAAGTCTAACTGGAATATAAGAATGGACAGATGATTAATCAGCATTTGAAACAGAATAGGTCATTTGTGCAACATGCCATTGTTTTCTCAACATGGGTGTTCCCGTATGTATTTAGTCCCCTAGCCAACATCACAACCGTGGATTAGGAATATGGATAGTTGTAATCTTCTAAATACTGTTGTCTACCCGCCAGAATCTTCTCCCAGCAGGCCCTCCTGTTGCGGATCCAGTGGCACACTACAGCATCTACAAGTTCAAGAGGACCGATATAGCATATGCCATGAAACAAGTATGCTTGCATATGCACGACCCATGCGAGCAGCACCTCCCCCTCGCCAAGCAGGTGATTTCATACCTCAAGAGCGCACTTTATCATGTCCTCCAGCTCACAGCCTTGTTGACCAACGCTCTCATTGCCTACACCGAAGCAGACTGGACACATACCAGGTGTGCAACCTCTGGTTTACTGTCTAGGTGATTTCATACCCCAAGGGCAACTTTATCATGCCCTCCAGCTCAGAGCCTTGTTGACCAACGCTCTCATTGCCTACACCGAAGCAGACTGCGAATATACCAGGTGCGCAACCTCTGGTTACTGTCTAGGTGATAACCTTGGACGTGATCCTCCAAACGATAAAGCATGGTTTCCCACTAGAGTGCGGAGACCAAGTACCATAAGTGGCTAACAATGTCATCAAAGCTAGCTGGGCCGGCAAGTACTTCAAAACCTGCAATGACCCTACTCCAAAGCAACGGTTGTTTACTGGTACAATGTACATGCCATGTAAATGTCAACAGCCCGTTCATTATTCATAATTTATATCACTTCTTCCATAATCTTGCTTCCATGGGGCAAGTTCGTGTTCTGCGTGTGCCTTGTGCACCTCAATAATGATCAGAGGTGCACCCATAAGTAGGGTTTCATTTGTTATCCTGCAGCTTATCCGCGGATGCACCTCAATAGTTTTTAAAGCAGACCACCCAATTATGGCAGCACGGGAAAATAATTACCGTCCAATGCAAAAAACAACAAAATTAAATGATTTGAAGCCATGACAGGTCTGAATGCTAATGCAGAAATTGCATGCAAAAAAACATTCAAACATTTCATGAATGCAGTATACCAAGTTCTAGCACAATAATACAGAACAATAGTTATTGGTACACCGTACATGTTCAGTTGCATACAAGTTAGGTTCACCCACTTGATTTTACAAAATCAAAGATAGATCACATGTCAATATGTATGCTTAAATTATGCAGACATCTAAAGAATGAGCATCAAGCTTGCAATCTTTCTAGGTTCAGACCTATCATACGAACAAGAATCACACAGCACTAATGAGCTCCTCAATGCCATAACAGAAAACAAAAAAATATATAAAAAACAAGACATTAGATGAAACCAAGTTACTAAACTCAAAGAAAATATTAGACTAGGGAAGCTAAGAGTGAGGTAAAAGGGTTACCATTTGCTCAGTTGCCTCCTCTTTGTTCTCTATCAGCATCACAGTATTCAGGCATGTCTCACAGAAGCCTTTAGTTCCTCTGACAGAGATGAAGTTTGTCTCTTTAATGCACACTTTACATAACGAGAAGGTACATGTGTAACACATTTGGCGAGCAGGCTTCTGACAGTTGCTACAAATGTGCCACCCTGACAAATTACGCAAAGTAAATGGAATCAAAAATAAGAATTCTGGAGATTTTATATGTAGGCTGAGCATCAATACTAGTCATTGTCTACCTTTACAAAAAAAATCATTATGATTATTAGAGGTAAACTCATGTATCATTGTGAGTATTTCCTAATACATGCATGGAAACAGATAGAAAAAGACCATGCAACAAAAGGGATGCAGCTAATTTCAGTCACGGACAAATAACAAATTTTCTAAATCAGATATATCAAACAGGAAAATTATGTGACAATCTCAACAAAGGAATTGTAAGCAAGGAGGTCCGTTGAAAAAAATTCCTCCTGAAAAACATGGATTTGGGATGATTCATGGTTGTAATATGCAATATCCACAAAGTTGAAATGCAACTATTTAAGAGCACTCGGAAGGATTCAAACTGAAGATCATCACACATACCACAAGTCCATTGGCCCTTTGACTTGAAGAAATCGTCATCCCGATTAATACAAGAAGGATGATAAGCCTTGGGACAAAACCTGAGGACACAAAATGAGCAGTCAACAGCTGTAACATAGTTGTGTATTTTTTAATGGCAAATGAAAAATAACACAGCTGTCGCACAAACCTACGATCACAAATCACAAGTTCACCACCATCAAAGCAAATGAAGCACACCTCCTCCTCATCCTTCCTTTTAACAGATGGCTTCACCACAGCCTGAGCCTTCGAAGATGCACGACCTCGTTTTGGGCGCCCTACACCTCTTCGTGCCAACGGTGGAGGTTCGTCATCATCGTCATCCTCATATATCTGCACATCCTCTTCTTCAGGTACATCACCAGCCAAGTCAACTTCTTCCGGAACACTGTCAGCCTCTTCAGCGATGTTTTGCTCAGCCATATCATCTTCTTCATCTTCTCCAGTCATAGTAACCACATGTTTTTCAACACCCTCCTCATCTGCAACATCATCACCAGCCTCTTTTTCCTGATCTCCGCCTTCATCTACCTGCATGTCCTCATCTGTGGAACCAACACCAGCTGCATCGGTACATTTCTCCTCATTGACATCTCTACTGATGGAAACTGCATCCATCGACGTCCCCGCATCTGCAGAAGCATCACCAGCTGTTACGATCCCTTCATCCTCATTGCCATTTCCAGTTGAGGCAAGAATATCCATCTCTGTGACCTCCTCTGCAACAACATTATCAATCATGTCGAGTTCAGCTTCTTCAGCAACATTTTGGGCAGCCGTGACATCTTTTTCACCCTCAACTCCAGCCGTGCCCTTCTCACCTGCACCATCATCACCAGCTGAAGAGATCTCCTTTTCCTGACTATCAACTACAGTCGGGTCAACTGCATCCACCTGTATGTCCTCACCTGTGGCATTAACACCAACCGCACCGGCAGCTTTCTCCTCATCGACATCTCTACTGATGGAAACTGCATCCATTTGCCTCCCCTCATCCTGAGCATCCATTGCTGCTGCAACCGCTTCCTCTCCATCGTCATTTCCAGTTGAGGGATGTGTATCCACCTCTGTGCCCTCCTCTGCAACATCATCGTCTTCTTTGACAAGCTCTGCATCCCTATCAATTAACTCGGTTGCAGCAACCGCATCCATTGGCGCCCCGTCCTCATCCTGAGCATCCACCCCATAATCACTAACCGCAATATCACTATCCACAATAAGAGGAGCATCGTCTTGTGCACCGAGTCCAAATTGATCAGCCTCGTCAGCACCATCATGAATCCCCTGACTAGTCTGGTCGGAACCGACATCAGCCAGGGAAGCACCCAGGCCTGCGGGATCATCCACAGCGTCAGCGCCCTCCTCATTCGACTGCAACCCAGCGCCGCCAGCGCCCTCCTCGGGCTTCTCATCAGCCGGATCAGAGTCGTCAGCAACACCCACAGTCTCCCCCGCCGCCACGTCGTCTCCAGCGGCCTGGGCGTCCTCCTCAGGCTTCTCGGCCCCTCCGCCGCCGTCGCCCTCCAGCACGATGTCCGGGGTGGTCGGCATGGCCTCCGCTGCGCCGGGGACAGGGACGGGCCTGGACGCACGCAGACTTCGTCGGGGTTAGCCCGGGATTGAAGCGGCCAACCGCCGGATAACCAGACCGAGGGAGCTCGTACCTCGGAAATCAATGCCCGAGGACGCGGGGAGGGCGGGGGCGGCGCGGGGGGCCGACGAGGTGGGGCGGGGACGGCGGCGACGCGCGCGAGAGGCCGCGGCGGGGGTTTGGGGGGCCTGCGGCGTCGGCGGCGAGCGGGGAGCGGCAAACGGCGGCAGCTCTAGGGCACGGCGGCGGTTGCGGCGAGACGACTATAGGAAGGAGGATTTTGGAGCCGCATCGGTTTTGGATTGGAGTTGGGGGGTAGGGTAGGGTACGCTCGGCGTGAGGGGAGCCGTGGCGTGGGAGAGGAAGTGCCACGGACTCTTCCTGTACGGTGCTGGGCCGGGCCGGGCTGCGTGGAGTTTTGGTGTCGGTTGGGCCTGGGGACGAGAGGGCTGTGTCCACCGGGTTGGACATGAGCACGGATAAAAAAAAAAGCAACTAGTTAACGAGCGCTCCTTTGAGAGCCTCGCAACGATCAACGCCACTTGGCGTTCTCAGCCATTTGCCACGTGTCGTGCTCTGGACGCTCCCTCCGGATTTTATTTTTTTATTTTTTCGCACGCATTTTTGGCTTTTTAAACGCTTTTTTCAACTTTTGGTTTCCCCCCAGTCTTTCTTAACTTTTTCATCAATTTTTTTCAAAAAAACGTGTTTTTTTTCTTTTCTTTTGCGAAAGTCAAGGCTTTTTTCCTGAGAGGCACGGTTGTGCTTTAGTGAGAGTCACGGCCGTGCCTTTCAGAAACGGGAAAAAAACAATTTTTCTGTATTTTTTTCGCGAGAGTCACGGTTTTGCTTCCGCGAGAGGCACAGTTGTGCTTTCGCGAGAGCCACGGCTGTGCCTCTTGGAAAGGGAAAAATAAAACACATTTTTTGTTTTTTTTTTCGCGAGAGTCACGGTTTTGCTTTCGCGAGAGGCACGGTTGTGCTTTCGCGAGAGTCACGGCCGTGCCTCTCAAAAAGGGAAAAATACGTGTTTTCTGTTTTTTTTGCGAGATTCACGGTTTTGCTTCCGCGAGAGGCACGATTGTGCTTTCGCGAGAGTCACGGCCGTGCCTCTCGGAAACGAAAAAAAACGTGTTTTCTGTTTGTTTTTTTTATTCCACGAGAGTCACGGTTTTGCTTCCACGAGAGGCACGAGTGTGATTTCGCGAGAGGCACGGATGTGCCACTTTCGGAAAGGGAAAAAATTGTGCTCCCGGTTCAATTTTTTCGTCCGGTTTTTTCATCCTTTTTTTTCATAAAAAAGTTCATCAAAATCTATCAATATGGGATCTAGTTTTGAAGATCTCGACGCGAGGAATCCAATGGTAAAAACGGTTCGAGATTTGGACGCTCGGTTTAAAAGATAAAGCGTTTTGAATAAACGGATCTATGAAAAAAGGAAAAACTCTCAGGTTGCGACTAGTGACGCGCTGCATGTGCGCCACTTGTCGCGACCTGGGAAAGTGAAGTGTTCTTTGCAACGAGTACTCCTTAATTAGTGATTTCGCTAAAAAAAAGGAGCGATTGTTGGGCTAGTTTTTTTGGGGGGAAAAGAATTGGCCCATTGTAAGTTGAATGAATTATTTTGTATGTACAAGTCACATTTTTTGTGTAATTCATTTTTTGTGCTAGGTCAGTTTTTTTGTGTAAGTCACTTTTTCGTTGCTATATGTGTTACTGGTTTTTCTTTTACTACACATGCAGACTTTCACAATCTTTTTTACAAAAAAAAGTATGTATATAATGTCTATTGTTAATTCACGTATGTAGTCATGCATTGGTCAAAATTACGGAAAGCAAATGTACGATACCCACAATCAACTTATTAGTTCCATTATGCATAATCATAAACTAAAAGCATCATCAAATCAAAAACAAAAAACAGAAGTTATTCTAAGGTAAAATGAATTAGGGTCATTGGTGTTACCCTAAAAAGAAGAAATAAAATGAAAAAAGACAAAATTTTGCTCACAAATTATGTAGAAACTGCATTGTTCCAACTATAAAATGTGAATTCAATTATTCTGCACTCATAACATAAAAGCAACACTTAGCATGTAGGCAACGACATCCATCGAATGTTGAATGAGTGCCTCGGATCCAACTTGAGAGACATGGTGGATGGATCAGTTTATACATAACTGTTAGTCAAGTGGGTTTCATAAATCATAAATTATAAACAAGAAGCTTCGCCAATTACCATGCTTTGAATCTGAGACATCCATTCAGGATCCAACGGATGTCATTGAGTTTTTCTATTTTTGCACACTAGGTGCTGCTTTTACACTAGTCATTCCCCAATACACACCAGCGCGCACACACACCAACACACTCCAGCACACACACACGCACACGCCAATACACACTTTGGCGCAAAAATATGTACTCCCTCCGTCCAGTGAAAATTGTACATATAAAAATTTTCAGAACAAATTATAGAATGAAGTAAAAAATGCATTGGAAAGGTGCAAGCCACCATATTTCTTCTCTTTAATTATCCAACCCCCAATAAGCTAATTGCATGCAGAAATTAAGGAGACCATGTCTAAAATGTAAATGGTCTTGATTACCGGGTGATGGGAGAGAAGCATTTTTTTCTAGTTGAAAGTGCATTAGAAATAATTGGAAAGATAAAAGTACACTTTTTTGTGGACAAATTTGAAAGCCAAACGTACATTTTTACGGAACGGAGGGAGTACACCACCATGCGCAAAGGCACACAAACAGAAAAAGGGGAAATAGGCTTAATACAAGTAAAGAAAAAGTGACTTACACAAAGAATAATCAGTCCATTTACATATAGTCAATGTGCAACAGAAATTGGTCAAAACCGAAGACGGATGGAAATTAATTTGATGTAACTAAGATAAAAAAGACAACATGAATCTTGGAACAAAAAAACAATGGGTGAAGATTTGACTTACACCGGAAAAGGAAAACATGTGACTTACATATAACCCACGTAAAGAAAAGTATAACCTTATCGAAGAAAACAATATATTGTTTCGCTTGCCTCCATTCTAGCGCCGAAAGACAAAGGAGACCGTTGCTCAACGTTCTTCTCTTTTCACTGTTCAACGTTTTGAGTGTGCAGATCTAGTCTAGTGTTGTAAGATTTTGTGTAGGAAACAAGTTTCATCTATTCGGTGTTGTCTAATTCTCTAGACCGGCCAAGATATTGTTTAAGTCCTTCGGGCTTGACACTTCAACTATTCTCGGCGATGGGCAACACTCGAAGCAAAAATATGCTAGTTCCGTACGAGGCATGTTACTTTCTAAAAGCTAGAAGATAACCCGTGTGTCGGTAGAAATATAAAAAATGGGGATCAACTATTTACATCTATAGGGTTGGTGTTGTATTAAGGTCTTTTATTTAAACACATGAAGGTTATTCGGTGGACGTCGTGGACTTGATTGTACTGAGCCTTGATATTGAAACCTTCTAAGTGGTAACTTTTAGATTCCGAGAAACCCTAGAATAAAAAAAGGACAATCTTGGGCCAAATTTGTGTTTTGAGGAAATAAGGGCCTTATTTTTACTCTTACCGTATTTGTGGTAAAGTATTATAATTCAACAAGAGTTCCGCGGGCAAACATATACACTTACATTTCTCACTCTTTAAATTATAAACTTACCAAATAAGACCCTTTTCTTGTTCCCTTTTCCCACACCCAATGAGGAAGATGTTGTTCAGCATGTTCTATTCGATAGTTGTAGGAGAAGAACCCAACTCGGTATCCTCTATGCTATATAACTAAGTAGTTGATCACCACTAACACATTTATCTCAACATGCAACTATGACACCTCAACATGCAACCATGTATGAAAAAAGGATTAAATGTTTATAGTTATACAAGAGTCGTATATAGTGTTAGGTCTCATGGTATTAATCCAAATACCCATGTTTATAAAACTAAGTCTCGTTGAAATATATTGCAAAATAATTTGTAGTAACGTGTGGGGCATCATATAGTAGTTCTTCCAAAAGAGGAGAAGCGTTACCAAGTCAATATAATATGGACCACCCTTTCTTCTTGAGCCAAAGATAGGAGCTAGGGCAAATTTCTTTTTTATTTTCATTTAAGAGATTTCCATGAATTATGTTGATTGATGCCCCCAAGGCGTTGGAGATGCCTTGTCATCATGTTGTCGACAATGGCGGGTTTTTGCCGAGATCCTCAACCCCAACATCCATGACAAACTATTGAAAGGGTCTCGATGATGGAGTGCAATAAATTTCATCCTCTCTGCTTGGCAAAGAAATTTCGACGCAGTAAGTTATGTCAGAAGATTTTGCAAAGAAGGTGAAATTTGACAATCGATTTTATTCTCTTGGTCATAGTTGTCTAAATACATGAATGGGGATTGATTTCTCAAGAAAGTACAATTACCCTCCCCCCTCTCTCCAGCATCATCACCATAACATCATTTTAAAAAAATCCGTACTTCAATTCACTACCATAATAATCTTGAAAACAAAAATTAATATCACAAAAGTCAAATGTCTTTCTTTTTCGCGAAGTCAAATATCTAAATACATGGTATCATAGCAGACTTCGTTGTGCCGAGAGGCCATGGCGGCCACTACCCCAAGGATCATGGAAGTGCATGACTGGTGCTCTCAAGATGAAAAAATCACTATTTAGGCAAATTGTCTTCATCGTATGGATCTTGTTACATGAAAAAAATCATAGAAAGTAATATTTCTATGGTACATTTTTGTGTGTATGCATCGTGGTATTTTTTTACAATAACCCCGAAAATCGATCTCTAGTGTTTTTATTTTTGTGGTTTTATGTTATGCATAGACGCCCCGCACAATTGAGTAGTCACGATGTCAAATGGTGTTTGCATCACATCATCGGTCAAGTTAGCTGCACAATAAGATTGAGAATCGTGAAGCTCATATTGTTGACGTTGTTGGCATCGACCCCATCACCGATGAGATGCTTTGTCGTTATAATATCTCTTATTCCAACTAATTTATGGCACTGCTAATGACGCCTAATTAAGTTGTTATGCATCTGGGGACAAGGCGCATCGGAGTCGACGGAGGTGTGGTCAGCCCCGGGGCCTCGCCCATCTCCAGACACGTGCCAACGGCGAGACCCCAGTCGAAGTGGCGTTCGAGGCAAGCTAGCGCAATCCCTAGCGTCGGCATCGCAAAGTTGATGGCGGGACAGAGTCGTCGACCGGCACCAAATGGGAGGAGTTGGTAGTCGTTTCCCCTCACGTCCACGTCTGTCGCGTTACCGTTGGCCAAGAACCGCTCAGGCCAAAACTCCTCCGTGTTGGCGAACGTTGCAGAAAACAAAAAATTTCCTACGATTTCACCAAGATCCATCTAGGAGTTCATCTAGCAACGAGTGATCGGATTGCATCTACATACCTTTGTAGATTACGCGCGGAAGCGTTCAAAGAACGAGGATGAGGAAGGCGTACTCGACGTGATCCAAATCACCGGAGATCCTAGCGCCGAACGGACGGCACCTCCGCGTTCAACACACGTACGGTCAGCGTAACGTCTCCTCCTTCTTGATCCAGCAAGGGGGAAGGAGAGGTTGAGGAAGATGGCTCCAGCAGCAGCACGACGGCGTGGTGTTGATGGAGCTACAGTACTCCGGCAGGGCTTCGCCAAGCACTATGGAGGAGGAGGATGTGTTGGAGAGGGAGAGGGAGGCACCAAAGGCAAAGGTCAAAAGTCCTCCATCTCCCCACTATATATAGGAGGGCCAAGGGGGGGGGGGCACCGGCCCTAGCAGATCTAATCTCCTAGGGGGTGCGGCCAAGGGGAGGAATCCCTCCTCCCCAAGGCACCTAGGGGTGCCTTCCCCCTTTGGGACTCTTCCCTCCTTGAAACCCTAGGCGCATGGGCCTCTTGGGGCTGGTGCCCTTGGCCCATGTAGGCCAAGGCGCACCCCCTACATCCCATGTGCCCCCCCGGAACAGGTGGCCCCACCCGGTGGACCCCCGGGACCCTTCCGGTGGTCCCGGTACAATACCGGTGACCCCGAAACTTGTCCCGATGCCCGAAATAGCACTTCCTATATATAATTCTTTACCTCCGGACCATTCCGGAACTCCTCGTGATGTCCGGGATCTCATCCGGGACTCCGAACAACATTCGGGTTACTGCATATACATATCCCTACAACCCTAGCGTCACCGAACCTTAAGTGTGTAGACCCTACGGGTTCGGGAGACATGTAGACATGACCGAGATTGCTCTCCGGTCAATAACCAACAGCGGGATCTGGATACCCATGTTGGCTCCCACATGCTCCTCGATGATCTCATCGGATGAACCACGATGTCGAGGATTCAAGCAACCCCGTATACAATTCCCTTTGTCAATCGGTATGTTACTTGCCCGAGATCCGATCGTCGGTATCCCAATACCTCGTTCAATCTCGTTACCGGCAAGTCACTTTACTCGTACCGTAATGCATGATCCTGTGACCAGACACTTTGTCACTTTGAGCTCATTATGATGATGCATTACCGAGTGGGCCCAGTGATACCTCTCCGTCATATGGAGTGACAAATCCCAGTCTTGATCCATGTCAACCCAACAGTCACTTTCGGAGATACCCGTAGTATACCTTTATAGTCACCCAGTTACATTGTGACGTTTGGTACACCCAAAGCACTCTTACGGTATCCGGGAGTTACATGATCTCATGGTCTAAGGAAAGAATACTTGACATTGGAAAACTCTAGCAAACGAACTATACGACCTTGTGCTATGTTTAGGATTGGGTCTTGTCCATCACATCATTCTCCTAATGATGTGATCTCGTTATCAATGACATCCAATGTCCATAGTCAGGAAACCATGACTATCTGTTGATCAACGAGCTAGTCAACTAGAGGCTTACTAGGGACATGTTGGTGTCTATTATTCACACATGTATTACGATTTTCGGATAACACAATTATAGCATGAATAAAGACAATTATGATGAACAAGGAAATATAATAATAATGCTTTTATTATTGCCTCTAGGGCATATTTCCAACAGTCTCCCACTTGCACTAGAGTCAATAATCTAGTTACATTGTGATGAATCGAACACCCATGGAATTCTGGTGTTGATCATGTTTTGCTCTAGGGAGAGGTTTAGTCAACGGATCTGCTACATTCAGGTCCGTGTGCACTTTACAAATATCTATGTCTCCATCTTGAACATTTTCACGAATGGAGTTGAAGCGACGCTTGATGTGCCTTGTCTTCTTGTGAAACCTGGGCTCCTTGGCAAGAGCAATAGCTCCAGTGTTGTCACAGAAGAGCTTGATCGGCCCCGACGCATTGGGTATGACTCCTAGGTCGGTGATGAACTCCTTCACCCAAATTGCTTCATGCGCTGCCTCCGAGGCTGCCATGTACTCCGCTTCACATGTAGATCCCGCCACAACGCTCTACTTGCAACTGCACCAGCTTACTGCCCCACCATTCAAAATATACACGTATCCGGTTTGTGACTTAGAGTCATCCAAATCTGTGTCGAAGCTAGCATCGACGTAACCCTTTATGACGAGCTCTTCGTCACCTCCATAGACGAGAAACATTTCCTTAGTCCTTTTCAGGTACTTCAGGATATTCTTGACCGCTGTCCAGTGTTCCTTGCCGAGATTACTTTGGTACCTTCCTACCAAACTTACGGCAAGGTTTACATCAGGTCTGGTACACAGCAAGGCATACATAATAGAACCTATGGCTGAGGCATAGGGGATGACACTCATCTCTTCTATATCTTCTGCTGTGGTCGGACATTGAGCTGAGCTCAATTTCACACCTTGTAACACAGGCAAGAACCCCTTCTTAGACTGATCCATATTGAACTTCTTCAATATCTTATCAAGGTATGTGCTTTGTAAAAGACCTATGAGGCGTCTTGATCTATCTCTGTAGATCTTGATGCCTAATATATAAGCAGCTTCTCCAAGGTCCTTCATTGAAAAACTCTTATTCAAGTAGGCCTTTATGCTGTCCAAGAGTTCTATATCATTTCCCATCAAAAGTATGTCATCTACATATAATATGAGAAATGCTACAGAGCTCCCACTCACTTTCTTGTAAATGCAGGCTTCTCCATAAGTCTGCGTAAACCCAAACGCTTTGATCATCTCATCAAAGCGAATGTTCCAACTCCGAGATGTTTGCACCAGCCCATAAATCGAGCGTTGGAGCTTGCACACCTTGTCAGTATTCTTAGGATCGACAAAACCTTCCGGCTGCATCATATACAATTCTTCCTTAAGGAAACCATTAAGGAATGCCGTTTTGACGTCCATTTGCCATATTTCATAATCATAGAATGCGGCAATCGCTAACATGATTCGAACGGACTTTAGCTTCGCTATCGGTGAGAAAGTCTCATCGTAGTCAACCCCTTGAACTTGTCGATAACCCTTAGCGACAAGCCGAGCTTTATAGATGGTCACATTACCATCCGCGTCTGTCTTCTTCTTAAAGATCCATTTATTTTCTATGGCTCGCCGCTCAACGAGCAAGTCAGTCAAAGTCCATACTTCATTTTCATACATGGATCCTATCTCGGATTTCATGGCTTCTAGCCATTTGTCAGAATCCGGGCCCGCCATCGCTTCTTCATAGTTTGAAGGTTCACCATTGTCTAACAACATGATTTCCAAGACAGGGTTGCCGTACCACTCTGGTGCGGAACGTGTCCTTGTGGACCTTCGAATTTCAGTAGGAGCTTGATCAGAAGTATCTTGATCATCATCATTAACTTCCTCTCTAGTTGGTGCAGGCACCTCAGGAACATTTTCTTGAGTTGCGCCATTTTCCGGTTCAAGAGGTAATACTTCATCAAGTTCTACTTTCCTCCCACTTACTTCTTTCGAGAGAAACTCCTTCTCTAGAAAGGATCCATTCTTGGCAACAAAGATCTTGCCTTCGGATCTGAGGTAGAAGGTATACCCAATAGTTTCTTTAGGGTATCCTATGAAGACGCATTTTTCCGACTTGGGTTCGAGCTTTTCAGGTTGAAGTTTCTTGACATAAGCATCGCATCCCCAAACTTTTAGAAACGACAGCTTAGGTTTCTTCCCAAACCATAATTCATACGGTGTCGTCTCAACGGATTTCGACGGAGCCCTATTTAAAGTGAATGCGGCAGTCTCTAAAGCATAGCCCCAAAAAGATAGCGGTAAATCGGCAAGAGACATCATAGATCGCACCATATCTAATAGAGTGCGATTACGACGTTCGGACACACCATTACGCTGAGGTGTTCCAGGCGGCGTGAGTTGTGAAACTATTCCACATTTTCTTAAGTGTGTGCCAAACTCGTGACTCAAGTATTCTCCTCCACGATCTGATCGCAGGAACTTGATTTTCCTGTCATGTTGATTCTCAACCTCACTTTGAAATTCTTTGAACTTTTCAAAGGTCTCAGACTTGTGTTTCATTAAGTAGACATACCCATATCTACTCAAGTCATCAGTGAGGGTGAGAACATAACGATAGCCACCGCGAGCCTCAACACTCATTGGACCGCACACATCAGTATGTATGATTTCCAATAAGTTGGTTGCTCGCTCCATTGTTCCTGAGAACGGAGTCTTGGTCATTTTACCCATGAGGCATGGTTCGCACGTGTCAAATGATTCGTAATCAAGAGACTCTAAAAGTCCATCAGCATGGAGCTTCTTCATGCGTTTGACACCTATGTGACCAAGGCGGCAGTGCCACAAGTATGTGGGACTATCATTATCAATCTTACATCTTTTGGTATTCACACTATGAATATGTGTAGCATTACGCTCGAGATTCAGTAAGAATAAACCATTCTCCATCGAGCATGACCATAAAACATATCTCTCATATAAATAGAACAACCATTATTCTCGGATTTAAATGAGTAGCCATCTCGAATTAAACAAGATCCTGATACAATGTTCATGCTCAAACTTGGCACTAAATAACAATTATTGAGGTTCAAAACTAATCCCGTAGGTAAATGTAGAGGTAGCGTGCCGACGGCGATCACATCGACCTTGGAACCATTCCCGACGCGCATCGTCACCTCGTCCTTCGCCAGTCTCCGCTTATTCCGCAGCTCCTGCTTTGAGTTACAAATGTGAGCAACTGCACCAGTATCAAATACCCAGGAGCTACTACGAGTACTGGTAAGGTACGCATCAATTACATGTATATCACATATACCTTTCGTTTTGCCGGCCTTCTTGTCCGCTAAGTATTTGGGGCAGTTCCACTTTCAGTGACCACTTCCCTTGCAATAAAAGCACTGAGTCTCGGGCTTGGGTCCATTCTTTGGCTTCTTCCCGACAGCTTGCTTGCCGGGCGCGGCAACTCCCTTGCCGTCTTTCTTGAAGGCTTTCTTACCCTTGCCCTTCTTGAACTTAATGGTTTTATTCACCATCAACACTTGATGTTCCTTTTTGACTTCTACCTCTGCTGATTTCAGCATTGCAAATACTTCAGGAATGGTCTTTTCCATCCCCTGCATATTGAAGTTCATCACAAAGCTCTTGTAGCTCGGTGGAAGCGACTGAAGGATTCTGTCAATGGCCGCGTCATCCGGGAGATTAACTCCCAGCTGAGTCAAGCGGTTATGTAACCCAGACATTGTGAGTATGTGCTCACTGACAGAACTATTTTCCTCCATCTTACAGCTGAAGAATTTGTCGGAGACTTCATATCTCTCGACCCGGGCATGAGCTTGGAAAACCATTTTCAGCTCTTCGAACATCTCATATGCTCCGTATCTCTCAAAACGCTTTTGGGGCCCCGGCTCTAAGCTGTAAAGCATGCCGCACTGAACAAGGGAGTAGTCATCGGTACGTGCCTGCCAAGCGTTCATAACGTCTTGTTCTGCAGGGAGAATAGGTGCATCACCTAGCGGTGCTTGTAGGACATAATCTTTCTTGGCAGCTATGAGGATGATCCTCAGGTTCCGGACCCAGTCCGTGTAGTTGCTGCTATCATCTTTCAGCTTGGTTTTCTCTAGGAACGCATTGAAGTTGAGGACTACGTTGGCCATTTGATCTACAAGACATATTGTAAAAAATTTAGACCAAGTTCATGATAATTAAGTTCATCTAATCAAATTATTCAATGAACTCCCACTTAGATAGACATCCCTCCAGTCATCTAAGTATAACATGATCCGAGTTAACTAGGCCGTGTCCGATCATCACGTGAGACAGACTAGTCAACGTCGGTGAACATCTTCATGTTGATCGTATCTTCTATACGACTCATGCTCGACCTTTCGGTCTTCTGTGTTCCGAGGCCATGTCTGTACATGCTAGGCTCGTCAAGTCAACCTAAGTGTTTTGCATGTGTAAATCTGTCTTACACCCGTTGTATGTGAACGTTAGAATCTATCACACCCGATCATCACGTGGTGCTTCGAAACAACGAACTGTCACAACGGTGCACAGTTAGGGGGAACACTTTCTTGAAATTATTATGAGGGATCATCTTATTTACTACCGTCATTCTAAGCAAACAAGATGCAAAAACATGATAAACATCACATGCAATCAAAATAATAATAGTGACATGATATGGCCAATATCACATAGCTCCTTTGATCTCCATCTTGGGGCTCCATGATCATCTTGTCACCGGCATGACACCATGAGCTCCATCATCGTGTCTCCATGAAGTTGCTCGCCAACTATTACTTCTACTACTATGGCTAACGCGTTTAGCAATAAAGTAAAGTAATTTACATGGCGTTTCTCAATGACACGCAGGTCATACAAAAATAAAGACAACTCCTATGGCTCCTGTCGGTTGTCATACTCATCGACATGCAATTCGTGATTCCTATTACAATAGCATGAACATCTCATACATCACATATAGATCATTCATCATTCATCACAACTTTGGCCATATCATATCACAAAGCACTTCCTGCAAAAACAAGTTAGACGTCCTCTAATTATTGTTGCAAGTTTTACGTGGCTGAAGTAGGGTTCTAGCAAGAACGTTTTCTTACCTACGTGAAAGCCACAACGTGATTTGTTAACTTTTATTTACCCTTCATAAGGACCCTTTTCATCGAATCCACTCCAACTAAAGTAGGAGAGACAGACACCCGCTAGCCACCTTATGCAACTTTTGCATGTTAGTCGGTGGAACCGGTCTCACGTAAGCGTACGTGTAAGGTTGGTCCGGGCCGCTTCATCCCACAATACCGTTGAAGCAAGATAAGACTAGTAGCGGCAAGAAAGTTGACAACATCAACGCCCACAACAAATTGTGTTCTAGTCGTGCAAGAGAACTACACATAGACCTAGCTCATGATGCCACTGTTGGCGAACGTTGCAGAAAACAAAAATTTTCCTACGGTTTCACCAAGATCCATCTAGGAGTTCATCTAGCAATGAGTGATCGGATTGCATCTACATACCTTTGTAGATTACGCGCGGAAGCGTTCAAAGAACGGGGATGAGGAAGGCGTACTCGACGTGATCCAAATCACCGGAGATCCTAGCACCGAACGGACGGCACCTCCGCGTTCAACACACGTACGGTCAGCGTAACGTCTCCTCCTTCTTGATCCAGCAAGGGGGAAGGAGAGGTTGAGGAAGATGGCTCCAGCAGCAGCACGACGGCGTGGTGTTGATGGAGCTGCAGTACTCCGGCAGGGCTTCGCCAAGCACTATGGAGGAGGAGGATGTGTTGGAGAGGGAGAGGGAGGCACCAAAGGCAAAGGTCAGAAGTCCTCCATCTCCCCACTATATATAGGAGGGCCAAGGGGGGCGCCGGCACTAGGAGATCTAATCTCCTAGGGGGGTGCGGCCAAGGAGAGGAATCCCTCCTCCCCAAGGCACCTAGGGGTGCCTTCCCCCTTTGGGACTCTTCCCTCCTTGAAACCCTAGGCGCATGGGCCTCTTGGGGCTGGTGCCCTTGGCCCGTGTAGGCCAAGGCGCACCCCCTACAGCCCATGTGCCCCCCCGGAACAGGTGGCCCCACCCGGTGGACCCCCGGACCCTTCCGGTGGTCCCGGTACAATACCGGTGACCCCGAAACTTGTCCCGATGCCCGAAATGTTGGGGAACGTAGCATAAATTCAAAATTTTCCTACGTGTCACCAAGATCTATCTATGGAGTCATCTAGCAACGAGGGAGGAGTGGATCTACATACCCTTGTAGATCGCGCGCGGAAGCGTTCAAGAGAACGGGGTTGATGGAGTCGTACTCGTCGTGATCCAAATCACCGATGATCCTAGTGCCGAACGGACGGCACCTCTGCGTTCAACACACGTACGGAGCAGCGACGTCTCCTCCTTCTTGATCCAGCAAGGGGGGAGGAGAGGTTAATGGAGATCCAGCAGCACAACGG
This sequence comes from Triticum aestivum, assembly GCF_018294505.1. NCBI lineage: Eukaryota > Viridiplantae > Streptophyta > Magnoliopsida > Poales > Poaceae > Triticum > Triticum aestivum. The sequence continues at coordinate 529,614,368 of NC_057806.1, read as the reverse complement.
CGTGGTGGTGGAAGTAGCGGGATTCCAACAGGGCTTCGCTAAGCGCTGCGGGAGGAGGGAGATGTGTCACAGGAGGGAGAGGGAGGCGCCAGGCCTTAGGTATGGTTGTCCTCCCTTCCCCCCACTATATATAGGGCCAAGGGAGAGGGGGAGGGCGCAGCCTTGCCCCTTCCTCCAAGGAAGGGTGCGGCCAAGGGGGGGAGGAGTCCATCCTCCCCAAGGCACCTCGGAGGTGCCTTCCCCCTTTAGGACTCTTCCTTTTCCTTCATCTCTTGGCACATGGGCCTCTTGGGGCTGGTGCCCTTGGCCCATAGAGGCCAAGGCGCACCCCCTACAGCCCATGTGCCCCCCCAGGGCAGGTGGCCCCACCTGGTGGACCCCCGGGACCCTTTCGGTGGTCCCGGTACAATACCGGTGACCCCGAAACTTGTCCCGATGGCCGAAATAGCACTTCCTATATATAATTCTTTACCTCCGGACCATTCCGGAACTCCTCGTGACGTCCGGGATCTCATCCGGGACTCCGAACAACTTTAGGGTTACCGCATACTAATATCTCTATAACCCTAGCGTCACCGAACCTTAAGTGTGTAGACCCTACGGGTTCGGGAGACATGCAGACATGACCGAGATGACTCTCCGGTCAATAACCAACAACGGGATCTGGATACCCATGTTGGCTCCAACATGTTCCACGATGATCTCATCGGATGAACCACGATCTCAAGGACTTAATCAATCCCGTATACAATTCCCTTTGTCTAGCGGTACGATACTTGCCCGAGATTCGATCGTCGGTATCCCGATACCTTGTTCAATCTCGTTACCGGCAAGTCTCTTTACTCGTTCCGTAACACATCATCCCGTGATCAACTCCTTGATCACATTGTGCACATTATGATGATGTCCTACCGAGTGGGCCCAGAGATACCTCTCCGTCACACGGAGTGACAAATCCCAGTCTTGATTCGTGCCAACCCAACAGACACTTTTGGAGATACCCATAGTGTACCTTTATAGCCACCCAGTTACCTTGTGACGTTTGGCACACCCAAAGCACTCCTACGGTATCCGGGAGTTGCACAATCTCATGGTCTAAGGAAATGATACTTGACATTAGAAAAGCTTTAGCATACGAACTACACGATCTAGTGCTATGCTTAGGATTGGGTCTTGTCCATCACATCATTCTCCTAATGATGTGATCCCGTTATCAATGACATCCAATGTCCATGGTCAGGAAACCGTAACCATCTATTGATCAACGAGCTAGTCAAATAGAGGCTTACTAGGGACATGGTGTTGTCTATGTATCCACACATGTATCTGAGTTTCCTATCAATACAATTCTAGCATGGATAATAAACGATTATCATGAACAAGGAAATATAATAATAATCAATTTATTATTGCCTCTAGGGCATATTTCCAACAGTCTCCCACTTGCACCAGAGTCAATAATCTAGTTCACATCGCCATGTGATTAACACTCACAGGTCACATCGCCATGTGACCAACATCCAAAGAGTTTACTAGAGTCAATAATCTAGTTCACATCACTATGTGATTAACGCTCAATGAGTTCTGGGTTTGATCATGTTGCTTGTGAGAGAGGTTTTAGTCAACGGGTCTGCAACATTCAGATCCATATGTGCTTCGCAAATCTATATGTCATCTTGTAGATGCAGCTACTACGCTATATTTGGAGCCATTTCAAATAACTGTTCTACTTAGAGCTATTCTAAATTGTTGCTCCATTATACGTATCCGGTATCTCTACTCAGAGCTATCCGGATAGGTGTTAAGCTTGCATCGACGTAACCCTTTACAACGAACTCTTTTACCACCTCCATAATCGAGAAAATTCCTTAGTCCACTAGTTACTAAGGATAACTTTGACCGCTGTCCTGTGATCCATTTTTGGATCACTCTTGTACCCCTTGACTGACTCATGGAAAGGCACACTTCAGGTGCGGTACACAGCATAGCATACTGTAGAGCCTATGACAAAAGCATAGGGGACGACCTTCGTCCTTCCTCTTTCTTCTACCGTGGTCAAGCTTTAAGCCTTAACTTCATACCTTACAACTCAGGCAAGAACTCCTTCTTTGACTGATCCATCTTGAACACCTTCAAGATCATGTCAAGGTATGTGCTCATTTGAAAGTACCATTAAGCGTTTTGATCTATCCTTATAGATCTTGATGCTCAATGTTCAAGTAGCTTAATCCAGGCTTTCCATTGAAAAACACTTTCCAAATAACCCTATATGCTTTCCAGAAATTATACGTCATTTCTGATCAACAATATGTCAACAACATATATTCATCAGAAATTCTATAGTGCTCCCACTCACTTCTTTGGAAATACAAGTTTCTCATAAACTTTGTATAAACCCAAAATCTTTGATCATCATCAAAGCATACATTCCAACTCCGAGATGCTTACTCCAGTCCTTAGAAGGATAGCTGGAGCTTTGCATACTTATTAGCATCTTTCAGGATTGACAAAACCTTCCGGTTGTATCACATACAACCTTTCCTCAAGAAAATCATCGAGGATACAATGTTTTGACATCCTATCTGCAAGATTTCATAAATAATGCAGTAATCGCTAATATAATTCCAACAGACTCTTAGCATCGCTACGAGTGAGAAAGTCTCATCGTAGTCAACTCCTTGAACTTGTCGGAAAACATCTTAACGACAAGTCGAGCTTTCTTAATGGTGATACTTACCATCATTGTTCATCTTCCTTTTAAAATCCATCTACACTCAACAGCCTTACGACCATCGAGTTGTTCTGCCAAAGTCTACACTTTGTTTCCATACATGGATCCTCTCTCGGATTTTATGGCCTCGAGCCATTTATTGGAATCCGGGCCCACCATCGCTTCTCCATAGCTCGTAGGTTCATTGTTGTCTAGCAACATGACTTCCAAGACAGGATTACTGTACCACTCTGAAGTAGTACGCATCCTTGTCATCCCTACGAGGTTTGGTAGTGACTTGATCCGAAGTTTCATGATCACTATCATAAGCTTCCACTTCAATTGGTGTAGGTGCCACAGGAACAACTTCCTGTGCCCTGCTACACACTAGTTGAAGTGACGGTTCAATAACCTCATCAAGTCTCCACCATCCTCCCACTCAATTCTTTCGAGAGAAACTTTTCCTCGAGAAAGGACCCGATTCTAGAAACAATCCCTTATTGCTTTCGGATCTGAGATAGGAGGTATACCCAACTGTTTTGGGTGTCCTATGAAGATGCATTTATCCGCTTTGGGTTCGAGCTTATCAGCCTGAAACTTTTTCACATAAGCGTCGCAGCCCCAAACTTTTAAGAAATGACAGCTTAGGTTTCTCTAAACCATAGTTCATATGGTGTCATCTCATCGGAATTACGTGGTGCCCTATTTAAAGTGAATGTGGTTGTCTCTAATGCCTAACCCATAAACTATCGTGGTAATTCGATAAGAGACATCATGGTATGCATCATATCCAATAGGGTGCAGTTATGATGTTCGGACACACCATCACACTATGGTGTTCCAGGCTGTATTAGTTGTGAAACAATTTCCACAATGTCTTAATTCTGTGCCAAACTCGTAATTCAGATATTCATCTCTATGATCATATCATAGATATTTTATCCTCTTGTCACGACGATCTTTCAACTTCACCCTGAAATTACTTGAACCTTTCAATAATTCAGACTCGTGATTCATCAAGTAAATATACTCAACATCTACTCAAATCATCTGTGAAGTAAGAACATAACGATATCCACTACACGCCTCAGCACTCATTGGACTGCACACATCAAAATGTATTACTTCCAACAAGTTGCTTTCTAGTTCCATTTTACTGAAAACGAGGCTTTCAGTCATCTTGCCCATGTGGTATGATTTGCATGTCTCAAGTGATTCAAAATCAAGTGAGTCCAAACGGTCCATTTGCATGGAGTTTCTTCATGCATATACACCAATAGACATGGTTCGCATGTCTCAAACCTTTCAAAAATGAGTGAGCCCAAAGATCCATCAACATGGAGCTTCTTCATGCGTTTTATACCGATATGACTTAAGTGGCAGTGCCACAAGTAGGTGGTACTATCATTACTATCTTTTGGCATGAACATGTGTATCACTACGATCGAGATTCAATAAACCATTCATTTCAGGTGTAAGACCATTTGAAGGTATTATTCAAATAAACAGAGTAACCATTATTCTCTTTAAATGAATAACCGTATTGCGATAGACATAATCCAATCATGTCTATGCTCAACGCAAACACCAAATAACAATTATTTAGGTTTAATACCAATCTCGATGGTAGAGGGAGCGTGCGATGCTTGATCATATCAACCCTGGAAACACTTCCAACACATATCGTCAGCTCACCTTTAGCTAGTCTCCGTTTATTCCGTAGCCTTTTGTTTCGAGTTACTAACACTTAGCAACCGAACCGGTATCTAATACCCTGGTGCTACTAGGAGTACTAGTAAAGTACACATCAACACAATGTATATCCAATATACTTCTATCGACCTTGCCAGCCTTCTCATCTACCAGGTATCTAGGGTAATTCTGCTCCAGTGGCTGTTCCCCTTATTACAGAAGCACTTAGTCTCGGGTTTGGGTTCAACCTTGGGTTTCTTCACTAGAGCAGCAGCTGAATTGCCGTTTCATGAAGTATCCCTTCTTGCCCTTGCCCTTCTTGAAACTAGTGGTTTCACCAACCATCAACAATTGATGCTCCTTCTTGATTTCTACTTTTGTGGTGTCAAACATCGCGAATATCTCAAGGATCATCATATATGTCCCTGATATATCATAGTTCATCACGAAGCTCTAGCAGCTTGGTGGTAATGACTTCGAAGAACCATCACTATTTCATCTGGAAGATCAACTCCCACTCGATTCAAGCAATTGTTGTACTCAGACAATCTGAGCACAAGCTCAACAATTGAGCTTTTCTCCTTAGTTTGTAGGCTAAGAAAATCGTCGGAGGTCTTATACCTCTTGACGTGGGCACGAGCCTGAAATCCCAATTTCAGCCCTCGAAACATCTCATATGTTTCGCGACGTTTCAAAACGTCTTCGGTGCCTCAACTCTAAACCGTTTAACTGAACTATCACGTAGTTATCAAAATGTGTATGTCAGATGTTCGCAACATCCACAGACGACGTTCGAGGTTCAGCACACTGAGCGGTGCATTAAGGACATAAGCCTTCTATGAAGCAATGAGGACAATCCTCAGTTTACGGACCTAGTCCGCATAATTGCTACTATCAACTTTCAACTAAATTTTCTCTAGGAACATATCTAAACAGTAGAACTGAAGCGCGAGCTACGACATAATTTGCGAAGACCTTTTGACTATGTTCAGGATAATTAAGTTCATCTTATGAACTCCCACTCAGATAGACATCCCTCTAGTCATCTAAGTGATTACATGATCCGAGTCAACTAGGCCGTGTCCGATCATCACGTGAGACGGACTAGTCATCATCGGTGAACATCTTCATGTTGATCGTATCTACCATACGACTCATGCTCGACCTTTCGGTCTTCTGTGTTCCGAGGCCATGTCTGTACACATGCTAGGCTCGTCAAGTTAACCTCAGTGTTTCGCGTGTGTAAATCTGTCTTACACCCGTTGTATGTGAACGTTAGAATCTATCACACCCGATCATCACGTGGTGCTTCGAAACAACGAACTGTCGCAACGGTGCACAGTTAGGGGGAACACCTTCTTGAAATTTTAGTGAGGGATCATCTTATTTACTACCGTCGTTCTAAGTAAACAAGATGTATAAACATGATAAACATCACATGCAATCAAATAATAGTGACATGATATGGCCAATATCATATAGCTCCTTTGATCTCCATCTTGGGGCTCCATGATCATCTTGTCACCGGCATGACACCATGATCTCCATCATCATGATCTCTATCATCGTGTCTTCATGAAGTTGTCTCGTCAACTATTACTTCTACTACTAGCTAACGGTTAGCAATAAGTAAGTAATTACATGACGTTTATGTTGACACGCAGGTCATAAATAAATTAAGACAACTCCTATGGCTCCTGCCGGTTGTCATACTCATCGACATGCAAGTCGTGATTCCTATTACAAGAACATGATCAATCTCATACATCACATATATCATTCATCACATCCTTTTGGCCATATCACATCACATAGCATACCCTGCAAAAACAAGTTAGACGTCCTCTAATTGTTGTTTGCATGTTTTACGTGGCTGCTATGGGTTTCTAGCAAGAACGTTTCTTACCTACGCAAAAACCACAACGTGATATGCCAATTGCTATTTACCCTTCATAAGGACCCTTTTCATCGAATCCGATCCGACTAAAGTGGGAGAGACAGACACCCGCCAGCCACCTTATGCAACTAGTGCATGTCAGTCGGTGGAACCAGTCTCACGTAAGAGTACGTGTAAGGTTGGTCCGGGCCGCTTCATCCCACGATGCCGCCGAATCAAGATAAGACTAGTAACGGCAAGCATATTGAACAAAATCAACGCCCACAACTACTTTGTGTTCTACTCGTGCATAGAAACTACGCATAGACCTAGCTCATGATGCCACTGTTGGGGAACGTAGCATAAATTCAAAATTTTCCTACGTGTCACCAAGATCTATCTATGGAGTCATCTAGCAACGAGGGAGGAGTGGATCTACATACCCTTGTAGATCGCGCGCGGAAGCGTTCAAGAGAACGGGGTTGATGGAGTCGTACTCGTCGTGATCCAAATCACCGATGATCCTAGCGCCGAACGGACGGCACCTCCGCGTTCAACACACGTATGGAGCAGCGACGTCTCCTCCTTCTTGATCTAGCAAGGGGGGAGGAGAGGTTAATGGAGATCCAGCAGCACAACGGCGTGGTGGTGGAAGTAGCGGGATTCCAATAGGGCTTCGCTAAGCGCTGCGGGAGGAGGGAGATGTGTCACGGGAGGGAGAGGGAGGCGCCATGCCTTAGGTATGGCTGTCCTCCCTTCCCCCCACTATATATAGGGCCAAGGGAGAGGGTGAGGGCGCAGCCTTGCCCCTTCCTCCAAGGAAGGGTGCGGCCAAGGGGGGAGGAGTCCATCCTCCCCAAGGCACCTCGGAGGTGCCTTCCCCCTTTAGGACTCTTCCTTTCCCTTGATTCTTGGCGCATGGGCCTCTTGGGGCTGGTGCCCTTGGCCCATAAGGCCAAGGCGCACCCCCTACAGCCCATGTGCCCCCCGGGGCAGGTGGCCCCACCCGGTGGACCCCCGGGACCCTTCCGGTGGTCCCGGTACAATACCGGTGACCCCGAAACTTGTCCCGATGGCCGAAATAGCACTTCCTATATATAATTCTTTACCTCCGGACCATTCCGGAACTCCTCGTGACGTCCGGGATCTCATCCGGGACTCCGAACAACTTTCGGGTTACCGCATACTAATATCTCTATAACCCTAGCGTCACCGAACCTTAAGTGTGTAGACCCTACGGGTTCGGGAGACATGCAGACATGACCGAGATGACTCTCCGGTCAATAACCAACAGCGGGATCTGGATACCCATGTTGGCTCCCACATGTTCCACGATGATCTCATCGGATGAACCACGATGTCAAGGACTTAATCAATCCCGTATACAATTCCCTTTGTCTAGCGGTACGATACTTGCCCGAGATTCGATCGTCGGTATCCCGATACCTTGTTCAGTCTCGTTACCGGCAAGTTTCTTTACTCGTTCCGTAACACATCATCCCGTGATTAACTCCTTGATCACATTGTGCACATTATGATGATGTCCTACCGAGTGGGCCCAGAGATACCTCTCCGTCACACGGAGTGACAAATCCCAGTCTCGATTCGTGCCAACCCAACAGACACTTTCGGAGATACCCGTAGTGTACCTTTATAGCCACCCAGTTACGTTGTGACGTTTGGCACACCCAAAGCACTCCTACGGTATCTGGGAGTTGCACAATCTCATGGTCTAAGGAAATGATACTTGACATTAGAAAAGCTTTAGCATACGAACTACACGATCTAGTGCTATGCTTAGGATTGGGTCTTGTCCATCATATTATTCTCCTAATGATGTGATCCCGTTATCAATGACATCCAATGTCCATGGTCAGGAAACCGTAACCATCTATTGATCAACGAGCTAGTCAACTAGAGGCTTACTAGGGACATGGTGTTGTCTATGTATCCACACATGTATCTGAGTTTCCTATCAATACAATTCTAGCATGGATAATAAACGATTATCATGAACAAGGAAATATAATAATAATCAATTTATTATTGCCTCTAGGGCATATTTCCAACACGAAATAGCACTTCCTATATATAATTCTTTACCTCCGGACCATTCCGGAACTCGTCGTGACGTCCGGGATCTCATCCGGGACTCCGAACAACATTCGGGTTACTGCATATACATATCCCTACAACCCTAGCGTCACCGAACCTTAAGTGTGTAGACCCTACGGGTTCGGGAGACATGTAGACATGACCGAGATTGCTCTCCGGTCAATAACCAACAGCGGGATCTGGATACCCATGTTGGCTCCCACATGCTCCTCGATGATCTCATCGGATGAACCACGATGTCGAGGATTCAAGCAACCCCGTATACAATTCCCTTTGTCAATCAGTATGTTACTTGCCCGAGATCCGATCGTCGGTATCCCAATACCTCGTTCAATCTCGTTACCGGCAAGTCACTTTACTCGTACCGTAATGCATGATCCTGTGACCAGACACTTGGTCACTTTGAGCTCATTATGATGATGCATTACCGAGTGGGCCCAGTGATACCTCTCCGTCATATGGAGTGACAAATCCCAGTCTTGATCCGTGTCAACCCAACAGTCACTTTCGGAGATACCCGTAGTATACCTTTATAGTCACCCAGTTACATTGTGACGTTTGGTACACCCAAAGCACTCCTACAGTATCCGGGAGTTACATGATCTCATGGTCTAAGGAAAGGATACTTGACATTGGAAAACTCTAGCAAACGAACTATACGACCTTGTGCTATGTTTAGGATTGGGTCTTGTCCATCACATCATTCTCCTAATGATGTGATCTCGTTATCAATGACATCCAATATCCATAGTCAGGAAACCATGACTATCTGTTGATCAACGAGCTAGTCAACTAGAGGCTTACTAGGGACATGTTGGTGTCTATTATTCACACATGTATTACGATTTTCGGATAACACAATTATAGCATGAATAAAGACAATTATCATGAACAAGGAAATATAATAATAATGCTTTTATTATTGCCTCTAGGGCATATTTCCAACACTCCGCCCCTTCACCCCATGCAACGGGGTCCCTCCCGATTGCCCACACATTGATAAAGAGTGTCGTCTTTGCCGGGATCTCGTAGCTCTGGACGATCGACATCGTCGTCGACTCGTGTGGGATGAGAAGTGGTGTTGGTGGGTGGAGACGCAACACCTCCTTCAACACCGCCTTGAGGTACTCCATCCTGCTAAGGTCATCTTCTTCGATGGCCAACTTGTCGTTGGTGACTCGTGTTACCTCGTCCCGCAACTTGGCCATTTTCTGGGGTTTTCTCGTGAGCTCCGCCATGGCCCATTCCAGCGTAATAGATGATGTCTCAGTTCCGGCGAAGATCATGTCCTACATATGCCCAAAAAAACACAAAGCAAAGGATAGAAAATAAATTAGTAAGCAACTAAATGGTTTTCCTATATCTCAATTGAGTGGGAGTTTTTCTGTTGTAAGTGTTATAAGAAAAATTCTAGATTGTCTATTTGGTAATTGACTGGTTTATAATTTGGTATTCGTTAACGTTCTCCACTATACAAACAATGACACATGACACTATCAAGTTGACTGATTTTCAGTTCTTTGTTAATCAAAAGTTTACACCATACAAACAATGACATATGTCATTATAAAATAAAAATATATTTTACACGATTTCAAAACCTCAGCTACACCCTTGTTTGCTATGATTTGCTTGTTTTCGGAGCTTGTGAAGGCAGGTGCAATGGATTGTTACTTGCTACAGATAAACATTTCACACAAAGAAAATCCAATTTGCCTTGTTAACACCTTTAACCAGGAACTATTCAAATCAAAAGTGAGTTTATATTTACCACATTATTAAACCTGGATTCTCTTAACACAAAATTACATGTAAGATATGTATTATTGCTTTGCTACTTTTAATAAAATATGAAAAATATACATTGAAGTAACTAGCAACAAACAGAAGAGACAAAAGAGGCAAAAAGAAAGAAAATAAGAGAAAATAAACAAAACAAGTTCAATTCAACTACAAGCAAAACCCATGACCCACGGCTGTCTGTTACCCAAAATAAACAAATAATGGATTGTATACTAAAACCGCTTGAGCCAAAGTAACAAATACTCCCTCAGTTCACAAATATAACATGTTCTAACTTACTTTTTAAATGAAATGTATATAGACATGTTTTAGTGTGTTTGTTCACTTATTTCAGTCCACGCGTATTCCATAGAGACACGTAGGGAGTTTATCCTAAAAGAAAACTATAAATGAATAAATGAAAGCCGACATACAAATAAAGAGAATAATTGGACCGCAGAAGGCGTGATTTGAATTATTCAAATTATTCAAAATATAAAGACTATATAGAAGAATAAAGAATTACCTGAAATTGAAAAGAAGATCATTTATACGAAAAGTATAGCAATTCTGAAAATCGTAGGCAGACCATGGACCCAAAATTAAAGATGAAATTCTGGGGCTTTCGATCGATCACCTGGACAATGCTTATGATGCGATCGTCGGTGAGGTCGAGTCCGGCGGTGCCTTCTTCTCTCAGCCGCAGCAAGACGTCCAAGAAGTCATCCTCCCCTGCGCTGTCGTCCCACTTCTTCTCAAGGTGCTCGGCGATATCTCGGACAGGAACTTGTGCCACGCCTCCATCTGGTCGTCCAGCCTCTTCTCGAACCCCGTCGCCCACCTCACCACCTTCGCCGCCGCGTCGGGAAGCACGTCCTCCGCCTGGAGCCCCGACATGAGCGCCGCAGAGTTGCCCATCAGCTGCTTCATCCTCTCGGCCGTGGCGCCCGCGGCGCCGGTGGCCGCGCGGGTGACCACCGCGTTGCCGTAGCCGTACAGGAGCCCCCTCAGCTCCCCGGCCTCCCCGGCCTCCGCGGCGCGGCGGACTCCCGCGACGAGGGCGAACGAGTCGGCGCGGCGCTGGGAGAGGAGGTGGACGACGGCCATCTTCTTGCTGCGGCGCCAGGCGTCGCCGTAGGGCGCGAAGGAGACGTTGATCGAGCCGTAGGAGAGCTTGTGCACCGGCGCGCTGAGCACGCGTGACGCGAATGCGAGGTCGTGGTTCTTGTACAGGTCCGCCGCCGCGGCCGCCGTGGACACCACCAGCGTCCGCCTGCGCCCGAGCTGCAGGAGCAGGAGGCCGCCGTCGCTGCCGTACCGAGCGTGCAGGTCGCGCAGGGAGCGGTGCGCGAGGCGGCCCAGGAGGTGGAGGTGGCCGAACAGCGGGATCGCCGGGGGCGATGGCGGGAGCTTACTGTTCTTGCCTCGAGCTTTCCTGGTCGCGCAGCAGAAGGCGACGAGCACGGCGACGGCCGCGACGAGCACGGCGTACGGAGACATCCTGCTTCTGCTCGACAACTGTGCTGGATACTACTTGAAAATCCTTGCTCAATGGGGTATATACCGTGTAGCGTGTTGTGACATTTTGATTCGATTATTAGGTGCAGGTGTGGCGTTGTGACTTTATTTTCCCGCGAGAAAAGGCGACGTGACTTGTGAGGTCGAGGGGGCAGCGACGGCAGTGTCATTGTCCTCGGATCATGTGTCAACTTTGGTATCGTCCATGTGATCGTGATCGTGCCAAAAAAGCCGCCGGGTGCCGGCTAAGCTCGTGCTACAGTATGGGCCGGCCCGCCATAAACGTGTCTGGCACGGCACGGCCCGCATCGGCATGAATAATAACCGGGCCGTTTCATGCCGGCCCATGGGCTGGAGCTAGCAGCCCAGGCACGGCACATAGGCTACGTGGGCCGGCATGTCCGCGTTGTGGCATGCTGTCCCGTCTGGCTTTTTTTTTGTTCGTAATACCTCTGAAAACAGCAAAAAAGAGTAAAAATATATAAAAAATTGCAAAATTTGGTAAACTATTATGTGGGTTAAATCTAGAGCTTTATTACCACCTATATCATTAAAAACTTCCATCTCAAAGAAGTAAAAGAATACAAGACATGCTCTAGAATTACAAAAGGATAAAAAATACAAACACTACACTATAACACTACTAATACTCGGATCCATGCACTAATAAAATACGCATGCACTACAAAAATATTGAAAATATTAAAGTATTAGGTATCTATATAGGACATATATATTTATATATTTCAAAAAAATAAACGGGTCGTGCCGTGCCAACCCGCGTGCCGAGCCTCCAGGCCTAGGCACGGCCCATGGCGTGTCGCGTGCCGGGCCTGGACCGTTTAGCCCAGGCCGTGCTGTGCCTGAGTCGTGCCGTGGCCGCGTGCTACGCGGCCCAATTAGCACGACCTGTTTGGCCAACTATAGACCCGTTATATCCGGCGAATTGCGGCAAGAAATTGGGTAAATCCGGTGGCGATAGCTTCATTTCAGGTCCCCCTATATCAAACAATTATCATAGGACAGGGAGAATGTCATATGCGAACGATTTGGTGGCAGTTTTAGTTGTTAGGACATGGTGAGGGGTGTCATTTTCTTCAGGTGACATGGCAGTTTCTTTCGGAGAAAGGATTTTTGTTCAAAAACTGTTGCCGTTTGATCTTTCATCATAACTAAAACTGCTTTTACTTTTCCGCCTTTAAAGTTTCGCAAAACTTGGGAGCCTTAGGTTGTACTTGTTTTGTTTTCTATGAGGAATGGAGTCTGGGAGTTTGCCTCGTTTTCATCTAAAAAAAGTTAGAAGAGTTTTGCTCCCCTAATGGCCAATTGTTATTCTATTCCATAGGATAATGCATATTCCACTCGAGCCTTTAAAGATAATATCCACATGTATCTTATGCAATCAAACATTTTTGGGAGCCTGCACGGGGTGATAACAATTTTTTGAGAATATACAAATGAGAATCATTTTTTCACAAGAAAATGCAAGCATCCCCTCTTTCTTTACTCACAAGGAAAATACCCCCTCCGATCCTAATTAAATGGCGTTGCTTTAGTACTCCCTCCGTGTTGAAAAGCTTTTCTTACAAATCTAAGAAGCTTTCTGGGACGGAAGTAATACAACGTTGTACTAAAGCAATGTCAATTAATATGGATCGGAGAGAGTATCATCTTCATCTAAGAAGGAACAATATCATCTCCGCTACCATAGCAATATCTACAAACAATGATATCATAACATTCTTCTTTCGTGCTCAAGAGGCCACAAACCACTAACCCATTGAAGTGCATGACCGGTGCTTCCAGATGAAAAATGTATTTTCAACACTTAGAGAAAATGTCTTCATTGCATGGACATGTTACAGTAAAGACATAATATAACCCCTAAAAAAATAAAGACATAATAGAAAATTGTATTTTTGCATTGCAATTTCTTTGCTTTGTGTATGCGTCATGGTGGTTTATACTTCATTATTTTTAATGTTAAAGGACGGTCTTTAATCTATGTCATTTTGTGGTTGGGTGTTATGTTTGTGTTGTTATTATGGTTTTCTTTATGTACCAATAGAAAAAGTTATGCCCGACACAATTGGGTACCCACCGTATCACAAGGTGCAACACAATTCCGCAACCTTCAAGTCCAATAACACCGAACAACACAAGTGAAAGGATCGATATGGTTGACTAGAGGGGGGGGGTGAATAGGCAACTAACAATTTTTTAACTTTTCTTTACCAAATTAAACTTTGCATCAAAGTAGGTTGTCTAGATGTGCAACTAGTTGAGCAACCTATATGATGCAATAACAACAAACAAACAAGCAAGTAAGAGAAGTAACACTAAGAGCTTGCACAAGTAAAGGTAAGAAATAACCAAGGGTGGATCCGATGAAGATGAGGATGTGTTACCGAAGTTCCTTCCTTTTGAGGGGAAATACGTCTCCGTTAGAGCGGTGTGGAGGCACAATGCTCCCCAAGAAACCACTAGGGCCACCGTATTCTCCTCACGCCCTCACACAATGCGAGATGCCGTGATTCCACTATTGGTGCCCTTGAAGGCGGCGACCGGACCTTTACAAACAAGGTTGGGGTAATCTCCACAACTTAATTGGAGGCTCCCAACAAGACCACGAAGCTTCACCACAATGGACCATGGCTCCATGGTGACCTCAACCGTCTAGGGTGCTCAAACACCCAAGAGTAACAAGATCCGCTAGGGATAGGTGGGGGAATCGAAAAACTCTTGGTGGAAGTGTAGATCGGGGCCTTCTCAACCACTCCCGAGCAAATCAACAAGTTTGATTGGCTAGAGAGATAGATCGGGCGAAAATGGAGCTTGGAGCATTAATGGAGCTTGAGTGGGAAGAGGTAGGTCAACGGAGAAGAAGGGGACCCCTTTTATAGTGGGGGCAACAATCCAACCGTTGCCCCACTAAACAGCCCCGCAGAGGGTGGTAGTACCGCTTGGGGGGGGGGTACTACCGTTGAGCCAGCGGTACTGCCGCTCCAACTAGTGGTACTGCCGCGTAGAGAAGAGAAGTGGGGACCTGGACCCAGAGCGGTACTACCGCGGTGGTAAGGGCGGTACTACCGCTGCGAAGCGGTACTACCGCCTCTACTGCCGCAACTAGTGCTTCAAAACCCGACACGAGAAAAAGAGCCCTCGAGTCAAGGTGGTAGGAGCCAGACAGGCCAGCGGTAGTACAGCTGCGGAGTCACCGGCGGTACTACCGCTGTGGAGCGGTACTGCCGCTTGTGACCCCTCAGCGGTACTACCGCTGGGTAGCACGGTACTACCGCTGGGACCCAGACAAGAGAAAAAAGATCTCTTCATCGAAGCTGAAGTCGAGGCGGTAGGGCCAGGCAGGCCAGCGGTAGTACTGCTGCGGAGTCACCGGCGGTACTACCGCTGTGGAGCGGTACTGCCGCTTGTGACCCCTCAATGGTACTACCGCTGGGTAGCACGGTACTACCACTGGGATCCAGACAAGACACACAAAGAGAAAAGATCTCTCCAACGAAGCGGAAGAGTTCTGAGGGTGAGAAGCAGATGTGTACGTGTTGATTCCACCCAAGCAATACCCCAGCAGACCCCCTCTTGATAGTACGGTGCCCTCTACGCAACTAGTCCACCGAAAGAGAAACGAAAGAGCTACACCGTCTTGAATGGCACTCCGATGGGAAGAAATCGTCTCGTGCCAAGGATGAATCTCTGAAATACTCAAAGCACACGATTAGTTCGCAAACACGTTGTCATCAATCACCAAAACCACATCGAGAGAGATATGCCTCAACAATCTCCCCTTTTTGGTGGATTGATGACAACTAGGAATTTGCACAAGGAAAAGATATAAAAGTAACAATACTTAGAACTACAAAATATAGACGGGCTGCCCCTGAATGTGTGCACCTAGTTAGTGGAGCCTTTGGAATGCAAGACACACACATCCGGATCAACACTTCCCCTATATTTTATAGTCCAACACTTCTAAGCACATGATATATGAGAGTAGGGTATAAAACAGGACAAGCATGCAACTCATAAGATACTACAGTACTGAATAGACATAAGTAATAATGTAGCGATAGGGAGCATATGTCTCACACAACATGTCTAGAACTTAGGTCTCATAGGCACCAAACCAAACCAAACAAAGACAACGAGAGAACACACGAGAAAGCACAAGACACAAAGACACACTCGCAGCACGGCAACAACACAAATCCCCAAACTCTCTCCCCCTTTGGCATCGAGACACCAAAAGGGCAAAGAGCGATGCTACGACTCCAGGTGATGGCAAGCTGAGGATCTCGAACATCACAACTCAGCGTGATCGTCTGCATCTCCGTCGTTGGTCGGAAACTGCTCGGCGTCTGAATCGGTCCAAGGGCAATGCTGGTGAATCCATTCCTCCTCTTTAGTGATCTGTCCCTCAGAACCGCTGGCAACGGTCGCACCCAGGTGACGCATGAGCTCCTTGTGGCGCACCCTGGCCTGCTTCTCCGCCACATGAGTCATGTACTGACCATGAGACTTCATGCAGAAAAGCTTCTTCATATTGCGTTTAAGCTTCTTTGCCCAAGAAGGTTCTGCACTAGAGGGCCCAAAGTCCTCCTCATGATCATCAGTGGCAGCCCCACCCTCAGTCTCCATGGCAGCAGCAGCAGTCGATGGACCCCCGGGTTTAGGCGCTGGGGTGCCCCAATTGTCCTTCTTCCTCAGACGCTTGATCTCATGAGAAACCAAGTCTCCAGTTTCCAACATCACTCTGGGATAGACATGTGCCCAGGCCTTCTCAATGAGCCTCATGATGAATGGACCATATATCGGGCACTTGCGCTCAGAAACGGCAGAGAGAAGTTCAGACCACATAACATGAGAAATGTCCAGGCTCTCTCCAGTGTTTGCTTCCTTCTCATGCTGGCAGAAAAGAAGCATGTCCACGAGATGGAGTGGACCATATACAGATTCCTGATGCGAGGGAAGAGAGTCTCACGGAAGACACGATGAAGAATGTCCAGATATGTAGACAACTCATAGGTTTCCTTCTTAGTCACTGGGTGAACCTTCACAGTGCAGTAGGGCCAAATGGGCTTGCTTATGAGTGGATGTAGTATTGCGGTGAGGGAGGAAACCTACTGGAGTCTCAAGCCCGCGATCTTCCACATCAAGTAACTCCATGAAGGCCTTCCACTTAACGGAAAACAACTTGCCATTGGTCATCCAAGTCAGAGTCCTGTCGGCATCCATTCCAAGATGAACGGTAGCAAAGAATTGAGCCACCAAATCTGCATCGAAATCCTTGTTGAACTGCATGATCCTGAGAACGTTCGGCTGATTACACATCTAAAGGGCTTCGCCAAAGTACTCAGGGTTCTTCTCCATGGCATCAGTGTCGATGGAGCGAACATCAACATAGAGATTCTTCTTGGCCTTGATCACATCAAAATAGATGGCAAACTGAAAGCGGTTCCAGAACGGGCGATTGACCAAAGTGGGATCTTGGTCCACCTCATAGGGGTTGCGGCGACGCTTTTCCCAAAACTCCTTGGCAGTCATCTCAGTCACAGTCTTTCCCTTTGGCTTGTTGGCAGATCTCTTCGACTGTTGAGGTGGTGGAGGAGCACTTGCAAAAGCGCCTGCTGGTGGTGGTTGAGTGCTAGAGGAACCACCTGCTGGCCCAGAGGTGCGGTAGCGCTTTGACGTTGCACGCTCGGGGTTGACACGGCGAGCGTGAGGCTCAGGATGTTCATCACCTGGAACCAAACACAAAAACACACAAAACAACCAGAAAGAACGAGCATAAGCCAACAAACACAACAAAAGGATCAAGTTATGGCAGGAACATGATGGAACTTGGCAGGCAGCGGTAGTACCGTGACATGCACGCGGCAGTACCGCCCAAGCGGTAGTACCGCTCCAAAGAGAGCGGTAGTACCGCTCGAGGCGGGGAAACAGCAGTTCCCTACTACCGTGGTCAGATCCGGCACTACTGGCCTGCCAAATTCAAAAATATTCCTACCAAACTCTAATCTAGATAGTCTAGTTGCCTTCTCCAACCTACTCAAGCCTAGATTTAGCCAAAAATCTAGCGATGCAACCACCATTGCCCCTAAGAAGCAAGATCTGAAAACGAGACAAAAGGAGAGAAGAAACGGGGGCAATACCGGCATCCATGGCAAGAGAATGAGGTGAGGATCGACTCCACCGAAGGAAATGGAGAGGGACGCCCCGGAGACAAAGATCCGCCAGAGCCCTCCCGTGGCGATGCGTGGCTGGAGAGAGGAAGAGGAACGAGGGGGCAAAGCGAATGGGTATGGGGGAGAAGAAACCTCCCCCTGCCCCGATATAACCCCCTGGTCCTGCCCCGCAGCGGTAGTACCGCTTATGAGCGGTAGTACCGCGCACCACCAGCGGTAGTACCGCCCAGCACGCCACGGCAACTAAACACCATGGCTTAGCTCGAAAAAAAAGAGAGAACAAGAGGCAAGAAGAAGAGAGAACACACCAGCAAAAGGCCAAGACACACCTCTTCAAGAGAGGGCGGTGGCCGAGGCCACCTATGTTTGAGTCAAGAGGTATGGCGCCGCAAAGATTTTAACCTTGGGCCCATGACCAAAACTCGTCTTTGAAGCACAAGTACCATCAACAATGGCTAATGTGAAAGACTTGATCAATTTATGCATAATGGGGGGAGGGAGAGTTCATTGAGAGAACAACACTCCCCCTATGTCCATGCCTACATCTAAACTAGACAACAAATTGAGTGTGGTGGGGTGTGCAGAGGTTCAAGTCACATTGCTCGAATCAATGATATTTAGCTCATGCCTTAACTCGCGAAATCTTGCTTCATCCAAGGGCTTCGTGAAAATATCTGCAAGGTTATCATGAGTGTTGACATAGTTGAGCTCGATCTCTCCTTGCCTAATGTGATCCCGGATGAAGTGATACCGAATCTCAATATGCTTCGTCTTGAAGTGTTGCACCGGGTTGAGAGAGATCTTGATGGCACTTTCATTGTCACACCAAAGAGGCACTTTGTCACAAATGACACCGTAATCCTTTAAAGTTTGCCTCATCCATAGGAGTTGTGCACAACAACTACCGGCCGCTACATACTCCGCTTCGGTGGACGAGAGAGACACACAACTTTGCTTTTTGGAAGACCAACTTACCAAAGAGCAACCAAGGAATTGGCACCCTCCGGAAGTGGACTTCCTATCCACTTTGTCTCCCGCCCAATCGGAATCCGAATACCCTACAAGCTTGAAGTTTGATCCTCTTGGGTACCATAAGCCAAAGTTTGGGGTATGAGCCAAATATCGAAAGATTTGTTTGACCGCCACATAGTGACTTTCCTTAGGTGCGGCTTGAAACCGTGCACAAATTCCCACACTCAACATGATATCCGGTCTAGATGCACAAAGGTAAAGCAAGGATCCAATCATGGAGCGATATACCTTTTGATCCACCGCTTTACCATTGGGATCAATGTCAAGTTGGCACTTGGTGGGCATTGGAGTGGAAGCCGGCTTGACATCACTTAGCTTGAATCTCTTGAGCATGTCTTGAGTGTATTTGGCTTGGTTGATGAAGGTTCCTTCTCTTCTTTGCTTCACTTCGAACCCTAGAAAGAACTTCAACTCTCCCATGGAAGACATCTCGAACTTTGAGGTCATGAGAGCGGCAAATTCCTCATTGAAAGCTTTGTTAGGGGAACCAAAGATAATATCATCAACATATAATTGGCACACAAACAACTCCCCTTTGACCTTCTTAGTAAAAAGAGTGGGGTCGATTAGCCCAACTTCAAAACCACGGTCTTGTAACAACTCGGTAAGGTGGTCATACCACGCACGTGGGGCTTGTTTAAGGCCATAGAGTGCCTTATCGAGTTGATACACATGATCGGGAAAGTAGGGATCCTCGAACCCGGGGGGTTGCTTGACATAAACCAATTCATTAATAGGACCATTAAGAAAAGCACTCTTCACATCCATTTGTTGTAACTTAAAGTTATGATGAGAAGCATATGCAATCAACATGCGAATGGATTCAAGACGAGCAACGGGAGCAAAGGTTTCACCGTAGTCGATACCCTCGACTTGGGAGTAGCCTTGTGCTACCAAATGAGCCTTGTTGCGAATGATAATCCCATGGGCATCTTGCTTGTTCTTAAATATCCACTTGGTTCCAATGACATTGTGGTTCCCCGTCGGTCTTGGCACCAATCTCCACACTTTGTTGCGCTCGAAGTTGTTGAGTTCTTCATGCATGGCATTGAGCCAATCCGGATCTTCGAGCGCCTCATAGACCTTGTGGGGTTCGACACAAGAGACAAACGCGTGATGCTCACAATAGTTTGCTAATTGTCTACGAGTGCTTACCCCCTTTCTTAAGCTTCCAAGCACATTCGTCATGAGATGATCCTTGGTGGAGAGCTTGGAAGCAACCTTGGCGGCACGACGCTCCAATTCCTCCTCGGGGGTGAGACGAGAAGTGGTCACTTGATCATCTTGAGCGTCGTCTTGAGCTTGTTCTTGTTCTTGAACTTGCTCGGAGGAGAGAACTTGACCTTGGGCATCACTTGGTGTGTCAACACCATCTTGAGCATGATCTTGCCCTTGGTCTTGTTCTTGAGGATGAGGGCCTTCATGTTGTTCTTCGGAAGCGTGTGGGCTTTGGGTTGGTGATGGCTCCACTTGAGTGGAGCATTGTCCTTCTCCTTCGGCCACAAGGGGTTCCTCAATGGGTAGGATAAAGCCAACACCCATTCTTCTTATGGCTTGAGGAGGAATTTCATCACCTACATCACAAGTGCCACTTTGCTCCACTTGGGAGCCGTTATTTTCATCAAACTCCACCTTACACGTCTCCTCAATAAGTCCCGTAGATTTATTGAGGACACGGTAAGCATGAGAGTTTGTAGCATAACCAACAAATATGCCCTCATAAGCTCTAGCTTCAAATTTAGACAACCGAACACCTTTCTTGAGAATGAAACACTTACACCCGAACACCCGAAAGTACTTGAGGTTGGGCTTGTTACCGGTGAGTATCTCATATGGAGTCTTGTTCAAGCCCTTGCGGAGGTAGAGCCGATTGGATGCATGACACGCGGTGTTGATGGCTTCGGCCCAAAAGTTGTATGGAGACTTGAACTCCGCCATCATGGTCCTTGCCGCATCCATCAACGTCCGGTTCTTCCTCTCCGCAACACTGTTTTGTTGAGGGGTGTAAGGTGTGCAATATTGATGCTTGATCCCCTCATCACTAAGAAACTCATCCAAGGTGTAGTTCTTGAACTCGGTGCCGTTGTCACTTCTTATTGTCAAGATCTTTGCATTGTGTTGACGTTGTGCTTCATTTGCAAAGTCAATGACGGTTTGTTGGGTCTCGCTCTTCCTCTTGAAGAAATACACCCAAGTGTATCTTGAGTAGTCATCCACAATCACCAAGCAATACTTCCTACCCCCAAGACTATCGAAGGATGGAGGCCCAAAGAGATCCAAGTGAAGGAGCTCCAAAGGCCTCTTTGAGTAAATGATAGTCGTGGGAGGGTGAGCCTTCTCATGTAGCTTTCCTTCGATACAAGCACTGCAAGCACGATCTTTAGCAAAACTAACATTCGTTAGTCCACGGACATGGTCCCCTTGAGAAGACTTTGCAAAGATCTCATATTGACATGGGCTAAATGGCGATGCCAAAGCCATCCCACATCAACTTTAGCCATTAGGCATGTCGCGGTCTTAGTGGGTCGCTCCGAAAAGTTAATCACATATAGACCGTTCTCGACATGCCCAACAAAGGCTACTTTAAGAGTCTTGCTCCATAAGAGGGCCACGGTATCGATATCAAAGAAAGTGGCAAAGCCCATGATTGCAAGTTGACGAACGGAAAGTAAATTGTATGCAAGGGACTCAACAAGCATGACCTTCTCGATCATGAGATCATGAGAAATGACTACCTTGCCAAGTCCCAATACCTTAGAAGATGAGGCATCACCCCACTCGACATTGGTGGGCATAGATGGAATCTTGTGCACGTCCACCACCAAGTCCTTGCTTCCGGTCATATGATTTGTAGCTCCGCTATCGAGCAACCATGATCCCCCACCGGAAGCAAACACCTACAAGAGATCAATGCTTGGTTTTAGGTACCCATTTTGTAATGGGTCCTTTGATGTTAGTAACAAGGGTCTTTGGAACCCAAATAGACCATTCAATGTACTCATGAGGGGAACCAACAAATTTGGCATAGACATGCCCATCACTAGCCCGACATAACACATAAGAAGGATTAAAGTCGCCGGCTTTGATGGGAGGAGTGGCATTGCCCTTTTTGACACGGCCACCCTTCGCATTGTTCTTCTTCTCCTTGGAAGCACTCTCTCCCTCCTTCACAAAGGTTTGCATGAGAGGAGGAGGTCGTTTGGTCTTGTCATTCTTCTTCTTGTTCTTGGACTCGGGCACGTACCCAATCCCTTCCTTAGCCACAACTCCCTTTTGGTTGGTCAAGAGGTCGTTGAGGTTCTTCTTGCCTTGTATGCAAGACGCAAGACCTTTCTCAAGTTGCACCTTTAGCTTAGCGTTCTCCTCAACAAGATGCACATGCTCACAACACGGGTTAGTAGCATTTGCATTATCAATTAACATCATACGAGGAAAAGTGGCTTTTTCCTTGGTTAGCTTTACTTGAAGTTGATCATGAGACTCTTTGAGGCTAGCATGAGCACCCTTCAAGACCTTGTGAGCCTTGTCAAGTAGATCAAACTCCTCTTTGAGTCTAGCAAGATCAACCTCAAGTTCGGCCTTCTCGGATTTTAGCACACGAGAAACAATGAGAACATGATCAAAATCTTTCTTTAACTTAGCATGATCAACGTTGTGTGACTCCTCAAGAGCCAAACGAAGACCACGCTCTTCCTCAAGAGCATTGGAAAGATCCGAGATCTCATCGGCATAGTCACGACTATGCCCTTCCATCTTAGAGATGGTATCTTCGTGAGCCTCGATCATGTCATTGGCTTCACCAAGTTGTTCCAAGAGAGCAACAAAGTGCTTCTTGGATTTACCCTTAAGTTTGCCCATAAAGGCATCAAACTCATTCACCTCCACATTAGCTCCCTCATGTTCATCAATGCTATCCGTCGAAGAAGGATGATTAATGATGGTAGTTTTGATGTTGGAGGTTACCTTGTTGGTGGCTTTAGCCATGAGGCACTTGGCGGTGATGCTCTCATTGGGTGAGTCGAAGAGAGACACCCGTGGAGTCGTCGCAATGGCAACAGAGGCCATGGCAACCGACTCACCATCTTCATCATCGTCATCATCCTCATTGTACTCTTCTTGTACCACCAATGCCTTGGGGGGAGTCTTCTTGGTGAAGTTGTTCTTGTTGGGGAACGACTTGGCCTTGTCCTTTCGGATGAGCTTGCCACCATTGTCTTCCCTCTTCTCATACGGGCACTCCGCAACAAAATGACTCACATTGCCACAATTGTAGCAAGTCCTTACATGTTGCTTGCTCTTCGTGCCACTTGAGTTGTTTTTGTTAAAGTTTGGCCTTGAGTTTTTCTTGCTCCAAAATTTCCTTGAAGCAAGTGCCATGTGTTCATGATATGCATACTTTGTATCTTCGGGGTTGCTCTCCTCTTCTTCCTCTTCTTCTTCTTCAACGTAGAGCTTGGCCTTCAATGCAAGGTTGGGCTTCTTTTCCCTTTGAGAACGAAGCACCACATTATCGGCGGTTTTGTCCAAAATGCTCATGGCCACAAACTCATCCAACACTTCGCTTGAGGTCAAAGTGTGGAAGTCCGGCCTTTGATGAATGATGGAGGACATGGCCTTGTGGTAGGGCATCATTGCCTTGAGGAATTTGCGCTTGATCCAATTGTCATCCGTGTCCTTGCTCCCGTGATCTCGGAGTGAGACCGCGAGTTTGGTTACTCTCCGATAAAGCTCATGAGGTTCTTCATCTTCTTTCATTGCAAACTCATCGGCCTCATCTTGCACCACTTCATAGTTGGAGCGTTGAATGCTTGCGCTTCCCCGGTAGAGTTAGACAACACAAAGCCATGCGTCTTTGGCCAAGGCGAAGGGCCGAAGATGAGGTAGATCTTCGGGTGGAATTGCATCTTGAATGATGAAGAGAGCATTCTCATTGAATTGATTATCCGCGGCTTCTCGAGGAGTGAAGTTGCTTGGATCATGCGGATAGAAACCTTCTTCAATGATTCTCCAAAGATTAGTGTTCACATGATTTAAATGACGTTTAAAGCGGTAAACCCAAGAATCAAAGTCCTCATTTTTCACAATCTTAGGGGGAGGACCGGCATGATTCAAATGAGTGGAAGGAACCGGTCCACCATAAACAAGTGGTGGTTCCACATGAGCAAAGATGCCGGTGCCATTCTTACCACTAGAAGAAGGAGCCTTTTCGCTACTAGCTTCCCCCTTATCGGAGGTAGCATCCGTCACCTTATCGATGGGACTACCCACTTTCAACGGTGCGGTGGATAGTTTAAGCCCTTCAAGGAATTTAGTAAACATGCTTTCAACCTCGGTCGTCATGGAGGTTTTCAATGTCTCCAAGGCCACATTGAACTCCTCATGAGAGACCGAGGTTCCCCCATCGCCCGTAGACGAGATCGGATTCACACCGGAGTGTTCCTCCACACCGTCTACGGTATCAACCATACTCTCCGGACGGTAAAGTCCTTAATAAAGAGACGGGGCTCTGATACCAATTGAAAGGATCGATATGGTTGACTAGAGGGGGGGTGAATAGGCAACTAACAATTTTTTAACTTTTCTTTACCAAATTAAACTTTACATCAAAGTAGGTTGTCCAGATGTGCAACTAGGTGAGCAACCTATATGATGTGATAACAACAAACAAACAAGCAAGCAAGAGAAGTAACACTAAGAGCTTGCACAAGTAAAGGTAAGAAATAACCAAGGGTGGATCCGGTGAAGACGAGGATGTGTTACCGAAGTTCCTTCCTTTTGAGGGGATGTACGTCTCCGTTAGAGCGGTGTGGAGGCACAATGCTCCCCAAGAAGCCACTAGGGCCACCGTATTCTCCTCACGCCCTCACACAATGCGATATGTCGTGATTCCACTATTGGTGCCCTTGAAGGCGGCGACCAGACCTTTACAAACAAGGTTGGGGTAATCTCCACAACTTAATCGGAGGCTCCCAACAAGACCACGAAGCTTCACCACAATGGACCATGGCTCCGTGGTAACCTCAACCGTCTAGGGTGCTCAAACACCCAAGAGTAACAAGATCCGCTAGGGATAGGTGGGGGAATCGAAAAACTCTTGGTGGAAGTGTAGATCGGGGCCTTCTCAACCACTCCCGAGCAAATCAACAAGTTTGATTGGCTAAAGAGATAGATCGGGCGAAAATGGAGCTTGGAGCATTAATGGAGCTTGAGTGGGAAGAGGTAGGTCAACGGAGAAGAAGGGGACCCCCTTTTATAGTGGGGGCAACAATCCAACCGTTGCCCCACTAAACAGCCCCGCAGAGGGCGGTAGTACCGCTTGGGGGGGAGGGTACTACCGCTGAGCCAGCGGTACTACCGCTCCAACTAGTGGTACTG
Source organism: Triticum aestivum (assembly GCF_018294505.1). Lineage (NCBI taxonomy): Eukaryota > Viridiplantae > Streptophyta > Magnoliopsida > Poales > Poaceae > Triticum > Triticum aestivum. Next base: position 529,589,068 of record NC_057806.1, on the reverse strand, counting down.
CTGCGTAGAGAAGAGAAGTGGGGACCTGGACCCAGAGCGGTACTACCGCGGTGATAAGGGCGGTACTACCGCTGCGAAGCGGTACTACCGCCTCTACTGCCGCAACTAGTGCTTCAAAACCCGACACGAGAAAAAGAGCCCTCGAGTCGAGGCGGTAGGAGCCAGACAGGCCAGCGGTAGTACAGCTGTGGAGTCACCGGCGGTACTACCGCTGCGGAGCGGTACTGCCTCTTGTGACCCCTCAGCGGTACTACCGCTGGGTAGCACAGTACTACCGTTGGGACCCAGACAAGAGAGAAAAAGATCTCTCCATCGAAGCTGAAGTCGAGGCGGTAGGGCCAGGCAGGCCAGCGGTAGTACTGCTGCGGAGTCACCGGCAGTACTACCGCTGCGGAGCGGTACTGCTGCTTGTGACCCCTCAGCGATACTACCGCTAGGTAGCACGGTACTACCGCTGGGATCCAGACAAGACACACAAAGAGAAAAGATCTCTCCAACAAAGCGGAAGAGCTCTGAGGGTGAGAAGCGGATGTGTACATGTTGATTCCACCCAAGCAATACCCCAGCGGACCCCCTCTTGATAGTACGGTGCCCTCTACGCAACTAGTCCACCGAAAGAGAAACGAAAGAGCTACACCGTCTTGAATGACACTCTGAGGGGAAGAAATCGTCTCGTGCCAAGGATGAATCTCTGAAATACTTAAAGCACACGATTAGTTCGCAAACACGTTGTCATCAATCACCAAAACCACATCGAGAGAGATATGCCTCAACAACAAGTTTAGGCCGTAGCCCACAACGGCGCCGACGAGAACACTAACGAGGAGCTATATGCTTAGGACCAGGATAGACTCTTATTTAAACTACTTGAGGCATCTCTAACCAAATTCCTACATTTTTAAGCCCCCGAACACCTCCTCAAATCATAACTCCTCAAACGTGAGGATTAAAAAAAAGTTTGAAGCTAACCGAACCCTCAAATTTAAATCTTCAAATAAACTAGACCCCACATGAAGTCTCTCTCCATCTTATTCTTTCTTCCTTCTTATTTCCACAAGGCGAACAATGACTTCTAGGCGTAGATGATGTCCAAGAGGTAGCTAGGGCCTAGGATGGATGACCTGCAAAAATAATTTGATAGAGGCTCTGTGAACGTGACGTGTGTGTGCGAGGACGGAGTTGAGAAAATCGGCGAAATTCGTCATCCACGGGTGACGTTTTGGGTAATTCTTTGTTTGAATGTGTTCTTCCCTTTTTCGTCCTCATTTGACTCGATGTCGTGGTCCGGAACACACGGTTCACTGAAATCGGCTATGGTGCCTGTTGTCATGTAAGTGCTCCTTTGTAGAAGCTTTTCTCTAGGTCGCTTTGTGCAGGTTGTTGTGTACGTGTTGTTGTGGGTCTTTTGTTGTTCCGCCCATGGTCGGGGATGGAGGGGGGAGCGTGGCCGTGCCCAAGAACGACGGGGAGGAGCGCAACAATGACCGGATGGGAAATTGAAGAAAAAATTCGCCGGAGGTTGGTGGGGTGCAACCACGAGGATCTCGTGGCGATGTGGGGTTGCGTCGGCGGTCTGGGCACTGGGCTGGAGCGGCGCGGGGGCGTGAATGGAATCGACAGGAGGCGCGGGCGCTTCTCTGAATCTTGTCATGAGAATGAGCCCTGGCTACTCAAATTAGGAAGAAGGGGCAATTCTTCTCAAAATTTTGAGGAGTTTTAAGGTTTTGAAAGTTCTTGTCAAAGGAATTTCGAGGAATGAAATCCTTATTATCTATATGTATAGGTTGTTTCATTCATATAACTGAACTAGATGATACACCGCGCATTGCTGCGGGACCGTTACGTGTTTCTAAGGTGATAATTGGTATTTGAATATTTGTGCCGGGTAGATTTAGGTGGCCGTGGGTATCCCGAACTGACGGCTAGGAATTGCCATTTTTTGACTTGTTGAGAGGATAAGAAGTGGTAAGGATAAGAAGTGGTTATAGGTAGCCAACTTTGTATTTGATTGGAAGGATAAAAGATGGATAATTTACTGATATGACCGCTTCGTTATGAGATGGTGAGGTTACCACCCTTTGTAATAAACTTTCTAGTGCTATGAACTACTCAAATATTTTGCCACAAATTGTTATTACGCAACTGGTTATAAGTTATAACAATCGCTTTTAGTGCCAAAAATAGCTCGATTATATAGATTGGAAGAAGCTGTAGGATATACTCACAAGAACCCGTTGCACTGATTCATAGTCTGGGATTCACAATCTGTTTGATTCTTCATCGAGAATTAACACAGAGAAAGTTAACATATAGGAGACATAGAAATTTATGGAGAGAGAGAGACGGATCTAACAAAGAGAAAAATCCACCGTCGCCTAGCTCCTGCCTCCTGGTCGTGGGCTCGTGGCCTCATTTTCCTGCAACTGTAATCAAAGGAGAAAAATCAGTACAATGCCCCCTGCAATCAAAAGGGATTAATGGTTGGACGAATGGATGGATCAGGGCATCTCCAACAGATTATATATTAGTCTTGTTGGTAAAATGTCTATGTCATCAATCAACAAGCTATTATACAATTACTCCAATGGGTTGTATGTAAGCTATCCAATAGATAGTGAGACAATAAATATAATTGCTCTCTATTTCATCTTGAAGCCTGTGCAATTGTTGTTGGTTAATCTACATACAACTTTGCTCTCTCTCCACATTTAATACATGCCACATCATGCACGTACCGTTCATACAGTTTTTCTCGGGCTGGAGAAATGGAAGTCTGTGCGTTGCCAGTAGAGTATGGCTTTGCTCCAGGGGAACCCGTAGGCATCGACGCCAGCACCGAGGAACCTCATCTCGTCCACCGCGCCGGAGGTCTTCTTCGACACGCCGGCGTCCTTGCATTAGCTCTGCGCCGTCTCCGACAGCAGTGGGCGGCGGCATGTCCGCCACCACATCGCCGCCCACGAGCCTCTACACCCTGCCGGACCCGCCCAGCGCGCTAGCCACCTCCAGCACCACCACGGCCCACGCGGCTAGCACGGCGACGCACGCACACGGCACACCACGCTCCAGCGCTCCTCCATGCCGGCGGACGGGGCCAGCAGCGCATATGCGTACAACAACGCCGTCTCGCGGGGGCTAATGGCCGATGATCTTCGAGGAAAGATGAATCGACGGGTGGACGGAATGGATAGGCATGGCTCGATCCCGGTCGTGCACTATTTATAGTTGGCGTCTCAGCTGGATCCGGTGCTGCCGCCCTTCATCTGCTGTTGTATAGCCACGGCAAATTTTCGTGTTTTGACTCTTTTTTGAAATCTATTCGAGATTTGATCCTAGTTTGAATTTTTTTCGAGATCTAACCCTTTTGCTACCGTGGCGGTAGGAAACATCGCTACCGCCAACCGGGCTGGCGGTAGCCTGCACAACCTTATCGCCAAGGTGATTGACGGTAGGCATGAGCACGCACTGGTTCAATACTTAAGAGTTTTTTGGCGATAGGGCATGCAACCCTACCGCCAGGGACCTTGGCGGTAGGGTAACTAGGGTCAAATCTCGAATAGGTTTCAGAAAATGGTCAAAACACGAAATTTAGCCTATAACCGCCGCAAGTGGCTTTTGATCTGATTGTGTGGGTGGAATTGGAAGAGACCAAGAGAACTAAAGAGACGACGTACGACCCTGCTATAAAACAAATCGAGTGGAAGTGGAGGCGGTGACAAATTTAAAGCGCCGGATAGTAGAGCGAAAGAGGATTGTGTGGAGGACAGAGGGGTTAAGGCTGGTCATAATGGGGAGGAACTTAGGAGTAACATCACACACTCCAATACAATTTTGCTTATGTGGCACATATTTAATGAAGAGAGAGGTGCTTGTGGTAACTAGCTAAGTTACCGGAACATCACACACTCCAAAAAACAATGAGTCTATAACCTAATAAATACATCGTTGCATGACACTACATAGATGTTCCTACCCACTATGGAGGTAGTAACATAGTCTAAGGAAGTGTGTAAGTTTCTAGCTTATGTTCTTGCCCATTGTGACCAGCCTAAAATTATTTGGGATCATAGGTGATGTGGCTGCGTATGAATGGATGATGATGTGAATAAGCTGCATGTCAAGAGAAATATGACAGTAGGGATCAACTATTTAGGTATTATAGATTCTATAAAATCATTTCTAAGGACACTTTTTGCATTACATTCTTTAGAAATTTAGCATCCTACTGAATTCTTAGGAAATCCCCTGCGGATTCCGTGGCACTGCTAAATGCTGGCTAATTAAGCATGCGTCCTGCACTTGACTTGGGGACGAGGCGCAGTGGAACCAGCGGCGGCGTGACCAGCCCCGGCGTCTCGGCCATGTCCAGACGCGTCCCGGCGGGGAGCTCCCAGTCGAAGTGGCGCACAAGGCTGGCGACCGCGATCTCCAGCACCGGCAGTGCGAAGTTTATGGCGGGGCAGATTCGCCGGCCGGCGCCGAACGGGAGGAGCTGGTAGTCATTCCCCCGCACGTCCACGTCCGTCGCGCTGGCGCCGTCCAAGAATCGCTCTGGCCGGAACTCCTCCGCCGCGTCGCCCCACGCCGCGGGATCCCTCGCGATTGCCCAAGCGTTGATGAATAGCGCCGTCTTGGCGGGGATCTCGTAGCCCTGGACGACCGCCGCCGTCGTCGACTCGTGCGGGACGAGGAGCGGCGCCGGCGGGTGGAGCCGGAGGACCTCCTTCAGCACCGCCTTAAGGTACTCCATCCTCCTCAAATCGTCTTCCTCGATGGCCGGCTTGCCGTTGGCGATTCGTGTTACCTCGTCCTGCAGCTTGGCCATTACCCGCGGGTTTCCGATGAGCTCCGCCATGACCCATTCCAGCGTGATAGATGACGTCTCAGTTCCGGCCAAGATCATGTCCTGCATATCAAGAAACGGCCATGGAGCAGAGGATCAAGGGAAACGATTTAAGTTAAAATTTGCTGAGAAATTTAAAGCGAATTCTTCGGCGATCACCTTGATGATGCTTTTGATGCGATTGTCGGTGAGCTCGAGCCCGGCGGTGCCTTCTTTCCTCAGCCGGAGCAAGACGTCCAAGAAGTCCTCTTCTGCGCCCAGTGCGCCGTCGTCACGCTTCTTCTCAAGGTGCTCGGCCATTATCTCGGATAGGAACTTGTCCCACGCTTCGACCTGGACGTCGATCCTCTTCTCCAGCCCCGTCGCCCACCTAACCATCTTGGCCGCCGCTCCAGGAAGCACGTCCTCCGCCTGGAGCCCCGACATGAACGCCGCAGAGTTCCCCATAAGCTCTTTCATCTTCTCCGCCGTGGCCCCCGCGGCGCCGGCGGCCGCGCGGGTGACCACGGAGTTGCTATAGGCGTACAGGAGCTCCCTCAGCTCCACGGCCTCACCGGCCTCCGCGGCGCGGCGGGCTCCCGCGACAAGGGCGGTCGCCTCGGCGGCGCGCACAGGGCCGAACGAGTCGGCGCGGCGCGGGGAGAGGAGGTGGATGACGGCCATCTTCTTGCTGCGGCGCCAGGCGTCGCCGTAGGGCGCGAACGATACGTTCATGCAGCCGTACGTGAGCTTGTCCACCGGCACGCTGGGCACGCGGGAGGCGAAGGCGAGGTCGTGGTTCTTGTACAGGTCCGCCGCCGCCGCCGCCGTGGACACCACCAGCGTCGGCCTGCGCCCGAGCCGCAGGAACAGGAGCCCACCGTCGGTGCCGTACCGAGCGTGCAGCTCGCGCAAGGAGCGGTGTGGGAGGCTGCCCATGAGGTGCAAGTGGCCGACCAGCGGACGCGACGGTGGCGAGGGCGGGAGCTTGCTGCTGCTGCTGCTGCTGCGTCGAGCCTTCCTGATGACAACGCAGGTGACGGCGAGGAGCGCGGCGACGCCGGCGACCAGCACGAAGTACGGACACATCCTCAGTTCCTCAGTCCTCACTACACTGGAGGCTGTGTTGTCCGATTGGCTCGATGATAATGGTGCTCGAAACTTCAATCTGCCACGGCAGTGTTCTGGTCTTTCTTTCCTGATCGTCACGTTGTGATTTGTCGCTCGTGATTTCGTCCATGTGACGCGACGTGATCGTGCCAAAGGAAGTCGCCGGGTGGCGGCAAGCCTTTGCAACGAGGCCAAGCTTGTGCCACATGTTTGGTCTGAACTCTCATTTTATTTTTTCCAACAAAATTCCTACGTATTACTCCCTCCATTCGTTTTTTATGAAGTGTAATTTTTTCAGGGTTCATAAGGTGCAAAGGAAAAGAAATAGGTAAAATCTCACGCCAATCAAAAAAATAACAGTCAATCGAGTAAATCTTTGAAATTAAGAGGCCATGACAATTCAGTCTTTGTAACGACGCAAATTTAGTGGAACTATACTCAACTATGCGCTTTTCGCAAAAGTGTGTGCTGCGCTAATATAAGCCACGAACGACATGATCAAGACTATTTTTTTGAATTAAAAATGTTCATTGCGTTCAATAAAGATAGGCGTTCAACACCTCCACAATATATTGTTCTCTTCCATAGACCAATACGTCTACAAAATTATATGTACTATTTTTCTTTCATAAAAATCATTTTACTTCCCTCCTATATACAACTCCGACGGATCTCAGGGGATTCGGTCGGTCTTTGTCTTCGATGGATAGTATTCGTTCCTTTATTCGGTCGGTCTTTGTCTTCGGTGGATAGTATTCGTTTCTTTGTGTTCATGTGTTTGCAAGTTTGATCCTTCTTATCGACGCTTCTCTTCATTGACGACAATTGTTGTTCTGATGTGCTGATCCTTTCAGGCTTAGCACGACAATGTCTCAACTGTCTACTACAACAAGGTTTACCCGTCTCCGGTAAGGGAGGGACGATGGCGATGGTGTGCCTTCAGCTCGCTTCAATGCTTGTAGTCGTCACTAGGTGGTCTATGGATATGGGCGTAATTTTTGGTACTTCTATTGTTCTTTGTATGGCCATGATGTTTGGTGAAGCCCCGCGCTACCTCAAGAACCTCACCTTCTCCACTCACCAACAACGTCAAACCATCATATGAAGCAACGGATTGACGACATCACCGTGGTTCTCAAGGCCATCCAGGAGCAGAACGCGGTCATCTAGAAGGTGGTGACGGTGTCTAACGACGTGTTCGAGGCGCTTAAGCCGCCCATGGAGGCCGACTATGGAGGCATCAATAGCAAATCTGAGGACTGGGATGGGTGGGATGCACAAGGAACTGAATTTGGTGGCATGAAATTCGATATTGATCCTCAAACCCTTTGATCTATAGTCGCTCATCCCGCGCCTTCCCAATGTCTAGCCGAGCAACATCAGTGACCTTGATCACAGGCCGTGGCCACCACGTCGAGATAACACCATGGGGGTCTATCATCGGCGTGGTTACCATGTTCGTGTTGTGGGCATGCACGCCTTTCCCGAACCCCTCCCTCGTCCTCCTCCGTCAGAGTAGGTACCCTCCAACCCTCATTATTTCAACTAAATGTACTAAATCTCCAAAATTCACTTCATTTTCGAAACTTAAGTTCATTTGATTGATCTAAGTAGGGTCGGAGGGTACCCTAAAGGTTCCAAATTTGCATCCCTACGGGGAGATACCACCAAGTTGGAGAAGAAATTATGAGTTGTATTTAGGGTGTTCCATATAAATCCCGCACTCTAGTTAGATACAACATTAATGCATTTGCATGTCTTGCTATGTTGTGGTTAGAAAATGTTGGGTGAGATTGGGAGGAAATGAATTTTGAATTATTCTATGCTTTGGTAGATGAACAATTTGGCCGTAACGAATCCTAAGTGTTGTTGCATGAATTGTTTCATTTGCGGCAAGCAGAGTCAGTTTCTGAATACACAGTTGGGTTCAATGAGACTATGCACTCACTATTGGCTCCTAGCAACAATCCGGAATGCCTTTTCCCCTTCTTAATACATTGATGTGTTAAAGGACAAGATTCATGTCATTATTCTTGTGCACAATACCACGGTGTTGCCGTTTCGCTTGCCTACTTGCAGAAAGAGGTTGTTTCCTGGTCGGATTCCTTCATCCGAATTTGGTGGTATCCTGAATATGGGTCCAAGAAGCATAGGCGCTCGCACACTGTCGTGGAGTCAATTATCTGATCGATCCTTGGTAGCGGGAATGGGTCCTTGGGGCACGCCTTGTTGACTTCAGTGTAGTCCACACACTTGTGCCATGTGTTGTTCTTCTTCAGCACCATCACGGGGTTTGCCAGCTACTTGGGTGCGCAACCTCCCTTATGAACTTGGCCGTGAGTAGGTGTGCTATTTCTTCTCCTATCATCATTCATTTCTTTGTAGCGAAGCGCCGCAGAGCCTGCTTTACCAGCCTCATGTCCTTGCGAACGTTTAGGCAATGTTCGGCGTTCTCTGCTGGCACTCCTGGCATGTCGGCGGGCTTCCATACGAATATGTTCTAGTTGGTTTGGAGGTAGGCGAGGAGCTCTGCCTCCTGGCCTTCCGAGAGATCTCCCCCAATGGTTACCATTCTGTCGGGGTCTTCGAGGTGGACCTCGAACTTTTTGGTCTGCTTTGCCAGCTGGAAGACGTGACTGATGACCCACAAGTATAGGGGATCAATCATAGTCCTCTCAATAAGGAAGAGTGTCGAACCCAATGAGGAGCAGAAGGAAATGACAAGTGGTTTTCAGCAATGTAATTTTTGCAAGCACTGAATTTGTCGGTAACGAGTAGTTTGATAGCAAGATAATTTGTAACGAGCAAGTAACGATAACGATAAATAAAGTGCAGCAAGGTAGCCCAAATCTTTTGTGGCAAAGGATAGGCCAAAACGGTCTATTATAATAAGCAAATAGTTCTTGAGGGAACATGGGAATTTCATCTAGTCACTTTCATCATGTTGGTTTGATTTGTGTTCGTTATTTTGATAATTTAATATGTGGGTGGACCGGTGCTTGGGTGTTGTTCTTACTTGAACAAACCTCCCACTTACGATTAACTCCCTCGCAAGCATCCGCAACTACGAGAAAAGTATTAAGATAAAATCTAACCATAGCATTAAATATATGGATCCAAATCGGTCCCTTAGGAAGTAGTGCATAAACTAGGGTTTAAGCTTCTGTCACTCTAGCAACCCATCATCTAATAACTACTACACAATGCATTCCCTTAGGCCCAAAGATGGTGAAGTTCCATGTAGTCGATGTTCACATGTCACCACTAAGGGAATCACAACATACATATCATCAAAATATCGAACACATAGCAACTTCACATGACTTCTCCCGTGACCTCAAGAACAAAGGTAACTACTCACAAATGATATTCATGGTCAAGATCAGAGAGTTATTAAATAGCATAATGGATCTGAACATATAATCTTCCACCAAATAAACCATATAGTACCAATATGAGGTTCCGGTACAAAGATTGAACACAAGAGATGAACTAGGGTTTGAGAGGAGATGGTGTTGTTGGAGATGTTGATGAAGATTGGCCTCCCAAAGATGAGAGGGTTGTTGGTGATGACGATGGCTTCGATTTCCCCCTTTGGGAGGGAACTTCCCCCAGCGAAATCGCTCTGCCTGAGGGAAAAAGTACTCCTACCCAAGTTCCGCCTCAAGACGGCGGCGCTCCATCCCGAAAGTCCTCTCTTTATTTTTTCTAGGTCAAAAGACCTTAAGTACCAGAAGATGGGCACCAGAGGTGGGGGCTGGCCACAACCCACCAGGGCGCGCCCTGGTGTCTTCTAGTCACTAGGTGCCCCCCTCCTGTAGTTATTTGCTCCAATATTTTTTATGCATTTGATACGTCTCCAACGTATCTATAATTTTTGATTGTTCCATGCTATTATATTATCATTCTTGGATGTTTTCTAATCATTTTATAGTCATTTTATATAAGTTTTTGGGACTAACCTATTGACATCGTGCCAAGTGCCAGTTGCTTTTTTTGCATGTTTTTTACATCGCATAAAATCAATATCAAACGGAGTCCAAACACCGCGAAACTTTTTATGGACCAGAAGACCACCAATGGACCAGAGCAGTACCTGGGGGTGCCCCGAGGGGGACACAACCCACCAAGGCGCGCCTGCCCCCAAGCGCGCCCAGGTGGGTTGTGCCCACCTCGGTGGCCTCCCGCACCCCCTCTTTACCCTATAAATTCCCAAATATTCCGAAAACCCTTGGGGTTAACCTAGATCAGAAGTTCCGCCGCCGCGGGCCTCTGTAGCCACTGAAAACCAATCTAGACCCCGTTCCAGCACTCCGCCGGAGGGGGGAATCATCACCGGTGGCCATCTTCATCATCCCGGCGGCCACCACGATGAGGAGGGAGTAGTCCACCCCGGGGCTGAGGGTTTGTACCAGTAGCTATGTGTTTAATCTCTCTCTCTCTCTCTCGTGTTCTTGAGATGTCACGATCTTGATGTATCGCGAGCCTTGTTAATATAGTCAGATCATATGGTATTTTCCCCTTACTATCTTGTGATGAATTGAGTTTTTCCTTTGAGATTTCGTTGTTATCAGATTGACTACTTTTATGGATTTAAGAGCACTTGATATATGTCTTGCAGTTGAATACTCGTGGTGACAATGGGGTATCATATTGGTTCACTTGATATATGTTTTGGTACTCAACTCACAGATTCCCGAGGTGACATTGGGTAATCTATGCATAGGGGTTGATGCATGTTCTTGTCTTTGTTTCTCCTGTAGAAATCTTGGGGAACTCTTTGAAGTTCTTTGTGTTGGATTGAGTATTATGAATATGAATTTGCTTTGGTGTTATTTTAGTACAAACTCTAGGATAGATCGAACAAAAAGAATAGCTTTGTGTTATTTTAGTACGAACTCTTGAATAGATCGAACGGAAAGAATAGCTTTGAGGTGGTTTCATACCCTACAAACAATTTATTCTTATGTTCTCCGCTAGATAGGAACTTTGGAGTGATTCTTCATCGCACTTTGAGGGATGGTTATATGATCCAATTATATTAGCATTATTGAGAGATTGCACTAGCGAAAGTACGGACCCTAGGCCTCATTTTCAAGCATTGCAATACCGTTTTGTGCCCCTTTACTATTTGTTACCTTGCTGTTTTTATTTATTTAGATTATAAAACTATATTTCTGCCATAAATATTACACTTTTATCACCATCTCTTCGCCGAACTAGTGCACCTATACATTTTGCCATTGTATTAGGTGTGTTGGGGACACAAGAGATTTTTTGTATTTGGTTGCAGGGTCGTTTGAGAGAGACCATATTCATCCTATGCCTCTCATGGATTGATAAACCTTAGGTCATCCACTTGAGGGAAAATTTCTACTGTCCTACAAAACTCTGCGCTTTGAGGCCCAATACGTGTCTACAAGAATAAAGTTGCATAGTAGACATCAAGCTCTTTTCTCGCCCCGTTGCCGGGGAGGTGAGTGCATGAAGGTATATCTTTAGATCTTGCAACCGAATCTTTTAGTTTCTTGTTTATCACTAGTTTGGTTTATAAAAGAAATCTACAAAAAAATGGAATTGAGGTTGCATCATATTATTGATCATCTTTATAATATCTTTCTTGAAAATGATGGTTCGAAAAATTGTGCTCAATTGTTAGAAGAAGAAGTCAATAAAATGTTTGGCACAAAATATTTAAATGATGAGCATGATTGCAATGTTGTTAGTATGAATTCTTTGAATATGCATGATGCTAATGATATGCAAAGCTACAAGCTTGGGGATGCTATGTTTGATGAAGATGATATTTTTACTCCCCGAAATTTTGATGAGAAAATTTATTATGATGAAAGAATGCCTCCTATTTATGATGATTATATTGATGAAAGTGGGTTTGGAAGAGTGTCAACTCTAGGTAATAATGATCCCACTATTTTGGAGGGTGTTGAATCTTATTGTAATAATTATGAAAGTGGATTTGGAGAGGTCATGACTTTATTTAGTGATGAATCCACTATTTCGAAAGAGGTTTCAATTGATTATTATGAGAACAAAGTTGCTATATATGATGATTATGGTGATGAAATGTATGCTATAAAGAATAATTATAACCATGAAACTTTCCATCATGATTTTAATTTTCAATCCCATGATAGTTACTTTGTTGAGTTTGCTCCCACTAGTATTCATGAGAATACATTTGCTTATGTGGAGAGTAGTAAAATTTCTAAGCTTGTGGGTCATGAAAACAATGCTTTATGTGATGGTTATATTGTTGAATTTCTTCATGATGCTACTGAAAATTATTATGAGGGAGGAACTTATGCTTGTAGGTATTGCAATAATATCAAGTTTGCTCTCTATGTGTTGAAGATCTTGAAGTTATGTTTGTTTTGCCTTCCTATGCTAGTTGATTCTTGTTCCCATAAGTTGTTTGCTCACAAAATCCATATGCATAGGAACTGGTTTAGACTTAAATGTGCTAGTCATATGCTTCATGATGCTCTCTTTGTGTTTCAATTCCTATCTTTTATGGGAGCATCATTGAAACCATCATGCCTAGCTAAAAGGCATTAAAGAAAAGCTCTTGTTGGAGACAACCCAACACTTTTACCTACTGTTTTTGTGTGTTCACATGATTAGGCTACTGTAGTAATAATTTTTTATTGCTTTTGTTTCACTAAAGTGCCAAGTAAGACCTTTGGGATGGCTTACGCTGATAGTTGATTTGATCTTGCTGAAAAACAGAAACTTTTGTGCTCAGGAAAACAATTCTCATTTTTAACATAAGTGCGATAAAATGCCGATTATTTTTGTAGAAGATTAATAGACAAATTTCCTAGGTTTTCCTAAATTTTCAGAATTTTTGGAGTAACAGGAGTATGGTTGGAGTGCAGATTACTACAGACTGTTATGTTTTTGACATATTTTGTTTCCAATGCATAGTTTGCTTGTTTTCTAGTCTCTATGTCTTATATTACTCAATATAAATTGTAGAAATTATATGCTACAGTAGGCATTGTGTGGAAACAATTATGAATCTTTTCTTTGACAGTACCAAAGTGAAACGGGTTGCTCTTTATCATACCAACCTATCTCACAAAGTTCCGTTAAGTTTTGTGTGATTGAAGTTTTCAAGTTTTGGGTGAGATGTCGATATGAGGAGAATAAGGAGTGACAAGACCCTAAGATTGGGGACACTCAAGGCACCCCAAGGTAATATTCAAGGAATATCCAAGCAACTAAGCTTGGGGATGCCCCGGAAGGCATCCCCTCTTTCGTCTTCAACATTATCGGTAACCTCACTTGGAACTATGTTTTCATTCGTCACATGATATGTGTTTTGCTTGGAGAATCATTTTATTTTGTTAGGATTTGCTTGTTGTTATTTATAATAATGCTTTGCATCTTTTATTCCAATAAAAGTGGCAATGATAGCCTTTGCCATGCTTATTTTGCAAGTATACATGTTACTGTTTCAGAACAGAAAGTTTATCGATGTTGCAAAAATTACCTAGAAAAGTCAGAATGTAATAAAATGTTGAAACTTTTTGCAAAATGATCTCTTATAAATTTTATACAGTGTGGTAAATTTTCATAACTTTTGGAGTTAGGGAAGTATTGATACTCTTGCATTCTTTACAGACTGTACTGTTTTGGCAGATTGCTATAATGTTGCATTGCTTGCATATGTTTGCTTGTTTAATGATTCTATTTGAGGATAGGAGTATTAAATATGCAGAGGAATTTAGTATGCAATGTTGAATAATAATTTTAGTGATTTGATACAGTAGAGAATGATAAGATTTTTGCATTAGTTTATACTAACTTATCTCACGAGTTCTTGTTGAGTTTTGTGTGGATGAAGCTTTTGAGATTTAGGAAAACCATGATATGAGGAATTAAGGAGAAAAAAAGCTCAAGCTTGGGGATGCCCAAGGCACCCCAAAATAATATTTCAAGAAGTCTCAAGCATCTAAGCTTGGGGATGCCCTGGTAGGCATCCCACCTTTCTTCTTCAACAATTATTGGTTAGTATTGGTTGATCCTAAGTTTTAGCTTCTTCACATGATGTGTGCTATCCTTGGAATGTCATTTTATTTTGTTTTGCTTGTTGTTTTAATAAAGTGCTTAGATCTGAAAGTTTATAAATAAAATAGAGTCCTCAAATAGTTGCCAGGGAGGCTAGGTAAGCGGCACGCACATCCCGTCAACGAAGCTCTTTTATATGGAATTGCTCTAGTGCTTCACTTATATCTTTTTGAGCACGGTGTGCTTTAATATTTTTGAGGAAATTCTCTCTTGCTTCACTTAAATTAATTTGAGAGAAAGAAATATTATGCTCATGATCTTCACTTATATTTGTTTGAGCTTATCAAAAGCAACACATGAAAATTAGTTCCAAAGTGATAGATATCCAAGAAGGATATAATAAAAACTTTCATGAAGATCATTGGACAAAATAAACTTGATTCCTTGTAATAATTTTGAGATATGATGATGTGATATGTGAGTCATGTTGATGAGTAATTATGCTTTAGTAAGAATATTGGTGTTAAGGTTTGTGATTCCCTATGCAAGCACAAAAGTCAATAGTTATGCAATGAAATTATATCCTACTTGTGGTGCATTATTCGGTGTTAATTATGCTTAATGCTCGCTTATGAGATTATTCGTTTCTTGGTTGGTCGCTTCTCAATCTTTTGCTAGCCTTCATTTTGCACCAAGTATGGTCTCTACTTGTGCATCCAAAATCCTTTAAACCAGTTTTGCCACATGAGTCCACCATACCTACTTATATGCGGTATTCTTTTTCCGTTCTAAGCAAATTTGTATGTGCCATCTCTACTTTTCAAAATAAATTTCTCTTTTGTGTGCTCGTACCGCTCACGAGGCGGTGAGGGGTAGCCAATATTTTCCATGCTAGATGTTTATTCTCACGATGAGTGTTTATTCACTTGTCATTGCACGAGAGTAAGGCAAAGATATTAGGGATGCCCAGTCCTGAAATGAAAAATGAATTTACTTTATGTTGTCAAATAATAAATTCCTTGGAAAGTGTTGGTATGGAGGGCACCCGTGGATACAGTTAGCCATGGAAAGTGAAAGTATGGTTGAAAAATGAATAAACTTTATTTTTCTGTTTGGGAACCGCCTATGATATATCTAGCATGGAAAGTGTTGGGAGCTCTAAGTCATTTTTGTTGGTGGGAAAAGTATGCCTCTCAAAATATTTTTATCTCTCAATTTTCGCTTTGAGCTCTGGCACCTCTACAAATCCCTACTTCCCTCCGTGAAGGGCCTTTCTTTTACTTTATGCAATTTTTATTTTTAATTTGAGTCTCCATCTTCTCTAATAAAGCACCAACTAGGGGGCACTATGACCGTACTTGAGCATTGGGTGTAGTTAATATGCGAGTGTGTTTCATGAATGGATCAATGATTGAGCATGATGGGCTAGGGATAACTTATTTTAGCGTTGATATTTTGAAAGACATGGTTGCTTGTTGGTATGCTTGAGTATTTAAGTTATCATGTCAAAACTAGACTATTTCTTTGAACAATATAAAAGTCCAAATGTCCATGCTATAAAGAAAAGAATATGAGATGACATGTTAGGCAGCATTCCACATCAAAAATTATGTTTTTATCATTTACCTACTCGAGGACGAGCAGGAAGTAAGCTTGGGGATGCTGATACGTCTCCAACATATCTATAATTTTTGATTGTTCCATGCTGTTATATTATCATTCTTGGATGTTTTATAATTATTTTATAGTCATTTTATATCATTTTTGGGACTAACCTATTGACATAGTGCCAAGTGCCAATTGTTGTTTTTTGCTTGTTTTTTTACATCGCAGGAAATCAATATCAATCGGAGCCCAAACACCGCGAAACTTTTTATGGATTTTTTATGTATGAGAAGACCACCAGTGGGACAGAGCAGCACCTGGGAGGTTGCCCCGAGGGGGGACCAACCCACCAGGGCGCGCCTGGGGGCCTAGGCGCGCCCAGGTGGGTTGTGCCCACCTCGCTGGCCTCCTGCACCCCCTCTTTACCCTATAAATTCCCAAATAATCCAAAAACCCTCGGGGTTAACCTAGATCATAAGTTTCACCGCTGTAGGCCTCTGTAGCCATCGAAAACCAATCTAGACCCCGTTCCGGCACTCCGCCGGAGGGGGGAATCATCACCAGTGGCCATCTTCATCATCCCGGCGGCCACCACGATGAGGAGGGAGTAGTCCACCCCTGGGGCTGAGGGTTCGTACCAGTAGCTATGTGTTTAATCTCTGTCTCGTGTTCTTGAGATGTCACGATCTTGATGTATCGCGGGCTTTGTTAATATAGCCGGATCATATGGTGTTTTCCCCTCTCTATCTTGTGATGAATTGAGTTTTCCCTTTGTGATTTCGTTGTTATCGGATTGAATACTTTTATGGTTTTGAGAGCACTTGATATATGTCTTGCAATTGAATACTCGTGGTGACAATGGGGTATCGTATTGATTCACTTGATATATGTTTTAGCACTCAACTCGCGGATTCCCGAGGTGACATTGGGTAATCTATGCATAGGGGTTGATGCACGTTCTTGTCTTTGTTTCTCGAGTAGAAATCTTGGAGCACTCTTTGAAGTTCTTTGTGTTGGATTGAGTATTATGAATATGAATTTGCTTTGGTGTTATTTTAGTATGAACTCTAGGATAGATCGAACAGAAAGAATAGCTTTGTGTTATTTTAGTACGAACTCTTGAAGATCGAACGGAAAGAATAGCTTTGAGGTGGTTTCGTACCCTACAAACAATTTATTCTTATGTTCTCCGCTAGATAGGAACTTTGGAGTGATTCTTCATCGCACTTCGAGGGATGGTTATATGATCCAATTATATTAGCATTGTTGAGAGATTGCACTAGTGAAAGTACGGATCCTAGGCCTCATTTTCAAGCATTGCAATACCGTTTTTGTGCCCGTTTACTATTTGCTACCTTGCTGTTTTTATTTATTCAGATTATAAAAATATATTTCTACCATCAATATTACACTTTTATCACCATCTCTTCGCCAAACTAGTGCACCTATACAATTTGCCATTGTATTAGGTGTGTTGGGGACACAAGAGATTTCTTGTATTTGGTTGCAGGGTCGTTTGAGAGAGACTATCTTCATCCTATGCCTCCCACGGATTGATAAACCTTAGGTCATCCACTTGAGGGAAAGTTGCTACTGTCCTACAAAACTCTGCGCTTGGAGGCCCAACATGTGTCTACAATAATAAAGTTTCATAGTAGACATCAGCATTCCAAAATAATTATTGTGAAGTTTTAGCTTATTTGGAGATGTGCAAAACAGGCATCTCTGACGCAGCTTTTTCATGTCCAGAATTCCAGCTGCCGGCATTCTCCCTCTTTGTGTAAACCTTGTGTATTATGAGAGAAAAGGCATTAGAGTTACTAAATAAAGCATTATGATGCATAAAAACATTATGAATAATAGTAGGAATACATGATGCAAAATGGACGTATATCAACTCCCCCAAGCTTAGACCTTGCTTATCCTCAAGCGAAACCGATATTGAAAAACATGTTTATATGCTTAGAGAGAGAGGTGTCGACAAAAACAAAATAAGGATATAGTAGCATCATGCTTATTATTATAACAACAACAAACTTCATTATAAAACGTTTATCATATAACTTCTCATGAATAAGTAACAAATCATCACAACATCGAAGTATAAAGCATAAACTCTATTGAAAACCAACAAACTGTGCTCTCAGTCAACTTTGCAACTACAATTCATCATATTTTCAGGAAGGGTCTCGTATTGTAGCCTTTTGGCAAGTCCACATACTCAACCATCATTTAATCTTCTATGATTGCTAACACTCACAGCATACCCATGAGCAAAAGTTTCAACCAGACACATAGAAAGATAGGGGCTTATAGTTTCGCCTCCCAACGTATTCACCTCAAGGGTGACGTCGACAATAATAACTCATGCTCACTCATATCCAACTGGACATATGTGCCTAGATATTTCCTCACCACATGATGCTTGCAAAAAGAGAAAATAAAAAAGGAATAGGAAAGAATACTTTGACTCTTGCATAAAAGTAAATACATAAACGTAAAAGATAGGCCCTTCACAGAGGGAAGCAGAGGTAGTCATGTGTGCGCGACATGGAGGGCACCATAGGACAGCACCAAAAAATCTACAACTCAAACTAATATAGATCATCAATCAACTGAAAAGACAAAAGAAATCTACTTAAAACATAATAGGATGGAAACACATCATTGGATCATAATATGTGGCATAAAGCACCATGTTCAAGTAGGGGATTACAACAGGGTGCGGGAGAGTCGACTGCTTAAATAAGGAAATATGCCCTAGAGGCAATAATAAAGTTATTATTTATTTCTTTATATCATGATAAATGCTTATTATTCATGCTAGAATTGTATTAACCGGAAACTTGATACATGTGTGAATACATAGACAAACAGAGTGTCACTAGTATGCCTCTACTTGACTAGCTCGTTGATCAAGTATGGTTATGTTTCTTAACCATAGACATGAGTTGTCATTTGATAAACAGGATCACGTCATTAGGAGAATGATGTGATTGACTTGACCATTCCGTTAGCTTAGCACAATGATCGTTTAGTTTGTTGCTATTGCTTTCTTCATGACTTATACATGTTCCTATGACTATGAGATTATGCAACTCCCGCTTACCGGAGGAACACTTGCTACCAAACGTCACAACATAACTGGGTGATTATAAAGGTGCTCTACAGGTGTCTCCGAAGGTACTTGTTGGGTTGGCGTATTTCGAGATTAGAATTTGTCACTCCGATTGTCGGAGAGGTATCTCTGGGCCCACTCGGTAATACACATCACTTAAGCCTTGCAAGCATTGCAACTAATAAGTTAGTTGCGGGATGATATATTACGGAATGAGTAAAGAGACTTGCCGATAACGAGATTGAACTAGGTATTGAGATACCGACGATCGAATCTCGGGCAAGTAACATACCAATGACAAAGGGAACAATGTATGTTGTTATGCGTTTTGACCGATAAAGATCTTCATAGAATATGTAGGAGCCAATATGAACATCCAGGTTCCGCTATTGGTTATTGACCGGAGACGTGTCTCGGTCATGTCTACATAGTTCTCGAACCCGTAGGGTCCGCACGCTTAAAGTTTGACTTTGGTTATATTATGAGTTTATGTGTTTTGATGTACCGAAGGTAGTTCGGAGTCCCGGATGTGATCATGGACATGACGAGGAGTCTCAAAATGGTCGAGACATGAAGATTGATATATTGGACGACTATATTCGGACACCGGAATGGTTCCGGGGGTTATCGGATATATACCGGAGTACCGGGGGGTTACCGGAACCCCCCGGGGGTTATTGGGCCTCATGGGCCCAAAGTGGTGGAAGAGGAGATGCATCAGAAGGTGGCGCGCGGCCCCCCTTGCACCAATCCGAATTGAGAAAGGGAAGGGGGCGGCGGGCCCCCTTCTCCTCCTTCTCTCCATCTCCTCCTTCCCCCTTCTCCTAGTTGGAATAGGAAAGGGGGGCAAAACCTACTTGGAGTATGATTGCCCCCCTTGGGCATGCCTCCTCCTCTTGGCCGGCCCCTCCTCCTCCCCCCTTTATATATGGAGGAGGGGGCACCCCATAGACACAACAATTGATCTCTTAGATCTTTTAGCCGTGTGCTGTGCCTCCCTCCACCATAATCCACCTCGGTCATATCGTAGCGGTGCTTAGGCGAAGCCCTGTGTCGGTAGAACATCATCATCATCACCACGCCGTTGTGCTGATGGAACTCTCCCTCAAAGCTCGGCTGGATCGGAGTTCGAGGGACGTCATCGAGTTGAACGTGTGCAGAACTCGGAGGTGCCGTGCGTTCGGTGCTTGATCAGTCGAATCATGGAGACGTACGACTACATCAACTGCATTGTGCTAACGCTTCCGCTTTCAGTCTACAAGGGTACGTGGACACACTCTCCCCTCTCGTTGCTATGCATAACCATGATCTTGCGTGTGCGTAGGAATTTTTTTAAAATTACTACGTTCCCCAACAGTGGTATCAGAGCCAAGTTTTATGCTTTGATGTTATATGCACGAGTAGAACACAAGTGACTTGTGGGCGATACAAGTCATACTGCTTACCAGCATGTCATACCTTGGTTCGGCGGTATTGTTGGATGAAACGGCCAGGACCGACATTACGCGTACTCTTACGCGAGACTGGTTCTACCGACGGGCTTTGCACATAGGTGGCTGGCGGTGTCAGTTTCTCCAACTTTAGTTGAACCAAGTGTGGCTACGCCCGGTCCTTGAGAAGGTTAAAACAGCACTAACTTGATGAACTATCGTTGTGGTTTTGATGCGTAGGTAAGAATGGTTCTTGCTCAGCCCGTAGCAGCTACGTAAAACTTGCAACAATGAAGTAGAGGATGTCTAACTTGTTTTTACAGGGCATGTTGTGATGTGATATGGTCAAGACATGATAAAATATAAGTTGTTGTATGAGATGATCATGTTTTGTTGAAGTTATTGGCAACTGGCAGAATCCTTATAGTTGTCTCTTTATTGCATAAGATGCAAGTGCCAAATAATTGATTTACTTTATCTCTATGCGATAGCAATAGTTGCAAGAGAAATAGTTGGCGAGACGACCATGTGACGACACATTGATATAGATCAAGATGATGGAGATCATGGTGTCATGCCGGTGACGATGGAGATCATGACGATGCTTTGGAGATGGAGATCAAAGGCACAAGATGATGATGGCCATATCATGTCACATATTTTGATTGCATGTGATGTTTATCTTTTATACATCTTTTTTTGCTTAGATCGACGGTAGCATTATAAGATGATCTCTCACTAAATTTCAAGGTATAAGTGTTCTCCCTGAGTATGCACCGTTGCGAAAGTTCTTCGTGCTGAGACACCACGTGATGATCGGGTGTGATAAGCTCTACGTTCAAACACAACGGGTGCAAAACAGTTGCACACGCGAAATACTCAGGTAAAACTTGACGAGCCTAGCATATGCAGATATGGCCTTGGCACACTGAGACCAAAAGGTCGAGCATGAATCGTATAGTAGATATGATCAACATAGTGATGTTCACCATTGAAACTACTCCATCTCACGTGATGATCAGACATGGTTTAGTTGATATGGATCATGTGATCACTTAGAAGATTAGAGGGATGTCTATCTAAGTGGGAGTTCTTAAGTAATTTGATTAATTGAACTTTAATTTATCATGAACTTAGTCCTGGTAGTATTAGCATATCTATGTTGTAGATCAATAGCTCGCGTTTAGCTCCCCTGTTTTATTTTTGATATGTTCCTAGAGAAAACTAAGTTGAAAGATGTTAGTAGCAATGATGCGGATTGGATCCGTGATCTGAGGATTATCCTCATTGCTGCACAGAAGAATTATTTCCTTGATGCACCGCTAGGTGACAGACCTATTACAGGAGCAGATGCATACGTTATGAACGTTTGGTTAGCTCAATATGATGACTACTTGATAGTTTAGTGCAGCATGATTAACAACTTAGAATAGGGACTTCAAAGACGTTTTGAACGTCATGGACCATATGAGATGTTCCAGGAGTTGAAGTTAATATTTCAAGAAAATACCTGAGTTGAGAGATATGAAGTCTCCAACAAGTTCTATAGCTAAAAGATGGAGGAGAATAGCTCAAGCAGTGAGCATGTGCTCAAATTGCCTGAGTACTACAATCGCTGGAATCAAGTGGGAGTTAATCTTCCAGATAAAATAGTGATTGACAGAATTCTATAGTCACCATCACCAAGTTAGTAGAACTTCGTGATGAACTATAGTATGCAAGGGATGACGAGAACGATTCTCAAGATTTTCATGATGATGAAATCGATGAAGGTAGAAATCAAGAAAAGCATCAAGTGTTGATGGTTGACAAGACCACTAGTTTCAAGAAAAGGGCAAAGCGAAGACGGGGAACTTCAGGAAGAACAACAAGCAAGTTGCTACTCATGAGAAGAAGCTCAAGTCTAGACCTAAGCCTGAGACTAAGTGCTTCTACTGCAAAGGAAATGGTCACTGTAAGTGGAACTGCCCTAGATACTTGGCGGATAAGAAGGATGGCAAAGTAAACAAAGGTATATTGGATATACATGTTATTGATGTGTACTTTACTAGTGTTTATAGCAACCCCTTGGTATTTGATACTAGTTCAGTTGCTAAGAATAGTAACTTGAAACGGGAGTTGCAGAATAAACAAAGAATAGTTGAGGGTGAAGTGACGATGTGTGTTGGAAGTGGTTCCAAGATTGATATGATCATCATCGCACACTCCCTATACTTTCGGGATTAGTGTTGAACCTAAATAAGTGCTATTTGGTGTTTGCGTTGAGCAGGAATATGATTTGATCATGTTTATTGCAATACGGTTATTCATGTAAGTTAGAGAATAATTGTTGTTCTGTTTACATGAATAAAACCTTCTATGGTCATACACCCAATGAAAATGGTTTGGTGGATCTCGATCGTAGTGATACACATATTCATAATATTGAAGCCAAAAGATGCAAAGTTAATAATGATAGTGCAACTCATTTGTGGCACTGCCGTTTAGGTCATATTGGTGTAAAGCGCATGAAGAAACTCCATGCTGATGGGCTTTCGGAATCACTTGATTATGAATCACTTGATGCTTGCGAACCATGCCTCATGGGCAAGATGACTAAGACTCCGTTCTCCGGAACAATGGAGCGAGCAACTGACTTATTGGAAATAATACATACTGATGTATGTGGTCCGATGAGTGTTGAGGCTCGCGGCGGGTATCATTATTTTCTGACCTTCATAGATGATTTGAGCAGATATGGGTATATCTACTTGATGAAACATAAGTTTGAAATATTTGAAAGGTTCAAATAACTTCAAAGTGAAGTGGAAAATCATCGTGATAAGAAAATAAAGTTTCTACGATCTGATCGCAGAGACAAATATTTGAGTTACGAGTTTGGTCTTCAATTTAAACAATGTGGAATAGTTTCACAAACTCATGCCACCTGGAACACCACAGCATAATGGTGTGTGTGAACAACGTAACTGTACTATATTAGATATGGTGCAATCTATGATGTCTCTTACCGATTTACCACTATCATTTTGGGGTTATGCATTAGAGATAGCTGCATTCACGTTAAAATAGGGCACCATCTAAATCCGTTGAGACGACGCCATATGAGCTGTGGTTTGGCAAGAAACCAAAGTTGTCGTTTCTTAAAGTTTGGGGTTGCGATACTTATGTGAAAAAGTGTCATACTGATAAGCTCAAACCTAGATCGGAGAAATGTGTCTTCATAGGATACCCAAAGGAGACAGTTGGGTACACCTTCTATCACAGATCCGAAGGTAAGACATTCGTTGCTAAGAATGGATCCTTTCTAGAGAAGGAGTTTCTCTCGAAAGAAGTGAGTGGGAGGAAAGTAGAACTTGATGAGGTAACTGTACCTGCTCCCTTATTGGAAAGTAGTTCATCACAGAAATCTGTTCCTGTGACTCCTACACCAATTAGTGAGGAAGCTAATGATGATGATCATGTAACTTCAGATCAAGTTACTGCTGAACCTCGTAGGTAAACTAGAGTGAGATCCGCACCAAAGTGGTACGGTAATCCTGTTCTGGATGTCATGTTACTTGACCATGACGAACCTATGAACTATGAGGAAGCGATGATGAGCCTAGATTCTGCGAAATGGCTTGAGGCCATGAAATCTGAGATAGGATCCATGTATGAGAACAAAGTGTGGACTTTGGTTGACTTGCCCAATGATCGGTGAGTCATTAAGAATAAATGGATCTTAAAGAGGAAGACGGACACTGATAGTAGAGTTACTATCTACAAAGCTCGAATTGTCGAAAACGGTTTTGACAAAGTTCAAGGTGTTGACTACAATGAGATTTTCTCACTCGTAGCGATGCTTAAAAGTCTGTCCGAATCATGTTAGCAATTGCCACATTTTATGAAATCTGGCAAATGGATGTCAAAACTACATTCCTTAATGGATTTCTTAAAGAAGAGTTGTATATGATGCAACCAGAAGGTTTTTGTCGATCCTAAAGGTGCTAACAAAATGTGCAAGCTCCAATGATCCATCTATGGACTGGTGCGAGCATCTCAGAGTTAGAATATACGCTTTGATGAGTTGACCAAAGCATATAGTTTTATACAGACTTGTGGTGAAGCCTGTATTTACAAGAAAGTGAGTGGGAGCACTACAGCATTTCTGATAAATATATGTGAATGACATATTGTTGATCAGAAATAATGTAGAATTTTCTAGAAAGCATAAAGGAGTATTTGGAAGGAGTTTTTCAAATAAAGACCTCGCTGAAGCTACTTACATATTGAGCATCAAGATCTATAGAGATAGATCAAGACGCTTGATAAGTTTTTTCTGAAGTAGTTCAAAATGGAACAGTCAAAGAAAGAGTTCTTACCTGTGTTACAAGGTGTAAAATTGAGTAAGACTCAAAGCCCGACCACGACAGAAGATAAAAAGAGAATGAAAGTCATTCCCTATGCCTCAGCCATAGTTTCTATGAAGTATGCCATGCTGTGTACCAGATTTATTGTATACCCTACACTGAGTTTAGCAAGGGAGTACAATAGTGATCTATGAGTAGATCACTGGACAGCGGTCAAATTATCCTTAGTGGAATAAGGATATTTTCTCGATTATGGAGGTGACAAAAGGTTCGTCGTAAAGGGTTACATCGATGCAAGTTTTGACACTGATCCAGATGACTCTAAGTCTCAATCTGGATACATATTGAAAGTGGGAGCAATTAGCTAAAGTAGCTCCGTGCAGAGCATTGTAGACATAGAAGTTTGCAAGATACATACGGATCTGAATTTGGCAGTCCCGTTGACTAAACTTCTCTCACAAGCAAAACATGATCATACCTTAGTACTCTTTGGGTGTTAATCACATAGCGATGTGAACTAGATTATTGGCTCTAGTAAACCCTTTGGGTGGTGGTCACATGATGATGTGAACTATGGGTGTTCATCACATGGCGATGTGAACTAGATTATTGACTCTAGTGCAAGTCGGAGACTGAAGGAAATATGCCCTAGAGGCAATAATAAAGTTATTATTTATTTCCTTATATCATGATAAATGTTTATTATTCATGCTAGAATTGTATTAACCGGAAGCTTGATACATGTGTGAATACATAGACAAACATAGTGTCACTAGTATGCCTCTACTTGACTAGCTCATTGATCAAAGATGGTTGTGTTTCCTAACCATAGACATGAGTTGTCATTTGATAAATGGGATCACGTCATTAGGAGAATGATGTGATTGACTTGACCCATTCCGTTAGCTTAGCACAATGATCGTTTAGTTTGCTGCTATTGCTTTCTTCATGACTTATACATGTTCCCATGACTATGAGATTATGCAACTCCCGTTTACCGGAGGACACTTTGTGTGCTACCAAACGTCACAACGTAATTGGGTGATTATAAAGGTGCTCTATAGGTGTCTCCGAAGGTACTTGTTGGGTTGGCGTATTTCGAGATTAGAATTTGTCACTCCGATTGTCGGAGAGGTATCTCTGGGCCCACTCGGTAATACACATCACTTAAACCTTGCAAGCATTGCAACTAATAAGTTAGTTGCGGGATGATATATTACGGAACGAGTAAAGAGACTTGCCGGTAAGGAGATTGAACTAGGTATTGAGATACCGACGATCGAATCTCGGGCAAGTAACATACCGATGACAAAGGGAACAACGTATGTTATTATGCGGTTTGACCGATAAAGATCTTTGTAGAATATGTAGGAGCCAATATGAGCATCCAGGTTCCGCTATTGGTTATTCACCAGAGACGTGTCTCAGTCATGTCTACATAGTTCTGCATAGGGTCTGCACGCTTAAAGTTTGACTTTGGTTATATTATGAGTTTATGTGTTTTGATGTACCGAAGGTAGTTCGGAGTCCCGGATGTGATCACGGACATGACGAGGAGTCTTGAAATGGTCGAGACATGAAGATTGATATATTGGACGACTCTATTTGGACACCGGAATGGTTCTGGGGGTTATCGGATATATACCGGAGTACCGGGGGTTACCGGAACCCCCCGGGGGTTATTGGGACTCATGGGCCCAAAGTGGTGGAAGAGGAGAGGCAGCAGGAGGTGGCACGCGGCCCCCCTTGCCCCAATCCGAATTGGGAAAGGGAAGGGGGCGGAGGCCCCCCTTCTCCTTCCTTCTCTCCACCTCCTCCTTCCCCCTTCTCCTAGTTGGAATAGGAAAGGGGGGCAAAACCTACTTGGAGTAGGATTGCCCCCCCTTGGGCACGCCTCCTCCTCTTGGCCGGCCCCCTCCTCCTCGCCCCTTTATATACGGAGGAGGGGGGCACCCCATAGACACAACAATTGATCTCTTAGATCTTTTAGCCGTGTGCGGTGCCCCCCTCCACCATAATCCACCTCGGTCATATCGTAGCGGTGCTTAGGCAAAGCCCTGTGTCGGTAGAACATCATCATCGTCACCACGCCGTCGTGCTGACAGAACTCTCCCTCAAAGCTTGGCTGGATCGGAGTTCGAGGGACATCATCGAGTTGAATGTGTGCTGAACTCGGAGGTGCCGCGCGTTCGGTGCTTGATCGGTCGGATCATGGAGACGTACGACTACATCAGCCGTGTTGTGCTAACGCTTCCGCTTTCGGTCTACGAGGGTATGTGGACACACTCTCCCCTCTCATTTCTATGCATCACCATGATCTTGCGTGTGCGTAGGATTTTTTTTGAAATTACTACGTTCCCCAACACTTAAAAGAGATGAGGATCGCGATGAAGAAGGTGATGTTGATGAAGACGATCACCGCGGCGATGGTTCCGGCGGCACTCCGGTGCCACCGAGAGAGAGGGGGAGAGTCCTCCTTTGTGCTTCCTCCTCCATGGCCTCTCCCTAGATGGGGAGAGGTTCTCCCTTTGGTCCTTGGCCTCCATGGTGATGATGGCCCCCTTCGGCTTCCTCCTCCATGGCCTCCGGTGATGATGGCCCCCTC
Source organism: Triticum aestivum (assembly GCF_018294505.1). Lineage (NCBI taxonomy): Eukaryota > Viridiplantae > Streptophyta > Magnoliopsida > Poales > Poaceae > Triticum > Triticum aestivum. The sequence continues at coordinate 529,561,998 of NC_057806.1, read as the reverse complement.
CGACAGGGTGCTGGAGAGGGCCTAGATAGATTTTTCTTAGCTACAGAGGCTTGAGGCGGCGAAACTTCTGATCTAGGTTTCCTTTTGGGGGTTCTGGTATTTATAGGAATTTTTGGCGTCGGTCTCATCTCAAGGGGGTCCACGAGGCAGGAACAAGCCGCCTAGGCGCACCCTAGGGGTGGGCGCACCCCCTGGCTGGTGGCTTCCTCGTGAGGCTTCTGGTCCACCTCTTATGCTTCGGGGGTCTCTTTTGGTCCATAAAAATCACCGTAAATTTTCAGCCCATTCCGAGAACTTCTATTTCTACATAAAAAAATGACACCACGGTAGTTCTGCTGAAAACTGTGTCAGTCCGTGTTAGTTCTAATCAAATCATACCAAAACCATATAAAATTTTCCTAAACATGGCATGAATACTTTATAAATTATAGATACATTGGAGACATATCAGCATCCCCAAGTTTAATTCATGCTCGTCCTCGAGTAGGTAAATGAACAAAGAAATAATTTATGAAGTGTGAATGCTAGCAAGTGCACAAGTTTGATCAATGATAATTCCAATCACTTTTTTCTAGCATCATTATATATCATAAATAGTAGCTCATATCATAAAACTTATCATGATCAAGTAACAAGCTATTCACATGTTAAAGTATAGACCATAAAGTTTCTTGAAAACTAACAAACCATGTTCTTAGTTGTCAAACAATTGCAAGTCATCTTATTTTTGGGAAGGGTCTATGTAAGAGCTTTGATTTAGAAAGCTCCACATACTTAACTATCATATAGTCTTCCATGATTTCTAACACTCAAGGGATATTTTTAGAACAAATAGCATCCGTCGAACACACAGAAAGATAGGGGCTTAATGTTTCGCCTCCCAACTTACTTATCATATAGATAATTGTCAACAATAATAATTCATGATCAAATATATTTGAATGGCCATATATGCTTGGATCTTTCCTCACCACATGATGCTTGCCAACGAAATAATAATTGAGGTTGAAATAAGAAGGAATACTATTGACTCTTGCATAAAAGTAAATACATGAAAGTAAAAGATAGGCCCTTCATAGAGGGAAGCAGAGGTTGTTGTGCGCTTTTTAATTTTGGATGTGCAAACTCTTAATGCAAAGGAATGTCACATTGTATTCCCCTTTGTGATAGCAACCTTAATTATGCAGTCCATCACTTTTATTTCTTTACCATCACAAGTTCGTACAACGCTTGTTTTCCATTACAATAAAATATCATACATACTTAGGAGCAATTTTTATTGCTTTTTGCATCGATGATAACTTACTTGAAGGATCTTATTCAATCCATATGTAGATATGGTGGACACTCATGGCAAGAAACTGGGTTTAAGGGTTTTGGATGCACAAGTAGTATCTCTACTTAGTACAAAATTTTGGCTAGCAAAAGATCCTAAGCAAAGCACCACATGTTGGAGGATCCATAACAATATAACTTCTATACAAATATACCCAAAAATAACTCATTACATTGTCTTCCTTGTCCAACTTCAACTAATTTGCTCAAGTTTGAAAATAATTAATGGGGCTCGCAATCATATAAGATGTCCAAGATAGTATATTTATATGTGAAATCTCTCTTCCTTCAATATTCTTTCATGAATTGTTTAAGTGACCAATGTTGTGTTTGATAACTTTAAATAAATTTTACCACCTATACTTCTTATATGTGACATCATTACTCCCCATGGAATAAGCATATGAAACATATATAATTTCAGATTTATGATACTCAATTCATTTACTCATAGGATATAAGTGAAGCACGAGAGTAAATGACAAACTACTCCAAAAAGATATAAGTGAAGAACAATGAGTAGTCAAATAGTTAAATAGCCATGTGAGGACTCTCTCTCATTCAAGATTTCTGATCCAATGATTTTATTCAAACAACTAGTAAAATGAAAATACGCTCCGAGCAAAACACATATCATGTGATGAATAAAAATATAGCTCCAAGTGTTGAAGGCGAAAGAGGGGATGCCTTCCGGGGCATCCCCAAGCTTAGGAGCTTGACTCTTCCTTGAATATTACCTTGGGGTGCCTTGGGAATACCCAAGCTTAGGTTTTTTCCACTCCTTATTCCCCTCATATCGATATCTCTCAAAACTTGAAAACTTCAATCACACAAAACTTAACGGAACTTCGTGAGATGGGTTAGTATGATAAAGACAAATCCTTCACTTTGGTATTGTCAATATAAGATTCATAATTGTTCTCACACAATGCCTACCATACCATATCATTTCTACAATTTATATTGAGCAATATAAGCCATAGAAACTAGAAAACAAGCAAACTATGCATTGAAAACAGAATCTATCAAAAACAGAACAATCTGTAATGATCTGAATATTAACCATACTTCTGTAAATCCAAAAAATGTGAAAAATTAGGACAACTCAGGAAATTTATGTACCAATCATGTGCAAAAAAATCAGAATTTTATCGCATTCCAGCGAATTTAAACAATTCTATTACTGGAAGAAAAAGTTTCTGTTTTTGCACAGAATCAAGTGAACTATCATCCACACTACCCCAAAGGCTTTACTTGGCACTTCATTGAACAAAAACTATAAAACATGATTATTACAGTAGATTAATCATGAGAACACACAAAAACAGTGGGGGTAAATATTGGGTTGTCTCCCAACAAGCGCTGTTCTTTAATACCTTTTTAGCTAGGCATGATATTTTAATGATACTCTTCCAAGCCCAATTTCGATGATAATTTTATTCATACTGTAAAAGATATAAGTGAATTTCATAGAGCATTCTACAATTTTATATTGATTGACCAATATCCAAGCTTAAAATATATAAGTGAAGCACACAAAGCATTCTATAAAGCCATACTCAAAAGATTTAAGTGAAGCACAAAGAGCATTCTATAAAGCCATACTCAAAAGATTTAAGTGAAGCACATGAAGCATTCTGTAAATCAATGAAGGACTATCTCATACTAGCATGGTGCATAAAGGAAAAGAAAAGAAAAATAAACACAAAAGACGCATATCATGTGAACAAAACAAAACCCGAGATATACCGATAATTGTTGAAGAAGAAAGATGGGATGCCAACCAGGGCATCCCCAAGCTTAGATACTTGAGTATCCTTGAAATGTTTACTTGGTGTGCCTTGGGCATCCCAAAGCTTGAGCTCTTGTCTCTCCTTATTCTTCTCATATCGATAAATCCTCGATCTTTGAACATTTCATCCACACAAAACTTACCAAAAAACCTTGTGAGATCCGTTAGTATAATAAAGCAAATCACTACTTTTAGGTACTGTTATAAACTCATTCCAATTTCATATTAGCATTATATCTACTATATTCAAACTTTACCATGGTTCATACCCCCCGATACAACCCATAGATTCGTCAAAATAAGTGAATAACACATAGAAAACAGAATCTGTCAAAAACAGGACAGTCTGTAGCAATCTGGAAACTTTGTATACTTCCTTAACTCCAGAAATTATAAAACATTAGGACAACCTAATTTTTTTGTATATCAATAGTGTGTAAAAATTTCAAGATTTTATCGCGCTCCAGTAAAAAAATTAAATTCAATTACTACAGCAGAAGTTTCTGTTTTTTTCTGCTGCACGCACCAAACAATCAATTTAAACATTCTAACGTAAACCTTGGCACATTATTTTTATAATACAATGGATATAAACAAGGGGATAGTTAGTTTTGAGAAACTTCCATGAAAAATGCTACATTGTTTCCATGACCATGAACACAAGTGTTCAAGGTCGACCCTCACTTCTCCAATGCATAACCTTTCAATCACTTCTCTTTTTGAAAAAGTTTTTAGGCATAAGAGGCAAGTAAATTTTTTTGTATTTTGCATTCTTTAACAAAATTGTTTCACCTACAACAAAAGAAAACAAAAACAAAAGCGAAAACAAAATCTACTTAGTGAAGAAAGCAAACAAGCACACACGAGAATGTCAACCCCACGCTATTGCTCCCTGACAATGGCGCTAGAAAATAGCTTGATAATCCCCAAGGGCAAGGAATCATCATAGCAATTTCCAAAGGTGGAAATGATAAGTATGGAGTGTTGAACCCACAAGGAGCTAAAGGTAAGATCAATATTATCTCAAGTCCTATCTGCCACTGATACAACTCTACGTACACCGAACGTTTTCTTCCATCTAGAAACGAGAAATAAAACTACGTTGTGGGGTATCAAGAGGATAGCTTTGCATGATATCAAAGAACTAAAATATAAAAATAGGTGTTGTTATCATGCAGTTATAATATATCACAATATATTACAAATAGCGAGTGTGGAATAATGATGGATCGGTGTGCGGAATTATCCTAGGCAATTGTTAACAAGATTGGTAATCATTATTGTAATTTTATATGAGGGAGGGGCATAAGCTAACGTACTTTCTCTAATTGGATCATATGCACTTATGATTGGAACTCTAGCAAGCATCCGCAACTACTAAAGATCATTAAGGTAAAACCCAACCATAACATTAAAGTACCAAGTCCTCTTTACTCCCATATGCAAACAACCCCTTACTCGGGTTTAAGCTTCTGTCACTCTAGCAACCCACTATAAGCGAATCATGAGCATATTGCAAACCCTACAGTGGGAATCCCTCACGTACGTGTGCGCGACACGGAGGGCACCATAGGACAACACCAAAAAAAAACATACAACTCAAACCAATCTAGATCATCAATCAACCCAAAAGACAAAATAAATCTACTTAAAACATCATAGGATGGCAACACATCATTGGATCATAATATGTGGCATAAAGCACCATGTTCAAGTAGGGGATTACATTGGGGTGTGGGAGAGTGGACCTCTTAAAAGAGATGAGGATTGTGATGAAGAAGGTGATGTCGATGAAGGCGATCACCGCGGCGATGGTTCCCCCGGCGGCACTTCGGCGCCACCGAGAGAGAGGGGGAGAGAGTCTTCCCCTTGTGCTTCCTCCTCAATGGCCTCCCCCCTAGATGGGGAGAGGTTCTCCCTCTAGTCCTTGGCCTCTATGGTGATGATGACCCCTTCCAGCTTCCTCCTCCATGGCCTCGGATGATGATGCCCCCTCCGGTAGGGTGTCGGAGAGGGCTTAGATTGATTTTTCGTGGCTAGAGAGGCTTGCGGTGGCGGAACTTCCGATCTAGGTTTTTTTTCGAGGATTTTGGTATTTATAGGAATTTTTGGCGTCGGTCTCACTTCAAGGGGGGTCCACGAGGTAAAAACCCTGATTAGAACGGAACCCAGACACTATGTTGTCGAGAAGTGTATGAATGCCACATCACAGTGTGTAATTTTGCGCAATCCCTGTTAGACGCAACATGAGGAAACACTTGACAAAATGTACTAATTAAGAGGACGATTCATCCACACCAAAGCGTAATACTTGACAATTTACCAAGATTGAAGTAGCAACATATATGAGGATGGTTATTTCTTTGATCAAAGTTCACGTGTGCCAAGACGAGAAATGAAGAGTGTCGACCAATCCATCTTGAGGGGCACTACCTGCCTACAGTTAAACCCGCCAAAGTGTGCCACCTCCTCCCTCGCTCTAGTATCAAGATCTATAATGTACACCACATTCCCATGGTAGTGACAGTGCTGGACGAGCAACATACCACCCTTCTTTTCTAAAATGATCAAGGGTTGCTTAAGATACACGGGTGGTTTTAGCTCCATACACCGAGTGCAGAGCCATCTTGTAGGATCACCATCCTCTTGCCGCGTCCATCTCTCTAGCTGGGAGCCTCGCTCACGAAACACCGAGAGTAACCCGTCGATATCAATAACAAGGGCAATAAATTCTCGTCCATCATCATCAATTTTAGTTCTGATATATTTGGTAGGGGTCTCAATCTCAGTCACGGAGACACGACAGGTCTCAGCATCCACGTCAATGGTATGCAAAGATGAGTAGCAGCCCACAAAGTTACCAATGAGCCAGTGTGTCGTGCCACGCCACACAACGGTGTGGGGTGCCTAAGATCCCAATTATCACCCCTCGCCTTACTGGATAATTTACTAAGGCAACTCCAACTTGGCTCGCCTGATGTGAACTTGTGAAGGTTACGTGGTTGTTGTTTGATATCAGCCTCAATGATGAGCACTTTGAAAAAGTCTGAGTACCCAGGCGGCGCCGAAGGTTGCTTCTCAACAATGGAGGAACAATTTGTGCTGGTTAGGATGGTGTGGCCGCTCTTGTTGAAATCCTAATCGCACCTAAGCGGAGGGAGCTCGTCACATGCACCAGAAAACAAATTGCACACTGATACATCTCCGTCGTATCTATAATTTTTGATTGTTCCATGCCAATATTATTCAACTTTCATATACTTTTTGGCAACTTTTTATACTATTTTTGGGACTAACATATTAATCCAGTGCCCAGTGCCAGTTCCTGTCTATTGCATGTTTTTGGTTTCGCAGAATATCCATATCAAACGGAGTCCAAACGGGATAAAAACGGATGGATCTTATTTTTGGAAAATATGGAAAATTTGGAAGGAAAATCAACGTGAACCAGTGCCCGAGGTGGTCACGAGGCAGGGGGGCGCGCCTGCCCCCTGGGTGCGCCCCCTACCCTCATGAGCCCACCATAAGGCGGTTGATGCTCTTCTTTTGCCGCAAGAAAGCTAATATTCAGAAAAAATCACGGCGAATGTTTCAGGCCAATCGGAGTTACGGATCTCCATATATACGCGAAACGGTGAAACAGAGCAGGGGAGAACGCAGAACCAGAGAGAGACAGAGAGATAGATCCAATCTCGGAGGGGCTCTCGCCCCTCCCACGCCATGGGAGCCAAGGACCAGAGGGGAAACCCTTCTCCCATCTAGGGAGGAGGTCAAGGAAGAAGAAGAAGGAGGGGGGCTCTCTCCCCCTCGCTTCCGGTGGCGCTGCAGTGCCACCGGGGCCATCATCATCACCGCCATCTTCACCAACAACTTCACCACCATCATCACCAACTCTTCCCCCCTCTATGCAGCGGTGTAACCTCTCTCTTACCCGCTGTAATCTCTACTTAAACATGGTGCTCAACGCTATATATTATTTCCCAATGATGTATGGCTATCCTATGATGTTTGAGTAGATCTGTTTTGTCCTAATGGCTATTTGATGATCGTGATTGGTTTGAGTTGTATGTTTTATTATTGGTGCTGTCCTTTGGTGCTCTCTGTGTCGCGCAAGCGTGAGGGATTCCCATTGTAGGGTTTGCAATATGCTTATGATTTGCTTATGGTGGGTGGCGTGAGTGACAGAAGCACAGACCCGAGTAAGTAGGTTGTTTGCATATGGGATAAAGGGGACTTGATACTTTAATGCTATGGTTGGGTTTTACCTTAATGAATCTTTAGTAGTTGCGGATGCTTGCTAGAGTTCCAATCATAAGTGCATATGATCCAAGTAGAGAAAGTATGTTAGCTTATGCCTCTCCCTCAAATAAAATTGCAATAATGATTGCCGGTCTAGTTATCGATTGCCTAGGGACAAATAACTTTCTTGTTGACAAAGGCTCTCTACTAAAACCAATTTAGTTGTGTCTTCATCTAAACAGCCCCTAGCTTTTATTTTCTCGCTCTTTACTTTCTTGCAAGCCTATCCAAAAACCCCTACAAAGTACTTCTAGTTTCATACTTGTTCTAGGTAAAGCGAACATCAAGCGTGCGTAGAGTTGTATCGATGGTCGATAGAACTTTAGGGAATATTTGTTCTACCTTTAGCTCCTCGTTGGGTTCGACACTCTTACTTATCGAAAACTGTTGTGATCCCCTATACTTGTGGGTTATCAAGACCTTTTTCTGGCGCCATTGCCGGGGAGCAATAGCGTGGGGTGAATATTCTCGTGTGTGCTTGTTTGCTTTATCACTAAGTAATTTTTATTTGCCGTTCTTAGTTGTTTTCTATCTTTAGTCATGGGTAGGAAACGCAAAATACCAAAAAAATTAGTGGTACCTACTGAACCAATGGTTGAAGAACCACTCAAAATATATCACACTGCTGAAGCTTATTACTTGGATCATCTTCGATCCCTATGTGCTCGTGCTGAAACCCCAACTAGCTTTGTTGAGGGCAAATCTTTAGATGAGCATGCTTGTTATGTGCGACATCGAATATCTGAAAAAGGGAAAATTCTATTGGGTCAAATTCATCATTTGCAATGCTATGCTTGGAATTTATGTTGGGAATATGATTTTACTTGTTGTTCTGAAAACCCTAAGAAACACCTTCCCTACCAATGTGAGTTTATTGATAATGGAATCTTATCTTCGTATGCTAAGGGTGTTTATAATTACTATGATGTTCAACAAATTGAAGAATTTGTTGCTTTTAAGGCTGCTTATGAAATTGTTCGTTGATTGAAAAGTATGATGCTACTCTTTACAAATCTGAAAATTTTGCCATACTTGAATATTGTTATGAGAATTATGCTTCTAATGCTTATGTTAAACTATATATTGAGGACTACTCCGCTGTCCAAGAAGAGACTAATATTTTGCAGGAGTCTGTGGAAGAAGAAATTGATGAAACTGTGAGCTCATTGGATGAAAAAGATGATGAGGAGAGCGAAGAATAAAAGGAGGAAGAGCGGATTGATCACCCGTGCCCACCTTCTAATGAGAGTAACTCTTCAACTCATACATTGTTTAATTCCCCTTCGTGCTTACCGAAGGATGATTGTTATGATGACTGTTATGATCCCATTGATTCTCTTGAAATATCCCTTTTTGATGATGCTTGCTATGCTTGTGGCCAAGATGCCAATATGAATTATGCTTATGGAGATGAACTTGCTATAGTTCCTTATGTTAAACATGAAATTGTTGCTATTGCACCCACACATGATAGTCCTATTATCTTTTTGAATTCGCCCGACTACACTATATCGGAGAAGTTTGCACTTATTAAGGATTACATTGATGGGTTGCCTTTTACCGTTGCACATGATGATTTTGATAGATATAATATGCATGTGCTTGCTGCTCCTACTTGCAATTATTATGAGAGAGGAACTATATCTCCACCTCTCTATGTTTCCAACACGATAAAATTGCAAGAAACTGTTTATACTATGCATTGGCCTTTACTATGTGTGCATGAATTGTTCTTTTATGCCATGCCGATGCATAGGAAGAGATTTAGACTTCGTTTTTGCATGATATATGTTACTTTGTGCTCACTACTAAATTACAAATCATTGCTAATTAAAATTGGCTTTGATATACCATGGGATCCGGGTGGATTCACTACTTGAGCACTATATGCCTAGCTTAATGGCTTTAAAGAAAGCGCTACCAGGGTGACAACCCGGAAGTTTTAGAGAGTCATTTATTTCTGTTGAGTGCTTTCATATAGTTTAAAAACAACAAAAATAAAGAGGGGAACCCAAAGCTTTTTCAAAAAGGAAAGTGAAAGTGAGAGAGACAAGCATTGTTGAAGTGGGAGCTAGCCTTGAACTTTGTTTATGCTCATGGCAACTTTGTGAATCTTGATTACAGAAACTTTTCAACAAAAATAATTATCCCCTTGTACAATTCCGTTGTATTATAAAAATAATGTGCCAAGGTTTGCCTTTAGGATGTTTACGATGCTTGTTGGTTTGTATGGTGCAGGACAGAAACTTTGGCTGTAGTGCGTGAATTTAATTTTTTACTGGAACTTCAAATGGTTTTGATTCTTTTTGCACTGTATTTCTGTACAAATTTTTTATTTTTCCTAATTTTGGCAGAATTTTTAAAGTATCAGAAGTATGGTGAATGTTCAGATTGCTACAGACTGTTTTGTTTTAGACAGATTCTGTTTTTGATGCATAGTTTGCTTGTTTTGATGAACCTATCAATTTATATCAGTGGATTAAGCCATGAAAAAGTTATATCACAGTAGACACAATGCAAAAACAAAATATTAATTGGTTTGCAACTGTACTTAGAGTAGTGATTTGCTTTATTATACTAATGGATCTTACCGAGTTTTCTGTTGGAGTTTTGTGTGGATGAAGTGTTCGATGATCGAGAAGGTCTCGATGTGAGAAGATGTAAGAGAGGCAAGAGCTCAAGCTTGGGGATGCCCGAGGCACCCCAAGTAAATATTCAAGGAGACTCAAGCGTCTAAGCTTGGGGATGCTGGGGAGGCATCCCCTCTTTCTTCAACAAGTATCGGTATGTTTTCGGATTCGTTTCGTTCATGCGATATGTGCAAGTCTTGGAGCATCTTTTGCATTTAGGTTTTTACTTTTCTTTCATGCACCATGCTGGTATGAGATGATACTTGGTTGATTTATAAAATGCTCTTTGCACTTCACTTATATCTTTTGAGTATGACTTTATAGAATGCTTCATGTGCTTCACTTATATCATTTGAAGTTTGGATTGCCTGTTTCTCTTCACTTAGACAACTGTCATTTGTAGAATGCTCTTTTGCTTCACTTATATTTGTTAGAGCGTGGGCATATCTTTTGTAGAAAGAATTAAAACTCTCTTGCTTCACTTATATCTATTTAGAGAGATGACAGGAACTGGTCATTCACATGGTTAGTCATAAAATCCTACATAAAACTTGTAGATCGCTGAATATGATATGTTTGATTCCTTGCAATAGTTTTGCGATATAAAGATGGTGATATTAGAGTCATGCTAGTTGAGTAATTGTGAAATTGAGAAATACTTTTGTTGAGGTTTGCAAGTCCCGTAGCATGCACGTACGTATGGTGAACCGCTATGTAACGAAGTCGGAGCATGAGGTGTTTATTGATTGTCTTCCTTATGAGTGGCGGTCGGGGACGATCGATGGTCTTTTCCTACCAATCTATCCCTGTAGGAGCATGCACGTAGTACTTTGTTTCGATGACTAATAGATTTTTGCAATAAGTATGTGAGTTCTTTATGACTAATGTTGAGTCCATGGATTATACACACTCTCACCCTTCCATCATTGCTAGCCTCTTCAGTACCGTGCATTGCCCTTTCTCACCTCGAGAGTTGGTGCAAACTTCGCCGATGCATCCAAACCCCGTGATATGATACGCTCTGTCACACATAAACCTCCTTATATCTTCCTCAAAACAGCCACCATACCTACCTATCATGGCATTTCCATAGCCATTCCGAGATATATTGCCATGCAACTTCCATCATCATCATATACATGACTTGAGCATTTATTGTCATATTGCTTTGCATGATCGTAAGATAGCTATCATGATGTTTTCATGGCTTGTCTGTTTTTTGATGTCATTGCTATGCTAGATCATTGCACATCCCGGTACACCACCGGAGGCATTCATATAGAGTCATATCTTTGTTCTAGATATCAAGTTGTAATATCGAGTTGTAAGTAAATAAAAGTGTGATGATCATCATTATTAGAGCATTGCCCCAGTGAGGAAAGGATGATGGAGACTATGATTCCCCCACAAGTCGGGATGAGACTCCGGACGAAAAAAAAGAGAAAGGCCAAAAAAAGAGAAGGCCCAAAAAAATAAAAAAAAGAAAACAAAAAAATGAGAGAAAAAGAGAGAAGGGGCAATGTTACTATCCTTTTACCACACTTGGGCTTCAAAGTAGCACCATGTTCTTCATATAGAGAGTCTCTTGAGTTATCACTTTCATATACTAGTGGGAATTTTCATTATAGAACTTGGCTTGTATATTTCGATGATGGGCTTCCTCAAATGCCTGAGGTCTTCATGAGCAAGCAAGTTGGATGCATACCCACTTAGTTTCCAGTTTGAGCTTTCATAAATTTATAGCTCTTAGTGCATCCGTTGCATGGCAATCCCTACTCCTCACATTGATATCTATTAATGGGCATCTCCATAGCCCGTTAATACGCCTAGTTGATGTGAGACTTTCTCCCTTTTTGTCTTCTCCACGTAACCCATATCATCATATTCTATTTGTAGCGACCTGACCCGAATGGATCAAGTCTCTGTGCTTAAGTGTCATCCCTGGATCGGTATGCTGACACACACAGTACTCGAGGATTTATGACAGAGGTAAATCACATGTATAAGTAACGTAAAAATACGATTACCTCAATCTAAAAATAGCGGAAGTAACAAGGTTGTGGATTCCCATCAACACCAACGGCAAAGTTGAGTGTAGAAATCGTAACCCTAACGTATCACTTACTCGTCGTAAGATAATCCTGCAACATGAGACGTTGCAGCCACAAAGGGTCAGTACATTGAATGTACTGGCAAATTCACACCATAGAGAAATGATGAATAAAGGCTATCACTACATGCATATTTGGCTGGTGGAAAAGCTCTATGGTTATAAGATTTTTGCGAAAAGCCAATTTTTCCCTACTTCAAAGGAATAAATTTTATTTAACTATCATGGTGGTTGTTGAACATTGAGAATGTTGACAGCATTCTCAATCCCAATTAAGTAATATCATTAAACCCAACAAAATTAATTTAAAGTAACATGATGAGATTCACATGATAATCCAGGTAATAAATACTCAAGATGTCCATAACCGGGGAAACGGCTAACCATGATTAGTTTATACACTCTATAGAGGTTTGCACACTTTTCCCCACAAGACTCGATCGCCTCCATTTGGTTTCTCGCACTACATGGTGTTTGAGAAGACGGATGACCGAGACATAGTCTTTCAGAAGCGCTAGCACCTTACAATGGATAGACCGTTACACCTACTTTCCCCTACATCTGCTAGTCTACCCTGTAAGAGTTCGCACGACTTAATCAACTATGCTAGAGCCCATAATAGCTTGTGGCTGCACACGAAAGTTTCTAGTATGAATAATCTCATGATCCCTTTGAGTCTGGGTGGCGGTCCATAAAAAAACAGGCAATCCTGGTCTACCCAGGTGCCTAGACAGGCAATCCTGGAATAACCAGGTACCTCAATCCACCCAGATGTGTGTTTAAGTTGCCACCTTAAGTAAACCATTAATTAACAATCTCACATCTTCATAAATACTCTCAAAACCCAATCCACGTCTACGAGCATAGCATGGCACTATAAGCATAACATAATAGTAACTCCCAAGGCTTGATAATAAACAGGTAATAGGTACTACCTCAACTACTTCCCATCCCACAATTTAATTAGATCCTAATCATGCAATGTTTGATGATTGATCTAATGCAATAAAAGCTGGGTAGTAGAAAGGTATGATCAAAGTGTGAACTTGCCTGCAATGTTAATGAAGATGATTCACACTCATAACTCTTGATAGTTCTACTCATCACACTCCGATCAATCTATCGTAAGCAAGCAATAGTAACCACACATAAGCAATCACTCAAAAGACCAGAAAGATCGAAGAAGACAATTCGAAAAACATCAAAACCAAGCAAATAACTCTTGCAACATAAAACAATTTCTAACAGTACCAAAATTATATAATTTGGCCTTATCAGAAAGTTTAGGTCAAGAGCTTCGATTTGCAAAAAGAATCAACTCAAACGGAGTTACGGATAAAATGATATGATCAAAAGAAGTTTGAATTCAAATATGATCTAATTCAAATTTTAAACTTTTCAAAAACATGTTTGAGTTGGATTACTGGATAGAGGAGATCATAACGAAGACGTGAGCATTGGTTTTGTCTAATTCCTACTAACGAGCAAAAAGTTATGAGTGTTGCAAGATCAGGGACTAATCTGTAAAACAAATTATCACAGATAGGCCCCTGGCCGAAAACTTTAATAAAAAGAAAAAGAAAAAATTCTACTGTATGAACGTTCGCTATGAAACCCTAACGAACGAAAATCGTTCACTGTGAATACCTAACCAGTGAGCGTTCGTAAAATAAGTCTAACTAAAAAAAATTAAACCGGCTAAAAAGAAAACCGAAGAAAACCTAAAAGGGATAAACCGGACCGGGACGGTTTATTACCGGTTCAGGGGTTTTCCGACGAAAACCAGGGCGGGCGGTTTTCGATGGGCGGCGGGGTGGATCCGACCGGCGGCGAACTCCGGCGCGGGCGTCCGGGCGGCGGTGGCGTTCAGCGATGCGGGGCGAGCGGCGCGGCGCGGAGGCGAGCGC